>NC_057806.1:230107015-230835020 GCF_018294505.1 Triticum aestivum | reverse complement strand
CGGGCCGGCGGCGCGGGGTCGGTGAGGCACCACGTGGCGCGAGCGGATAGGGCGCGGGCGGCGGCGGCTTGTCCGGCCGGATTCGGACGTTGTCCGTCGCGGAGATGGGAGTTTTAGGGTTTCGGGGGAGAGGAGACCCGAGATTTCGGAAGGGGATCTATTTATAGAGGTAGAGGGAGCTAGGAAGCTCCAAATGAGGTGCGGTTTTCAGCCACGCGATCGTGATCGAACGCTCTAGATGATGGAGGTTTTTGGTGGGTTTTGGGCCACTTTGGAGAGGTGTTGGGCTGCAACACACACAAGGCCTTTTCGGTCCCTCGGTTAACTGTTGGAGTATCAAACGAAGTCCAAATGGCACGAAACTTGACATGCGGTCTACCGGTAGTAAACCAAGGCCGCATGGCAAGTCTCGGTCCAATCCGGAAATGTTTAACCTCCACACACGAAAAGAGGTAGAAAGGACCACCAGAGGACATAGGAGCGCCGGAATGCAAAACGGACAACGGGGAAAATGCTCGGATGCATGAGACGAACACGTATGCAAATGCAATGCACATGATGACATGATATGAGATGCATGACAAAGACAACAACACATGGAGAAAAAAACCCGACAACGGAGAAAATAAAATAACTTAGGCTGGAAACGGCAAGAGTTGGAGTACATATAAGGTAAATTACATCCGGGGTGTTATAACTACCTCAAACAGAAATGCTATGCGTGCTTAGGTATCAAGAAGACGACCTCGGAGACCCTCGGAATGAAGGCCAAGTCACCATGGATGCGAAGGAAGGAACACGACGGAAGGTGTGATGCCCCGACTTAATCATGCACTAATCATACACGCAAATGCGCACAATCAAGATCAAAGACTCATGGGAAGATATCACAACACAACTCTAGACACAAATTAAAATAATACAAGATTTATATTACAAGCTAGGGGCCTCAAGGGCTTGAATACATAGCTCAAATACAAACGAGTCAGCGAAAGCAATAATATCTGAGTAGAGACATAAGGTAAACAATTCTACCTTAAGAAGGCTAGCACAAACATCAACATGGATCGAAAAGACAAGGCCTCCTGCGTGGGAGCCTCCTAACTACTCTTGGTCGTCGGTGGCCTCCACGTAGTAGTAGGCACCCTCGGAGTAGTAGTAGTGTCGGTGGTAGCATCTGGCTCCTTGGATCCGTCATCTGATCACAGGAATCGGGTATAGGGAAAAGAGGTAGCAAAGAAACCGTGAGTACTCATCCAAAGTACTCACAAGACTTACATCAGATCTAAACTATGTGTGCATCGGTATCAAAGAAATGGGAATATCTTTGGACTGAACTACAGAAATGCCAGAAGAGAAGGGAAAGCCTAGCCTTTCGAAGACTAGCATCTGGCAGCAACAGAAGAGAGTAAAGTAACATAGCATAAATAGTAATTACGTTGTAGCATCCACGCCTAGAGATCCTTTCTCGACTCCCTGCGAGAAAGCAATCCCAGAGACACATATCCATTTCATGCCTCGGCATCCAATTCTAGTTGTATCAATCGAGATACAACTCCGAGCGTCCGTGACCATGGACACGGCTATTCGAATAGATTAACTTCACTGCAGGGGTGCACAAACTTACCCAGCACGCTCGATTAACTCTGGCCGGGCACACCATCAGATCATACCCGGGCTCGGCTGATCGACACATCGTAGGCCTACCCAGGCTCAACAGAGAGGCCGGCACGCCGGTCTACATCCTAAGCGTGCAGGGGTCTTGGTCCCATCGCCCTTTACACTCATGCATGTTGCGTGGGCGGCCCGGAGCAGACCCGCCCCCTTAATACAAGCGCAGGTGGTTCCCGTCCAACTGGGCACGCGTCTCTCAATCGCTGACGTGTGAAGAGCTTTTAGAGAATCGTACGACGCAGAGTGTCCATACTTATTCTCGCGTGGTGGTCAGTGCAAAAAGGCCAGAGGCCTACTCGGATCACATATCCAAACCGTTAGTGTCTTGGGAGCGTGCGGAGACAATCAATCATCCAAGACCTGTGGTCATGTCACCCTGTCTCACGGAATTATGACAAGGGCTAAGAATGCCCGGTCGTGCCGCATAGTTATCTCGTGGGTACCCTCTAGGTCAACCCGACTCCACATCACTCGTCACATTTCTCTCACAGGTACCCCTCGGGGCCGACCCGACTTCATCATGGTTTTGTGGTGAAGTCAAAGTAACCGTGTGTCTGTAACACCAAGGGGGAACCCGAGGAATCACCCTCAATGAATTTCACTTGATGTAACCGTCAAGGTGAACTTTAGAGGAATCACCCTCTATGGGTTCACTCTTGATGGGATGCACGACAGAGTCGTTATAGGGTAGTGGTGAAGGAGGAATCACCCTCCATAGACCACGACTGGTTAGCTGCACTACGGAGATCTCGTCAGAAGTCCTATACGAGGTATCACCCTCGGCACTCGATAATACCTCTGTAGAGTCATACAACTAAGGGAGTGTGATGAGATGTGTCTGTTGGAGATATGCCCTAGAGGCAATCATGTATGATGATATTTCCTATGTGTTTATGAATAAAGATAGTCCTTGGACATTATCAATGATGTGTATCAGCAAGTACGTGACTTGTTTGTGGGACTATGCATTGTATGATGACTGTCCTAAAAGGTCCCTGATCGAAAGGGTTGTGTGGACGCGCAGCCAACTAGACTAGCATATGACACGGTCGATGGCTTGGTCTCACTAGCCATGAAGCATTGGATGCTAACCGGATAATATGGACTTGGAAGGATCTGGTCGGATTCGATGTAGTCGGATCCGAGTTGAGATAAGTCCGAGTCGGACATACCCAACTATGAGACGCACCGATATGTCATCTGTGAGTCTCTAGTACAACATACGTTCTATGTCCTAAGACCTGAGCTGGCGCATGTACTCGGGATGGTGACAGACTTTCTTTGGGCCAACCAAATGGTACTCCATGACTGGGTAGTTACAAAGGTAGGTTTCGGGCTTGTCCGGACCCATGCTGCGAGACATGGTCAAGCAAGATGGGATTTGCCCCTCCGATCAGGAGAGATATACTTTGGGCCCCTCGTGTGATCCGACCAAGATAAGCATGGCCATGCAACAAGGATTATGAGATAATCTGGTCTGTGGTCGGCATCACTGGAACGAGAAAGAGGTCGGGCTAGCACAAGGATGACAGACTCGCCTTGAGTCCGACAACATATATCGTGTGGCAAAAGGAATGGAAGTATGATGTACAGGTTCGCCTAACCAGCTTCATAGTCTACTTGGTGTTCGGCATGCCTTGCTAGGGTCCGCTACCAACCGCGCAGTTCGGAGGTGATCCGAACTGCGACCAAGCCGGCTTGAACCTAAGGGGTCGCGCGCTTAAGGGAAGGAACCTACAAGGTCGGATCCGAGTACACTGGTCGGATGTGATCCGAGCTGTGTTTGGATTCTGGTTGAGTAGACTTATGGGCTTTAGGGTCCGTGCGAGGCCCAAGTGTTGAGCCCTCGACAGACGCCTATATAAAGTGGGGGTGTGGCACACTCATGCGGTTGATCGCTTCGGTGCTATCACTAGGGTTTGCATGTGTTGCGAATAGACACTTTCACTCGTCGCCGGTTGTGTGATCGGACCTAGCAGTCTGCCGCAAGACGTTCCTCCTGCACGCGTGGATACCGTTAGAGGCGGTGCACTTGTGTCGCTCCCGCGAACCTGTACGTGGGAACCGACGACCGACTGTTCGAGGGAGAGAGATGATCCACACGGACGCACTGCTCCAACTCTTCTTCCGCTGCACGACACTACGCGTCTAGTGGTAACGATCTGTGATCCATTCCCGTAGCATGTTCCTTAGGAAAATTTTAATTTGCAGTCAACGCACCCTACCGTAGAACCCAACAGTGTCGGGCTCTGGACGTCGATCACGTTGATCGGGTCATCGGAACATAAAGCGGGAGCAACTGGGACAAGGTGAGAGATCACTGTTGGATCACTAACCAACGTATACTAAGCATATTGTATAAGCAGGCATGTAACAATAGCAAGTTACAAAATCAGGTTATGCATCAAAGTAGGTACAAACGAACAACAATAGCAAAATCTAGCGCAAGCATGAGATAGAATGGAATGGTCAATATAGGACTGATCAAGGGGGTTTGCTTGCCTGGAAGCTCTGCTGAGAGTGGTTGGACGTCATGGGTGTAGTCGTACACGGCAGCAGCGTCAGCCTCGGTGTCTACTGGAGAGAAAAGGGGGAAGAAACAATAAACATAAAAGCAAACTGATGCATAGCTATGCATGACATGGCAATATTTAGTGCTAGGGGTGACCTAACACAATACTACACGATGCAGAAGAAGAGGGAAAACATCCGGGAATGTTTTCCCGGAGTTTGGCATTTTTGGACAGATGAATCTGGGGGGAAGGATCCATTTTCACTATCATGGAGGCATGTGACAAATGAACGGATAGCATATTCGGATTCATCATATTTTTCTCAACAACTTTCATATATAAATTATTTTCATCCAATTTATAGATTATTTTAAATGATTTCCCAAAGTTTTAAACAATTTGTGAAAAATCCTGGAATTAATTTAATTCGAATATGCACAGTGCAGAAACCTTTTGTACCCACTGTGGGCTAGCCACAGTGGATGACAGGTGGGGCCAAGGGGGACAGTTGACCACACTTAATAGCCCGGTCAACAGTCGACTGGGTTGACTGTTGACTGGTCAAACTGGCAGGTGGGGCCAGGTTGTCAGTGACACAAAGACTAAATAAACTGATTAGACTAATTAAATTAACAGTGGGGCCTCTCTGTTATTGTGATTAATGGTGGATTAGCACTAATTATTAAAACTGACATGCGGGACCCACCTGATAGAGTCACCGAGTTGACCATGGTCAACGCAGTCAAACGGGGCCAAGGGACCCACTGGTAATGACCTAGGTGGGCCAGAGGCCACGCCACACTGGCGGACGGTGACGGAGTAGCTCCGGCGAGCCGTTTTTGCGTCGGCGAGCTCCAGCGAGCTTCGAAATTCTGCCACAGAGGGCCAAAGCGAGCGCGAGGGGCCGTGTTCAAACGGGCGAACCACAACGCGTCCAACGTTACCACCCCACACAATCCGAGGCAGTCGGAGCTGACGGCGGTGACAGCAACAGGCGATGCCGGAGTACGGTGGTGCACAGGAACCTCGATGGGGACTCCAGCGACCTAACTAAGTGGCTAGGCAGCGTACATGGAGCACCAGGAGCTCGCTACGATAGTCGGACGGAGCAACAGGTGCTCGGATGCGCAGGACCAAATGGCCATGGCGACGGCCGGAGCTCGGTGGCAGCAGCAGCTCACCCGAGGCTCGAAAACGAGCAACAAGAAGGGGAGAGCGGAGCTCACCACGAGCTCGAAGTTAGGTCAGGGCTGCTGGGGTCTACTAGAGAAGCGCGGATCGGCGGTCGAACAGTGGCGACCGGGGTTTGAAGATGGGATCGAACCCCTCGGTGTAGTGGCGTAGCGCTCAGGCTGGTCCTCGTAGACAAAGCAGAGGAGGCAGGCGGAGCTCCTGGCGAAGTCGCAGCCGGCGGGGAGCTCCGTGGCCATGGCGATGAGGCACTCCATGGCGATGGTGCCTCGGCAGTGCGATGGGAGGAAGAAAGCGTCGTGAGGGGAAAGAATGAGCGGGTTAGCATTCACCCACGGGCACGGGGGTGATCTTATCCGCCGCGGGGAGGTGCTGGATGGACGGTGCGTGGCGATCCGATGCGCTGACGCACGACCGGCGTCCACCAAGCCCCTAATGAACACGGGAGGAAGACGATGCCGATGGTGGGCTGGGTTGGCTGTGCACTGTGCACTTGCAGCCTAGTGCATAGTGGGCTCTCGTTTTTTTCTTTTTCTTTATGGTTTTCCCTTTTCTGCTTTCATTTTAGCTTCAAATCGTTTTTGTTTTATAAAATACGAAACTTGCACCTAAAATATTATTATAAATTAAGCTACTACCACAATAAGTTTAGTAGTTACACAGATTAGTTTGTAATTTTTATTAATTAAAAAGCATTTAAATTAATGTTTTAGGCCCTGTTTAAATTTTTTAGGGCATTTAAACACTTTATAAAAATGTTGGTTCACCACCATAATTAGTTATGGATTATTTGCCACGTGATGAACATTTTAGTTTTCATGTTTTGAATTTCATTAATTCACTTATTATTTGAATTTGAATTTGACTTCGATCTTTATCAAGGGCAATTTGACTTAGTCAAGCTTGATGACATGGCACCATTAGTGTGAGGTTACTGTAGCATGACACTGGGGATGTTACAGAAGGAGACACTAGATTGCTACAACGGCTGGACATCCGGCACCTGAAGATGCATACGACGACGACAAGGCAGCAGTTGTCGGTGTCAAAACCGGCGGATCTCGGGTAGGGGGTCCCGAACTGTGCGTCTAGGATCGATGGTAACAGGAGATGGGGGACACAATGTTTACCTAGGTCCGGGCCCTCTCTATGGAGGTAATACCCTACTTCCTGCTTGATTGATCTTGATGAATATGAGTATTACAAAAGTTGATCTACCACGAGATCGTAATGGCTAAAACCTAAAGTCTAGCCTGACTATGACTATAAGGATGTCCGTCTACGGACCTAGCCCTCCGGTTTATATAAACACCGGGGGGATCTAGGGTTACATAAGGTCGGTTACAGGGAAAGGAATCTTCATATTTGGTCTCCAAGCTTGCCTCGCACGCCAGGGAGAGTCCCATCCGGACACGGGTAGAGTCTTCGGTCTTTGTATCTTCACGGCCCATCAGTCTGGCCCATATCCAATAGATCGGACACCCGAGGACCCCTTAGTCCAGGACTCCCTCAGTAGCCCCTGAACCAGGCTTCAATGACGATGTGTCCGGCGTGCAGATTGTCTTTGGCATTGCAAGGCGGGTTCCACTTTCTGAATACTCCAAGATAGTCTTCGGATAAAACGAAGGTGTCCGGATCTACAACACAAGTACCACACATGACTCCAGGGAATATAATATTTCACGAGTCCCATCTGTTGACAACTTTTTACAAGATGACATCACATTTGTCCGGTCATTATATCGAACTGTTTTTGTCTGTCGTTCCGCGTTTTGAGATGCGGTTTCCATTGGCCCGTCTTGTCAAAGCAGAGATCGTGTCCCCTCATCGCGGGATTATCATCAATACGGGCGTGGGTAACCCAACCGTGTCGTTTACACAGCCCTTGGGAATAGGCGAGTTTTAGGGCGAGTGGGGAGGCATTCAATATTCACTACCTTTATAAGGGGATAAGGATTCCCCTTCTTCTCCCACGCCTTCTCTCTTCCTCTGCCCTTCCACTCTTGAGCTCTAGCGCCCAAGTTCTCATCTTTCCCCACTCGAGCAAGCACTCAACCATGTCCGGATCCAGAGGTCAAGGCAAGTGGATGGCCTCCTCCGTCAAGGAGAAGGACATTACTGAGCTTCGGGCGGCCGGGTATCTGGCGAGGGAAATCGCCAACCGTCTTCCAGCCAAGGGGCAAGTCGTCCCCACACCGAAGCCCAACGAGAGGGTGGTATTCATCCCTCATTTCCTCTGCGGGCTAGGGTTGCCATTACACCCTTTCGTCCGTGGGCTGATGTTCTATTACGGGCTAGACCTCCATGATCTAGCCCCGAACTCTTTCCACAACATCTCGGCATTCATCGTCGTGTGTGAGGCCTTCCTCCGCATCCAACCCCACTTCGGGCTGTGGCTCAAGGTCTTCAATGTGAAGCCGAAGGTGGTGGATGGCCAGCACTCGGAGTGCGGAGGCGCCATGGTGAGAAAGCTGACCAATGTCTCCTGGCCAATAGGTACTTTCGTGGAGACTGTCAAGGAATGGCAGAAACTGTGGTTCTACATCACAGAACCCTGCGGCGCCACCTGGGCCGCGGCTGCCGAATTCAACTCCGGCGCTCCAATGCGACTCACCTGCTGGGTTGAGAAGGGCCCAAATTGGTCCTTGTCAGACGAGCTGATAGCGCTGCAAACGCGCATTCAAAGCATGGTGGATAAAGACATCAAGCTCATCGACGTAATCCAGGTGATGCTGGTTCACTGGATCCTCCCATGCCAAAACCGAAGTCGCCCTTTATGGGAGTTCAATCTGAAGAAGCACCAAACCCTGAAGAGGCTCTTCGAAACCACTCACGAAGATGCCTGGAAGTTGCTCTTCAAGGGCAACGAGACACCGCCAGCCACAGACTCAGACCGCGGGCACAACATTAACCACCTCGCCAACGAGGTAAGTTTTTCAATGCATCCTCTACTTGCTTGTTTCAAGGATGATATCTGAGCTTTTATTATCATTGCTTCTTTAGGAATGGATGGAGAGGGCAAAGAGGATTCGGTGTCCGGCTCCGCTACCTGAGGAACCAGTCATCCCGCGTCTAGCGAAGATGCTGGTACCGGCGCCCTATAAGGCGCCGGAGAAGAAGGCCAAGGGGAAGGCCAAGGGGGTCCGTAGTGGCCCCCGCTGCAAGGGCGCTTCAGATGTGACATCCGAAGACAAGACCCGCTCCTTCGCCGCCGAAGACGATGACAATGAGGAGGAGGAGGAGGAGAGCGACTCTCTCCCTGATGGGGGAGGAAGAAGAGGGCGACCTCCACAAATCTGGAGGCGGAGGCACCCAAGAGGGGGAAAGGCCCCCTTGTGGATAACTCCGCCTGGGACGTTGACAGCAGCCCGGAGCGAAGGCCCCGGACCAAGCCCCTGGCCGCATCATGAGTACTAAGAACCCGCACTCGTCTATTTATCCGGCCTCTCCACTCTATGGTATTAATATGGTTAATCATGTTATTGCAGTCCGGCCAATGATAGCTCCCAGCGATCCTCATCAAGAGATTCATTGGATTCAAAGGCAATGGCCAGCGAGACACCGCCGGCCGCTTACTCTCCCAAGGCCAAGGGAGATGACGAGGTGCTGTCCCAAAGGACCTTCCCAGGCCAGAAGAGGTTTAGGAGGCCGTCATGGTGGTGCCAGGAGGCAAGGCCTCGACTTCCGGACACATGGGGGAGCAGATCCCCATGGCGACTGGGGGCCTCGATCAGTTCGGCCCCCAGCCGAATATGATTCCAGAGACCCATGTGGCTCCCGAATCCGGCGAACAACCTCCTTCAAAAGAAGGGCATGTGCGTGTCCCACCGATGACCTCTGTCCAACCAGAGGCACCGGATAATCTACTGGAAGCGCTACGAGGCGCTTCCATTGTGGAAGAACACCGTATCCTTATGGGTACGGTGATTGAGAAGGTTCAGTCCGTCAAGTGCAGACTGACCGAAGCCTGCATCGGCCTGCTGACAGGTTTTGAGGTAAGCAACGTAACAGGGAAAATCCCAATATAGACAGTAGCCCCTGAGACACTGTCCGATGTTCGGAAAGAAAAGCCGGACAGAGGATCAATGAAATTTCGAAGGAAACTAACTAAAATGTGTCTGATGTGAATACGCAGGCTTCGTTGCTGGCCACGACCTTACACACTGCCAAAGTCTCCGGCCTGACGCAGAGACTGGAGCGGGCCAAGGAGGAGCTCGGCCAAGCGAGGAAGCAGCTGGAAGACTAGCAAGGTATGCAATGACTCGCTATATATTCAGAAAGAATAAATGATGTTTACTGACCGTAGTGTCATGATATGTGTAGGGGTGACGACCGAGGTCGAGGCCCTAAAAAGGCCCTGGCCGAAGCCGAGGGGAAAGCTGTCAAGGAGCAGGCCGCTCGCAAGAAGCTTAAGACCCAGCTGAACGAGGTCCAGCAAGAGCTCCAGGACGCTATAAAGAAGTATGAGGCCCTGGAGGGCGGTGTTTCGGCTCGAGAGACCGAACCCACCAAGGCTCATCAAAGCACGGAAGCGGACCGAGTTGAAGCCCAGGGTGCCCTCCAGGAGATCCATGAGGCCAACAAGATCGTGGCGGTTAAGGTGTTTATTATGCAAAGCAAGTATGTGAAGAAGAAGTATTTCTTACTAACCTGAATTCGGAGTTCTCCAGGGGCATTTGTAGATTTTTCGCGTAGTGTGTCTGACGCCGTGGAGTTCTTCCGAGCCGAAGAAGGGAGCTCGACGAAGAAGCTGTTCTGGTCGCAGTACCTTGCGCCAGAGCATCCCATGCCCTTCACCGATCAGCTAAAAAAGTTGGTGGAGCTGCATAAGGTGGCCGAACTGGCCATGAAGGATTTGATAATCCGGCTGTGGCCTGCCGAAGCTATGCCCGACAGCTACTTTGGGCTCGTGAAGCGGCTGGTGAATGCATGTCCTCGGCTGGATGTCGTCTAGTGATCGGCCTGCATTGAAGGTGCATGCATGGCCTTCGCCCATGTCAAAGTGTGGTGGGCGAAGATGGACGCCGTCAAGCTGACAACCGAGGGGCCGCCAGAGGGCAAGGAGCACCGCACGCCAGAGTGTTATTTTGCAGATGTCCTGGAGGGGTCTCGCATTGTAGCAACGCAATGTGCGCAAGACATTATTTTCGAATGAATACATTCATGTTGTCTTTGCCTTGTATGATGGAACAAAATCGTTATGTAATATAATGTTTAAAAAAATTTCTCCTCCTGTGCGGCCGTGTTATGTGAAATCTAAGAGTTGGCCAGTCGTCGGCTTCTGCCCCCACGTAGGAAATACAGGGGTGTTCTGTGACGCCCTCGATTTGACCGTACACTAATCATACACGCAAACGTGTACGATCGAGATCAGGGACTCACGGGAAGATATCACAACACAACTCTACAAATAAAATAAGTCATACAAGCATCATATTGCAAGCCAGGGGCCTCGAGGGCTCGAATACAAAAGCTCGATTATAGACGAGTCAGCGGAAGCAACAATATCTGAGTACAGACATAAGTTAAGCAAGTTGCCATAAGATGGCTAGCACAAACTGGGATACAGGTCGAAAGAGGTGCAGGCCTCCTGCCTGGCATCCTCCTAAACCACTCTTGGTCGTCAGCGGCGACTCGCACATAGTAGTAGGCACCTCCGGTGTAGTAGGAGTCATTGTCGATGGTGGCATCTGGCTCCTGGGCTCCATTATCTGGTCGCAACAACCAGGTATAGAAAGGGGAGAAAGGGGGAGCAAAGCAACCATGAGTACTCATGCAAAGTACTCGCAAGCAAGGAACTACACTACATATGCATTGGTATCAATGAAAGGGGTAGTATATGTGGACTGAACTGCAGAATGCCAGAATAAGAGGGGGATAGCTAGTCATATCAAAGACTACGCTTCCGGCAGCCTCCATCTTGAAGCAGTAGAAGAGAATAGATGGTAAGTTAACCAAGTATCATCGCATAGCATAAACCTACTCGGCGATCCTCTCCTCAACGCCCTGTGAGATAGCGATCACCGGGTTGTATCTGACACTTGGAAGGGTGTATTTTATTAAGTATCCGGTTCTAGTTGTCATAAGGTCAAGGTCAACTCCGGGTCGTCCTTTTACCGAGGGGCACGACTATTCGAATGGATAAACTTCCCTGCAGGGGTGCACCACATTTCCCAACACGCTCGATCCCCTTTGGCCGGACACACTTTCCTGGGTTATGCCTGGCCTCGGAAGATCAACACGTCACAGCCCCACCTAGGCACAACAGAGAGGTCAGCACGCCGGTCTAAATCCTATGCGCGCAGAGGTCTGGGCCCATCGCCCATTGCACACCTGCATGTTGCGTACGCGGCCGGTGAGCAGACCTAGCAACCTCCATTACAAAGGAAGTTGCGTTACATGGTCCAACCCGGCGCACGCCGCTCAGTCGCTAACGTCACGAAGGCTTCGGCTGATAGCACGACGCCGAGTGCCCATAATTGTTCCCGCGTAGTTGGTTAATGTGTATAGGCTAGTGGCCAGACTCAGATCAAATACCAAGATCTCATTAAGTGTGTTAATTGATGTAACCACGGACGCCGACCAGGGCCAGGCCCACCTCTCACCTAGGTGGTCTCAACCTGCCCTGTCGCTCCGCTACAAAGTAATAGTCGATGGCCATCGGGAACCCAGGCCCACCACTACCAGGATGGAACCACCCGTCCTTTCAGCACCCACACCGGAATCACTCGCGGGTACTCTACGAGCCGACCCGACTTTAGTCATCGCATGTATCATGTATATGTATATAAGTATATACCCGTGATCACCTCCCTAGTGATCACGGCCCAACAGTATAGCACGGCAGACGGACAAGAATGTAGGACCACTGATGATAAACTAGCATCCTATACTAAGCATTTAGGAATGCAGGTAAGGTATCAACATCTGTAGCAACAATGACAAGCTATGCAACAGAATAGGATTAACCGAAAGCAGTAACATGCTACACCACTCTAATGCAAGCAGTAGAGAGAAGAATAGGTGATATCTGGTGATCAAAGGGGGGGGCTTGCCTGGTTGCTCTGGCAAGAAGGGTTCGTCATCGATGTAGTCGATCACAGGGGTACCAATATCGGTCCCGAGTCTACTAGAAACAAGTAACGGATGGGAACACAATAAATAACAAAGCAATCAAAGTATCACAAAGCATAACATGTCAATACGTGATGCTAGAGGCGACCTAACGCAGTACTATGTGATACCGACAAAGGGGGGGGCAACCGGGAAAGTATCCCCGGTGTTTCGCGTTTTTGGACAAACGAACCGAAGGGGGAAAAGTTGCGTGTTCGCTATGCTAGGGATATGTGGCGGATGAACGGGTTGTGTATCCAGATTCTTCTCGTTGTTCTGAGCAACTTTCATGCTCGAAGTATTTTCATCTGAGTTACGAATAATTTTTTATTAGTTTTCAAAGTTTAAACAATTTTCTATTTTTTTATTTAGAATAATCCGAATTGACCAAGTCAAATTTGACTAGTCAAAGGGGCAGGTGTGGCCCACATGTAAGGGTCACAGGGGCAATTCAATTAGTCTAAACTAAGTTAAACTAGTGGGGCACATGTCATCTACACATTAGGTTATCTAGCCCAGTTATCTAATCCTAAAACTAATCTATCTCTAGTTAATTAAGCCGGCCAGAGGCACATCCGGTTATGCATGATGTGCACACACACAACACACTCACACACACACACATGCTCACCTAGCGCACTCGCACACCGGCCACACACAAACACCACACACACACACACACACACAACTCACATACATGCTGTGCGCACACACAGCATGCACGGCCACGACCCTGGGCATGGCCAGTAGCAGTGCACAACAGCAGCAGGGGCTGGACGAGCGGGGCAGCAGCTATAGTAGGCAGCGAAAGGAGAAGGCAGTAGCTTGAGCAGTAGCAGTACGCAATGCAAGAGAAGCAGGCAATAGCAGCGGCCTGCAGTGGCGAGTCCCGGTGCAGGCGGGGGCACACGGAGGCGTGGGCACGTGCAGGGCAGGGAGTGGGCGACGCACGCAGTGGAGTACGGGGCGCGATAGGCGCGACCAGGAGCGCGAATGGGGCGGCCGGGGGCGCGCGTGAGCGCGGCCACGTGTGCGGACATGGGAGTGCGCCGGGGGGATGCAGGAGCGAGCTCGAGGATCCGAGCATGGTTAGGGGAAGGCTTGGGCGCAGTGAGCACGGCCAGAGGCGAGTGGGCACACGGAGCTCCGGGTGAGCTCAAGGGTGGCGGCTATGGCAAGCGCTCGGGGCGTCCCGGTTCGATTGGAGGCTCGGAGAAGACCTAGTCGACCGCGAGAGTCCTCCTGGACATCTCCTCAGGCGATGGGGAGCACGATGGTCGTGGCGACGACGACGGTCGTGGCGAGCACAACTCGGGCGAGATCTAAATTGAGAAAGATAGTGAACGAGGGAGAGAATGGGGATTAGGGTTTGTCCTGTGGGTTGGGGGCGGTCTTATCTTTCTCTAGATGGTCGTGGATGCTCGACACGAGATCAATCGAGCGCGTGGATGGCGTGCGCGCGGCCACGGCAGGGCTCCTGTACGTGAGGTGGGAGGAGACTGGAGGTGGGCTGGGTCATGCACTGTAGCACTGGGCCTAAGTGCATAGTGTCTTTCTTCTTTTTCCTTTTTCCTTTTCTGTTTTCCATTTGCAACTACTATTTGGCATTAATCCTTTAACCAAATGACTTTTGTAAAATGTGTGGTTAGTCTCCAAATTTAGTATGCAATATACCTCACTGCCACAAAAAGTTTGGGTGTGATTTGAAGTTGTATGAATTTCCTTTTAAAAACAAAAGGATTAAATATGTTGTTTTAGGCACTGATTTAAGTAGGTTCGTGGCAATTTAATATTTCAAAAATATTGGTTTCTACATGACAAATACTTAGTGATTGTTTGCCACCCAACGAACATTATTGTTGGACAGTTTGAAGAAATGATTTATTTGTCTTTGTTTTAAATTTGAAATTGGCTTTGATTTTTATCGAATGGCAATTTGCATAGTAATCATGATGACATGGCCATCTTTACAGGGAGATTACTGTAGGATGATTCTCGGGGTGTTATAAATCTCCTCCACTACAAGAAATCTCGTCCCGAGATCTAAGAGGTGGAGTAAGGGGGGAATTCTCGTTACGAAATTCTAACGGGTCTTCTCATTCCTGGTTTCTCTTCTCGAGGAAGTTGATCCTTGTTGATGTCTTCATTTCTTTGTTTCGGTTTATCATAATGAAGTCGTCATCCTTTCTTTGGGAACTCAATCACACTTATGAATAGGTGGCAGCTCGGCAACGATAGAATGCTGTAAGGGTACTCATCTGGGGGTTAGCTCATGAATGAACATATGAGTATCTCTCGAGTTGGAACTCAGGGAATACATCAAGAGAAATAAAAGTAGGCATGAAAATTTTCAAGCGGGTAGGCAAACATTCGATGCCTGAAACAGAGTGTGAGAGGGGTTTCAAGCAACGAGAATAAGTATTGTGTCTGATACTAGAACTGATGATCTCCCGGAAGGTGGCTCGTGAATTAGATACGAGACCATGCGCGAGGAAAAACTTTGGCAACAGGAGTGTACAGGAGAGTCAGGTTTCAATCATGTGGAACTATGGGTTAAGGGCCCACCATGTGGGTTAAAAGTAGAAAGGGCGCTGGCATCTAGAATGATCATGTAAGCAAGGCATGTCAGAGGATAACTTGTCAGTTATGTCGCCAACAACATCGGTACCAAGGGCGAGGGACGAAGAGAACCATTTCCTGCTCGTTGAACGAGGCGGACCAATAGGCAAAGTTCTCGTCCATCGGTGGTTACCGGAATGTTTTCAACAATAGTAACATGGTCTTACTGACAGAGTGGTACAACGAGGTGTTTACATAAGCAGGGAAATATTACTACTTATATAATATAGATCACAAGAAGGTTTACACAAACCAATGGAAAGGAAAAGTGATTATCAGGTTTAGACAGAACAATGGAAAGGAAAATGTGTATACACACATATTTCGGGGTATATCCTTCCCAAGGACAAGCGGAGCATGATATACATGACAGGATAGAAAGTAGAAAACCATTTAGGTAAGGGGAAGGAATATCATGATATTACCGATACAACGGTGTTAGGATAAATAATAAAGAAAATTTAGCATTGTGCTTCAAATGTTCTTATTGAAAATCGGAGTACCACAGACATGCTTCGAGATAGCATTGACATAGTCATTGGGTAAAGATCAGACTTTGGATTCACAAAGGATCCATCAGAAACAACTTATAGAATAAGTCTTACAATTTCCTCATGGAAGAATGGCTAAACTTGCTAAAAAGGATACTATAACAATAGGTCCTCTGCCCAGGCGTGCTAGGCATGACATCACCTTATCGGGTCTTATAAAGACCAATGCTATAACTCTTGGAAAAATGTTCCAACCATCATATCCGACTGAGATTCGGATCTGATTGGTGTCAGGATACCTCAGACTCAGGATGCCTGAGAAGAAAAGGTGCAATACAATTGACGAGATGACATTGTAAGATTTTCAGGAAATGAACTATGGAAGCAAGTTCCGAAACAAGAGTTCATCATTAATCCAAGGAGAGGATGAGGAGGTGGCTGATGGATTCAGCAACATTTTGTCAAGATTTCCAAAAAGATGGATTACCACAATTATGTGAACAAGGAGATAACATTTGTCATATCAAATGATATAATGATGTATGCTCGAGGAAAAACATACACAATTAAACATTGGTTGAAAGTTGCACCCGAAATATGGGCTGGGTTGCACAATTAATGTTAGAATGGTGACTTAATGAACAAAAGAATTAGAATGAAACTCGACCATTCACTTCAAAGCAATAGGGTTGCTAGAAGTTTTGAATTCACACATCATAGTTCAATTGTCGGTATTCTAGTTAGAATCAACATGGGTACCAAGAAAAAATGGTGAGGGTGAGAAGTATCCCTTGTACCAAGAATTCATATTAGGTGGTGAAATTCTCAGTACATTCTTGACATAAAAGACGGTAATGCTCCAAGGTAGATCATAACATAAGTTGGATAACAAGAATCTCCATAACATGAACAAGTTTGTGTTGGAGGAAGGCAATAATGTTGTCGATGATAACACAAATCATCAAGGGGCAAGGATGATATTTCTCATCACGAAGTCGATTGATATCATGAAGAGCTCATTACGTTGAGGATGATCATGACATATTTGTCGAAAGATTTCTTGAAAATGTAATCAATCAGTGACGACAACAAGTCAAAGGAATGATGAAGCGGAAGGTTATTGGAACACGGGTACGACACAAACTCAAAATCAAGCTTTTTGTTCAAAGTGAAATGATATGATGAGGAAAATCGACGTAAGCTTAGCTTATCATCGAAAATTGTGCTCCAGAAAGAAGGACCACGTAGCACAGTTAAAATTTAGCATGATGATAATATAGCTGATCAGGCTAGGAATGACTTGAAGGATTATTAAACTTGTAAGCAATGAAGTTTACTAAGTGTTGTTGAATCGCATGGCGGACTCGATTCAGCTATCAGTGTCCTTGAGTGTCTAACAACTCAGAACCCGTGGAAAATTGAAATCAATGAGAAATAATAGTTGAGGAAGAACTCATAAGAAGTTATGTAGTTCCGTGATATTCTTGAGATACCATTGGGGAATACTCGAAGGTAGAGCAGAATCGAGGTTGGGCAGGCATACTGATCTGCAGAAGACAAGCGATTTAACTTGTCCGAGAAATGGGATCAAAGAAAAACAATCATGGTCGGAACCATGGTTGCAAAGGACCAAGCATAGATACAAGATGAACTTATAACAAGGGGAGTATTATTATTACAAGAAGCTTCCATGATAAGTTCCACATCGGGTCCATGGGCATGAACACAAAGTTCAAGGTTGATTCCCACTTCTCCAATGCATAACCTTTAAGTCACTTCTCATTTTTGAAGAAGTAATAATGTTGAAATTTTATCTGGCACAACACCAGAAGAGTATGACTCGTGATAACTCTCGGGTTCACATGGATTAGGGAAGGCATAGGTTGAACCCATGGGGGACAACTTAGGAACATATGCCACAAGCTTCGAGAGTACATAACACAACCTCGAGAGTAGAGCATGGTTGGCCAAACAAGAGAATAGGATTTACTAATGGCAATATGTATCAGGGGAAAAACTACTCGAGGTTTTTCGTATATGAAGAACACTATCATATGATAATTCATCAAAGGATCTAACAGTCCATAACAAAGCTGATGTGAGCATCGGCACACAACCAGAGGAAGAAGCAATGCAAAGGCATTGGATTATAGAAACAACTGGCTAATTCAAAGCTCAAAGGCAAAGGAATTAAGATTTCCAAATCAAGGGATCAGAAGCAATCGCTCTGATTAAGGATGGGTATGTTGAGTAGGCTTAGGGGTACAATCGACAACAATTGATTGGCCGAGAACCAGCTCATGTTCAAAATGACAACTGAGCCGGAAAGGATGAATTCTAGGATCTAATTGAGGATTGCGAGCATTCGCAAAATATTGAATCAAGGGACTCAAAATGATAGTGACAAAGGATGTCAACAGAGATTGCTAGAAATATGGAATTAACCATAATGCAAGCAGACAAGTATTTGCAGAGCAATAGTTGGATGAGAATTACCGGAAGACCAGATAGTATTTAAACGTATCTTGTGAATCATATGATCAACTAGTAATGAATAATTCCTCGATAAGTGTGAAGAATTATTCGTAGTGGTATTCATGCGGCAAGGAACTGCAGGGCAGTAAGCTCAATGGATTCTCGAAACAACAAAGAGTAATTCGGGGCATCTTGTAATAACAAGAGCAGCTGGGAATGAAAGTGAGAAGGACGGGTGTAAGTATTTATCCATACGGATGTATCAGTGGTAGGGGATTGCAAAAGCGACGGGCACAGAGTCTCAAGAGAACATCAGAGAGTATCTTCGGAATCTTCTGATGCAGCAGGTGATCCTCTGTAATATGGGGCTCTCCGGGTGTATGCGACCACGAGATCCTAATGTTGGAGTTAGCAAATTCATTTAACCCAAATAGTAGATAAATCAGAGTCCCAGAGCATAAACGAGGAATAAAAGATCCTAATACCACCCAATGGCGACGTGGGCCCATGGGCCGCACAGCCATGTTAGTAAAACAATTTTCATCGACTAGACTCAACTTCGGCAAGGAGTGTGGAAGAGGGACTCCTACAGGCAGTCGGCTCTGATAACAACTTGTGACGCCCTCGATTTGACCGTACACTAATCATACACGCAAACATGTATGATCAAGATCAGGGACTCATGGGAAGATATCACAACACAACTCTACAAATAAAATAAGTCATACAAGCATCATATTACAAGCCAGGGGCCTTGAGGTCTCGAATATAAAAGCTCGATCATAGACGAGTCAGCGGAAGCAACAATATATGAGTACAGACATAAGTTAAACAAGTTGCCATAAGATGGCTAGCACAAACTGGGATACAGGTCGAAAGAGGCGCATGCCTCCTGCCTGGGACCCTCCTAAACCACTCCTGGTCGGCGGTGGCGGCTCGCACGTAGTAGTAGACACCTCCGGTGTAGTAGGAGTCATTGTCGACGATGGCGTCTGGCTCCTGGGCTCCATCATCTGGTCGCAACAACCAGGTATAGAAAGGGGGAAATGGGGGAGCAAAGCAACCGTGAGTACTCATTCAAAGTACTCGCAAGCAAGGAACTACACTACATATGCATTGGTATCAATGAAAGGGGTAGTATATGTGGACTGAACTGCAGAATGCCAGAATAAGAGGGGGATAGCTAGTCCTATCGAAGACTACGCTTCCGGCAGCCTCCAAATTGAAGCAGTAGAAGAGAATAGATGATAAGTTAACCAAGTATCATCGCATAGCATAAACCTACCCGGCGATCCTCTCCTCGACGCCCTATGAGAGAGCGATCACCAGGTTGTATCTGGCACTTGGAAGGGTGTATTTTATTAAGTATCCGGTTCTAGTTGTTATAAGGTCAACGTACAACTCCGGGTCGTCCTTTTACCGAGGGATGCGGCTATTCGAATAGATAAACTTCCCTGCAGGGGTGCACCACATTTCCCAACATGCTCGATCCCCTTTGGCCGGACACACTTTCCTGGGTTATGCCCAGCCTCGGAAGATCAACACGTCGTAGCCCCACCTAGGCACTGTTGGGGAACGTAGCAGAATTTTAAAATTTTCTATGCATCACCAAGATCAATCTATGGAGTCATCTAGCAACAAGAGAGAGGAGTGCATCTACATACCCTTGTAGATCGCGAGCAGAAGTGTTCAAGAGAACGGGGTTGATGGAGTCATACTCGTCGTGATCCAAATCACCGATGACTGAGCACCGAACGGACGGCACCTCCGCGTTCAACACACGTACGGTTGGGGAAGACGTCTCCTCCTTCTTGATCCAGCAAGGGGGAAGGAGAGGTTGATGGAGATCCAGCAGCACGACGGCGTGGTGGTGGAAGCAGCGGGGATCTCAGCAGGGCTTCACCAAGCTCAGCGAGAGGGAGAGGTGTTACGAGGGGGGAGGGAGGCGCCAGGGGCTAGGGTGTGGCTCCCATGCGCCTCCCCACTATATATAGGGGTGGAGGGGGCTGGTTTCTTGCCCTCCAAGTCCATTGGGGCGTTAGCAAAGGTGGGGGAAAGAAATCCCATCATTTCCCTTCCCCACCGATTGTTATCCCCCCTTTTTAGGGATCTTGATCTTATCCCTTCAGGATATGATCTTATTCCTTCTAAGGGGGAATCTTGGTGCGCCTTGACCAGGGGTGTGGGGCCTTGCCCCCACTACCCACGTTCATGTGGGTCCCCCCGTGCAGGTGGGCCCCACTCCGGAACCTTCTAGAACCTTCCCAGTACAATACTGAAAAATCCCGAACATTTTCCGGTGGCCAAAATAGGACTTCCTATATATAAATCTTTACCTCCGGACCATTTAGGAACTCCTCGTGACGTCCGAGATCTCATCCGGGACTCCGAACAACTTTTGGGTTACCGCATACTAATATCTCTACAACCCTAGCGTCACCGAACCTTAAGTGTGTAGACCCTACGGGTTCGGGAGACATGCAGACATGACCGAGACGACTCTCCAGTCAATAACCAACAGCGGGATCTGGATACCCATGTTGGCTCCCACATGTTCCATGATGATCTCATCGGATGAACCACGATGTCAAGGATTCAATCAATCCCGTATTCAATTCCCTTTGTCCAGCGGTATTATACTTGCCCGAGATTCGATCGTTGGTATCCGATACCTTGTTCAATCTCGTTACCGGCAAGTCTCTTTACTCGTTCCGTAACACATCATCTCGTGATCAACTCCTTGGTCACATTGTGCACATTATGATGATGTCCTACCGAGTGGGCCCAGAGATACCTCTCCGTCACACGGAGTGACAAATCCCAGTCTCGATTCGTGCCAACCCAACAGACACTTTCGGAGATACCCGTAGTGCACCTTTATAGCTACCCAGTTACGTTGTGACGTTTGGCACAAACAAAGCATTCCTACGGTATCCGGGAGTTGCACAATCTCATGGTCTAAGGAAATGATACTTGATATTTAGAAAAGCTTTAGCATGCGAACTACACGATCTTTGTGCTAGGCTTAGGATTGGGTCTTGTCCATCACATCATTCTCCTAATGATGTGATCCGGTTATCAACGACATCCAATGTCCATGGTCAGGAAACCGTAACCATCTATTGATGAACGAGCTAGTTAACTAGAGGCTTACTAGGGACATGGTGTTGTCTATGTATCCACACATGTATCTGAGTTTCCTATCAATACAATTCTAGCATGGATAATAAACGATTATCATGAACAAGGAAATATAATAATAACCAATTTATTATTGCCTCTAGGGCATATTTCCAACAGTCTCCCACTTGCACTAGAGTCAATAATCTAGTTCACGTCGCCATGTGATTAACACTCACAGGTCACATCGCCATGTGACCAACATCCAAAGAGTTTACTAGAGTCAATAATCTACTTCACATCACTATGTGATTAACACTCAATGAGTTCTGGGTTTGATCATGTTATGCTTGTGAGAGAGGTTTTAGTCAATGGGCCTGCAACATTCAGATCCATATGTACTTCGCAAATCTCTATGCTATATTTGGAGCCATTTCAAATAACCGTTCTACTTGGAGCTATTCTAAATTGTTGCTCCATTATACGTATCCGGTATCTCTACTCAGAGCTATCCGGATAGGTGTTAAGCTTGCATCGATGTAACTCTTTACGTCGAACTCTTTATCACCTCCATAACCGAGAACCATATCCTTATTCCTCTAAGGATAATTTTGACCATTATCTGGTGATCTACTCCTAGATCACCTTTGTACCCTCTTACCAGACATGTGGCAAGGCACACATCAGGTGTGGTACTCAGCATGGCATACTGTATAGAGCCTATGACAAAAGCATAGGGGACGACCTTCGGCCTTCCTCTTTCTCCTGCCATGGTCGAGCTTTAACTTCATAACTTCATACCTTACAACTCAGGCAAGAACTCCTTCTTTGACTGATCCATCTTGAACACCTTCAAGATCCTGTCAAGGTATGTGCTCATTTGAAAGTACCATTAAGCGTTTTGATCTATCCTTATAGATCTTGATGCTCAATGTTCAAGTAGCTTAATCCAGGTTTTCCATTGAAAAACACTTTTCAAATAACCCTATATGCTTTCCAGAAATTCTACATCATTTCTGATCAACAATATGTCAACAACATATACTCATCAGAAATTCTATAGTGCTCCCACTCACTTCTTTGGAAATACAAGTTTCTCATAAACTTTGTATAAACCCAAAAGCTTTGATCATCTCATCAAAGCGTACATTCCAACTCCGAGATGCTTACTCTAGTCCTTAGAAGGATTACTGGAGCTTTGCATACTTGTTAGCATTTTTCAGGACTGACAAAACCTTCTGGTTGTATCACATACAACCTTTCCTCAATAAAATCGTCAAGGAAACAATATTTTGACATCGTATCTGCAAGATTTCATAAACAATGCAGTAACTGCTAACATAATTCCAACAGACTCCTAGCATCGCTACGAGTGAGAAAGTCTCATCGTAGTCAACTCCTTGAACTTGTCGGAAAACATCTTAACGACAAGTCGAGCTTTCTTAATGGTGATACTTACCACCATTGTCCGTCTTTCTTTTAAAATCCATATGTACCCAACAGCCTTATGACCATCAAGCAGTTCTTCCAAAGTCTACACTTTGTTTTCATACATGGATCCTCTCTCGGATTTTATGGCCTCGAGCCAATTTTCGGAATCCGGGCCCACCATCGCTTCTCCATAGCTCGTAGGTTCATTGTTGTCTAGCAACATGACTTCCAAGACAGGATTACGTACCACTCTAAAGTAGTACGCATCCTTGTCATCCTACGAGGTTTGGTAGTGACTTGATCCGAAGTTTCATGATCACTATCATAAGCTTCCACTTCAATTGGTGTAGGTGCCACAGGAACAACTCCCTATGCCCTGCTATACACTGGTTGAAGTGACAGTTCAATAACCTCATCAAGTCTCCACCATCCTCCCACTCAATTCTTTCAAGAGAAACTTTTCCTCGAGAAAGGACCCAATTCTAGAAACAATCCCTATTGCTTTCAGATCTGAGACAGGAGGTATACCCAACTGTTTTGGGTACTCTATGAAGATGCATTTATCCGCTTTGGGTTCGAGCTTATCAGCCTGAAACTTTTTCACATAAGCGTTGCAGCCCCAAACTTTTAAGAAATGGCAACTTAGGTTTCTCTAAACCATAGTTCATACTGTGTCATCTCATCGGAATTACGTGGTGCCCTATTTAAAGTGAATGTGGTTGTCTCTAATGCCTAACCCATAAACTATCGTGGTAATTCGATAAGAGACATCATGGTATGCATCATATCCAATAGGGTGCAGTTATGATGTTCGGACACACCATCACACTATGGTGTTCCAGGCTGTATTAGTTGTGAAACAATTTCCACAATGTCTTAATTCTGTGCCAAACTCGTAATTCAGATATTCATCTCTATGATCATATCATAGATATTTTATCCTCTTGTCACGACGATCTTCAACTTCACCCTGAAATTACTTGAACCTTTCAATAATTCAGGCTCGTGATTCATCAAGTAAATATACTTAGCATCTACTCAAATCATCTGTGAAGTAAGAATATAACGATATCCACTACATGCCTCAGCACTCATTGGACTGCACACATCAAGATGTATTACTTCCAACAAGTTGCTTTCTTGTTCCATCTTACTGAAAACGAGGCCTTTCAGTCATCTTGCTCATGTGGTATGATTTGCATGTCTCAAGTGATTCAAAATCAAGCGAGTCCAAAGATCCATCAACATGGAGCTTCTTCATGCGTTTTATACCATTGTGACTAAAATTGCAGTGCCACAAGTATGTGGTACTATCATTACTATCTTATATCTTTTGGCATGAACATGTGTATCACTACGATCGGGATTCGATAAACCATTCATTTTAGGTGCAAGACCATTGAAGGTATTATTCAAATAAATAGAGTAACCATTATTCTCCTTAAATGAATAACCGTATTGCGATAAACATAATTCAATCATGTCTATGCTCAACTCAAACACCAAATAACACCAATCCTGATGGTAAACGGAGCGTGCGATGCTTGATCACATCAACCTTGGAAACACTTCCAACACATATCATCGTCTCACCGTTGACTAGTCTCCGTTTATTCCGTAGCCTTTCATTTCGAGTTACCAACACTTAGCAACCGAACCGGTATCTAATACCCTGCTGATGAGGACATGACTACCTTGGATATGACCAAAAATATTGCATATATGCATATTTGTCAGGTGATTTTTAGTGCAAACTATTCAATAATCTATTTATGTTATCCAGAACAAAAATACTTCACACACTTTTGTGTTTTGTCTAATTGCAGGTGTATGGGACATTTGTACAATCCACATATGAAGATAAGGAAGAAAGAGATGTTTATTTGCTGTCCAAAAAGTTCTCTCATGTCACTTGTGGCCCAAGAGAAGATAGAGTCCAAGTCTCTCACGTTCTGGATTCAGATTCGGACTGCACAGACATACCTGACTCAAAACGCACACAAGTTTTTCATACGGACTCCGAATTGGGTGATTCTTTTTTTGTGGGAAACTAGATTTCGTGCACTTTCCAACCCAATTGGAATCACCTTCAAATTCGTCTGGAGCGTTGAGTTGTGGACGAAACAATCTGATGCTGCAGCAGAATCCGAGTCAAACTACAAGTCCAAAGGTGTTACATCACCTCCACTTGGGCCCATTGGCCTTGTACGACCTAGATTTAGTTTTAGGCTGCCTTGGGACGTCCTCCCACCTCCTTGGCCGCCACCCCTTGCTCCTATATAAGTAGATCCATCTAGTAGCTTTTCCTTGGGATTTGTTTAGTTAAAAGTTAGCCATTGCAACTTCGTGTACTTCGTTTGTGTCCAACGACCAGACCAAGACCGCTTACGGATCCCCACCTTTATCAATACTTCATATATACTCGCAATATTCGGATTGCTTTTATCATATTCTTGCTTGTTCTTCGATTGCTTGCAGGAATAGACCTTCGTGGTCAGGCTGACCGTGCTTCCGGCATCGTCAGTAACCTCAGGAGATTGGTTTAGCGATTGCTAAGGCGCAACGTCGTGCACGTTTGTAGTCGGATCGTCAAAGTCGTCTCCACCAAATCGATAGTTATCATCTCATCGAAAGATCGGGACCCTCGCCTCTATCACTTATATCTTCACTTATATCTTGCTGTCAAGAGCTACTTAGTATCCTTCATTGATGCTAGTTGTGCTACGCCGTGACCTCATTAGTGTTCTAGGCTCGCGTCTCTAGTCCGGTCTAGCCTAGGACCAGCACAGTACCGTCGTTGAGCGTTTATTCAACATTGCATCTTTGAATTGATTATTGCTAATCTTTTGCTACCATATATAGCCAACCCAGCTCCACATATTTCTACACCGTGTATACGTACGCTCCCCTGGCAATCGCTTTACTCAATATTCGGAGTTACTTGACACCGCTGGTTGCCGATCACCGCCTGCTGCATGGTAAGAACTTGTAAGACATTGATATTTGCTTTACTGTGAGCGTTTTACCACCACATCCTAGTAGTTATAGGAACATTATTTTTGGGTTTTGCTTCTTGTTCTACTAATCATGACAGGATCCAGAGTCAATTCATGGGCTTTATCGATCGCGGGAGACGTGCCACCACCTTTGCAAATACCACAACCGTCACGAGAGGTGCACAAACATCCAAATGCACATGATCAGGTTAATGTATCTATACCACCATTTAATGGCCGTTTTAAACCTACTTTATATATTGAATGGGAGTTCGACATAAAAAATATATTTGCTTCCCATAATTTCGATGAACATAAAAAGGTTAAGGTTGCGGTTGGTTTTTTCACTGGTTATGCTTTGGTTTGGTGGAGTGAATATTGTCGGTTACACCCTGATTATATACCTACTACTTGGGATGATTTGAAACTTGCCATGCGACATACTTTCGTCCCTGCTTATTATACTCGTGACATTATTAAGAAGTTGCAACACTTAAAACAAGGTAGTGAAACTGTAAAAAAATATTATGATGATTTACAAACTACCTTGTTGCATTCCTCTTTAGAAGAAAGTGAAGATGATTTTATGGATAGATTTTGGGGAGGATTAAACCGTGATATTCAAGAGATACTAATTCATGAAGAGTGTTATCCTATGGACCATTTGTTTCATCTTGCTTGCAAAGCTGAACAGGAAATAAAACGACGTGTTGGCCACGAGGAGAACAAGCGCACAGTGCACATTCCAAGAGTTGATATGATTGTTCCTTCAACTACTAGGCATACTATGACAACCTCATCCGTTGTTGTCAGGACTACATCACCTCCACCATGTGACACATCGCCCCCGAGAGTGGCTACATCATCTGAGTTGATCATAAGAGGTAATGACAAAGGTACTGATCTTCCATCTCTACATGAGAATGATGAATGCCTTGTCAATTTGAATGCACCATCTGATGAGCTACCCACTACTTTGATCACACCACCTATTTTAGAGGACTACGTTGATAATTTGACTTTGCCATGTGATCAAACAACTGAAATACCAACAATTTTGAGTGCACCCATTGAATTAACTATTGATGCAAAAGAACCAATGTTTAATCATTTTGATATTACCTCTAATCTTGGTGATGATTCTGTGTTGAATGACTTATTGCATGTTTGCTTATTTAAGCATGTTGTAGCATGTAAATTTGATGCAAGTAAGGTTTATTCACCAATGTTGGGATGGTTTAATGATGAACATTGTCAATCTTTTGAAATGAATAAGAGCTTCACTTATATGTGCAAACTGAGTTGCAATATTTTCATGCCTTCTACTTCTTGTGCTAATTTTTTGGCTTTAGATTTTATGAACTATGCAAGTTACTCATCTATTCATGTGTCATATATGCAAAAATCAAGGGAAGTAAAAATGGATGACATATACATATACAACATGTAGACCCTGTCTCTTTTGTTAGCCACATTTCAGATTAAGCAACGCCGAGGACGGCTTTATTTCATCACCTACGCCATGTGACACACCGCCCCCGAGAGTGGCTACATCATCTGAGTTGATCATAAGAGGTAATGACAAAGGTACTGATCTTCCATCTCTACATGAGAATGATGAATGCCTTGTCAATTTGAATGCACCATCTGATGAGCTACCCACTACTTTGATCACACCACCTATTTTAGAGGACTACGTTGATAATTTGACTTTGCCATGTGATCAAACAACTGAAATACCAACAATTTTGAGTGCACCCATTGAATTAACTATTGATGCAAAAGAACCAATGTTTAATCATTTTGATATGACCTCTAATCTTGGTGATGATTCTGTGTTGAATGACTTATTGCATGTTTGCTTATTTAAGCATGTTGTAGCATGTAAATTTGATGCAAGTAAGGTTTATTCACCAATGTTGGGATGGTTTAATGATGAACATTGTCAATCTTTTGAAATGAATAAGAGCTTCACTTATATGTGCAAACTGAGTTGCAATATTTTCATGACTTCTACTTCTTGTGCTAATTTTTTGGCTTTAGATTTTATGAACTATGCAAGTTACTCATCTATTCATGTGTCATATATGCAAAAATCAAGGGAAGTAAAAATGGATGACATATACATATACAACATGTACACCTTGTCTCTTTTGTTAGCCACATTTCAGATTAAGCAACGCCGAGGACGGCTTTATTTTCAAGAAGGGGAGGATGATGAGGACATGACTACCTTGGATATGACCAAAAATATTGCATATATGCATATTTGTCAGGTGATTTCTAGTGCAAACTATTCAATAATCTATTTATGTTATCCAGAACAAAAATACTTCACACACTTTTGTGTTTTGTCTAATTGCAGGTGTATGGGACATTTGTACAATCCACATATGAAGATAAGGAAGAAAGAGATGTTTATTTGCTGTCCAAAAAGTTCTCTCACGTCACTTTTGGCCCAAGAGAAGATAGATTCCAAGTCTCTCACGTTCTGGATTCAGATTCGGACTGCACAGACACATCTGACTCAAAACGCACACAAGTTTTTCATACGGACTCCGAATTGGGTGATTTTTTTTGTTGGAAACTAGATTTCGTGCACTTTCCAACCCAATTGGAATCACCTTCAAATTCGTCCGGAGCTTTGAGTTGTGGACGAAACAATCTGATGCTGCAGCAGAATCCGAGTCAAACTACAAGTCCAAAGGTGTTACATCACCTCCACTTGGGCCCATTGGCCTTGTACGACCTAGATTTAGTTTTAGGCTGCCTTGGGACGTCCTCCCACCTCCTTGGCCGCCACCCCTTGCTCCTATATAAGTAGATCCATCTAGTAGCTTTTCCGGGGGATTTGTTTAGTTAAAAGTTAGCCATTGCAACTTCGTGTACTTCGTTTGTGTCCAACGACCAGACCAAGACCGCTTACGGATCCCCACCATTATCAATACCTTATATATATTTGCAATATTCAGATTGCTTTATCATATTCTTGCTCGTTCTTCGATTGCTTGCAGGAATAGACCTTCGTGGTCAGGCTGACCGTGCTTCCGGCATCGTCAGTAACCTCAGGAGATTGGTTTAGCGATTGCTAAGGCGCAACGTCGTGCACGTTTGTAGTCGGATCGTCAAAGTCGTCTCCACCAAATCGATAGTTATCATCTCATCGAAAGATCGGGACACCCCCGCCTCTATCATCTTGCTTGCAAAGCTGAACAGGAAATAAAACGACGTGTTGGCCACGAGGAGAACAAGCGCACGGTGCACATTCCAAGAGTTGATATGATTGTTCCTTCAACTACTAGGCATACTATGACAACCACATCCGTTGTTGTCAGGACTACATCACCTCCACCATGTGACACATCGCCCCCGAGAGTGGCTACATCATCTGAGTTGATCATAAGAGGTAATGACAAAGGTACTGATCTTCCATCTCTACATGAGAATGATGAATGCCTTGTCAATTTGAATGCACCATCTGATGAGCTACCCACTACTTTGATCAAACCACCTATTTTAGAGGACTACGTTGATAATTTGACTTTGCCATGTGATCAAACAACTGAAATACCAACAATTTTGAGTGCACCCATTGAATTAACTATTGATGCAAAAGAACCAATGTTTAATCATTTTGATATGACCTCTAATCTTGGTGATGATTCTGTGTTGAATGACTTATTGCATGTTTGCTTATTTAAGCATGTTGTAGCATGTAAATTTGATGCAAGTAAGGTTTATTCACCAATGTTGGGATGGTTTAATGATGACAATTGTCAATCTTTTGAAATGAATAAGAGCTTCACTTATATGTGCAAACTGAGTTGCAATATTTTCATGCCTTCTACTTCTTGTGCTAATTTTTTGGCTTTAGATTTTATGAACTATGCAAGTTACTCATCTATTCATGTGTCATATATGCAGAAATCAAGGGAAGTAAAAATGGATGACATATACATATACAACATGTACACCTTGTCTCTTTTGTTAGCCACATTTCAGATTAAGCAACGCCGAGGACGGCTTTATTTTCAAGAAGGGGAGGATGATGAGGACATGACTACCTTGGATATGACCAAAAATATTGCATATATGCATATTTGTCAGGTGATTTCTAGTGCAAACTATGCATATTTATGTTATCCAGAACAAAAATACTTCACACACTTTTGTGTTTTGTCTAATTGCAGGTGTATGGGACATTTGTACAATCCACATATGAAGATAAGGAAGAAAGAGATGTTTATTTGCTGTCCAAAAAGTTCTCTCACGTCACTTTTGGCCCAAGAGAAGATAGAGTCCAAGTCTCTCATGTTCTGGATTCAGATTCGGACTGCACAGACATACCTGACTCAAAACGCACACAAGTTTTTCATACGGACTCCGAATTGGGTGATTCTTTTTTTGGTGGAAACTAGATTTCGTGCACTTTCCAACCCAATTGGAATCACCTTCAAATTCGTCCGGAGCGTTGAGTTGTGGATGAAACAATCTGATGCTGCAGCAGAATCCGAGTCAAACTACAAGTCCAAAGGTGTTACATCACCTCCACTTGGGCCCATTGGCCTTGTACGACCTAGATTTAGTTTTAGGCTGCCTTGGGACGTCCTCCCACCTCCTTGGCCGCCACCCCTTGCTCCTATATAAGTAGATCCATCTAGTAGCTTTTCCTTGGGATTTGTTTAGTTAAAAGTTAGCCATTGTAACTTCGTGTACTTCGTTTGTGTCCAACGACCAGACCAAGACCGCTTCCGGATCCCCACTATTATCAATACCTCATATATATTTGCAATATTCAGATTGCTTTATCATATTTTTGCTCGTTCTTCGATTGCTTGCAGGAATAGACCTTCGTGGTCAGGCTGACCGTGCTTCCGGCATCGTCAGTAACCTCAGGAGATTGGTTTAGCGATTGCTAAGGCGCAACGTCGTGCATGTTTGTAGTCGGATCGTCAAAGTCGTCTCCACCAAATCGATAGTTATCATCTCATCGAAAGATCGGGACACCCTCGCCTCTATCACCTGCTGCTACTAGGAGTACTAGTAAAGTACACATTTAATATAATGTATGTCCAATACATACTTCTTTCAACCTTGCCAGCCTTCTCATCTACCAAGTATCTAGGGTGGTTCTGCTTCAGTGACCGTTCCCCTTATTACAGAAGCACTTAGTCTCGGGCTTGGGTTCAACTTTGGGTTTCTTCACTAGAGCAGCAACTGATTTGTCGTTTCATGAAGTATCCCTTTCTTGCCCTTGCCCTTCTTGAAACTAGTCATTTTACTAACCATCAACAATTGATGCTCCTATTTGATTTCTACTTTCGCGGTGTCGCGAATAGCTCAAGGATCATCATATCTATCCCTGATATGTTATAGTTCATCACGAAGCTCTAGTAGCTTGGTGGCAGTGACTTTGGAGAACCATCACTATCTCATCTGGAAGATCAACTCCCACTCGATTCAAGCGATTGTAGTACTCATACAATCTAAGCACATGCTCAACGATTGAGCTTTTCTCCTTAGTGTGCAGGCTTAAGAAACTTGTCAAAGGTCTCATACCTCTTGACGTGGGCACTAGCCTGAAATCCCAATTTCAGTCCTTGAAACATCTCATATGTTCTGCGATGTTTCAAAAACGCCTTTGGTGCCTCAATTCTAAACAATTTAGCATTACGCACTGAACTATCATGTAGCCATCAAAACGTGTATGTCAGATGTTCGCAACATCCACAACCGACGTTCGAGGTTCAGCTCACTGAGCGGTGCATTAAGGACATAATCCTTCTGCGCAGCAATGAGGACAATCCTCTGTTTACGGACCCAGTCCGCATAATTGCTACTATCAACTTTCAACTAAATTTTCTCTAGGAACATATCTAAAACAGTAGAACTAATGCGTAAGCTACACCATAATTTGCAAAGTCCTTTTGAATATGTTCATGATAATTAAGTTCATCTGATTATTTAATGAACTCCCACTTAGATAGACATCCCTCTAGTCATCTAAGTGATACATGATCCGAGTCAACTAGGTCGTGTCCGATCATCACATGAGACGGATTAGTCATCATCGGTGAACATCTTCATGTTGATCGTATCTTCTATACGATTCATGTTCGACATTTCGGTCTTCCGCGTTCCGAGGCCATGTCTGTACATGCTAGGCTCGTCAAGTCAACCTAAGTGTATTGCGTGTGTAAATCTGGCTTACACCCGTTGTATTCGAACGTTAGAATCTATCACACCCGATCATCACGTGGTGCTTCGAAACAACGAACCTTCGCAACGGTGCGCAGTTAGGGGGAACACTTTTCTTGAAATTATTGCGAGGGATCATATTATTTTAGCTACCATCATTCTAAGCAAATAAGATGTAAAACATGATAAACATCACATGCAATCAAATAGTGACATGATATGCCCAATATCATTTTGCTCCTTTTGATCTCCATCTTCGGGGCGCCATGATCATCATCGTCACCGGCATGACACCATGATCTCCATCATCATGATCTCCATCATCGTGTCTTCATGAAGTTGTCTCGTCATCTATTACTTCTACTACTATGGCTAACGGTTTAGCAATAAAGTAAAGTAAATACATGACATTTATGTTGACACACAGGTCATAAATAAATTAAGACAACTCCTATGGCTCCTGCCGGTTGTCATACTCATCGACATGCAAGTCGTGATTCCTATTACAAGAACATGATCAATCTCATACATCACATATATCATTCATCACATCCTTTTGGCCATATCACATCACACGGCATATGCTGCAAAAACAAGTTAGATGTCCTCTAATTGTTGTTGCAAATTTTTACGTGGCTGCTATAGGTTTCTTAGCAAGGACATTTCTTACCCTCGCAAAAACCACAACGTGATATGCCAATTTCTATTTACCCTTCATAAGGACCCTTTTCATCGAATCCGATCCGACTAAAGTGGGAGAGACAGACACCCGCTAGCCACCTTATGCAACTAGTGCATGTCAGTCGGTGGAACCTGTCTCACGTAAGTGTACGTGTAAGGTCGGTCCAGGCCGCTTCATCCCACGATGCCGCCAAATCAACATAAGACTAGTAATGGCAAGTAAATTGACAAAATCGACGCCCACAACTACTTTGTGTTCTACTCGTGCATAGAAACTACGCATAGACCTAGCTCATGATGCCATTGTTGGGGAACGTAGCAGAATTTTAAAATTTTCTACGCATCACCAAGATCAATCTATGGAGTCATCTAGCAACGAGAGAGAGGAGTGCATCTACATACCCTTGTAGATCGCGAGCAGAAGCGTTCAAGAGAACGGGGTTGATGGAGTCATACTCGTCGTGATCCAAATCACCGATGACCGAGCACCGAACGGACGGCACCTCCGCGTTCAACACACATACGGTTGGGGAAGACGTCTCCTCCTTCTTAATCCAGCAAGGGGGAAGGAGAGGTTGATGGAGATCCAGCAGCACGACGGTGTGGTGGTGGAAGCAGCGGGGATCTCGGCAGGGCTTCGCCAAGCTCAGCAAGAGGGATAGGTGTTACGAGGGGAGAGGGAGGCGCCAGGGGCTAGGGTGCGGCTCCCATGCGCCTCCCCACTATATATAGGGGTGGAGGGGGCTGGTTTCTTGCCCTCCAAGTCCATTGGGGCGTTAGCAAAGGTGGGGGAAAGAAATCCCATCATTTCCCTTCCCCACCGATTGTTATCCCCCCTTTTTAGGGATCTTCATCTTATCCCTTCGGGATATGATCTTATTCCTTCTAAGGGGGGATCTTGGTGCGCCTTGACCAGGGGTGTGGGGCTTTGCCCCCACTACCCATGTTCATGTGGGTCCCCACATGCAGGTGGGCCCCACTCCGGAACCTTCTAGAACCTTTCCGGTACAATACCGAAAAATCCCAAACATTTTCCGGTGGCCAAAATAGGACTTCCTATATATAAATATTTACCTCCGGACCATTTAGGAACTCCTCGTGACGTCCGGGATCTCATCCGCGACTCCGAACAACTTTTGGGTTACCGCATACTAATATCTCTACAACCCTAGCGTCACCGAACCTTAAGTGTGTAGACCCTACGGGTTCGGGAGACATGCAGACATGACCGAGACGACTCTCCGGTCAATAACCAAAAGCGGGATCTGGATACCCATGTTGGCTCCCACATGTTCCACGATGATCTCATCGGATGAACCATGATGTCAAGGATTCAATCAATCCCGTATTCAATTCCCTTTGTCCAGCGGTATTATACTTGCCCGAGATTCGATCGTTGGTATCCGATACCTTGTTCAATCTCATTACCGGCAAGTCTCTTTACTCGTTCCGTAACACATCATCTCGTGATCAACTCCTTGGTCACATTGTGCACATAATGATGATGTCCTACCGAGTGGGCCCAGAGATACCTCTCCGTCACACGGAGTGACAAATCCCAGTCTCGATTCGTGCCAACCCAACAGACACTTTCGGAGATACCCGTAGTGCACCTTTATAGCCACCCAGTTACATTGTGACGTTTGGCACACCCAAAGCATTCCTACGGTATCCAGGAGTTGCACAATCTCATGGTCTAAGGAAATGATACTTGACATTTAGAAAAGCTTTAGCATACGAACTACACGATCTTTGTGCTAGGCTTAGGATTGGGTCTTGTCCATCACATCATTCTCCTAATGATGTGATCCCGTTATCAAAGACATCCAATGTCCATGGTCAGGAAACCGTAACCATCTATTGATGAACGAGCTGGTTAACTAGTGGCTTACTAGGGACATGGTGTTGTCTATGTATCCACACATGTATATGAGTTTCCTATCAATACAATTCTAGCATGGATAATAAATGATTATCATGAACAAGGAAATATAATAATAACCAATTTATTATTGCCTCTAGGGCATATTTCCAACAGGCACAACAAAGAGGCCAGCACGCCGGTCTAAATCCTATGCGCGTAGGGGTCTGGGCCCATCGCCCATTGCACACCTACACGTTGCGTACGCGATGGCGGTCAGAACTAGCAACCTCCATTACAAAGGAAGTTGCGTTACGTGGTCCAACCCGGCGCGCTCCGCTCAGTCGCTGACGTCACGAAGGCTTCGGCTGATACCACAACGTCGATTGCGCATAACTATTCTCGCGTAGTTGGTTAGTGTGTATATGGTAGTGGCCAGACTCAGATCAAATACCAAGATCGTGTTAAGTGTGTTAATTGATGTAACCACAGACGCCGACCAGGGTCAGGCCCACCTCTCACCTAGGTGATCTCAACCTGCCCTGTCGCTCCGCCACAAAGTAACAGTCGGGGGCCGTCAGGAACCCAGACCCACCACCACCGGGATGGAACCACCCGTCCTTTCAGCCCCCACACCGGAATCACTCACAGGTACTCTACGAACCGACCCGACTTTAGTCATCACATGTATCATGTATATATACATAAGTATATACCCGTGATCACCTCCCTAGTGATCACGGCCCGACAGTATAACACAACAGACGGACAAGAATGTAGGGCCACTGATGATAAACTAGCATCCTATACTAAGCATTTAGGAATGCAGGTAAGGTATCAACATCTGTAGCAACAATGACAGGCTATGCAACAGAATAGGATTAACCGAAAACAGTAAGATGCTACACTACTCTAATGCAAGCAATAGAGAGAAGAATAGGCAATATCTGATGATCGGGGGGGGGGGGGCTTGCCTGGTTGCTCCGGCAAGAAGGGTTCGTTGTCGATGTAGTCGATCACAGGGGTACCGACATCGGTCCCGGGGTCTACGGGAAACAAGTAACGGATGGGAACACAATAAACAACAGAGCAATCAAAACATCACAAAGCATAACATGGCAATACGTAATGCTAGAGGTGACCTAACGCAGTACTAGATGATACCGACAAAGGGGGGGGGACAACCGGGAAAGTATCACCGGTGTTTCGCGTTTTCGGACAGACAAACCGGAGGGGAAAAGTTGCGTGTTCGCTATGCTAGGGATGTGTGGCGGATGAACGGGTTGTGTATTCGGATTCGTCTCGTCGTTCTGAGCAACTTTCATGTTCAAAGTATTTTCATCCGAGTTACGAATAATTTTTTATTAGTTTTCAAAGTTTAAATAATTTTCTGTTTTTTATTTAGAACTAGTAAATGCGCACGTGCAACACACGTTAATATTTAGGCAATATATTAATTGCACGCGGATATTAGGTATGCTATTATTTATGTGTTAATTATATGGTTAGTGCAATATTTGGTATGATATTAATTGCAAGTTAAACACATTGAACGCTCGCCATTGGAGCAATCTAGGTCGTTAGATTGACTTAGTTTGATTGCCGAGATCAGTTGAATCTACCCCTTTGGCTCTTTTTATATTGGTATAGATAATCCGAATTGACCAAGTCAAATTTGGTTAGTCAAAGGGGCAGGTGTGGCCCACATGTAAGGGCCACAGGGGCAATTCAATTAGTCTAAACTAAGTTAAACTAGTGGGGCACATGTCATCTACACATTAGGTTATTTAGCCCAGTAATCTAATCCTAAAACTAATCTATCTCTAGTTAATTAAGCCGGCCAGAGGCACATCCGGTTATGCATGATGTGCACACACACAACACTCACACACACGCACGCTCACCTAGCGCACTGGCACACCGGCCACACACAAACACCACACACACAACTCACATACATGCTGTGCGCGCACACAGCATGCACGGCCACGAACCTGGCCATGGCCAGTAGCAGTGCACAGCAGCAGCAGGGGCTGGATGAGCAGGGCAGCAACTATAGTAGGCAGCGACAGGAGAAGGCAGTTGCTTGAGCAGTAGCAGTACGCAAAGCAAGAGAAGCAAGCAATAGCAGCGGCCTGCAGTGGCGAGTCCCGGTGCAGGCAGGGGCACACGGAGGCATGGGTGCGCGCAGGGCAGGGAGTGGGCGACGCACACAGTGGAGTACGGGGTGCGGTAGGCGCGACCAGGAGCGCGAACGGGGCGGCCGGGGGCGCGCGTGAACGCGGCCACGTGCGCGGACATGGGAGTGCGGCGGGCGGATGCAGGCGTGAGCACGAGGATCCGGGTGTGGTCAGGGGAAGACTTGGGCGCGGTGAACGCGGCCAGAGGCGAGTGGGCACACGGAGCTCCGGGCGAGCTCAAGGGTGGCGGCTATGGCACGGATTCTAAGGGGTGGAGAAGGGGACTTGGACGAGGGCCTCACAGCGGTTCTCGATGATGTGCTCGGGAGGCCGGGGGAGCGCTGAGGGAGGAGATCCAGGGTGGGGCAGTGGCGACCGGACGCGAGGAAGACGCTCGATCGCGAGCGCTCGGGGTGTCCCAGTTCGATTGGAGGCTCGGAGAAGACGTAGTCGACCGCGAGAGTCCTCCTGGACATCTCCTCAGGCGACAGGGAGCACGTTGGCCGCGGCGACGACGACGGTCGTGGCGAGCACGGCTCGGGCGAGATCTTATTTGAGAAAGATAGTGAACGAGGGAGAGAATGGGGATCAGGGTTTGTCCTGTGGGTTGGGGGCGGTCTTATCTTTCTCTAGATGGTCGTGGATGCTCGACACGAGATCAATTGAGCGCGTGGACGGCATGCGCACGGCCACGGCAGGGCTCCTGTATGTGAGGTGGGAGGAGACTGGAGGTGGGCTGGGTCATGCACTGTAGCACTGGGCCTAAGTGCATAGTGTCTTTCTTCTTTTTCCTTATTCCTTTTCTGTTTTCCATTTGCAACTACTATTTGGCATTAATCCTTTAACCAAATGACTTTTGTAAAATGTGTGGTTAGTCTCCAAATTTAGTATGCAATATACCTCACTGCCACAAAAAGTTTGGGTGTGATTTGAAGTTGTATGAATTTCCTTTTAAAAACAAAAGGATTAAATATGTTGTTTTAGGCACTGATTTAAGTAGGTTCATGGCAATTTAATATTTCAAAAATATTGATTTCTACATGACAAATACTTAGTGATTGTTTGCCACCTAACGAACATTTTTGTTGGATAGTTTGAAGAAATAATTTATTTGACTTTATTTTAAATTTGAAATTGGCTTTGATTTTTATCGAATGGCAATTTGCATAGTAATCACGATGACATGACCATCATTACGGGGAGATTACTGTAGGATGATTCTCGGGGTGTTATATGTTCTAAACACTCTTGATCCAATCGTTTGGTCCTTGAAGGAGGTGTTTAGCGCGACGAACCAGGCAATCGAACTATGCGGCTTTAGCACCCTCACTTAGCCATAGGAGTTTGACAATAGAAATATAGGCGCAGCCCCTAGTATCCGGACTAGGATGCTGTAAACACTTGATCGGGTAAGTACCAATCCCTAGCGTAATGCGGAAAAAGCTCTAAGGATTTGAGACCCCTGAAGAGCTGACCGGCTCTCGCCGCATCATGACAGTTAGTTTTTGACTTTCTCTACTGAGGTGCTCACCTGGGTAAGCCAGGGCACAATCACAGTAGTTCTCCCTTTACTACCCTAGCCGATACAGCGGAACGTAAGGTAGTAAGCATAGGAGCCGGGCAACCCAACTATGGACCAAAGACATGATTCAGAGCCAATGCATATAGTGCTAAATTTGGGGTGCCGAACTGTACTGTAAAAGTGTTCAGACTTTTGTTGCCATGTTGTGGGGCGCTATGAAGCCCCTGGCAAATTGAAACGCACCAGAGTGTACGGGTGTTATCTGATAGAGTTACCAGAAAAGAAAAGACAAAAAGAAAGAAAAAGAAGAACAAGTAGTAAGCTAGAGCCGTAAAATTTGGGCCGCAAACTGTTTCTATTGTAATTGCATTGGTGCGTTAAAGTGCATTTGTACAAGTTGTGCAATAAGCAGAAGGCTATTGATGATGCCTTGACCAAGGGAGAGCTGCGTGTGGGTTCTAAAAGCAGGTAAAGGGGTCGTTAAAGAAACCACATAAAGATTCCTCAGTACGTCCATGCTTCTTGTCATCCTGGTGTTTTTATCCTTCGAAAAGAATCAATGGTCAAGCAGTCAGGAAAGGCCTATGAAAAAGGAAGAGGGGAAATAGTGTAAGTATGTGTGTCCGGGGTGGTTGAGCCGTATTGCGGATCACAAGCTGGCCATGCCTCCATCCGTGTCCATGGTACTTTTAGTGCGTAATTACGTACGCGCGGTACAATTGCCACCATTTGCTCAGGACTGGGACGGAGGCCAAATTGCTAGTCGAACTCTTGACGAGCCAAGCTGTCCTGCTGCAGAATGTTCGGACTCTCTTGACAATGTCCAGGGGATGAGCCGCCTAATTGAGGTTCTGCTTGAAAAGGCCGCCCTGTACCTCTGCCGCTAAGGCAGCAGTGTGCTCCTCGGTGTGGAGGGAGCGTTTTGTGTTTCCATTAACTGTTATGACGCCGCGTGGTCCGGGAATTTTGAGCTTGAGATAAGCGTAGTGTGGCACCGCGTTGAATCGAGCAAATGCGGTTCGCCCAAACAGTGCGTGGTAGCCGCTGCGAAAGGGGACAAGATCGAAGATTAACTCCTCGCTTCGGAAGTTGTCCGGAGATCCGAAGACAACCACTAGTGTGATTGAGCCCGTACAGCGGGCCTCTACGCCCGGTATGACTCCTTTAAAGGTAGTCTTTGTGGGTTTGATTCATGATGGGTTAATGCCCATTTTGTGCATTGTATCCTGATAGAGCAAGTTGAGGCTACTGCCACCGTCCATTAGGACTCGCGTAAGGTGGAACCCATCAATTATTGGGTCCAGGACTAGTGCAACTGAACCACCATGACGGATACTGGTCAGATGATCTCGACGATCAAAAGTGATCATGCATGATGACCATGGATTAAATTTTGGGGCGACTATCTCTATCGCGTAGACATCCTTGAGTGCGCGCTTGCACTCCCTCTTGAAGATGTGGGTAGCGTATATCATGTTCACCATTTTGACCTAGGGGGAAACTTCTTCTGTCTCCCTGTGTTCGGCGGACGGGGCTCCTCGTCGTCGTCTTCGCTTTGCGATCCCTTATCCTTGCTTTCGGCATTTAACTTGCCGTCCTGTTTAAAAACCCAACAATCTCTATTGGTATGATTGAGTGGTTTGTCTGGGGTGCCATGAATCTGGCACGGATGATCAAGTATGCGGTCCAAACTAGATGGGCCTGAATTGTTCTTTTTGAACAGCTTCTTCCGCTGACCGGACTTAGAGCCACCGAATTCGGCATTGACCGTCGTATCCTTGGTGTTGTCAATGTTGTTTCGACGCTTGTATCTGTTGCGTCGAGACTTGTCGTTGCTATTTTTAGCTTCAGGGGTGCTGGCGTCGCTTGCATTGTTTTTGCTACGGGCCAGCCAACTATCCTCGCCCGCACAAAAGCGGGTCATGAGTGCCATGAGGGCCGCCATGGACTTTGGCTTCTATTGGCCGAGGTGGCGGGCGAGCCATTCGTCACGGATGCTGTGTTTAAAAGCCTCTAGGGCTTCGACATCCGGACAGTCGACGATCTGGTTCTTTTTAGTTAAGAACCTAGTCCAGAATTTCCTGGCGGACTCTCCAGGCCGTTGAACTATATGGCTTAAGTCATCAGCGTCTGGAGGTCAAACATATGTATCTTGGAAGTTATCAAGGAAGGCTTCTTCCAAGTCCTCCCAACTGCCGATGGAATTTTCGGGTAGGCTGTTCAACCGGTGCCGGGCTGGTCCTTTGAGTTTTAGGGGGAGGTATTTAAAGGCATGAAGGTCATCGCCGCGGGCCATATGAATATGGAGAATGAAGTCTTTGATCCATACCGTGGGGTTTGTGGTTCCATCGTATGATTTTATATTCACGGGTTTGAACCCTTCCGGGAATTCATATTCCATGACTTCGTCGGTGAAGCAATGAGGATGTGCAGCGCCTCTATATCGGGCCGTATTGCGACGTAGCTCTGATGGAGTCCGTCTACGGCTTTCAGCCCACGCATGACTAGGTTTGTCACGTCCGAATAGATGGTCGTCGTCGCGTGTCAGGGCACGTCCTCGTGATCCGTAGATCGATCTGGTATGTCCTGCTTTGTTGTTCAGGTCCTGCCAAAGGTCATATGTATGACCGCGAGCTGATTTACCTCTGCCTTTGCGATGAGGCAGGGTGGGTTGGTGTTCGGCTTGAGTTGCCATTTTATCCCGACCATGTGGTGGTTGGTAAGCCGTATTGCGCGATGGTGGTATGTGTTCCGGCGCCTCATCGTCGAACTGAGGTAGCAATTTTTGCTTCGGGTAGCTTTTGGCTGGGCGCTTGAGGCCGTATTCTTCGTCTGCTAGGACATCGGTCCATTTATTGTTGAGCAGATCTTGGTCAGCTTGAAGCTGCTGCTGCTTCTTTTTCAGGCTCCTTGTCGTGGCTATTAGCTGGCGCTTGAGGCGCTCCTGCTCAAGAGGTTCCTCAGGCACGATGAAATCCTCAGTGCCGAGGCTCATCCTCGGAGAGCGAAAGATAATTACTGTCCTCCGAGTCCTCGGGTGTGGCATGTTTGCCAGGGCTAACCTGCCCATCTTCCCGTTCATCCTGTTCGGTAGCTGCGTCAACGGGGTCTTCGTTGTCTTCGGCACCTTCCGGAGTGTTATGTTCTCCAGTGCCGCTGTTGCTGTCTTTACTGCGGCGTGACTTAGAGCGACGCCGCTGACACGGGCGCTTTGATTGTATCTCGAGAGGTTTACCCTCAACTGGATCTTCCTTGTCATCACCGCTATTCTCCTTTGGTGCATCCACCATGTATACATCATACGAGAAAGTGGCCGTCCAACATCCGGTGAACGGCGGGTTCTGGGGCTCTTCTTCTCTAGCATCGTCGTCCATACCGTCAATGTCGTCGGAGCCGTAATCGAGCATGTCAGTTAAGTCTTCGACAGTGGCTATGAAGTGGGCGGTGGGTCGGAAGTGAAATTCTCCATCATCAGCCTCCGGTTCGAACCAGACACAATTTGGCTGTGAGCCTCCCACTAAAGATAGTGCTCTTAACGAGTTTAGCACGTCGCCCAAAGGCGAGTGCCGGAAGATGTCCGCGGCGCTGCATTCGGCGATTGATGACCGATCATGCTCGATATGCGCGGACACGCATAGTTCGGAATTTATAACCGGGAACGAGTTCGATGTTCCGGTGACATAGGCCTTACCGGAAGTTAGGTCTGTGTGTGGCTCCAACGCCGCTGATTCTGCGGCTTCCGCGGCGGGGTTGAGCTTCCCGTCTTCGGATGGCGCGATCTGCTCCGGATCTATGGCCAGAGAAGCTACAAGTACTATCTCATGCGTATGGACCGATGATAGATTTACGCCATGTTCATTGTGGTGGCAGGGAGCGGCTGTCGTGGTCTTGAATCCGTCGAAGATCAAGTCTTCGCGGGTATCCATGACGTAGTTCAAGCTCCCAAATCTGACTTGATGGCCAGGGGCGTAGCTGTCGATCTGCTCTAGATGGCCAAGCGAGTTGGCTCGCGGTGCGAAGCCGCCGAACACGAAGATCTATCCGGGGAGGAGGACTTCCCCTTGGACAACGTTGTTGTACATGATTGAAGGAGCCATCAAACCTCTTGACGACGACACAGTGGAACTCTCAATGGAAGCACCAATGTCAGTGTCAAAACCGGCAGATCTCGGGTAGGGGGTCCCGAACTGTGCGTCTAGGATCGATAGTAACAGGAGACGGGGGACACAATGTTTACCTAGGTTCGGGCCCTCTCTATGGAGGTAATACCCTACTTCCTGGTTGATTGATCTTGATAAATATGAGTATTACAAGAGTTGATCTACCACGAGATTGTAATGGCTAAAACCTAAAGTCTAGCCTGACTATGACTATAAGGATGCCCGTCTACGGACCTAGCCCTCCGGTTTATATAAACACCGGGGGGATCTAGGGTTACATAAGGTCGGTTACAGGGAAAGGAATCTTCATATTTGGTCTCCAAGCTTGCCTCCCACGCCAGGGAGAGTCCCATCCGGACACGGGTAGAGTCTTCGGTCTTTGTATCTTTATGGCCCATCAGTCCGGCCCACATCCAATAGATTGGGCACCCAAGGACCCCTTAGTCCAGGACTCCCTCAGCAGTCGAAGGAGAGACAACGGCCAGACATCCGGCCATGCCCCGGACATCTCGCACCTAGCACCCGGACATCGGGCCTCGCCCCAGAAATCCACTGAGGACATCAGTACCGGGACCAGCATCCCGCGTAAAGCCCGGACATTCGACATCTCCCGAAGCCCAGACATCCGGCACTGGTACGTCTCTGTTGTATCTATAATTTTTGATTATTTCATGCCAATATTTTACTACTTTCACATACTTTTGACAATAATTTAAATGATTTTCTTGGACTAACATATTGATCCAGCGCCTACTGTCAGTTCTTGTTTGTTGCATGTTTTTTGTTTCGCAGAAAATCCATATCAAACGAAGTCCAAACACGATAAAATTTTATAGAGATTTTTTTTGGAATATACGTGATTTTGCCGAAAAGGAATAAACGCAAGACGGTGCCCAAGGCCCCCACAAGACAACATGACATGCCCTACCCCCCAGGCGCACTTTGATGTCTTGTGGTCACCTCATAGGTCAGTTAGATCCCTTCTTTCGCCACAAGTAAGATAATTTCCGGAGAAACCCCCTCCCAAAATTTTAGTCCAATCGGAGTTATGGATCTTCGGGAATATAAGAAACTATGAAGGGCTCTGAAAACATATGGGAAAAATAACAGAACAGAGAGAGATATTGATAACCCACAAGTATAGGGGATCACAACAGTTTTCAAGGGTAGAGTATTCAACCCAAATTAAATGATTCGACACAAGGGGATCCAAAGAATATTCTCAAGTATTAGCAGCTGAGTTGTCAATTCAACCACACCTGGAAACTTAATATCTGGAGCAAAGTGTTTACTAGCAAAGTAATATGATAATAGTGGTAATGGTAGCAAAAGTAATATTTTTGGTTTTATAGTGATTGTAACAGTAGCAACGGAAAAGTAAATAAGCGAAGAACAATATAGGAAAAGCTCGTAGGCATTGGATCGGTGATGGAGAATTATGTCAGATGCGATTATTCATGCAACAGTTATAACATAGGGTGACACAGTTATAACATAGGGTGACATAGGTTGTCAAATGTGAGGTGGAGATCGTCCACCAATGATTCAATGCGTTTAGTCTTGATGACCATGTCGTCCACTGATAACCCGCAAGTATAGGGGGTCACAACAGTTTTCGAGGGTAGAGTATTCAACCCAAATTTATTGATTCGACACAAGGGGAGCCAAAGAATATTCTAAAGTATTAGCAGCTGAGTTGTCAATTCAACCACACCTGGAAACTTAATATCTGCAGCAAGGTATTTAGTAGCAAAGTAATATGATAGTAGTGGTAATGGTGGCAAAAGGTAACGGTATCAAAAGTAATATTTTTGGGTTTTGTAGTGATTGTAACAGTAGCAACGGAAAATTAAATAAGCGAAGAACAATACATGAAAAGCTCGTGGGCATTGGATCGGTGATGGAGAATTATGCCGGATGCGATCGATCATGTAATAGTCGTAACCTAGGGTGACACAGAACTAGCTCCAGTTTATCAATGTAATGTAGGCATGTATTCCGAATATAGTCATACGTGCTTATGGAAAAGAACTTGCATGACATCTTTTGTCCTACCCTCCCGTGGCAGCGGGGTCCTATTGGAAACTAAGGGATATTAAGGCCTCCTTTTAATAGAGTACCGGGCCAAAGCATTACACATAGTGAATACATGAACTCCTCAAACTACGGTCATCACCACGAGTGGTCCCGATTATTGTCACTTCGGGGTTGCCGGATCATAACACATAGTAGGTGACTATAGACTTGCAAGATAGGATCAAGAACTCACATATATTCATGAAAACATAATAGGTTCAGATCTGAAATCATGGCACTCGGGCCCTAGTGACAAGCATTAAGCATAGCAAAGTCATAGCAACATCAATCTTAGAACATAGTGGATACTAGGGATCAAAACCTAACAAAACTAACTCGATTACATGATAAATCTCATCCAACCTATCACCGTCCAGCAAGCCTACGATGGAATTACTCACTCACGGTGGTGAGCATCATGGAATTGGTGATGGAGGAAGGTTGATGATGACGATGGCGACGGATTCCCCTCTCCGGAGCCCCGAATGGACTCCAGATCAGCCCCCCGAGAGAGATTAGGGCTTGGCGGTGGCTCCATATCGTAAAATGCAATGATTCCTTCTCTCTGATTTTTTCTTTCCGGACGTGAATATATAGAGTTGGAGTTGAGGTCGGTGGAGCACCAGGGGGGCCACGAGGCAGGGGGTGCGCCCAGGGGGGTAGGCACGCCCCCACCCTTGTGGACAGGGTGTGGGCCCCTTGGTCTTGATTCTTTCGCCAGTATTTTTATTAATTCCACAAATTATCTCCGTTGATTTTCAGGTCATTCTGAGAACTTTTATTTCTGCACAAAAATAACACCATAGAAATTCTGTTGAAAACAGCGCCAGTCCGGGTTAGTTCCATTCAAATCATGCAAGTTAGAGTCCAAAACAAGGGCAAAAGTGTTTGGAAAAGTAGATACGACAGAGACGTATCAACTCCGCAAGCTTAAACCTTTGCTTGTCCTCAAGAAATTCAGTTGATTAACTGAAAGTGATAAGGAAAAACTTTTACAAACTGTGTTTGCTCTTGTTGTTGCAAATATGTAAAGCCAGCATTCAAGTTTTCAGCAAAGATTATGAACTAACCATATTCATAATAACATTTAGGTCTCATGTTTACTCATGTCAATGGCATAATCAACTAGCGAGCAATAATAATAAATCTCGGATGACAACACTTTCTCAAAACAATCATGATATGATATAACAAGATGGTATCTCGCTAGCCCTTTCTGAGACCGCAAAACATAAATGCAGAGCACCTTTAAAGATCAAGGAATGACTAGACATTGTAATTCATGGTAAAAGAGATCCAGTCATAGTCATACTCAATGTAAACTAACAGTAATGGATGCAAATGACAATGGTGCTCTCCAACTGGTGCTTTTTAATAAGAGGATGATGACTCAACACAAAAGTAAATAGATAGGCCCTTCGCAGAGGGAAGCAGGGATTTGTAGAGGTGCCAGAGCTCGGTTTTGAAATAGATATGAATAATATTTTAAGCGGTATACTTTCATTGTCAACATAACAACCGAGAGATCCTGATATCTTCCATGCTACACACATTATAGGCGGTTCCCAAGCAGAATGGTAAAGTTTATACTCCCCCACCACCAACAAGCATCAATCCATGACTTGCCCGAAACAACGGGTGCCTCCAACTAACAAAAATCCCGGGGGAGTTTTGTTTGCAATTATTTTGATTTGATTTTCTTAAAGCATGGGACTGTGCATCCCGGTGACCAGCCATTTTCTCGTGAGTGAGGAGCGGAGTCCACTCCTCTTGAGAATAACCCGCCTAGCATGGAGGATACAGACATCCCTAGTTGATACATGAGCTATTCGAGCATACGAAACATAATGTTTATTTGAAGGTTTAGAGTTTGGCACATACAAATTTACTTGGAACGGCAGGTAGACATCGTATATAGGTAGGTATGGTGGACTCATATGGAACAACTTTGGGGTTTATGGAGTTGGATGCACAAGTAGTATTCCCGCTTAGTACAAGTGAAGGCTAGAAAAGACTGGGAAGCGACCAGCTAGAGAGCGACAACAATCATGAACATGCATTAAAATTAATCAACACCGATGCAAGCATGAGTAGGATATAATTCACCACGAACATAAATATCGTAGAGGCTATGTTGATTTTGTTTCAACTACATGCGTGAACATGTGCCAAGTCAAACCACTCGAATCATTCAAAAGAGGATACCACCCTATCATACCACATCACAACCATTTTAATAGCATGTTGGCACGCAAGGTAAACCATTATAAGCTCCTAGCTAATTAAGCATGGCATAAGCAACTATAATATCTAATTGTCATTGCAAATATGTTTCTTTCATAATAGGCTGAATTAGGACCGATGGACTGATCATATTTACAAAAACAAGAGAGGTTGAGTTCATACCAGCTTTTCTCATCTCAATCAGTTCATCATATATCATCATTATTGCCTTTCACTTGCACGACTGAATAGCGTGGATAATAATAGTGCACGTGCATTGGACTAAGCTGGAATCTGCAAGCATTCAATTCAAGAGAGAAGACAAGATAATATGGGCTCTTTGTTAGATCAACAATAATGCATATGAGAGCCACTCAACATTTTCATTATGGTCTTCTCCTCTCGACCCCCAAAGAAAAGAAACAAAACTATTTACACGGGAAAGCTCCCAACAAGCAAAAGACGAACGAGAAATATTTTTGGGTTTTCTTTTTAATATTACTACTACTACAGGCATGGAAAGTAAACTAACTAAAATCTACAACTAATTTTTTTGGGTTTTTCTTAAGGTTTATTAAGGCACACAAGGAGAAAGCTAAAAAGGAAATAAACTATCATGGATGATACAATGAAAAAGTATGAGCACCGACAACTACCATGAGTGTGTGAACATGAATGTAATGTCGGTGATAAATACGTACTCCCCCAAGCTTAGGCTTTTAGCCTAAGTTGGTCTATGCCCATGGATCAAAGTGGCCCTCTCCGGTGTAAGGAGGAGTGTCTCTGGATGCCACTGGTTGGCAATCTCCTCAGGATTCCACTGATAAACTGACTGTCGATAAGGGTCCTGGGGTGGTTCCGACTCAGGCTCTCGAGCTGGTGTCACACTCTAGTATGCATAAACGTCCTCCAGTAAAACAAGGTACTTGCCTGAAAATATGTTAAACAAAGAGGGAGCAGGCAAGGTAATAGTCTCAAAGTTATTCTTACCAAAAATTAGTCTATAGTTAAGCAACTTCTTCTTATTCTTAACAATAAAATCATGTGCTACCATGCTCTTATAATCTAGAGAAATATTAGGAAGCAACTTTTCCTCTTTCTCATAATGCCTGATGGGTATGTTAAAGTGTGCAACTAGGCGCGAGGCAAAGATGCCTCCAAGGACGGAGCCCTTAGTATGGTTCAGGTTTAACCGTTTAGCAACAATAGCGCCTAAACTGAAAGTAGTATCTTGAAACAAGGCATGGCGTAAAATAACAATATCAGGAGCACTAGGGTTCCCACAGTTCCCGCGACCAATTAAGCATCTACTAGCAAATATTGAAAAGTAACGTAGAACAGGAAAATGTATGCTAGTGATTCTTGCATCGGAAACTTTCCTCGTTTCCCCTACAACAATCATATCAATAAATCCCTCCACATCATCACGATGTGGTTCCTCTATGCTGCCCTCAAAAGGTATCAAGCAAACCTGACAAAAATCACGAAGTGAAATCTCCTTATGCTCATCATATAAATAAAATTCCACCGATGGTGGTGAGCTCCTAGCATGGAAATGAAAGTTTTGCACAAAGATATTGGTGAGTAAGAGATACTATTCGCGTTGGTTGTGGAGGAAGGCGGTGAGGCATGCATTCTCAGCCAAATAATAAAAATCTTCATGAATCCCGACTCCTCTCAAGAAATCATCACAAGGCCATTCACACGGCCGAACCTCCGCAGTACGAGGGATATTATACTTGGGCTTCTTGTTCTCTTCACTTTGTTTATTCTTCGAGCTTCAACTCGATGAGCCCCTCAAAAATCTCTTCATCTTTTTCTGAAAATTTCTGAAATTTTTAGTAACTTCAAAATAAAAGTGAACCAAACTCAACAAAATTGATAGCAACTACTCCTACAAGTGCCTAGAGGCCATATCATGCATTAAAACTACTTTTGACCACATAAATTTGACATGCAAGCTCAAGAACAGGGTCACCTAAGCAGCAAAAATTTGCAATGAATAAAGCACTAGAACAAAAACTAATTGGACCATTGGAGGAGTCACATACCAAAGAACAATCCCCCAAAGCAGTTTTGTGAGTGGAGCTTTGAGCTAGGAGATCGAAAATGGCAACAAGATGAGCTAGAACTCGTGCTTGAGCTGGTTGGTGATTTTTTGGGAGGAAGAAGGAGTGTGTGGTGGCTGGAATAAGTGGAGGGGAGCCATGATACATCCATTTTGCACCATGCTTTTATATCGATATTTATTGCATTATGGGCTGTTATTACACATTATGTCACAATACTTATGCCTATTCTCTCTTATTTTACAAGGTTTACATAAAGAGGGAGAATGTCGGCAGCTGGGATTCTGGGCTTGAAAAGGAGCAAATATTAGAGACCTATTCTGCACAGCTCCAAAAGTCCTGAAACTTCACGGAAGTCATTTTCAGAATATATAAAAAATACTGAGCGCAAGAAGTTCCAGAGGGGGCCACACCCTGGCCACTAGGGTGGGGGCGTGCCCTACCCCCTGGGCATGCCCCCCTGCCTCATGGGCCCCCTGGTGGCCCTCCGATGCCCATCTTCTGCTATATGGAGTCTTTCGTTGAGGAAAAAAAATCATAAGCAAGCTTTCGGGACGAGACTCTGCCGCCACGAGGCGGAACCTTGGCGGAACCAATCCAGGGCTCTAGCGGAGCTGTTCTGCCGGGGAAACTTCCCTCCGGGAGGGGGAAATCATCACCATCGTCATCACCAACAATCCTCTCACTGAGAGTGGGTCAATCTCCATCAACATCTTCACCGGCACCATCTCCTCTCAAACCCTAGTTCATCTCTTGTATCCAATTCTTGTCTCTAAGTCTGGGATTGGTACCTGTGGGTTGCTAGTAGTGTTAATTACTCCTTGTAGTTGATGCTAGTTGGTTTATTTGGTGGAAGATCATATGTTCAGATCCTATATGCATATTAATACCCCTCTGATTATAAACATGAATATGCTTTGTGAGTAGTTACGCTTGTTCCTGAGGACATGGGAGAAGTCTTGCTATTAGTAGTCATGTGAATTTGGTATTCATTCGATATTTTGATGAGATGTATGTTGTCTCTCCTCTAGTGGTGTTATGTGGACGCCGACTACATGACACTTCACCATTATTTGGGCCTAGAGGAAGGCATTGGGAAGTAATAAGTAGATGATGGGTTGCTAGAGTGACAGAATCTTAAACCCTAGTTTATGCGTTGCTTCGTAAGGGGCTGATTTGGATCCATATGTTTCATGCTATGGTTAGGTTTACCTTAATACTTTTGTTGTAGTTGTGGATGCTTGCAATAGAGGTTAATCATAAGTGGGATGCTTCTCCAAGTAAGGACAGTACCCAAGCACCGGTCCACCCACATACCAAGTTATCAAAGTACCGAACGCGAATCATATGATCGTGATGAAACCTAGCTTGACGATAATTCCCATGTGTCCTCGGGAGCGCTTTTCTCTATATAAGAATTTGTCCAGGCTTGTCCTTTGCTACAAAAAGGATTGGGCCACCTTGCTGCACTTTTTTTTACTTTTTTTACTTGTTTCTCGTTACAAATTATCTTATCACAAAACTATCTGTTACCTATAATTTCAGTGCTTGCAGAGAATACCTTGCTGAAAACTGCTTATCATTTCCTTCTGCTCCTCGTTGGGTTCGACACTCTTACTTATCGAAAGGACTACGATAGATCCTCTATACTTGTGGGTCATCAAGACTCTTTTCTGGCACCGTTGCCGGCGAGTGAAGCGCCTTTGGTAGGTGGAATTTGGTAAGGAAAAAATTTATATAGTGTGCTGAAATTTACTGTCACTTGTTACTATGGAAAGTAATACTTTGAGGGGCTTGTTCGGGGTATCTTCACCCCGACCAGTAGAGCATAGAGTTGCTCCTCAACCTACTGAACCTACTGAAAATGAAAATGTCTGCTTTGAAATTCCTTCGGGTATGATAGAAAAACTGCTAGCCAATCCTTTTGCAGGAGATGGAACATTACATCCTGATGAGCACCTAATATATGTGGATGAAGTTTGTGGATTATTTAAGCTTGCAGGTATGCCCGATGAAGTTATCAAGAAGAAGGTCTTCCCTTTATCTTTGGAGGGAGACGCATTGACATGGTATATGCTATGTGATGATATGGGATCATGGAACTACAAATGATTGAAATTGGAATTTCATCAGAAGTTTTATCCTATGCATCTTGTTCATCATGATCGTAATTATATATATAATTTTTGGCCTCGCGAAGGAGAAAGCATCGCTCAAGCTTGGGGGAGGCTTAAGTCAATGTTATATTCATGCCCCAATCATGAGCTCTCAAGAGAAATGATTATTCAAAAAATTTATGCTCGGCTTTCTGATAACAACCGCACCATGCTCGATACTTTTTGTGCTGGCTCTTTTATGATGAAAACTATTGAATTCAAATGGGATTTATTGGAAAGAATTAAACGCAACTCTGAAGATTGGGATCTCGACGAAGGTAAGGAGTCAGGTATGACATTTAAGTTTGATTGTGTTAAATCTTTTATGGATACCGATGTTTTCTGTAAATTTAGCACTAAATATGGACTTGACTCTAAAATAGTAGCTTCTTTCTGTGAATCTTTTGCAACTCATATTGATCTCCCTAAAGAGAAGTGGTTTAAATATCATCCTCCCATAGAAGTAAAAGTAACTGCACCTATTAAAGTTGAAGAAAAGACTGTCACTTATAATGATCCTATTGTTCCTATTGCTTATGTTGAGAAACCACCTTTTCTTGTCAGGATAAAAGATCATGCTAAAGCTTCAACTGTGGTTCATAAAAGCAATATTAGAACCTATACACCTCCTGAGCAAGTTAAAGTTGAACCTAATATTGCTATTGTTAAGGATCTCTTGGCAGATAATATTGATGGGCATGTTATTTATTTATGTGATGAAACTGCTAGAATTGCTAAACCTTGTGCTAAAGATAAACATAGACCTATGGTAGGCATGCCTGTTATTTCTGTTAAGATAGGACATCATTGTTATTATGGCTTGTGTGATATGGGTGCTAGTGCTAGTGCAATACCTATTGACTTGTACAACGAGATTATGCATGATATTGCACCTGCTGAGTCAGAAGATATTGATGTCACAATTAAACTTGCCAATAGAGATACTATTTCACCATTTGGGATTGTTAGAGATGTTGAAGTCTTGTGTGGGAAAACTAAATATCCTGCTGATTTTCTTGTTCTTGGTTCCCCACAAGATAACTTTTGTTATATTTGGTAGACCCTTCTTAAACACTGTTAATGCTAGGATAGACTGCAAGAAGGATGTTATTACTATTGGTTTAGGTGATATGTCTCATGAGTTCAACTTTTCTAAATTTCGTAGACAACACTGTGAAGAAGAATTGCCTAGTAAAGATGAAATTATTGGTCTTGCTTCTATTGCCGTACCTCCTAGTGATCCTTTAGAACAATATTTGCTAGACCATGAAAATGATATGTATATGAATGAAAGAAGCGAAATAGATGAAGTGTTCTTTAAACAGGGGCCTATTCTGAAACACAACTTGCCTGTTGAAATCTTAGGGGATCCTCCTCCACCCAAGGGTGATCCCGTGTTTGAGCTTAAACCATTGCCTGATACTCTTAAATATGCTTATCTTGATGAAAAGAAGATATATCCTATTATTATTAGTGCTAACCTTTCAGAGAAGGAGGAAGAAAAATTATTGAAAACTCTGAAGAAGCACCGTGCTGCTATTGGATATACTCTTGATGATCTTAAGGGCATTAGTCTCACTCTATGTCAACACAAAATAAATTTGGAAAAAGATGCCAAACCAGTTATTGATCACCAACGACGACTGAATCCTAAGATGAAAGAAGTGGTAAGAAAAGAAATACTAAAGCTCCTTGAGGCAGGTATAATTTATCCCGTTGCTGATAGTCAGTGGGTAAGTCATGTCCATTGTGTTCCTAAGAAGGGAGGTATTACTGTCGTTCCAAATGATAAAGATGAATTGATTCCGCAAAGAATTATTACAGGTTATAGGATGGTAATTGATTTCTGCAAATTAAATAAGGCTACTAAAAAGATCATTACCCCTTACCTTTTATTGATCAAATGATAGAAAGATTATCCAAACATACACATTTTGCTTTCTAGATGGTTATTCTGGCTTCTCTCAAATACCTATATCAGCTGATGATCAATATAAGACCACTTTTACTTGCCCTTTCGGTACTTTTTCTTATAGACGTATGCCTTTTGGTTTATGTAATGCACCTGCTACCTTTCAAAGATGCATGATGGCTATATTTTCTGATTTTTGTGAAAAGATATGTCAGGTATTTATGGATGATTTCTCCGTTTATGGATCCTCTTTTGATGATTGCTTAAGCAACCTTGATCGAGTTTTGCAGAGATGTGAAGAAACTAACCTTGTCTTGAATTGGGAGAAATGCCACTTTATGGTTAATGAAGGTATTTTCTTGGGGCACGAAATTTCTGAAAGAGGCATTGAAGTCGATAAAGCTAAAGTTGATGCTATTGAAAAGATGCCGTGTCCCAAGGACATCAAAGGTATAAGAAGTTTCCTTGGTCATGCCAGTATTTATAGGAGGTTCATTAAGGACTTCTCCAAGATTTCTCGGCCTCCGACTAATTTATTACAAAAAGATATACCATTCGTCTTTGATGATGATTGTGTAGAAGCCTTTGAAATACTTAAGAAAGTATTGATTTCTGCACCTATTGTTCAGCCACCTGATTGGAATTTACCTTTTGAAATTATGTGTGATGCTAGTGATTATGTTGTAGGTGCTGTTCTAGGGAAAAGAGTTGATAAGAAATTAAATGTTATTCATTATGCTAGTAAAACTCTAGACAATGCCCAGACAAATTATGCTACTACCAAAAAAGAATTCTTAGCAGTTGTATTTGCTTGTGATAAGTTCAGACCTTATATTGTTGACTCTAAAGTAACTATTCACACTGATCATGCTGCTATTAAATATCTTATGGAAAAGAAAGATGCTAAACCTAGACTTATTAGATGGGTTCTCTTGCTACAAGAATTTGATTTGCATATTATTGATAGAAAGGGAGCTGAGAACCTCGTTGCAGATAACTTGTCTAGGTTGGAAAATGTTCTTGATGACCCACTACCTATTGATGATAGCTTTCCTGATGAATAATTAAATGTCATAAATGCTTCTCATACTGCTCCATGGTATGCTGATTATGCTAATTACATTGTTGCTAAATTTATACCACCTAGTTTCACATACCAGCAAAAGAAAAAGTTTTTCTATGATTTAAGACATTACTTCTGGGATGATCCACATATTTATAAAGAAGGAGTAGATGGTGTTATTAGACGTTGTGTACCTGAGCATGAACAGGAATAGATCCTACGCAAGTGTCACTCCAAGGCTTATGGAGGACACCATGCTGGAGATAGAACTGCACATAAGGTATTGCAATCCGGTTTTTATTGGCCCACTCTCTTCAAGGATGCCCGTAAGTTTGTCTTATCTTGTGATGAATGTCAAAGAATTGGTAATATTAGTAGACGTCAAGAAATGCCTATGAATTATTGACTCGTTATTGAACCACTTGATGTTTGGGGCTTTGATTATATGGGACCTTTTCCTGCATCTAATGGATATACACATATTTTAGTTGCTGTTGATTACGTTACTAAGTGGGTAGAAGCTATTCCAACTAGTAGTGATGATCATAACACCTCTATTAATATTCTTAAAGAAGTTATTTTTCCAAGGTTTGGAGTCCCTAGATATCTAATGACAGATGGTGGTTCACATTTTATTCATGGTTCTTTCCGTAAAATGCTTGCTAAGTATGATGTTAATCATAGAATTGCATCACCTTATCACCCACAGTCTAGTGGTCAAGTAGAATTGAGTAATAGAGAACTCAAATTAATTTTGCAAAAGACTGTTAATAGATCTAGAAAGAATTGGTCCAAGAAACTTGATGATGCATTATGGGCCTATAGAACTGCATATAAAAATCCTATGGGTATGTCTCCATATAAAATGGTTTATGGAAAAGCATGTCACTTACCTCTCGAACTAGAACATAAGGCTTATTGGGCTATTAAAGAGCTCAATTATGATTTCAAACTTGCCGGTGAGAAAAGGTTATTTGACATTAGCTCACGTGATGAATGGAGAACCCAAGCCTATGAGAATGCCAAATTGTTTAAAGAAAAGGTTAAAAGATGGCATGACAAAAGGATACAAAAGCGTGAGTTTAATGTAGGTGATTATGTATTGCTATACAACTCTCATTTAAGATTTTTTGCAAGAAAACTTCTCTCTAAATGGGAAGGTCCTTACGTTATCGAGGAGGTCTATCGTTCCGGTGCCATAAAAATCAACAACTTCGAAGGCACAAACCCGAAGTTGGTGAACGGCCAAAGAATCAAACATTATATCTCAGGTAATCCTATAAATGTTGAAACCAATGTTATTGAAACCGTAACCCCGGAGGAATACATAAGGGACACTTTCTGGAATGTTTCAGACTCCTAAAAGGAATAGGTATGTGGTACGGTAAGTAAACCGACTCCAAAACAGTTCTAATGGCATTTTTTCTCCGTTTTGGAATATTTAGAAAAATAGAAAAATAAGAAGCAGTCTAGGAAGGACATGAGGGCTCCACGAGGGTGGAGGGCGCGCCCTACCCCCTGGGCGCGCCCCCTGCCTCGTGGGCACCTCGTGTGCTCTCCGGACTCCGTTTTCTTGCACGTTACGTATTTTGGTCGGTAAAAATTCATTATATAATCTCCCAAAAGTTTTGACCACAGTATCACGCAAAAATCTCCTGTTCTTGTTTCGAGTTGTTTCTGCTGCAGATTAGAGCAATATGTCGTCCCAGGATTCGGAAGGAGAAAGCTATGTGGCTGATTATCTTGTACATCCTAAGGTCTATGTGGACGTGGAGCATTGTGGTTGGACTACAGAAGAAGAAGAGGACTATGAACCCAGGGTAAAGGAGGAGACGAGTTCAGATGAAGATGAAGTCCCATTACCTCAACCTGGGGACATGCATGTGGAGTTCAAAAAGTCAAGCCTCCCTGATAGAGCAAAGAAATCTAAGATTGAATTTATCCCTTTTCGCCTCTTGCAGGAAAACAAATAGGAATTATGCAAGAAGATATTAAGCCTTGAGCAGGAGATCGATGACCTAAGGGATCAAAATTCTGTCCTCAAGCGCAAATTAAGGAAGAAGCCTACGCCATCAACAAAACCAACACCCTCTTCACCAACAAAAAAGGAAACATAATCATAAGGGTATGGGCACTCCCCTTGGCAATTTCCAAGCTTGGGGGAGTGCCCCGGTATCGTATCACCATCACTTTTATCTTTACCATTTTTCTTAGTTCGGTCCTTTTGGTAATATATTGATCTAGTAGCATAAAGTTTTAGTATGATCTAGTTGTGATTAATAAAGATTAGTGTTGAGTCAAGGGCTTGATTACTTTGCCATGATCTTGAGTGAATAAAAGAAAACAGAAGAAATAAAAAGAAACAAAGAGATCATTTGGATCTTTTGGAGAGTAATGAGCTCACATAGAAAGAGTATGATGAATAAAAGTTGTTGAAAGTTCACAAACATAGTTTTGGTCATCGTTGCAATTAATAGGAAGTAATAAAGAAAGAGAGGTCTTCACATATAAATACACTATCTTGGACATCTTTTATGATTGTGAGCACTCATTAAAATATGACATGCTAAAGAGTTGACGTTGGACAAGGAAGACAACGTAATGGGTTATGTTTTCTTACATCTGAGATAAAATATATTGTCATGGATCATCCAACATGATTGAGCTTGCCTTTCCCCCTCATGCTAGCCAAATTCCTTGCACCAAGTAGAGATACTACTTGTGCTTCCAAACACCCTTAAACCAGTTTTGCCATGAGAGTCCACCATACCTACCTATGGATTGAGTAAGATCCCTCAAGTAAGTTGTCATCGGTGCAAGCAATAAAAACTGCCCTCTAAATATGTATGACTTATTAGTGTGGGAGAAAATAAGGTTTATATGATCGTGTGATACGAAAGAAATAAAAGCGACAGACTGCATAATAAAGGTCCGTATCACAAGTGGCAATATAAAGTGACGTTCTTTCGCATTAAGATTTTGTGCATCCAACCATAAAAGCGCATGACAACCTCTGCTTCCCTCTGCGAAGGGCCTATCTTTTACTTTTATCTCCTACCTTGCATAAGAGTCATGGTGATCTTCACCCTTCCTTTTTAAATTTTATCTTTTGGCAAGCACAACATGTTGGAAAGATCCTGGTATATATGGCTAATTGGATGTGAGTTTTCTTGAACTATTATTGTTGACATTACCCTTGAGGTAAAATGTTGGGAGGCAAAACTATAAGCCCCTATCTTTCTCTGTGTCCGATTAAAACTCCATACCCATAAGTATTGCATGAGTGTTAGCAATTGTGTAAGACTATATGATAGTTGAGTATGTGGACTTGCTGAAAAGCTCTTATATTGACTCTTTCCTATGTTATGATAAATTGCAATTGCTCCAATGACTGAGATTATAGTTTGTTAGTTTTCAATAAAGTTTATGATTCATACTTGAAATTGTGATTGAATTGTTACTCTTGCATAAGAGATCATATGACAAGAATTATATAAGTTGCTGTTTTAAGAATGATCATGATGCCCTTGTGTCCGTATTTTATTTTATCGACACCTCTATCTCTAAACATGTGGACATATTTTTCGATTTCGGCGACAAGCGACATCTAAGCTTGGGGGAGTTGATACGTCCATTTTGCATCATGATTTTATATCAATATTTATTGCATTATGGGCTGTTATTACACATTATCGCACTATGAGGTCAATGTCTTGTAAACAGATTTATCTTCAAAATCTTCTGAGAATGCATATGACCTCTTCCCCTTCCCTCGCATCTCTAATGCTGTCACATGTACATGTCCGTGGGAGAATCCCTTGGTTCTCATAGTCTGCATTCATTTGCAGAGTTCTTATAGCATCACATCAATTCTCCCGAAGCTAATTCCTGTCTGGCCAGTAGAAGGAGGCCTTTGCAAGGTCTGAAGCCATTCAGTCTGAACTTCATGGCGATAGAAAAATCAGTCAGGAAGGGCGGCAGACAACGCCGTGAAAACACTGCTAAGGACCTGCCACCGGATCTCTATGAGCTATACAAGTCAGATCCAGAAGAGACCTAGGGAGAACGCAAGAACCGAATCCAATGGATTCGAAGACATTGGGCAGAGGAATGGTTCAAGTACAAATTTTTCACTGACGAATATGCTGAAAAGAATGCCATCAAGGGCCCCTGGGGAGATATTATATACAAAGGTCTTCAGCCCAAGTCGAAGTCCAAAGCTATTGCTCAAGGCTTCTACCCTTGCATGAGTCATGGACCTCGGCCTACTAATACCGACCCAAACTCTCTGTTATGGTGTCGTAAAGACAATCTCTTAAAGCAAAACTTCCAGTTTGCCAAAACCTCTGCCAAAGAGAACAAGAAGTCGCTTGGGTTAGACTTCAACCCCGGTCCCTCTGCTCCTCGTGCCGACGGCACATGCGATGCTGAACCCAATATTGTTGGGCCCTTCTACAACCTTGAAGGTCTCATCACTCACATTCAGGTTCAAGGGGCAGCCGTGGATCACTCTACAGATGACGTTGATTCTGACGAAGCGCCTGCACCACCAAAGCCTGTGAAGCAAAAGAAACCAAAGGCTTCAAAGCCCTCCTTTGCACCAAAAGTTTCGCGGGCGAAGCCTCTGGCTACTGCACCTCCTAAAGCCAGCGTGTAGTCTGAAGATCTCTCTCGCATCTCCAAGTCTGACAAGATGAAGAAGCCCATGCAACCAACTTGTCAAGCATTGACCCCTGCTGCCGTTCTGAGGAATGAGAACGAAGCCATTGATCTGTCTAGCGACGAAGATCTTGGCGACGATGCTCTTGAGTTGCTTATAAAGAGCAAGCAAGAGGCGGAAATCTTCAATGATCTTCCCCTCTTTGATGTGGAGATCCTATACAAGTTCATTGATGAGTGGTTCGACAGCCCAGACCTCAGTTTTGATGATCTTCAACTCCCAATTGGCCTCAGCATCTCCTTCCATGGAGCCATTGCTCCTGAGCTGGCTCTTGCATAGAGAATTATTGAGCCGAAGCACAAGATTGATTATGAAAAGGCTCAGTTCAAGAAGCACAAGGCCAAGCTTAACATGGAAGATGTCCAAAACTTCAAGGTCATGCTACATGAGCTCAAGGAGGCATTCCACAAGAAACGTGAAGAAGCTAAAGGTTCTCGAGGGCGCATGAAACTGTAGGGGAACGTTGCAGAAAACAAAATTTTCCTACGGTTTCACCAAGATCCATCTATGAGTTCATCTAGCAACGAGTGATCGGATTGCATCTACATACCTTTGTAGATCACGCGGGGAAGCGTTCAAAGAACGGGGATGAGGAAGTCGTACTCGACGTGATCCAAATCACCGGAGATCCTAGCGCCGAACGGACGGCACCTCCATGTTCAACACACGTACGGTCAGCATGACGTCTCCTCCTTCTTGATCCGGCAAGGGGGGAGGAGAGGTTGATGAAGATCCAGCAGCACGACGACGTGGTGGTGGATGCAGCAGTCACCGCAGCAGGGCTTCGCCGTTCTTCTACGAGAGGGAGAGGTGTAGCAGGGGAGAGGGAGGCGCCAAGAGTCAAGGGTGCGGCTGCCCCTCCCTCCCCCCTTTATATAGGCTCCCCAAGGGGGGCGCCGGCCCTAGGAGATGGAATCTCCTAGGGGGGGCGGCGGCCAAGGGTGGAGTGGCCCCCAAGGCAAGTGGGGCGCCCCCCACCCTAGGGTTTCCAACCCTAGGCGCAGGGGGTGGGCCAAGGGGGCGCACCAGCCCACTATGGGCTGGTTCCCCTCCCCACTTCAGCCCATGGGGCCCTCCGGGATGGGTGGTCCCACCCGGTGGACCCCCGGGACCCATCCGGTGGTCCCGGCACAATACCGGTGACCCCCGAAACTCTCCCGATGGCCGAAACTGCACTTCCTATATATAATTCTTCACCTCCGGACCATTCCGGAACTCCTCGTGACGTCCGGGATCTCATCCGGGACTCCGAACAACTTTCGGGTTACTGCATATTCATATCTCTACAACCCTAGCGTCACCGAACCTTAAGTGTGTAGACCCTACGGGTTCGGGAGACATGTAGACATGACCGAGATGGCTCTCCGGTCAATAACCAACAGCGGGATCTGGATACCCATGTTGGCTCCCACATGCTCCTCGATGATCTCATCGGATGAACCACGATGTCGAGGATTCAAGCAACCCCGTATACAATTCCCTTTGTCAATCGGTACGTTACTTGCCCGAGATTCGATCGTCGGTATCCCAATACCTCGTTCAATCTCGTTACCGGCAAGTCACTTTACTCGTACCGTAATGCATGATCCCGTGACCAGACACTTGGTCACTTTGAGCTCATTATGATGATGCATTACCGAGTGGGCCCAGAGATACCTCTCCGTCATACGGAGTGACAAATCCCAGTCTTGATCCGTGTCAACCCAACAGACACTTTCGGAGATACCCGTAGTATACCTTTATAGTCACCCAGTTACGTTGTGACGTTTGGTACACCCAAAGCACTCCTACGGTATCCGGGAGTTACACGATCTCATGGTCTAAGGAAAAGATACTTGACATTGGAAAAACTCTAGCAAATGAACTATACGATCTTGTGCTATGTTTAGGATTGGGTCTTGTCCATCACATCATTCTCCTAATGATGTGATCTCGTTATCAATGACATCCAATGTCCATAGTCAGGAAACCATGACTATCTGTTGATCAACGAGCTAGTCAACTAGAGGCTTACTAGGGACATGTTGGTGTCTATGTATTCACACATGTATTACGATTTCCGGATAACACAATTATAGCATGAATAAAAGACAATTATCATGAACAAGGAAATATAATAATAATCCTTTTATTATTGCCTCTAGGGCATATTTCCAACAGTCTCCCACTTGCACTAGAGTCAATAATCTAGTTACATTGTGATGAATCGAACACCCATGGAATTCTGGTGTTGATCATGTTTTGCTCTAGGGAGAGGTTTAGTCAACGGATCTGCTACATTCAGGTCCGTATGTACTTTACAAATATCTATGTCTCCATCTTGAACATTTTCACGAATGGAGTTGAAGCGACGCTTGATGTGCCTGGTCTTCTTGTGAAACCTGGGCTCCTTGGCAAGTGCAATAGCCCCAGTGTTGTCACAGAAGAGTTTGATCGGCCCCGACGCATTGGGTATGACTCCTAGGTCGGTGATGAACTCCTTCACCCAAATTGCTTCATGCGCTGCCTCCGAGGCTGCCATGTACTCCGCTTCACATGTAGATCCCGCCACGACGCTCTGCTTGCAACTGCACCAGCTTACTGCCCCACCATTCAAAATATACACGTATCCGGTTTGTGACTTAGAGTCATCCAGATCTGTGTCGAAGCTAGCGTCGACGTAACCCTTTACGACGAGCTCTTCGTCACCTCCATAAACGAGAAACATTTCCTTAGTCCTTTTCAGGTACTTCAGGATATTCTTGACCGCTGTCCAGTGTTCCTTGCCGGGATTACTTTGGTACCTACCTACCAAACTTACGGCAAGGTTTACATCAGGTCTGGTACACAGCATGGCATACATAATAGAACCTATGGCTGAGGCATAGGGGATGACACTCATCTCTTCTATATCTTCTGCCGTGGTCGGACATTGAGCTGAGCTCAATTTCACACCTTGCAACACAGGCAAGAACCCCTTCTTAGACTGATCCATATTGAACTTCTTCAATATCTTATCAAGGTATGTGCTTTGTGAAAGACCTATGAGGCGTCTTGATCTATCTCTATAGATCTTGATGCCTAATATATAAGCAGCTTCTCCAAGGTCCTTCATTGAAAAACTCTTATTCAAGTAGGCCTTAATGCTGTCCAAAAGCTCTATATCATTTCCCATCAAAAGTATGTCATCTACATATAATATGAGAAATGCTACAGAGCTCCCACTCACTTTCTTGTAAACGCAGGCTTCTCCATAAGTCTGCATAAACCCAAACGCTTTGATCATCTCATCAAAGCGAATGTTCCAACTCCGAGATGCTTGCACCAGCCCATAAATCGAGCGTTGGAGCTTGCACACCTTGTCAGCATTCTTAGGATCGACAAAACCTTCCGGCTGCATCATATACAATTCTTCCTTAAGGAAACCATTAAGGAATGCCGTTTTGACGTCCATTTGCCATATCTCATAATCATAGTATGCGGCAATTGCTAACATAATTCGGATAGATTTCAGCTTCGCTACGGGAGAGAAAGTCTCATCGTAGTCAACCCCTTGAACTTGCCGATAACCCTTAGCGACAAGTCGAGCTTTATAGATGGTAACATTACCATCCGCGTCCGTCTTCTTCTTAAAGATCCATTTGTTTTCTATCGCTCGCCGATCATCGGGCAAGTCTGTCAAAGTCCATACTTTGTTTTCATACATGGATCCTATCTCGGATTGCATGGCTTCAAGCCATTTGTTGGAATCTGGGCCCGCCATCGCTTCTTCATAGTTCGAAGGTTCACCGTTGTCTAACAACATGATTTCCAAGACAGGGTTGCCGTACCACTCTGGTGCGGAACGTGTCCTTGTGGACCTACGAAGTTCAGTAGAAACTTGATCTGAAGTTTCATGATCATCATCATTAACTTCCTCTCTAGTCGGTACAGGCACCTCAGGAACATTTTCTTGAGTTGCGCCATTTTCCGGTTCAAGAGGTAATACTTCATCAAGTTCTACTTTCCTCCCACTTACTTCTTTCGAGAGAAACTCCTTCTCTAGAAAGGATCCATTCTTGGCAACAAAGATCTTGCCTTCGGATCTGAGGTAGAAGGTATACCCAATAGTTTCTTTAGGGTATCCTATGAAGACGCATTTTTCCGACTTGGGTTCGAGCTTTTCAGGTTGAAGTTTCTTGACATAAGCATCGCATCCCCAAACTTTTAGAAACGACAGCTTAGGCTTCTTCCCAAACCATAATTCATACGGTGTCGTCTCAACGGATTTCGACGGAGCCCTATTTAAAGTGAATGCGGCAGTCTCTAAAGCATAGCCCCAAAATGATAGCGGTAAATCGGTAAGAGACATCATAGATCGCACCATATCTAATAGAGTGCGATTACGACGTTCGGACACACCATTACGCTGAGGTGTTCCAGGCGGCGTGAGTTGTGAAACTATTCCACATTTTCTTAAGTGTGTGCCAAATTCGTGACTCAAGTATTCTCCCCCACGATCTGATCGCAAGAACTTGATTTTCCTGTCACGTTGATTCTCAACCTCACTCTGAAATTCCTTGAACCTTTCAAAGGTCTCAGACTTGTGTTTCATTAAGTAGACATACCCATATCTACTCAAGTCATCAGTGAGGGTGAGAACATAACGATAACCACCGCGAGCCTCAACACTCATTGGACCGCACACATCAGTATGTATGATTTCCAATAAGTTGGTTGCTCGCTCCATTGTTCCTGAGAACGGAGTCTTGGTCATTTTACCCATGAGGCATGGTTCGCACGTGTCAAATGATTCGTAATCAAGAGACTCTAAAAGTCCATCTGCATGGAGCTTCTTCATGCGTTTGACACCTATGTGACCAAGGCGGCAGTGCCACAAGATGTGGGACTATCATTATCAACCTTACATCTTTTGGTACTCACACTATGAATATGTGTAGCATTACGCTCGAGATTCATTAAGAATAAACCATTCACCATCGGAGCATGACCATAAAACATATCTCTCATATAAATAGAACAACCATTATTCTCGGATTTAAATGAGTAGCCATCTCGTATTAAACGAGATCCTGATACAATGTTCATGCTCAAACTTGGCACTAAATAACAATTATTGAGGTTCAAAACTAATCCTGTAGGTAAATGTAGAGGTAGCGTGCCGACGGCGATCACATCGACCTTGGAACCATTCCCGACGCGCATCGTCACCTCGTCCTTCGCCAGTCTCCGCTTATTCCGCAGCTCCTGCTTTGAGTTACAAATGTGAGCAACTGCACCGGTATCAAATACCCAGGAGCTACTACGAGTACTGGTAAGGTACACATCAATTACATGTATATCACATATACCTTTCGTTTTGCCGGCCTTCTTGTCCGCTAAGTATTTGGGGCAGTTCCGCTTCCAGTGACCACTCTCCTTGCAATAAAAGCACTCAGTCTCGGGCTTGGGTCCATTCTTTGGCTTCTTCCCGGCAGCTTGCTTGCCGGGCGCGGCAACTCCCTTGCCATCCTTCTTGAAGTTCTTCTTACCCTTGCCTTTCTTGAACTTAGTGGTTTTATTCACCATCAACACTTGATGTTCCTTTTTGACTTGTACCTCTGCTGATTTCAGCATTGCAAATACTTCAGGAATGGTCTTTTCCATCCCCTGCATATTGAAGTTCATCACAAAGCTCTTGTAGCTCGGTGGAAGCGACTGAAGGATTCTGTCAATGACCGCGTCATCCGGGAGATTAACTCCCAGCTGAGTCAAGCGGTTATGCAACCCAGACATTTTGAGTATGTGCTCGCTGACAGAACTATTTTCCTCCATCTTACAGCTGAAGAACTTGTCGGAGACTTCATATCTCTCGACCCGGGCATGAGCTTGAAAAACCATTTTCAGCTCTTCGAACATCTCATATGCTCCGTGTCTCTCAAAACGCTTTTGGAGCCCCGGTTCTAAGCTGTAAAGCATGCCGCACTGAACGAGGGAGTAATCATCAGCACGTGTCTGCCAAGCGTTCATAACGTCTTGGTTCTGTGGGACGGGTGCGTCACCTAGCGGTGCTTCTAGGACATAATCTTTCTTGGCAGCTATGAGGATGATCCTCAGGTTCCGGACCCAGTCCGTATAGTTGCTGCCATCGTCTTTCAGCTTGGTTTTCTCTAGGAACGCGTTGAAGTTGAGGACAACGTGGGCCATTTGATCTACAAGACATATTGTAAAGATTTTAGACTAAGTTCATAATAATTAAGTTCATCTATTTAATGAACTCCCACTCAGATAGACATCCCTCCAGTCATCTAAGTATAACATGATCCGAGTTAACTAGGCCGTGTCCGATCATCACGTGAGACGGACTAGTCAACATCGGTGAACATCTTCATGTTGATCGTATCTTCTATACGACTCATGCTCGACCTTTCGGTCTTCTGTGTTCCGAGGCCATGTCTGTACATGCTAGGCTCGTCAAGTCAACCTAAGTGTTTGCATGTGTAAATCTGTCTTACACCCGTTGTATGTGAACGTTGGAATCTATCACACCCGATCATCACGTGGTGCTTCGAAACAACGAACTGTCGCAACGGCGCACAGTTAGGGGGAACACTTTCTTGAAATTATTATGAGGGATCATCTTATTTACTACCGTCGTTCTAAGTAAACAAGATGCAAAAACATGATAAACATCACATGCAATCAAATAATAATAGTGACATGATATGGCCAATATCACATAGCTCCTTTGATCTCCATCTTGGGGCTCCATGATCATCTTGTCACCGGCATGACACCATGATCTCCATCATCATGATCTCCATCATCGTGTCTCCATGAAGTTGCTCGCCAACTATTACTTCTACTACTATGGCTAACACGTTTAGCAATAAAGTAAAGTAATTTACATGGCGTTTCTCAATGACACGCAGGTCATACAAAAAATAAAGACAACTCCTATGGCTCCTGCCGGTTGTCATACTCATCGACATGCAAGTCGTGATTCCTATTACAATAGCATGAACATCTCATACATCACATATATATCATTCATCATTCATCACAACTTTGGCCATATCACATCACAAAACACTTGCTGCAAAAACAAGTTAGACGTCCTCTAATTGTTGTTGCAAGTTTTACGTGGCTGCAATAGGGTTCTAGCAAGAACGTTTTCTTACCTACGTGAAAGCCACAACGTGATTTGTCAACTTCTATTTACCCTTCATAAGGACCCTTTTCATCGAATCCGCTCCAACTAAAGTGGGAGAGACAGACACCCGCCAGCCACCTTATGCAACTAGTGCATGTCAGTCGGTGGAACCGGTCTCACGTAAGCGTACGTGTAAGGTTGGTCCGGGCCGCTTCATCCCACAATACTGCTGAAGCAAAATAAGACTAGTAGCGGCAAGAAAGTTGACAACATCTACGCCCACAACAAATTGTGTTCTACTCGTGCAAAGAGAACTACGCATAGACCTAGCTCATGATGCCACTGTTGGGGAACGTTGCAGAAAACAAAAATTTTCCTACGGTTTCACCAAGATCCATCTATGAGTTCATCTAGCAACGAGTGATCGGATTACATCTACATACCTTTGTAGATCACACGCTGAAGCGTTCAAAGAATGGGGATGAGGAAGTCGTACTCGACGTGATCCAAATCACCGGAGATCCTAGCGCCGAACGGACGGCACCTCCGTGTTCAACACACGTACGGTCAGCGTGATGTCTCCTCCTTCTTGATCCAGCAAGGGGGGAGGAGAGGTTGATGAAGATCCAGCAGCACGACGGCGTGGTGGTGGATGCAGCAGTCACCGCAGCAGGGCTTCACCGTTCTTCTACGAGAGGGAGAGGTGTAGCAGGGGAGAGGGAGGCGCCAAGAGTCAAGGGTGCGGCTGCCCCTCCCTCCCCCCTTTGTATAGGCTCCCCAAGGGGGGGGCGCCGGCCCTAGGAGATGGGATCTCCTAGGGGGGGCGGCCAAGGGTGGAGTGGCCCCCAAGGCAAGTGGGGCGCCCCCCCCCCCCACCCTAGGGTTTCCAACCCTAGGCGCAGGGGGTGGGCCAAGGGGGCGCACCAGCCCACTATGGGCTGGTTCCCCTCCCCACTTCAGCCCATGGGGCCCTCCGGGATGGGTGGTCCCACCCGGTGGATCCCCGGGACCCATCCGGTGGTCCCGGCACAATACCGGTGACCCCCGAAACTCTCCCGATGGCCGAAACTGCACTTCCTATATATAATTCTTCACCTCCGGACCATTCCGGAACTCCTCGTGACGTCCGGGATCTCATCCGGGACTCCAAACAACTTTAGGGTTACTGCATATTCATATCTATACAACCCTAGCGTCACCGAACCTTAAGTGTGTAGACCCTACGGGTTCGGGAGACATGTAGACATGACCGAGATGGCTCTCCGGTCAATAACCAACAGCGGGATCTGGATACCCATGTTGGCTCCCACATGCTCCTCGATGATCTCATCGGATGAACCACGATGTCGAGGATTCAAGCAACCCCGTATACAATTCCCTTTGTCAATCGGTACATTACTTGCCCGAGATTCGATCGTCGGTATCCCAATACCTCGTTCAATATCGTTACCGGCAAGTCACTTTACTCGTACCGTAATGCATGATCCCGTGACCAGACACTTGGTCACTTTGAGCTCATTATGATGATGCATTACCGAGTGGGCCCAGAGATACCTCTCCGTCATACGGAGTGACAAATCCCAGTCTTGATCCGTGTCAACCCAACAGACACTTTCGGAGATACCCGTAGTATACCTTTATAGTCACCCAGTTACGTTGTGACGTTTGGTACACCCAAAGCACTCCTACGGTATCCGGGAGTTACACGATCTCATGGTCTAAGGAAAAGATACTTGACATTGGAAAAACTCTAGCAAATGAACTATACGATCTTGTGCTATGTTTAGGATTGGGTCTTGTCCATCACATAATTCTCCTAATGATGTGATCTCGTTATCAATGACATCCAATGTCCATAGTCAGGAAACCATGACTATCTGTTGATCAACGAGCTAGTCAACTAGAGGCTTACTAGGGACATGTTGGTGTCTATGTATTCACACATGTATTACGATTTCCGGATAACACAATTATAGCATGAATAAAAGACAATTATCATGAACAAGGAAATATAATAATAATCCTTTTATTATTGCCTCTAGGGCATATTTCCAACAGAAACACCTGGCTGCCAAATGTGTTCAAGGCTATAATGAAGTTGAAAAGCGCAAGGCTCTGGGGCGACCTGGCATCGACCCTAGAATGGCTGCCAAGAAGAAGAAGAAGCCTGTTGTGGCCCAACCTAAAGCATCAAGGCAGGAAGAACCTCACATTGTCTTCCCTGCCAGTATGACAGGCTCAAAGCCTAAGGTCCCCACAGTGGCTTCGGAGCTCAAGAAAACAAGGGCAGCTGAAGCCGAAGCCCGCAAGCGCAAGACCAAGCACAGCACTGACAACACTCCACCGACGAAAAAGAGAAAAACCAAGAAGAAAGATCGGACTTCTCCCACAGAGCCCCTTGTCGTCGAATCGATCTTAGTGGCTTGTCCTGCGTCTGAACATAGAGAGCGCCAGTTGATAGTTCATGAGACTGCTTCCATAGAGGCTCCTGAAGTTGAAGACATTCCAGCTGTTGACCCCACCGCAGCTGAAGACATTGGTCATCAAGACAATGTTGAAGATGATGAAGTCCTTCCTCAGATCGAACACAATGTGGTATCATCGCATGTTCTCACAAACAGCGAACTCATCAGCATTGGTCATCCATTGACGCCAATTGCTCAGGATGACTCATGGGCTGATCACCCACAAGACTCCCCCCGTCAAGATGAATCACCAAGTACTCCCCCACCTCAAGTCACCACTTCGGTGCTTGAACACAATGACTTTGTGGCCGAACCAACTCAATCTTCACAAGCGTCGCCAGCGTTCCGCAGGCTTCACAAAGGACCAAGGCCACATGTCACTCTGTCAAGTGTTCCAAAAGGAGAAGAGCGCCAATCCGTTTCACACCAAGTCTTTCCTGAAGCCTCTCCTACTGCCAACATCCCCGAGTCTGAAGCCAAAGCGGCTGAAGATATTCCGACTGCATCTGCCGATGAACAAGAAGAACCAAGAGAAGAAGAATGTGTAGCTACACCCCCGTCCAACCATGAAGTTGTTCTCAAGGAAAACGTGTCCGACCCTCCAGCTACTCAAGTGGAGGTTGATAACATTGAGGCGACCACCAACACCCATACTGAAGCCAATGATGTTGTCATGGCTGAAGCTACTGTGGCACCTGAAGTTCATGCGGTGCCAGAAGTGATTGCACCTGAAGCCAATGCTGCTCCTGACGCAAACCTCGCAGGTTCCCGCGCAAGATTCTGAAGGAAATATGCCCTAGAGGCAATAATAATGTTATTATTTTATTTCCTTATATCATGATAAATGTTTATTATTCATGCTAGAAATGTATTATCTGGAAACATAATACTTGTGTGAATACATAGACAAACTAAACGTCACTAGTATGCCTCTACTTGACTAGCTCGTTAATCAAAGATGGTTATGTTTCCTAACCATAGACATGTGTTGTCATTTGATTAACGGGATCACATTATTAGGAGAATGATGTGATTGACATGACCCATTCGATTAGCTTAGCACTCGATCGTTTAGTATGTTGCTATTGCTTTCTTCATGACTTATACATGTTCCTATGACTATGAGATTATGCAACTCCCGTTTGCCGGAGGAACACTTTGTGTGCTACCAAACGTCACAACGTAACTGGGTGATTATAAAGGAGCTCTACAGGTGTCTCCAAAGGTAAATGTTGGGTTGGCTTATTTCGAGATTAGGATTTGTCACTCCGATTGCCGGAGAGGTATCTCTGGGCCCTCTCAGTAATACACATCACATAATCCTTGCAAGCATTGCAACTAATGAGTTAGTTGCGAGATGATGTATTACGAAACGAGTAAAGAGACTTGTAGGTAACGAGATTGAACTAGGTATTGAGATCGAATCTCGGGCAAGTAACATACCGATGACAAAGGGAACAACGTATGTTGTTATGCGGTCTGACCGATAAAGATCTTCGTAGAATATGTGGGAGCCAATATGAGCATCCAGGTTCCGCTATTGGTTATTGACCGGAGACATGTCTCGGTCATGTCTACATTGTTCTCGAACCCGTAGGGTCCGCACGCTTAAGGTTTCGATGACATTTATATTATGAGTTTATGAGTTTTGATGTACCGAAGTTAGTTCAGAGTCCCGGATGTGATCACAGACATGACGAGGAGTCTCGAAATGGTCGAGACATAAAGATTGACATATTGGACGGCTATATTCGGACACCGGAAGTGTTCCGGATGATTTCGGAGAAAACCGGAGTGCCGGAGGGTTACCGGAACCCCCCCCCCCCGGGAGAAGTAATGGGCCTTATGGGCCCTAGGAAGAGAGAGAGGGAGGCCAGGGTGGGCTGCGCGCCCCCTCCCCCTCTGGTCCGAATTGGACTAGGAGAGGGGGGCGGCGCCCCCCTTTCCTTCTCCCTCTCCCCCTTCCTTTCCCCCTCCTAGTAGGAGTAGGAAAGAGGGGAGTCCTACTCCTACTAGGAGGAGGACTCCTCCTCCTTGGCGCGCCCTAGGGCCAGCCGGCCTCCTCCCCTTGCTCCTTTATATACGGGGGCAGGGGGCACCCCTAGACACACAAGTTGATCCACGTGATCATTTTCTTAGCCTGTGCGGTGCCCCCTTCCACCATACTCCTCGATAATATTGTAGCGGTGCTTAGGTGAAGCCCTGTGACAGTAGAACATCAAGATCGTCACCACACCGTCGTGCTGACGGAACTCTTCCCCGACACTTTGCTGGATCGGAGTCCGGGGATCGTCATCGAGCTGAACGTGTGCTAAAACTCGGAGGTGCCGTAGTTTCGGTGCTTGACCGGTCAGGCCATGAAGACGTACGACTACATCAACCGCGTTGTCATAACGCTTCCGCTGTCGGTCTACGAGGGTATGTAGATCACACTCTCCCCTCTCGTTGCTATGCATCACCATGATCTTGCGTGTGCGTAGGAAAATTTTGAAATTACTACGTTCCCCAACAGTGGCATCCGAGCCTAGGTTTTATGTGTTGATGTTATATGCATGAGTAGAACAGAAGTAAGTTGTGGGCGATATAAGTCATACTGCTTACCAGCATGTCATACTTTGGTTCGGCGGTATTGTTGGATGAAGCGGCCCGGACCAACATTACGCGTACACTTACGCGAGACTGGTTCTACCGACGTGCTTTGCACACAGGTGGCTGGCGGGTGTCAGTTTCTCCAACTTTAGTTGAACCAAGTGTGGCTACGCCCGGTCCTTGCGAAGGTTAAAACAGCACCAACTTGACAAACTATCGTTGTGGTTTTAATGCGTAGGTAAGATTGCTTCTTGCTTAAGCCCGTAGAAGCCACGTAAAACTTGCAACAACAAAGTAGAAGACGTCTAACTTGTTTTTGCAGGGCATGTTGTGATGTGATATGGTCAAGACATGATGCTAAATTTTATTGTATGAGATGATCATGTTTTGTAACCGAGTTATCGGCAACTGGCAGGAGCCATATGGTTGTCGCTTTATTGTATGCAATGCAATTGCGCTGTAATGCTTTACTTTATCACTAAGCGGTAGCGATAGTCGTGGAAGCATAAGATTGGCGAGACGACAACGATGCTACGATGATGATCAAGGTGTCGCGCCGGTGACAATGGTGATCATGACGGTGCTTCGAAGATGGAGATCACAAGCACAAGATGATGATGGCCATATCATATCACTTATATTGATTGCATGTGATGTTTATCTTTTATGCATCTTATCTTGCTTTGTTTGACGGTAGCATTTTAAGATGATCTCTCACTAATTATCAAGAAGTGTTCTCCCTGAGTATGCACCGTTGCGAAAGTTCTTCGTGCTGAGACACCACGTGATGATCGGGTGTGATAGGCTCTACGTTCAAATACAACGGGTGCAAAACAGTTGCACACGCAGAATACTCAGGTTATACTTGACGAGCCAAGCATATACAGATATGGCCTCGGAACACGGAGACCGAAAGGTCGAGCGTGAATCATATAGTAGATATGATCAACATAGTGATGTTCACCAATGAAACTACTCCATCTCACGTGATGATCGGACATGGTTTAGTTGATTTGGATCACGTAATCACTTAGAGGATTAGAGGGATGTCTATCTAAGTGGGAGTTCTTTAGTAATATGATTAATTGAACTTAAATTTATCATGAACTTAGTACCTGATAGTATCTTGCTTGTTTATGTTTGATTGTAGATAGATGGCCCGTGCTGTTGTTCCGTTGAATTTTAATGCGTTCCTTGAGAAAGCAAAGTTGAAAGATGATGGTAGCAATTACACGGACTGGGTCCGTAACTTGAGGATTATCCTCATTGCTGCACAGAAGAATTATGTCCTGGAAGCACCGCTGGGTGCCAGGCCTGCTGCTGGAGCAACACCAGATGTTATGAACGTCTGGCAGAGCAAAGCTGATGACTACTCGATAGTTCAGTGTGCCATGCTTTACGGCTTAGAATCGGGACTTCAACGATGTTTTGAACGTCATGGAGCATATGAGATGTTCCAGGAGTTGAAGTTAATATTTCAAGCAAATGCCCGGATTGAGAGATATGAAGTCTCCAATAAGTTCTATAGCTGCAAGATGGAGGAGAACAGTTCTGTCAGTGAGCATATACTCAAAATGTCTGGGTATAATAATCACTTGATTCAATTGGGAGTTAATCTTCCAGATGATTGCGTCATTGACAGAATTCTCCAATCACTGCCACCTAGCTACAAGAGCTTCGTGATGAACTATAATATGCAAGGGATGAATAAGACTATTCCCGAGCTCTTCGCAATGCTGAAAGCTGCGGAGGTAGAAATCAAGAAGGAGCATCAAGTGTTGATGGTCAACAAGACCACTAGTTTCAAGAAAAAGGGCAAAGGGAAGAAGAAGGGGAACTTCAAAAAGAACAGCAAGCAAGTTGCTGCTCAAGAGAAGAAACCCAAATCTGGACCTAAGCCTGAAACTGAGTGCTTCTACTGCAAGCAGACTGGTCACTGGAAGCGGAACTGCCCCAAGTATTTGGCGGATAAGAAGGATGGCAAGGTGAACAAAGGTATATGCGATATACATGTTATTGATGTGTACCTTACTAATGCTCGCAGTAGCACCTGGGTATTTGATACTGGTTCTGTTGCTAACATTTGCAACTCGAAACAGGGACTACGGATTAAGCGAAGATTGGCTAAGGACGAGGTGACGATGCGCGTGGGAAATGGTTCCAAAGTCGATGTGATCGCGGTCGGCACGCTACCTCTACATCTACCTTCGGGATTAGTATTAGACCTAAATAATTGTTATTTGGTGCCAGCGTTGAGCATGAACATTATATCTGGATCTTGTTTGATGCGAGACGGTTATTCATTTAAATCAGAGAATAATGGTTGTTCTATTTATATGAGTAATATCTTTTATGGTCATGCACCCATGAAGAATGGTCTATTCTTATTAAATCTCGATAGTAGTGACACACATATTCATAATGTTGAAGCCAAAAGATGCAGAGTTGATAATGATAGTGCAACTTATTTGTGGCACTGCCGTTTAGGTCATATCGGTATAAAGCGCATGAAGAAACTCCATACTGATGGACTTTTGGAACCACTTGATTATGAATCACTTGGTACTTGCGAACCGTGCCTTATGGGTAAGATGACAAAAACACCGTTCTCCGGTACTATGGAGAGAGCAACAGATTTGTTGGAAATCATACATACAGATGTATGTGGTCCGATGAATGTTGAGGCTCGTGGCGGATATCGTTATTTTCTCACTTTCACAGATGACTTAAGCAGATATGGGTATATCTACTTAATGAAACATAAGTCTGAAACATTTGAAAAGTTCAAAGAATTTCAGAGTGAAGTTGAAAATCATCGTAACAAGAAAATAAAATTCCTACGATCTGATCGTGGAGGAGAATATTTGAGTTACGAGTTTGGTGTACATTTGAAACAATGCGGAATAGTTTCGCAACTCACGCCACCCGGAACACCACAGCGTAATGGTGTGTCCGAACGTCGTAATCGTACTTTACTTGATATGGTGCGATCTATGATGTCTCTTACTGATTTACCGCTATCGTTTTGGGGTTATGCTCTAGAGACAGCCGCATTCACGTTAAATAGGGCACCATCAAAATCCGTTGAGACGACGCCTTATGAACTGTGGTTTGGCAAGAAACCAAAGTTGTCGTTTCTGAAAGTTTGGGGCTGCGATGCTTATGTGAAAAAGCTTCAACCTGATAAGCTCGAACCCAAATCGGAGAAATGTGTCTTCATAGGATATCCAAAGGAAACTATTGGATACACCTTCTATCACAGATCCGAAGGCAAGACTTTTGTTGCTAAATTCGGAAACTTTCTAGAGAAGGAGTTTCTCTCGAAAGAAGTGAGTGGGAGGAAAGTAGAACTTGATGAGGTAACTGTACCTGCTCCCTTATTGGAAAGTAGTACATCACAGAAACCGGTTTCTGTGACACCTACACCAATTAGTGAGGAAGCTAATGATGATGATCATGAAACTTCAGAACAAGATACTACTGAACCTCGTAGATCAACCAGAGTAAGATCCGCACCAGAGTGGTACGGTAATCCTGTTCTGGAAGTCATGCTACTAGATCATGATGAACCTACGAACTATGGAGAAGCGATGGTGAGCCCAGATTCCGCAAAATGGCTTGAAGCCATGAAATCTGAGATGGGATCCATGTATGAGAACAAAGTGTGGACTTTGGTTGACTTGCCCAAAGATCGGCAAGCAATTGAGAATAAATGGATCTTCAAGAAGAAGACTGACGCTGACAGTAATGTTACTGTCTACAAAGCTCGACTTGTCGCAAAAGGTTTTCGACAAGTTCAAGGGATTGACTACGATGAGACCTTCTCACCCGTAGCGATGCTTAAGTCTGTCCGAATCATGTTAGCAATTGCCGCATTTTATGATTATGAAATATGGCAGATGGATGTCAAAACTGCATTCTTGAATGGATTTCTGGAAGAAGAGTTGTATATGATGCAGCCGGAAGGTTTTGTCGATCCAAAGGGAGCTAACAAAGTGTGCAAGCTCCAGCGATCCATTTATGGACTGGTGCAAGCCTCTCGGAGTTGGAATAAACGCTTTGATAGTGTGATCAAAGCATTTGGTTTTGTACAGACTTTTGGAGAAGCCTGTATTTACAAGAAAGTGAGTGGGAGCTCTGTAGCATTTCTGATATTATATGTAGATGACATATTACTAATCGGAAATGATATAGAATTTCTGGATAGCATAAAGGGATACTTGAATAAGAGTTTTTCAATGAAAGACCTCGGTGAAGCTGCTTACATATTGGGCATTAAGATCTATAGAGATAGATCAAGACGCTTAATTGGACTTTCACAAAGCACATACCTTGACAAAATTTTGAAGAAGTTCAAAATGGATCAAGCAAAGAAAGGATTCTTGCCTGTGTTACAAGGTGTGAAATTGAGTAAGACTCAATGCCCGACCAATGCAGAAGATAGAGAGAAAATGAAAGATGTTCCCTATGCTTCAGCCATAGGCTCTATCATGTATGCAATGCTGTGTACCAGACCTGATGTGTGTCTTGCTATAAGTCTAGCAGGGAGGTACCAAAGTAATCCAGGAGTGGATCACTGGACAGCGGTCAAGAACATCCTGAAATACCTGAAAAGGACTAAGGATATGTTTCTCATATATGGAGGTGACAAAGAGCTCATCGTAAATGGTTACGTTGATGCAAGCTTTGACACTGATCCGGATGATTCTAAATTGCAAACCGGATACGTGTTTACATTAAACGGTGGAGCTGTCAGTTGGTGCAGTTCTAAACAGAGTGTTGTGGCGGGATCTACATGTGAAGCGGAGTACATAGCTGCTTCGGAAGCAGCAAACGAAGGAGTCTGGATGAAGGAGTTCATATCCGATCTAGGTGTCATACCTAGTGCATCGGGTCCAATGAAAATCTTTTGTGACAATACTGGTGCAATTGCCTTGGCAAAGGAATCCAGATTTCACAAGAGAACCAAGCACATCAAGAGACGCTTCAATTCCATCCGGGATCTAGTCCAGGTGGGAGACATAGAGATTTGCAAGATACATACGGATCTGAATGTTGCAGACCCGTTGACTAAGCCTCTTCCACGAGCAAAACATGATCAGCACCAAAGCTCCATGGGTGTTAGAATCATTACTGTGTAATCTAGATTATTGACTCTAGTGCAAGTGGGAGACTGAAGGAAATATGCCCTAGAGGCAATAATAATGTTATTATTTTATTTCCTTATATCATGATAAATGTTTATTATTCATGCTAGAATTGTATTATCCGGAAACATAATACTTGTGTGAATACATAGACAAACTAAACGTCACTAGTATGCCTCTACTTGACTAGCTCGTTAATCAAAGATGGTTATGTTTCCTAACCATAGACATGTGTTGTCATTTGATTAACGGGATCACATTATTAGGAGAATGATGTGATTGACATGACCCATTCCATTAGCTTAGCACCCGATCGTTTAGTATGTTGCTATTGCTTTCTTCATGACTTATACATGTTCCTATGACTATGAGATTATGCAACTCCCGTTTGCCGGAGGAACACTTTGTGTGCTACCAAACGTCACAACGTAACTGGGTGATTATAAAGGAGCTCTACAGGTGTCTCCAAAGGTAAATGTTGGGTTGGCTTATTTCGAGATTAGGATTTGTCACTCCGATTGTCGGAGAGGTATCTCTGGGCCCTCTCGGTAATGCACATCACATAAGCCTTGCAAGCATTGCAACTAATGAGTTAGTTGTGAGATGATGTATTACGAAACGAGTAAAGAGACTTGTCGGTAACGAGATTGAACTAGGTATTGAGATACCGACGATCGAATCTCGGGCAAGTAACATACCGATGACAAAGGGAACAACGTATGTTGTTATGCGGTCTGACCGATAAAGATCTTCGTAGAATATGTGGGAGCCAATATGAGCATCCAGGTTCCGCTATTGGTTATTGAACAGAGACATGTCTCGGTCATGTCTACATTGTTCTCGAACCCGTAGGGTCCGCACGCTTAAGGTTTCGATGACAGTTATATTATGAGTTTATGAATTTTGATGTACCGAAGTTAGTTCGGCGTCCCAGATGTGATCACGGACATGACGAGGAGTCTCGAAATGGTCGAGAGATAAAGATTGATATATTGGACGGCTATATTCGGACACCGGAAGTGTTCCGGATGATTTCGGAGAAAACCGGAGTGCCGGAGGGTTACCGGAACCCCCTCGGGAGAAGTAATGGGCCTTATGGGCCCTAGTGGAGAGAGAGGGAAGGCCAGAGTGGGCTGCGCCCCCCTCCCCCTCTGGTCCAAATTGGACTAGGAGAGGGGGGGCGGCGCCCCCCTTTCCTTCTCCCTCTCCCCCTTCCTTTCCCCCTCCTAGTAGGAGTAGGAAAGAGGGGAGTCCTACTCCTACTAGGAGGAGGACTCCTCCTCCTTGGCGCGCCCTAGGGCCGGCCGGCCTCCTCCCCTTGCTTCTTTATATACGGGGGCAGGGGGCACCCCTAGACACACAAGTTGATCCACGTGATCATTTTCTTAGCCGTGTGCGGTGCCCCCTTCCACCATACTCCTCGATAATATTGTAGCGGTGCTTAGGCGAAGCCCTGCGATGGTAGGACATCAAGATCGTCACCACGCTGTCGTGCTGACGGAACTCTTCCCCGACACTTTGCTGGATCGGAGTCCGGGGATCGTCATCGAGCTGAACGTGTGCTAAAACTCGGAGGTGCCGTAGTTTCGGTGCTTGATCGGTCGGGCCGTGAAGACGTACGACTACATCAACCGCGTTGTCGTAACGCTTCCGCTGTCGGTCTACGAGGGTACGTAGATCACACTCTCCCCTCTCATTGCTATGCATCACCATGATCTTGCGTGTGCGTAGGAAAATTTTGAAATTACTACGTTCCCCAACAGCTTCCTGCCCGACTCGGTGAAATCCCCCAAAATCCCAATGCTTATCGACCTGCTATAAACCCTCATGGCCGGCGAGTCCTGCATCGCATTTGCGCCTCCCTCCATGTAGCTTATCTCGTCTGCTTATCCCACAATCGCCAATGGCACCGATCTGTCGTCGTCGCTCAACCACTCTGCCATCATCAGAGGACAACTCCAGCTGGGAGGCTACACCACAGTGGCAGCTCAGTCCCCGGCGTAGTTCAGTGCGCATGGCATCCTTGTTGGGTGTGCACGGAACACCCACCACACGCTCCGCCGCCACTGCCCGTCGGCAGCTGTTGCCGGCCGCCGTTGCTGCCACACCACCGTCGAAAGCTAGGGCCATTGCCTGCTCCACCCCCGCGGCCCGAAGGTGGGAGGTGGCTGTCATGTCCGCCACCCCATAGCCGGCCACCATGGCCATCACCCGCTCTTCCACCGCGGCCTGAAGGCGGGTGGTGGTGATTGTGGCCGCCAGCCCATCGTCGGCCGCCGTGGCCGCCATCCCACCGCTGACCACCAGGATCATCACCCGCTCTACCACCGCCGCCCGAAGAAGGGAGGCGGAGGTGGAGGCCTGTACGTGCGTCAGCGACCTTGCGCGCTACATCGAGTTCCTGCGGGAGGAGGAGGAGCGCCTCGTTGAGCATGCAAAGAGCCTTAGTGCAGTCGTGGCCGCAGCACATGCTGATGCAGAGGCGAGGAATCAGGAGATCTACAAGCTGTCCAGCCGCTTCGAGAGGGGTCATCTGGAGCGACAGAGGGTGTTTGAGCCAGTGAGCGTCGTTGAACGTGCAGCAGCGGCAGGCACCGTATTGTAGTTGTCAAGCTCATCGGTAGGCTCTCCTCCTCCTCTGCGTCTTAGTGAGCATGCTCGGCAGAGGAGAGGCTGCCAGAAGTAGTTCAAAGCCCCTCCGTAGTAGTAGTATTTAGGGGCTATTTTGTTCAGTTCATCTAACTATAGATGTGGTGGAACTATACAACGTACTTAAAATCAGCTAGTATATATAGTTGAACTAGCTATTTCAGTACGTGGTTGGCAACAATTGGGGAAAAGTTTGGTCGGTTCAGCTGTTGAGTTGAACTGTTTATATAAATTAGGACGACAGCTTAATATATGAATGAAATATATGCTTAATTACTGAATTTTAGTTGCAAAAATTAGATAGTGCTAGCGATTTTTAGTTGCATATTTTGACAACCCGTAGTGTTACAAGGATTGACAAATGGCAATATTACTAGATCAACAAATGTCAATCTTTCCAGTTTGACAAATGGCAACATACCCAATATGACATATGCAAATTTTACCAAATTGTTTGTACGTGGTTGCACACGGGTCATCCAAAACAACCGTTTGCATTGAAGGGATGCACAAATCCTGCTCGACACATTTTCTCTTGGCTTCCTAGGGAAGCTGTCGGTTTGCATACGGGTGTTCTAACTAAAACGTTTGCAATCAAGAGCTGCACAAATCCTGCTCAGCACCATTTTCCCTTGGCTTCCTGGGGAAGCTGTCGGTTTGCATACGTGTGTTCTAACTAAAACATTTGCGATGAGTGTTTTATATTTAAAAACCGTATTAAACTGCGGCTTGGGCGCCATTAATGGAGAGGATGCGAGCAAGGCGGGCGGGCATGGAAGTCAAAGGGCTCGTTTCCCGGTGAGCCTGCGCGACGTACATCTTGCATGCTTCCCGGTGAGCCTGCGCATTGGAGTACAGCTCGCACGCCTCCCGTTTAGTCAAGCACCTGTCCGCACGGCACCTCCTAGCCATTAAAAGAGTGAGGCGTGGTGTCACATGAATGGTTAACATAATGCACATGATTTAAATTATACAAAATGTTTGATATGTTACAATGGCAGCTATTTGTTTCAAAATGCCTTTGTTGGCTGTTATTCGAGCGCGCCTTCTCTCAAAATGGACACGAAAAATACCACAGCATGTTGGGTGCCATTCCATGATAGCATGCCAAGTTTTATGAATTTCAAACGAGTTTTGGATTTACTAGAATTTTAAAACAAAGTATCTCAGCGTCTTGCCCGCAATCAACAATGCCCTGGTGTTTGAAATTCATTCACATTTCTTTCATGGGACCTAAGCATGCACCCAAGGACAAGATTTGATTTTTCAACCAATTTATATGCACTAGAGCATGTGCATGTAGTTCAAATTTGAATTATGCACATAAAATGCTTAGAAAACCCAGTTAATGTATAAAAATGTCCAAACAAACCCCGAAATATTCCAAAATTTAACACAGCACTCTTGTTATTCTATGTCGACACTAGAAATTTTTTGAAGCAATAAGAGGCAACGGATATCGTTTCGTCCCCAAAGGTGGCACGTTCCCTACCGAAACCATGAGGGTTGTTGTGAGAAGCTCTGGTTTGTGAGAAGCTTATACCCAAACCTGCTCCAAATGGGACAAAAAATTTACCACGGCATGTAGATGCCGCTCCATGATAGCATGCTAAGTTTCATGAATTTCAGATGATTTTTGGATTTACTAGAATTTTAAAAAAAGTATCTCAATGTTTGCGGCTGAGTGACGGTGGCAGAGTGTTTGACATTCATTCCCATTTCTTGCATGGGACCTAAGCATGCAACCAAGGACACAGATTTGGTTTTTCAACTAATTTATATGCACTGGAGCATGTGCATGTAGTTCAAATTTGAATTATGCACATAAAATGCCAAAAACCCAGTTAATGTATAAAAATGTCCAAACAAACACCGAAAAATTCCAAAATTTAACACAACACTCCTGTTGTTCTATGTTGACACTAGAAATTTTTTGAAAGCAATAAGAGGCAACGGATATCATTTCGTCCCCAAAGGTTGCACGTTCCCTACTGAAACCATGAGGCTTGTTGTGAGAAGCTCTGGTTTGTGAGAAGCTTATACCCAAACCTACCCCAAATGGGACAAAAAAATTACCACGGCAACTTGATGCCGCTCCATGATAGCATGCCAAGTTTCATGAATTTCAGACGAGTTTTGGATTTGATAGAATTTAAAAATCAGGTATCTCAATGTTTACGGCCGAGTGACGGTGGCAGGATGTTTGACATTCATTCTCATTTCTTGCATGGGACCTAAGCATGCAACCAAGGACAGAGATTTGATTTTTCAACAAATTTATATGCACTGGAGTATGTGCATGTAGTTCAAATTTGAATTATGCACATAAAATGCCTAGAAAAAACCCAGTTAATGTATAAAAATATCCAAACGAACCCCGAAAAATTCCAAAATTTAACACAACACACATGTTGTTCTATGTTGACACTAGAAATTTTTGAAAGCAATAAGAGGCAATGGATATCGTTTTGTCCCCAAAGGTGGCATGTTCCCTACCGAAACCATGAGGCTTGTTATGAGAAGTTTATGCCCAAACCTGCCCCAAATGGGACAAAAAATTTACCATGGCATGTTGATGCCACTCCATGATAGCATTGCCAAGTTTCATGAATTTTGGACGAGTTTTGGATTTACTAAAATTTAAAAAGCAGGTATCTCAATGTTTGTCAGAGCCACTGTGTCGTGGTGTTCGAAATTCATCCCCCTTTCTTGCATGGGACATTAGCATAAACCCATGGACACATATATGATTTTACAACCCATGTTGGTGCACCGGAGCATGTGCATATAGTTTAAATTTGAATTGTGCACCTGAAATGCCTGCAAAACCAAGTTAATGTATAAAACGTCCAAACGAACCCTGAATAATTCCAATTTTTTTGACGACACACCTATAGTTGCATGTTCACTGCAGATAAAAGTTCTAGCAATTCAAACACCGTCCATTGCAGCTGTGACCCCATTATGTAATTCAAATCAAGACGAAAAATCAAGTAGATCGCACATAGTTTATTATCACCAACAGTGTGAAATGCAGCACAAAATATCTTGGAGCACCGTCGGAGTATAGTACGCATACGGCTTAAGCGAGAAGGTGCGACGGCTATAGTCCACAGCCGGCGTGTCAAGCACACTAGCTTGCTCCCCAAATATCAATTCACAGTTCAGTCATCGCCGGTTAAAGATGGGGACGTGGACCTGTGTCGTGAGGGCAACTTCAATGGCCCACTCCAGTGAGAGTGCGGCCGCAGCCACCAGACGTGTGCTAACAAGCTTCATGAGGGCGACCGCAATCTGCGACCGGGCACCCAAGGCAGCCCAAACGGCTGCTATTGCTTCTCAGGCGGCGACAACAACATCTGCCTCGGGGATAGCAACTAGCGAGAGTGACACATCAATTATCCGTTCCGCAGCGGCAGCCTTATCCCTGATGGAGCCGCCCACGACCATGTCAAGGCCACCTGTCGGTGTCAAAACCGGCGGATCTCGGGTAGGGGGTCCCGAACTGTGCGTCTAGGCGGATGGTAACAGGAGGCAGGGGACACGATGTTTTACCCAGGTTCGGGCCCTCTTAATGGAGGTAAAACCCTACGTCTTGCTTGATTGTTCTTGATGATATGAGTATTACAAGAGTTGATCTACCATGAGATCAGAGAGGCTAAACCCTAGAAGCTCGCCTATGGTATGATTGTTGTTGTTCGTCCTACGGACTAAACCCTCCGGTTTAAATAGACACCGGAGGGGGCTAGGGTTACACAGAGTCGGTTACAAGGAAGGAGATCTACATATCCGTATTGCCAAGCTTGCCTTCCACGCCAAGGAGAGTCCCATCCGGACACGGGATGAAATCTTCAATCTTGTGTCTTCATAGTCAACAGTCCGGCCAAAGGATATAATCCGGCTGTCCGGATACCCCCTAATCCAGGACTCCCTTAGTAGCCCCTGAACCAGGCTTCAATGATGATGAGTCCGGCGCGCAGATTGTCTTCGGCATTGCAAGGCGGGTTCCTCCTCTGAATACTTCATAGAAGATTTTGAACACGAGGATCGTGTCCGGCTCTGCAAAACAAGTTCCACATACCACCATAGAGAGAATAATATTTCCACAAATCTAATCTGCTGACGTACCCCGTAGCGTGACATCACACCACAGCCAGGTCTTTATTCGAATCGTTTTTCATAACCTATCTCAGCGTGATTCGCGAGGCGGTTTCCTTGGCACGTCTTCTCGAAGCAGAGATCGTGTCCCCTTATTACGGGATCCCCATCAATACGGACGTGGGTAACCCAACCGCGCCATCAATTACGGCGCTTGGGGGATAAGCGAGTTTTACCAGGCTGGTGGGGGCGCATAGTTTCGTCCGCCCTTATAAAGGGATAAGGTTTCACCTTTTTCTACCCACGCCTTCTTCCTCCTTGCTCATCCATTCTCGCGCACTCAAGCTCCAGCGCCCAAGTCCACATCCTTCTCCTCAACTCTCTCCAAACATGTCCGGAGTGGGAGGCAAGTGGATGGTCTCCTCCGTCACGGAGGGACACATCAAAAAACTACATGGAGCCGGATACTTAGCCGCGGATATCGCGCACCGGCTGCCAGTCGCGGGGCAGATCGTCCCTACCCCAGAACCTTACGAAAGGGTGGTTTTCCTCCCCCACTTCGTCCGCGGACTGGGGTTTCCCCTCCATCCATTTGTTCGCGACCTTATGTTCTATTATGGGCTGGACTTTCATGATCTGGCCCCGAATTTCATCCTCAACATCTCGGCGTTCATCGTCGTGTGTGAGGCTTTCCTCCACATCCGGCCCCACTTCGGCCTGTGGCTGAAGACCTTCAATATCAAGCCGAAGGTAGTAGGCGGCCAACAAGCGGAATGCGGCAGAGCCATGGTGGGCAAAATGCCCAATGTTACATGGCTCGAGGGCTCCTTCGTGGAGACCATAAAGGGGTGGCAATCGGGGTGGTTCTACATCACCGAGCCGCGCGACACCAACCGGGTGGCGGCCCCCGAGTTTCGATCCGGAATCCCCACGCGGCTCACTTCCTGGAAGGAGAAGGGCTTGTCCTGGGGCTCATCGGTGGAGCTGGACGGACTCCAGAAGTGTATTCGGAACATGATAAGCAAGAAACTTAAGCTTGTCAATATAGTCCAGGTCATGCTCTTCCGTCGGATCCTCCCGTGTCAACAACGGGCTTTCAACTTATGGGAGTTCGACCCGGCCCAACACCAGACTCTACACGAGCTCTTTGACACGACGCATAAGGACGTCTGGAAGGTGCTGTTCAAGGGCGCCGAGGTCCCCCCTTCTCTTACCGAGGACCGCGGGCTAAGCGCGAAGCGCCCTGCTAATCTGGTAAGTTCTGTACATCTGGTAGGGTATTTATTTCCCATAGCTTAACCATGTGCGGGGTCTGAGCTCCCATGCCTTTGACAGGACTGGGTGGAGACATCGGAGCAGATTAACTGTCCGGCCCCGCTGCCCGAAGACCCTGCAGACGCTCTCCTGACGGAGATGCGGACTCCGGCTCCTTATGGGGTGCCGGAGAAAAAGATCAAGAAGAAGGCCACGGGAACCCGAAAGAGTTCCCGGCGCTAGGTGGTATCGGACTCATCGTCCGATAACTCCGAGGCGCACTCCTCCGTGAAAACGAGGAGGAGGAAGATGAAGATTCTCCCCCTCCAGCCGGGGGAGACAAGAAAAGGAAGGCCACCCCAACCGGGGAGGCCGAAGGGTCCAAGAAGGGAAGGAGTCTTCTTCCGGACTGTTCCACCACCGCCGCCGACGGTGAAGACGAGTGGTTACTCAGGGCCAAGCCCCTGGTGAAGTCGTAAGTATTCGGATACCACAGTAACTCATAGCATACTTTTATTGCACTGCTTCTCCTAACGTTGAATATGATCATGCAGTCCGCCCCGAGCCCGTATCGACATATCCTCGTCGGATGGTTCCTTGGGCTCGTCGGATATGGATAGCGATCCACTTCCATCCGCTTCCTCTCCTCGCCCTACGGACAATGTCGAGGTATTGTCTCAAGGGGCGCCGAACCGAGGGGAGGTAGACCCGGAGGCGCCTCAAGGCGACCTTCCGGACTCCAGGCGCAAAGGGAGCAAGACTCCCAAGGGCTCCAAGTTCGGCCCTCAGCCGAACACCGCGTCGGAACCTCCAGTGGTTCCGGACTCCGGTAGGCGGCCCCCTGCCAAGGGGGGCAATCCGCCCGTGTCGGTGACCTCTATCCATCCAGAGGCACCGGACAACCTGCTGGGAGCGCTTCGCGGCACTTCCAGCTCCGCACTATTATGAGTGCGGTGATCAAGAAGGTTCAGTCTGCCAAGAGCAGACTGACTGAAGTCCATGCCAGCCTTCTAACAGGTTTTGAGGTAAGTATTTAAAATATAGGAAAATATTACCGCATAGACAGTAGCCCCTGATGCTCTGTTTGGTGTTCACAAAGAAAAGTCGAATAGAGGATCAAATAATATCTGCAGGAGTCTAATATAAGTATGTCAAGATGCGTATGCAGGCTTCGCTACTGACCTCTGCCGCACTGACTTCGGAGGTCGCCGCACTGAAGCAGAACCTCGAGCGGTCCGAGAAAGAGCTCGGCCTTGCCAAGAGGCAGCTCGAGGAGAACAAAGGTAAGTAATACCTTGTCTATATATATATAAAGATGTGGTTGCAAAATGATAGGATCATCATGGATGTGCCAGGGGCCACGATCGAAGTGGCGACCTTGAAGCAATCGATGTCCGAGGCTGAGAACAAAGCGGCCGAGGAGCGCACCGAGCGGGAGAAACAAGAGGCATGGGTGGGCGAGGTGCAGCAAGAGCTCCAGGCTCTCGTGAAGAAGCACGAGACTTTGGAGCTTGACTCAAAGATGCGAGAGTCCGAGCTTGCCACGGCCCTCGAGAGCACAAAGCATGCCAAGGCTGAAGCCTAAAAGGCCCTCCAGGAAATTCAGGCGATGAGGAAGATAGCGGCGGGTAAGGCATTCATTATGCAAAGCAAGCATGTGAAAGTAAATTACTTATTACTTACCCGAGTCCAGAGCTCTCCAGGAGCATTCGCATATTTTCCCCGCAGCGTGTCGGATGCCGCAGAGTACTAACGGGCCGAGGAGGGAAGCTCGACGAAGAAGTTGTTCTGGTCTCAGTATACTGGGACCGAACACCCGATGCCTGTGAGCGACCAGCTGAAGCAACTGGTCGAGCTGCACAAGGCGGCCGAACAGGCCATGAGGGGCCTTATAGTCCGGATGTGGCCTGGCGACTCCCTTCCCAACAACTACTTCGGCCTGGTGAGGCGGCTTGTGGATGCCTACCCACGGCTGGAGGTCATCAAGCGGTCCGTCTGCATCGAAGGTGCACGCCGGGCTTTTGCCCGTGCGAAGGTGCACTGGGCCAAGATGGACGCCGAGAAGCTGGTGAAGGAGGGGCCGCCGCAGGGCAAGGAGCATCGCCACCCTGAGATGTATTATGAGGGTGTCCTGAAGGGTGCCCGTCTTGTGGCGGACGAGTGTGCGAAGGATGTAATTTTTGAATGAACTTGCTCGTGTGATCCTGTATTATGAAAACTTGTTCATGTGCGCTATGCAACGCTTGTTTGAATTTAAAATATTACCTTCTGTGCGGCTGTTTATCAAATCTGAGAGATGGCCAGTCGTCGGCTTCTGCCCCCATGCCACGAGTGCTGGGGTGTTCGGGATAAATCTGAGCACTCTTTTTCCCATTGTTGGGTCCTTCGAGGGAGGTGCTCAGCACAACGAACAAGGCAATCGGACTATAATGCTTTATCACTCTCACTTAGCCATAGAAGTCTACAATTTTAAATTTTGGCGAAGCCCCTAGTATTCGGAAGGCCGAATTCGGGGCGCTATACACGCCTAAGCCAGACAAAGCCGACTCCTCGCCCTAAGCGGCATAAGTCTTTAGGGACTCGAGACCTCTCGAACAGCGACCAGCTCTCGCCTTATCATGACAGTCAGTTTTAGCTTTCTCTACTGAGGTGCTTAGCCCAGATGAACCGGGGCACAATCGCAGTAGTTCTCCCAGTGCTACCTTAGCCGATATAGCGGAACGTAAGGTACCAAAACATGGGAGCCGGGCAAACCCAACTATTGACCCAAGACATGATTCGGAGCTGATGCATATAATGCTATAAGTTCGGGGTGCCGCACTGTCGAAAGTGTTCGGACTTCTCACGTCGTATTATGGGGTATGCTTAAGCCCCTGGCGTATTGGCCGTACCAGAGTGTACGGGTGCTGAATGTCATGAATGAACATATATATATATATATAAAGAATAGAGAATGCGGTAATAGTCTAGTGCTATGCATTGTTTATTCAAAAAGGTGCGTCGAAGCAGAATGATACAAGTAGTGCGATAAGCAAAAAGTAGGACTATTTGACATGTCCCCTCCAAGGGCAAGCTGAGGAATGGTATTTAAAGCAGGTATTGTCACTCGTTATCAGAGACCACCTGGGAATTCCATGATGCGACGTAGCTTTCTGCCTCCTTGGTTGTTGTATCGTGTGTCCGGCAATCGTACTGCCGGACGGGGTTTCCAGAGAGTAAAGTCCTGAAAGAGAGAAAAAATAATAAGGCGGGAAGCCCCTAGTGCGGTTGAGCCGCGTTTTGGGGCGTGCCGTAGTCGTGCCCCCCACCTATGCCCATGGTATTTTCAATGCGTAATTATGTACGCGTGGCACGGATTTCGCCATTTGGCGGGGACTGGGGTGGGGGCCGCATTGCTATGCGAGCTCGGAGCGTGCCAGGCGGTCTTGTTGCAGATTACTCCGGGCGCGCTTGACGGTGTCCGGGTGTTTAATCACCGAACTGGTGGATTGCCTGAAGAGGCTGCTTTGTGCTTCTGCTGCGAGGGCCGCAGTGTGCTCCTCCGTGCGGAGAGAGCGCTCTGTGTTTCCATTGACTGTGATGACCCCCCGAGGTCCTGGCATCTTGAGCTTGAGGTATGCATAATGCGGTACCGCGTTGAATCTCACAAATGTGGTTCGCTCGAGCAGTGCGTGATAGCCACTGCGAAACGGGACTATGTCGAAGATTAACTCCTCGCTTCGGAAGTTATCCGGGGATCCGAAGACCACTTCCAGTGTGACTGAGCCTGTGCAATGGGCCTCTACACCTGGTATGACGCCTTTGAAGGTCGTTTTTGTGGGTTTGATCCTTGAGGGGTCTATACCCATTTTGCGCACTGTGTCCTGATAAAGCAGGTTCAGGCTGCTGCCGCCGTCCATAAGGACTCGAGTGAGGTGAAATCCGTCGATGATTGGGTCTAGGACCAGTGCGGCGAATCCGCCATGACGGATACTAGTGGGGTGGTCCCTGCGATCGAAGGTGATCGGACAGGAGGACCATGGGTTGAACTTTGGGGCGACTGGCTCCAACGCATATACGTCCCTTAGCGCACGCTTCCGCTCCCTCTTGGGGATGTGGGTTGCGTATATCATGTTCACCGTCCGCACTTGTGGGGGGAACCTCTTCTGTCCTCCGGTGTTCGGCGGCTGGGGCTCCTCCTCGTCATCGCTATGTACCCCTTATCTTTGTTTTCGGCATTTAACTTGCCGGCCTGCTTGGACACCCAACATTCCCTATTGGTGTGGTTGGCTGGCTTGTCGGGGGTGCCGTGTATTTGACACGAGCGATCGAGTATACGGTCCAAACTGGACGGGCCCGGAGTGCTTCTTTTGAATGGCTTTTTCCGCTGACCGGGTTTAGAGCCTCTGAATCCGGCATTGACTGCCGTATCCTCGGTATTGTCGTTGTTGATGCGGCGCTTGTGTTTGTTGCGACGTGACCTGCCATTGCTATCCTTGGTATTTGAAGTACCATGGTTCTTTGATATGTTATTGCTGCGAGCCAGCCAGCTGTCCTCTCCCGCGCAAAAGCGGGTCATGAGTGTCGTGAGGGCTGCCATAGATTTCGGCTTTTCCTGGCCAAGGTGCCGGGCGAGCCACTCGTCGCGGATGTTGTGCTTAAAAGCTGCTAGGGCCTCTGCATCTGGACAGTCAACAATTTGATTTTTCTTTGTTAGGAACCGTCTCCAGAATTGGCTAGCCGATTCCTCTGACTGCCGAATTATGTGGCTCAAGTCATCGGCATCTGGTGGTCGCACATAAGTGCCCTGGAAGTTGTCGAGGAATGCGGCTTCCAGATCTTCCCAACAGCCAATGGATTCTGCTGGCAGGCTGTTGAGCCAATGCCGAGCTGGTCCTTTGAGTTTGAGTGGGAGGTATTTGATGGCGTGTAGATCGTCACCGCGGGCCATGTGGATGTGCAGGAGGAAGTCCTCGATCCATACCGCAGGATCTGTTGTGCCGTCGTATGATTCGATATTTACGGGTTTGAAACCCTCTGGGATTTGGTGATCCATTACTTCGTCTGTGAAGCATAGGGGGTGTGCGGCGCCTCTGTACTGGGCTATATCGCGACGCAGCTCAAATGAGTCTTGTCCGCTGTGTTCGGCCCGGCCGGATTTACTTTTACTGTATCCGGCGTGACGGTTATCGTCTCGCGTAGTGGCGCGCCCTCGTGATCCGTAGATCGATCTTGCGTTTTTTGCTTTGTCCTCCAATACGTCTTGCAGGTCTAGCGTGTTTCCACGTGCCTTGACATTTTTATCTGAGTGGCGTCGGGGTGCGGGCTGAGCTTTTGGCTGAAATGCCTCTCTGTCGCGGCCACGAGGTGGCCGATCAGCCGCGTCATACGCTGGAGATGTAGGTTTTAATGCTTCCTCCTCCAGTTGGGGTAGCAACCTGCGCTTTGGGTAACTCTTGGAGGGGCGTTCAAGTTCATATTCCTCGACCGCAAGGACTTCAGTCCATCTGTCAGCTAGCAAATCTTGATCAGCTTGAAGCTGCTGTTGCTTTTTCTTAAGGCTATTTGCCGTGGCTATAAGCCGGCGCTTGAAGTGCTCTTGCTCGACGGGATCCTCAGGCACGAAAAATTCGTCATCGTCGAGGCTTGCCTCGTCTTCGGAGGGAGGCATGTAATTATCATCCTCCGCCTCTCCATCTGCCGCTCTCTCGGGAGGGCTGGCTTCTCCATCCTCCTGCTCTAAATCTTGCTGGAGGGGATTGTTGTCATCTTCGGCACTGTCCAAAGTGCTATTATCTCCTGTGCCGGTATCACCGCTTTTGCTTTGGCGAGACTTAGATCGGCACCGCTGATGTTGGCGCTTGGGTTGCTTCTTGGAGGGGTCATCCTCCGCTGTCCTATCGCCATTGCCTTCTTTGGGTGTGTCCACCATGTATATATCATATGATGAGGTGGCTGTCCAGTGCCCTGTGGGCAGTGGTTCCTGTTCGTCTCCCGCATCGTCGTCCATACCGTCGATGTCTTCGGAGTCGAAGTCGAGCATGTCGGTCAAATCATCGACAGTGGCTACTAAGTGGGTGGTGGGTGGGCGGTGAATTTCTTCATCATCCGCATCCCAATCCTGCCGGACATAGTTCGGTCAGGACTCTCCTAACAAGGAGAGAGACCTTAATGAGTTCAGTATGTCGCCGAAGGGCGAGTGCTGAAAGATATCCGCGGAGGTGAACTCCATGATCGGCGCCCAGTCGGATTCGATAGGCACGGGCGCAGGCGGTTCGGAGTCCGTGGCCGGGGAAGAATCCGGCAGTTCGGCGTCACGGCTCCCGTGAAGGGTAAGGTCGATACTCGGCTCGATCGCCGCTGAGGATGCGGCCTCCGTGGCGGGGTCTATCCACCCATCCATGGATGGCGCTATTGGCTCCGAATTGAGGGTCGGAGCGGTTGCCGGTGCGATCTCCTGAACACTGTCCGATGGTAGAGCTAAATCATGCTCATCGTGACCGTGTGGCGCACTCGGCAGGGGCTCGAATCCGTCGAAGATCAAGTCTCCGAGGATATCGGCCGTGTAGTTTAAGCTTCCAAACCTGACCTGGTGGCCAGGGGCGTAACTCTCGATCTGCTCCAGATGGCCAAGCGAGTTGGCCCGCAGTGCAAAGCCGCCGAATACAAAGATCTGTCCGGGGAGAAAAGTCTCACCCTGGACTGCATCGCTATCGATGATTGAAGGAGCCATCGAGCCTAATGATGACGACACAGAGGAACTCTCAATGAAAGCACCAATGTCGGTGTCAAAACCGGCGGATCTCGGGTAGGGGGTCCCGAACTGTCCGTCTAGGCGGATGGTAACAGGAGGCAGGGGACACGATGTTTTACCCAGGTTCGGGCCCTCTTGATGGAGGTAAAACCCTACGTCCTGCTTGATTGTTCTTGATGATATGAGTAGTACAAGAGTAGATCTACCACGAGATCAGAGAGGCTAAACCCTAGAAGCTAGCCTATGGTATGATTGTATGTTGTCCTACGGACTAAACCCTCCGGTTTATATAGACACCGGAGGGGGCTAGGGTTACACAAATTCGGTTACAAGGAAGGAGATCTACATATCCGTATTGCCAAGCTTGCCTTCCACGCCAAGGAGAGTCCCATCCGGACACGGGACGAAGTCTTCAATCTTGTATCTTCATAGTCCAACAGTCCGGCCAAAGGATATAATCCGGCTGTCCGGATACCCCCTAATCCAGGACTCCCTCACCGCCCATGCCCAGCTCGTGGTGGTCACCGCACAAGTCGAAAGAAGCTTCTCCGACCGCCCACGGCCGAAGAGTTGGCAATCGCCGAGAGCGTTCGAGCAGCCGCCCGTTCCTGCGCGGTATACCTTTCCACGACGGAGCCCGCCAAAGCCCAGATTGTGGCCACCCACGCCCAGCTCGTGGCGACCTATTAGAAAGATATGGCAGATGCGGATGGCGGAATGCTTGCCGAGTGTGGTGTGATGGATGCCATGGAGCCCCTTCCCCAGGAGATCATTGGGTGTGAGCTGAACATGGAGGCAGCGGCGGAGATCAACGAGCACTGGCCGTAGTAGTATTCTTTCTTTTGTTTAATTAAGAGCGCCGGTCTTTAATTTGTTAGAGTAATGTTTAGGTCAGCTAGCTCTGTTTAATTGCTGAACTTGCTCGATTAAGAAGTGTGGGTGTGCTGTAGTCTTCTTTGTGTACCCAAATTATGCAATGACGTGGATGACCACTGTAACCAGGGAAATTCGAACCAAAATTTTTGACGTTCAAACTCATCACACATGGGTTAAGCTATCTGAATCGTTTGTGATATTCACATATCGTACATAGTTTTGAATAAGGGACCGTGTCTAATGACACTTTGTGCGCTAGTTTTTTCGCTGAACCAATTCCAAATTTTTGGCTACCATGGAAATATCTACCTCCCCGCCCCCTCTCCCTTACCAAAAGCCACATTTCCCCTGTTTCCGCCTTCCTTTACAAGTTGAAACCTTCACTCCTTGCTTGCAGCGCCGCCTCCTCGTCGGCGACCCTCCTTCACGCTGCTCGGCCTCATCTATCCAGGCAGGTAATCCACATTCGACCCCCATCCTATTCCTCCTTCCACATCCCACATGCCCCGACCTCCGGCGCGACACCCTCCACCCAAATCATCGACCCCTCCACCAAATAAGCGCCGCCCTAAGCCATGGTGCATGCAGTATAGCCAGGATCTCAAGGAGCATTTGGCAGCGGAGAAGCAAATCGTGGCCGCACGCACAGATGAGGTCGCGATGGCTGCCATTCGTGCCAATCCCCAGATCTTGGAGGTGCACCTCGCCGTCGAGGCCACCGTCGATGCCTCATGTGCCGATGACGCGACGCGGTTGGCTGCTTTAAACGACAGTTCGTGGACACCCATGATGCGGAGGCCTCACCCTCTTCCATGTCCAAGGAGCCAATCGATATCTCCGACAATGAGGACTAGCTTGTCTTATTATCTCACTATAAGGACCCATGTTCAGTTTGCTAGCTATTGCCTTTCCTTAACAAATTCTAGTGAATTGTGCTATCTACTTTTACCATGCAATCTGTTGCTCTGGTGTGTATGTTCTATATGTCATGCAATGTGGTGCTCACCTATTAACTGTTTGGTTAATTAGTTGTCGTGTTCAGTTAACTGTTTGGTTCAATTCTACAAATATGATGTTCAATTCTTTAGGGTGCAATTTTGTATTGTCTTCCATGCGAGAAATAAATTGAATTTTTCTTTACAAAATACATGAGAAAAAAATACAATTGCTATATTTCCAAGTTGTCAAGCATGCTTGGTTTGGTTAACTGTCTGATCTTCTATTAGGAGTATGTTATATTGTGCAATATGGTGCTCAGTTAATGTTTGGTTCATTTGTTGTTGTATTTAGTTAATTGTTTGGCTCAATTCTGCAATGCAATGTCCAATTGTAGTGGGTAGAATTTTGTATTGTTGTGCATGTGAGGAATAAATTGAATTTGGCTGCACTTAATACATGACAAACATATACAAGTGCTATATTTCCTAGTTCTTAATCATGCTTGGTTTGGATAAATGAGGTTTTCATGTGGCTTGAATTAATATGATGAATCTGCAATGTGCTTATTTTTCATCAACATATTTTACTGATAGCATGCGAACCCTTACTTAACCTGATGACTAAGTACCTTATATGTGTTGCAGGGAAACAATGGGAAGCACTGAGGTTTACAATCGAGGTTTGCACATGCATGGTCCTTTGTCTAATAGCACATTATTGTGCAATTGCAGGAATCATTCTAATATTTAGGTTTTTAACAATTTGGTCTTGCACATGTAGGTCCTGCTGTCAGAGGTTTTGACCCACTGTTCGGCACTTTTTGCATATGGGGAAATGAGTTGTCCATGGATATCAGTCAAGTCAAAAAAATCAGAAAAATTGTTAGGATAAAGAAATTAGTGACAAAAAACAACAAGATCTTTGTCTGCACAATGAAGAAGACATCAGTTCACTACAGGATGGTACTAACTATTATAATTTGCCTTTTTAGTCCTTTGTCGCATTTCTAATATAGAGAAGATATTTATGCACATCCTTGTTTTCAGGCATTTCCAAAGCAGATCACTGATGATTACCTCTCAAACCACCTGTATGGTCAAGAGGCGAGGAAGGTATTTATACAACACCCACGGTTCAATATTGAAGTGTTCCTGAAGAGGACAAAGGATGGATGGTCAATCATCCACGCGCACTAGCCTAAAGTTGCAAAGACCTTCAACATCAATGAAGGCTCAATATTCGCCTTCTGCTTCAGCAGTTTTCCAGATGAGATACATCTGTCTATGTACCGTCTATGATGCTAATTTCGAAAGGTTATGGATGTTGCATGTGAAACTTGGTGTTGGTGTAGTTGTGTAATGGGGTAGCTGAGTGCTAAAGCTATATGATGTTGTGCTCGGATGTATTACAATTATGAAAATGAAATATATTGTGTGCTTAATATGAAATATCAATTAGATTAATAAATGGATTATTAATAATAGGATAATTAGCCTGCTAATTGGGTTTTTCTATTGCAAACGGTTATTGAGAAAACACCGTGGGCGATGACCTCTGGCAACGCACACAGTTTTTAGGAATAAATTGTGTTGGATTAATGAACAATCACACACGACATTCTCTTGAAAACTGTTTGCGTTAGGCCACTGGCGCAAACGTTTACTACATTAAAACTGTGTGTGATGCATTCAATAATGCAAACGATAAAATTGTTAATACCATGTGAAATGGAAACGCTATCACAAACGATTTAGCGGGGAAAATTGTGTGTGATGTACCTGCGAACAGAAACGTTTTCCTTGGAGCGAATGTGTGGGATCTATATACGAACGAAAATGTTTAGCGGGGACTGACTGTGTGGAATGTACTTACGATCGGAAATGATTTCGCATGTATAATTCTATTTTTAGCACTACTGTACGTATAACCGTATTTGAGCGCTCGCCAGTCGCACACGACCTTATTTTACCGAGCGTGTGTGCCAGGAGGGCATATCCCCGATGATTTCTGGGTCGTGTGGGAAGGACCCCCCTATCGCCCACTCACTTGGCGATGGTTCCAAATGTCGTCGCGGAAAGGGGTTAAAAATCGTTTGTATAGCACCTCGTTGTACCAGTGGTTGTTTTTTTAAATATTCAGTCTAAGATCTGAATTTCATCAAGATAGCACCGCTGATGAATGTTTCAATCTTATGCCCGATTCATTTCATGTCATATCTTTTCTATGTTGCTCAGTAAAGGTTGCTCTTATTTATTAATCAAACTTCCATCTCGTACAGAAAAGAAAATCTATAACTTAACAACGGTTAGTTTGTTATTACCGTAGTGTGTGCAAATGTGTGAGCATTTAACAACTACATAATTTGTAAATATTCATCCAGATATTAATTTACCATGAGATTTAGCATAATTATGAGTTCCACACAAACGCAAAGTCATCTTCATTATGGAACTTGCTATATTTCTTCATGGTATCCGTGGCAACTAAAAAGCACATGATGCTAGGGAGAAATGACCAATGGAACAGAGGAATACTAGGTAGAGATAAATGATCATGCTATTTATGGCAATGCTACCTTGGGAATAGAACATAAATAGTTTAGCATGAATAGAACAAAAGGCGCCTTGTAAACTAGAAAACTCAGGTAATTTCTTGCTATCCACATGTCATAGTCTCATTGAGTACAAGACTTGCCTGAGGTTCTGATATTTTGACTCATGCCAGCCTTGGAATGCTTTGATTGACCACAGTTGAAACTTCTTCGCCATTGGCATAACTAGGTTCAAGGTGCTCTGCATTCTGCAATATACTACTGGCACCCGATATGAACTGTGTAGTAAATGAGGCAATTTTATCATGAGCACAGAATTTGAAAAGTAGAGATTTCTATAAGATAATACGACACTGTTATCATTGGGAAACAAACTGAGTTATGTGCCAACTTTCAGGTGGTACCAGTGATGGTAGAACCTAATGGTTGATGTTGCTTAAGTAATTCAGAGATCGTATGCGTGGTAACGTGTAGACACTGCCTCCTCTCCCCCGCTCCGCCTGCCGGCTGCGCGGCCGTACCCCCCCTGATGGCCGGCTCCTCGCCAACCAGTCGTGCCATCCCCCACCCCTGCCTACGTCGGCAGTCCGCTGCCCGGTCTCGTTCAAAGATGTGTTGCTCTCCCCGCCTTCTCCTGTAGATCCGCATTCAAGCGAGCTTGCAGCCCCTGCAGCTCAGATTCACTCCATTATCGTCTCGCATTCAAGGCGGGATGGGCTGAGCACTCCTCCTGGGCATAGCCATGCTACTGCTCGGAATCAAGGAGGGTAGAGATGGCAGCAGGTCAGGAAGAAATATTGGTGGCGGGACGAGAGGAAGCAGTTGAGATGCATTGATGGGAGGGATTCGCGTGCTCCTCCGCCGCGTCCTCTCTCCCGCATCCAGCACCTCTTCTTAACGAGGGCCGTGGGCTGCTGTTTTTGCTGCCTCTCTTCCCGTCATCGAGTTGCTTCCTGTACCAACCCGCCTAGGTGCCTTCTCTGTTCAGTTTCCGGCCACGTCTCCAGCCAGTGTGAGCTGAGATCAGGCGCCCCCAGGCAGCTTCCACCGGTCATCCCTGCCGCCCCAGGTCACCCGTCGTATCCTCCTGCCAGTGGGGGAGATCCTGGCAACGCCGCTACTAGCGTTGCATCCCTCGATGCGGTGGTAGCTGCTCCCGCCGCAATGGAGAACCCGGTGAGTGATGTCAGCCTCCGCTCTAGGATGGTGTTGGCGTCGGTCCCCTAGACGCCGGCACTAGCGGCACGCGGTGGTGGCGACGGTGCTGGGCAATAGGTCGTCGTTCACGGTCGAGGACATCTCCGTTGCTGCCTCGATGAAGTTTGGCATCGCCCGCGCCAGGATGCGCGTCTCCGTCTTCTCGCCGGGGGACTTCCTCATCCTCTTCACCGACAGCTGCATGCGGGATGTTGCACTGAGCCATGCATCGATTCTGCGCATTGGCGGCGCTGTACTACGGCTGTCTGCCTGGTCTAGGCGAGCCGGGGCAACCTTCATCAAACTTCCCTTCAAGGCAAGGGTGTGCCTGGAGGGGCCGCTGAGGCATGCTTGGACGGTGGCTGGGGTAGAACAGCTCTTCCCCGTGCCGGCCATCGTCGACCATATCGAAGACGACGTGGCCTCGGCGAGGAGTCCGCCTGCTACTGCGCTTGGGTGTGGGTGTAAGATGCTTCGAAGATTGCAACGAGGGGCAACCTGACGATGGAGGAGCCACCACACCCAGCCTCACCGGAGTTCCACAGGAAGCTCCTCTCCGGCTCCCCGGACAGGTCTTCCACCGCCCGCCCCGATCCAGTAGGCATGCTGGCCTACCCAGTCCACGACTACACCGCGCAACCTGCATCCTGTGACGAAAGCATGCGCAGCTACAACCGCAACTTCAACGTCATCCCATCGGTGACGTCTCCGGTGCAAGAGGAATGCGCCAAGTGGCACTACCGTTGGAACCTGTACTTTGAAGATGGCACCTTTCCACCTCGGCGAGGCCCTGTTCACTCGCGTCTGACCTTTGGAGGAGAAGGAGGCGGGCAAGGTGGCGGCGGAGCTGCTGACTCGGCTGGTGGAGGGGCCGCCGGCGGGAACCGCGGCTACAGAGGAAGGGAGCCCGATGAGGGGCGAGATGGTGGGCACGTGCATGGAGACCGCCACGGTAGTCCACAGGGGTCAAGACGCCGTCAACTGGCTGCCGAAGCGGCAGACGGTGCCCCTAACGGCATGATGGAGGGCACTGAGAAGATGTGAATCTTCAACGACGATCCGGCCGGGGGTGGGGCTCAGCTGGCACCTCAACCAATGGGTGAGCCACTAACCGCGGTCCTAACTGGACCGGCTCAGGAGAAGACAGAAGAGAAGGTTGGGGTGCCCAACCAATGCCTTTCGGGAGAAGACCAGCTCACAGTTTCCTTTCCCATGTCTCCTGCCATGAGGCAGGCTGGGGATGGGCTGACTTGCCAGGCCATGACAGTGCTATGCGTGCTGGCGGAAGAGGAGATAGAGGAGATGGTCCCCGCCCAGATGGACGCTGAGCTGGCGGGACAAGTTGGGATTGAGGAGGTGTCACAGGATGATGATGGATGGGGTGAGCAGAGGCTCACAGCCCCAAGCGGCCTGATGGAAGCTAGGTTGGATGTTACTGCGAAACTATACCAGCCCGACCCAGTGTAGTTGGGCCACAACACACCGCCATCGGCTCTTCTGGACACACAGCCTGCACTTGACCAAGTCGAGGTCTTTCTGGAGAAGTGCTCCTCCCCTGCCTCTGCGCCGCTCCTCCCCACACCAACACCGTCGCCGCCGCGGATGAGCATGGAGGTGGATCGCCCCCTACCACTTGGGGTCACCCGTTCCAGCAGGCGGTTGGCGGCCAAGCCAACAAGCAAGATGTCGACCATGGACAAAGTGCTCCATGTGCTTCTGAAGAAGGAGGGGCTCACTGCCGCCATGGATCCCGGTGACACTGCCTTGGAGAGGCTCCGGGTGGCCTGCAAGCAACCCTTACCCTCTGGTTTCGTTGCGGTTGTCTCGTCCCTCCTTGCGGCCACTGGCTCGACTAAGGGGGCCATTGACCATGAGAAATTGTTGCTAGAAGCAGCCGCTGCTTGACTGAAAGTTAGTCTGCAAGTGTTGGTCATTCTTCTAGTTTCCAATGTTAGTTTTCTTTCCAATTGCTGTGTGGATCGAAGTACTGTCAAAGATCGTGGGTGCCTTGATTACGTGTTGTAGCTCTGTTGTGGTGATCTATCTAGCTATTCTGAAGTTCAAGTTCAGTCCCTGCTTTTGCTCTGTCCGCCTGGCCCATGAGGGCTACCCTGTTGATTGCTGGTACTGGTTCCCCCAATGGATTACAACCTATTGAACTGGAATGTTCGCGACATTAATAATCCCGCGAAGCGCAGGGCCATCATCATGTTCCTTGTTGAACACCAATGCAACATAGTGTGCCTCCAGGAAGTCAAATTGTCGGCCATCACCAAGAATATTGTCACTGGAACTCTTGGTCCCCGGTTCGGGGATAATTTTATATACAAGCCTGCTGTAGGAACAAGAGGAGGGATTCTGATCGCCTGTACATCCGATTTCATCATCACGCACGAGCCTCTGGCTGATGGAGCCAACTCAATTACTAGGTAGATAGTGGATAAAAGCAACAACGACATGTGGACTATCTCGGCGGTCTATGACCCACAAGAGGATTCAGACAAGGTGATGTTCATTGATGAGCTCAAAGGATTAAAACAGTTTGATTTGCCCTGCTGGATGGTGGTAGGCGATTTCAACTTGATCAAGAAGGCCGATGAGAAGAGTAGAGGCAATATTAACTTGTAAATGATGGGAAGATTCAGAGGGGCTATTGAAGACCTGGAACTAATTGAATATCCCCTGATTGGTCGCAAATTTACCTGGTCTAATGAGAGGGACAGTGTTACATTGACAAAAATTGACAGGGTACTTGTCTCGAAGGAATGGGATCTCAGATTCCCGGCATATCAGCTCACTCAGGCATTTTCATCCGTCTCTGATCACTGCCTTATGTTCCTCAAGCCTATTCATCAGAAGCATTTCAAGGGGTTCCGGTTTGAAGCTTATTGGCTGAAGAAACCAGATTTGGTTGACATAGTTAAGGGTGCTTGGGATAGAGGGGTTTCTTCGACTGATGCGATCAGAGTGCTCCACACAAAATTGTCAAGAACAGCTCGGGCACTGAAGAAGTGGGACAGGAAGGAAACCAGGCATTCTCGTGAGCTTTACAACGTCGCCACTAAGCTGATCTTTCTACTTGATTTGGCGCAAGAGGAGAGGGAGCTCACTGAAGAAGAGAGGAAGCTGCGGAAGGAGCTTAAGCTCAAATTACTGGGGCTTGCGGCGGTGGAGAGAATGAGGTGGCGCCAAAGATCAAGACTCACATGGATTCGAGTTGAAGACGCCAATACAAAACTCTTCCATATAAGGGCAAATGGACGAAGGAGAAAGAACCACATCCCAGCGCTTAGAGGTTCACCCGGGCTGGTTCATGATCACCATGACAAGGCTGGAATGCTTCTCAACCATTACAAGTCACTGATGGGGACTGTTAGGCAACGCCGGCTGCAAATTAACTGGGATTTTTTGGAGATGCCAACACTCGATTTGTCCCACCTTGATGGCATCTTCTCCATGGAGGAACTCAAGGCTGCGATTTTTGACTTGCATTCTGAGAAGGTGCCTGGGCCAGATGGATTTATCGGTGATTTTTTTAGGCAGTGTTGGGATATAATTAGCCATGATTTACTTAATGCACTCAACCAGCTCCATAGTTTGAGGGGAACCAACTGGAACCTACTAAACACTGCTCATATTGTGCTACTACCAAGAAGGATGGGGCTGAGCATGCGTCTGATTTCAGGCCCGTCAGCCTAATGCATAGTGTTGCAAAGATTGCTTGCAAGATCCTGGCAACCCGCCTTGCTCCCGAGTTACCAAGACTGATTTCTGCTAGTCAAAGTGCATTCATCAAAGGCCGAAGCATCCAGGATAACTTTCTTTATGTACAGAATGTGGTGAAGGAAGCACACTCTAAGAATTTGCCTCTGTTATTTCTTAAGTTGGATATTGCCAAAGCTTTTGACTCGGTCAATTGGGGATACTTATTGGATGTTCTGAAGGGCTATGGGTTTGGGCAGCGCTGGATGGATCTCCTGGCCATTATGCTTTCTTCTTCAACTTCCAGAGTTTTGCTCAATGGAATCCCAGGAACCCCCTTTTCCCACAGGCAGGGTTTGAGGCAGGGCAATCCCCTCTCACCCATGTTGTTCATCCTAGCGATGGAACCACTGCAACGGATGTTTGCTAAGGCCACCGAGGAAGGAATCCTTTCCCAGATCAAGCGGAAGGCTGTCGGGATCAGAACTAGCATGTATGCAGATGATGCGGCACTATTCTTAAACCCAAGGAGACATGAAGTGGCGGCCACTCAACGGATTCTGAGAAGATTTGGAGACATTTCTGGGCTAATGGTTAATCTGGAGAAGTGTGTAGCCTACAAGATAAAATGCAATGATACTGACCATGCACAAACTTTGGTGGACTTTGGGGGCTCGGAGGGTTCTTTGCCATGCAAGTATTTAGGCCTCCCACTCAGTACAAGGAAGCCGAGGCAGGCAGAGATGCAACCCATTCTTGACAAGGCCAGGGCGAGGATCAAGCCGTGGAAAGGAAAGCTGATGAATAGGACTGGAAGACTAGCCTTGATTAACTCGATGCTCACTGCAATCGCGACTTATTACCTCACTTGCTTCGCTGCGGACAAGTGGGCTTCAAAAAAACTAGACAAATTCAGAAGAAGCTTTCTTTGGGCCGGAGAAGAGGAGGTTAGCGGAGGGAAATGTATGGTCAATTGGAAGCAATGTTGCACGCCCAAGAAATTTGGAGGCCTGGGCATCAAGAACATCAAGTTGTACAGCAGATCGCTAAGGCTACATTGGTTGTGGTGTGAGTGGGACTTGGTTGAGCGACCTTGGAAGGGAACGCAGGTTCCCTGTGATCGCATGGACAAAGCACTTTTTGACGCTTGCACTTCAATCACTCTTGGGAATGGGCAAATCTCCCGGTTCTGGCACGATCGTTGGCTTGCGGGAGAATCTCCAAGAGACATCGCACCTGACATTTTTAAGCTGGCCTGGAGGAAGAACTTGACGGTCTCGGAAGCCTTGACTGAGGGAAGATGGATGCGAGGCGCTCAACGGATGAGTGCGGAAAATCAAATCCACCAATTCATCTCACTGTGGGAGAAGGTTCAGACGGTATAGCTAAATAATAATAGAAACGTGATCTCTTGGAACCGATCAAGCAACGGATCCTACTCTAACAGGTCAGCTTATGAAGCACAGTTCATTGGCCGCATCGAACAACCACACCTGGCGACGGTCTGGAGGATAAAAGTTGAGCCCAAAGTGCAGTTTTACACATGGCTGCTACTGCAAAATCGGAATTGGACTGCCGACAGGCTCGATCGTCGTGGGTGGCCTCACAGCCCGGAATGCCCGCTTTGTGACCAGGCTCCGGAAACAGCACTGCATCTCCTACTTACTTGCCCCTATGCTCAAGAGCTATGGGTTGCTGCCCGAAGCTTGCACTTGCGAGTTGCTGAAATTGCACTGGGTGCAACCTCCATCCGCTCTTGGTGGCGCAAAATCAACACCGGTGTTCCCAAGGATGCGCGCCACAAGCAGGTCCGCTTTGCTGTGTACATTGCCTGGAACATTTGGAAGGAGCGGAACCGTCGCGTTTTCCAGGCGACAAATGCGCAGGTCCCAACCATTTTGCAGCTTGTGAAGGATGAGATTGGCCTCCTGCAGGAGGCAGCTCGGGAGTAGTTGTTGTGTGTAGTGGGGTGGTCAGCCCCTATCTGATCATGATTCTCTAGAACTTCAGTTCACCTTTCTCTATAACTCTGTAATTCTTTCCGATCTATAATGCAATGGCAGAACTTCTGCCTTTTCCCGTCAAAAGTAATTCAAAGATCCCAATATTGCATTCTATAAACATATCAAAATACTTTCTCCATCCCATAATGGAAGACGTATTACATCGTTTTGTTGCTGGAATTGAGGACAAAGTGCCCCAACCGCTAGTCTAGTCAACACCGTGGCCCATAGAAGTAGTATAGAAGTGGTAGAAGAGAATGGCTGCGCACAGGTAGTAAATCCACGGCGGCGCGGGTGGATGCAATCGCACGCCACGCACCACGGATGGCTCCCGCGGATGCAAAATCTTGCCTCCGTCACTGTTAGTAAAACTCAAGTCTCTACTCCCGCTTTTAAAAGAATCGCCGCCCGCGCAGCCAGCTTGGATGCCACGGCGACGGCAAGCGCAGCCTACCCGCATCCGCATGGGCATGGCGCCACCACCATATAACGCAACACCCACCGTCCTTCTCCCTCCGTCTCCGATCCATCCAACAAACTGAAGCAGAGCAAACGGGTCGGCTCGAGATTCGGCAGCAGGGCAATTCGGTGACCTGTGTCCGTGTGGCGTGCTTGCTTCTTGATCAGGCGTCGGCAGCATGAAGCACAGATCGTCGAGGACCCGGTGCGCGCCGCCGCCGGTGGGAGTGCCAGCGCGCGGCTGGGGAGGGAGGACGCTGCTGGTGGCGGTTCGGAGGGACGCGGCCGGGAGGGAGCTGCTCACCTGGGCGCTGGCCAAGGCCGCCGCCGCCGGCGACCGCGTTGTCGCCCTCCACGTCACGACCGCCGGAGCCGCCGACGGGTTCGGGCCGGATGAGAGGAGCAGAGCCGCCGATTCGCTGGCCTCCGTGCTCGGCGCGTACGACGGCTTCTGCAATCTCAACGAGGTACCTGCCCCTCTCTTCTTGCTTGCTGCCTCTTTGGCCGGAGAATTGCTTCCTCACCGCCTTCTCTCCCCATCAGATCAGCCTGGAGCTCAGGGTCTGCCATGGATCATCCGTCAAGAGGGCTTTGGTAAACGAGGCCGTCTCCTACGGCGCCGCGCAACTCATCCTCGGGATCACCAAGAACTCTAGGCATCTCGGGTACATATAACCACTCCTGCTCCTGCACATCACATTCTGGTGTTTCATCCATCGATTCGCATGTTGCAAGCAAATGGTTACATTGTTTTCTTATCTATCATATCATCAGATTGTCTGCCACCGTTGTGGCCAAGTACTGCGCCAAGAGGATCCCGCAGAGCTGCACGGTTCTTGCGGTCAGCAATGGCGCCGTTGTGTACCATGGGAACGCAATACAGGAGGAGATCAACCACTGCTGCACTACAAGTATGCTGCCCATAAAGTTTCTTCTGCGCCTTTTTTGGGGGGTACGAATTTTCAAATTGGCTGATGACGTTCAAATTATGCTGCAGTGTCACCCCGAAGAAACTATTCTCTGGTGGCGGAGACACCACGAAGAATCTACCGGAAGATACTCGACGCAGCGGCGACGATTGGGGAGAAAACTAAGGATGACTCATCCATCGGCCATCGCCGGTCCTTGCAGCGGAACATGTCAATGTCGATGAGCGCCCCCGTCTCGCCAAAGGTAGCGGCAGCACCACCAACTCCGGTGACATGTCACAGGCGGGAACTGCCGGAGGTGGCTGCCGGGTGGCCATTGCGAAGGAAGGACATCATGCCTGCCTCGCCGGAGTGTTCGGAGATGTCTGTGGTTGAGTGGGCAATGCGGCTTCCAAGCCGGTGCTCACTGCTATCGCCAGCCAGTTCAGTCAAAACTTCCGATTACCAGGCGACCTCTCAATCAAAAAGCGATTTGACAGAGCCGCCGTCTCCGGTGACCGAGGAAGCAGCGGAGCTGGTCTCGATCAGAGACAAGTACTCGTCAATGTACACCATGTTCAGTTACGGTGATCTTGCGAGGATCACCTCTGACTTCTCCCCAGGTACGTACACCATGCAACATTTCATTGTCAGTTCTGAATGTCATTCGCAGCCGATCTTCTTATGCTTCTGCTGACGTTGAACCCACTTTCTCGAGCAGAGCGGGTAGTGGGGAAAGGTGGTGCGAGCCATGTTTACAATGGCCGTGGCGAAGACGGCAAGGAGCTGGCGGTGAAGGTCTTGAAATCTTCAGCGGAGGTGATGAAGGAGTTCTCCGCGGAGATCGGCATCATCAGCTCCGTCCACCACAAGAACGCCATGGCCCTCGTCGGGTTCTGCGCCGAGCGCGGCAAGCTCATGCTGGTCTACGACTACATGCGCAGAGGCAGCCTGGAGGAGATCTTGCACGGTGAGAAAGAATGCAAGGGCTCAAGGTTAGATTGGCCGGAGAGATTCAAGGTGGCCGTGGGAGTCGCGCGCGCCCTCAATTATCTCCACGGCGGCGGCCACACCAAGCGTCCGGTGGTTCACAGGGACGTCAAGTCCTCCAACATCCTCATCTCCCAGGATTGCGAACCCAAGCTGTGCGACTTCGGCCTCGCGCTGTGGGCGGCGGACGCGGCGGCGCAGGTCACCGGCGACGACTTAGCCGGCACCTTCGGGTACTTGGCCCCTGAGTACTTCATGCACGGCAAGGTCAGCGACAAGATGGATGTGTACGCTTTCGGGGTGGTCCTTCTGGAGCTCGTCTCCGGGAGGAAGCCGGTGAGCTCCGGTGGCCCCAAGGGCCAGGAGAGCATAGTGATGTGGGTAAGTATCTTATCTTACAGCATCTTAAATTCTTAATCATCAAGAAGTGGAACAATCGTGAATGGTGCTTTAATCTAATTTGTGCTGGGCAGGCGAATTCCGCCGTGCAAGGTGGCAAGCTGACAGAGCTCGTCGATCCGAGCCTTCCGACGGACGGCGACAACGCCGGCGAGATGGAGAGAATGGCCCTCGCGGCTGCACTCTGCATCCGTCGAGCACCGCAAGGCCGGCCTAGCATGGCAAACGTAAGATTTACTATCGCCATCTCCATTTTACTTGGTCGTCTTGTTCGATCGATCGATCGTTAGCTGCTCACAACACATGGTACCGTCTGAACTTGTTCAGGTCCTGAAGCTGCTCGACGGCGACAGCGACGCCGTCCAGTGGGCGAGGTCGCAGCTAGGCGTGCCCAACGCCTGCGACGACAACCACGGCGACGAAGATTATTACAGTGCGGCTGCTTCGCCGGACAAGAACGACATCCAGTCGTACATCAAGCTCGCTCTGCTCGACGGGGGTGACGAGGAGGATGACGACGACTCCGCCTCCATGGGTTGCGCCGTCGACTTCATCGCCGGCAACATGTCGCTGGAGGAGTACATGAAGGGGAGGTGGAGCCGGTCGTCCAGCTTGACTGAAGACGGAGGCTCCAACCATGGCGGGAGTGCACGGATTTTCGTGTAGATCATCAGGAATTCTTTTGATTCTTTCGTTTATGTGTATATATGTTGAGTTGAGTTTTCTCTTTCTAGTTAGTTAGTAGGGTGGTTGTACAGTTTTCATGTTTCATCTAGCTAGTCATTCATGGATTTGTTACAACATCTGTACCATTCTCCTCCAAGGACCAAAGGAGAAAATTGTATACATTCCAGTTTGAAGTTTCTATGATACTGGGTGGGAGGGAACTATAGAATTACAACTTCGCAACAAAAAAAAATACTACTCATGCAAACAACCCTTGTTTGGATGTGGGTATTTCTATCAAGTGTTCCGAATTTACTGAAATTTGAAATGAACACATAAGATCCCAAGAAAAATACTGCCCATCCAAACAATACCCATCGATGGAGAATTCTGGTTCTAGAATAAATTATGCATCCGTTATGGTGAGAACTAACTGTAGATGCTTTTTCAAACTTATTTTTCAGGGATTTTTCAAATTGATGTGTATGTCTCTGATTGAACTACCCGGTTTAAACGCCTATTACAGAAATACATGTACACTAAATAAAACTTCATGATTGTGCTAAGCAGCGTGAACTTAATCTTAATCCCTGGGGATGTTCCACGGAATTCGCAGGTCAACGGAAATGATAGAGGTGGATTGTATGATTAGGCCTACGAGAACATGTTATGGATGCAGCATCACCATAAACAAGCACGACCATCGAAAACAGAGCATCTCTACCATACAACGAGGCTTCGCTAAGAGAAGCATGTGCAATTATGCATGCATCAATGAATAGTACGATGATTGCACTATAGGTCAACACCGATGGGAATGACACCCTTGCAATATGATTACCACCTAGGTCAACAAGTGGATGAATGGATGATAATTCAATTTAACAGCAGTCACAAACAAATCATCGATGAGCATTGTTTGCATGTGCTCAAAACCGCAATAGTTATCTATCTTGATTTTAGATACATCGATATCATCAGAGGAATAGAAAACAAACAAATATCAAGCATGAAGGTACATGTGGAAGTTCAATGCATATCACTAGTGACGATTCAATGTTAAGATACCCATGGGTGCCCACAACCAACAAGATCCAACAGAAAGCACAGGAATAACATGTTCAACGCTTGGAGCTTAATAAGTTTGAAACTGGAGAATGCATAGACTTGTTGGTTAATACTCTATTACTAGTAGAAACGCATGGTCACACTAACAGTCCTTGGAGATTCATGAACAAACCAACTTCATTTCAGGACCTCGCATTTTGCACCTCCTAAGCACTGACATAAGAAACTGCATCTTGAAAAGTACAAAGGAACAAAGGCTTCGAGGCAGAATGGGTTCAATTAACTTCAACTTGTCTCCGTCTTCTCCAGGGCTGAAATGAACAAGTGTCAGTTCCAAAAGAAATAACAAAGGAAGCAGAATATAGCTTACAAAGTTACATAACAGCATCAACTTACTGTTGTAGTTGAGCAACTTCTCAATGAGGTCAACATGGGTCATGAGCATACGGCGGCAGCAGTAGCGAACCAAGCCCAAGGCATCCAGAGCATCCCTAACAACATACAACAGCAGAAAGATTGGAATATCAGTTTTAAACATGATATACAATATTAACAATAAAAATTATCTAATAAACCATAACCAATGTCCCTTCTAATAATTCTAATCTCTGGAAAAGTATAAAATAGGTAGGATAAAGATGCTCCTCTATTTTCCAGGAACTGTATTGACAAATAAGTACCAATTGGGATATACATAGATTAAGTGTCAATAGTGATTATCTGGGCCTTAAGCATGGGGAAGAAAAACATAGACACAAATGTCCAGGTGGAACACAAAGCAGCAAAGATTCCAACATTTCAGAAACCAAGCACCCCAGCCAGACAGCCACACTCAACGGTAGACTCCAATAAGTTGGTAACTCCAATATGTATGTAATATAATTTACAATTTTACACCATGAACATTTGTCTTGTCATTATAGTGTTCATTACCAAGAAACAGCATACCATTACACAATAACATCATTTCATTGTCAACCGGTATGCAGAGTAAGGGACAAGTACATATGGCTAATCTGATGACATTTTTTACTATACTCCATGTACCTCGCTAAGTCAGACAATAAAATATAATACAATCTCATGCAATAAAATTTACAGTTCATCATGAGCTTCTATTTTTTCGTCTTTCTAGCGTCCATTTACTAGATACACAATATTATTCCAACATAACATTACGACACAGCATGCAGAGTATGAGTGTGCACATGGCTAAAAAGGTGAATTTTATTTTTTTTGGCAAAGACTACAAAGATTAGTACACCGCCATACTCTTAAGTACCTAGTTACGTAAATTTTGAACACAGGGAAAAACACGTCATAGGATGTAAACATAGCAACTATCATCCAGACTTAGCCATTTGGTTTAACACTGGCATAATTCTAACTGCTCCACACATCCCAGTCAAAGTGACAGTTCAGTGAAATGGCAAGTACAAGGCTTACGAAACATCTAAAACAGGGAAGCACCACACTAGTAAGGGACCCCAAATGCATCAAAAGATGCATGACACAGCCAGTTTTCAGTGCTCATTCATTATGGATCAGGTCTGCTACGGTGTTCGGTGGTGCACCATGTACGTCACAAGATATACAGCATACTAGTGTATCACACTTATGTGCATAACTTCCTCACATAGAAGTGAAACATGTTCCATTGTAGCTAAAAACGAAAAGAAGCCGACATTGCAAATGCAGGCTCCCTGAAGGCCTCATCCACCAAAACAGGATCAAAGGCAGAGCCAGTACAATATGCACAATCAAACCGCAGCACAGGAACCAGGATGCATAAATGCTTACCCCTCAGTGTAGTCGGCCTGGAGAAGATCGAGGTAGTGGTCCCACTTGTTCCCGATCACCTGTCCAAGCATACAAATTGAACTTGTGAGCTGATCTCTTTCTTTAGATAAAAGGCAAGGAGTTCTCCCGATGCATTATATGAATATGTAGATAAGAAAAAACATGCAGAGCTGTTCACAGAAGTTTAAATGGAATACTTCTCAGTAAAAATTGTTGTGCCGCACAACAACTACACCCTAGTGTTGAATCTTGGGTACAAACAGCTAGCGACTATATACGATAAAACATCACTTGATTATTCGAGAGTATCGATGAGAAAATCTTGAAGCATACCACCACATAAACCTAGAAGAAGAGTGCGGATACCCTAAGAGGCGATGTGCCCTAAGCCGCGGCGTGCGTCCTTAAAGGGTGGCCGACGGGAGCACGAGAGAGCGGCGAATCGAAGAAACCCCTAGCGAAAAGAGGCCAAGCAGGCTATGCCGGAGACGCAAGAACGAGAGGCACCGGAGAACGCCGGAAGGGAGGAGGAGAAAGGGTACATGAGGGTGTTGTGGATGGAGGGGTGATGGGAGTTTACCTTGCCGCAGGTGAAGCAGCGAACCGGGATGATCATCTTCGATCCTCCGCCTCCGCCTTTGCCGCCGCCGCTGGAGAAGGAAGGGGAACAAGGGTTTTGGGGCGAAGGCGAGGGTCAGTGAGGCCTTATACAATCGGAGGATGCTTAGAAAGATGCTTAGAAAAATAAACCAGACTTTCCTTAAGCATCAGTGTTTCTTTATACAGGGTAGACGCTTAACTAAGCGTCTCTTCTATAGAAATAGGTACCGGTGCTTCAGAAAAAACTCGATTTATTTTTTTAATCATCTTTTTAAGCACCTCCCATTATATAAAGCCTGAGAGAAAAGAAAGGCTTCGTAGGAAGGACAATGAGATGTTCTAAAAAAAAAAGAGCAACGAGATTTTTTTTCCCGAGTGAATTGCACACAACACAATCTTTAGGGACACTTATAATAGTTTACACCAGCTTTTAAGGAAATTTTTCACAAAATCGCAACTTATAAGCTAACTACCAACGCACCACTCAAATCCTCGTATTACGCAAACTAACAAATTGGGCCTATCACACAGGCATTGTAAATCAAGCGGGTGCTCCTGATACATACGATCTCCTCTCGACCCGCCACCGCCTCACTTCTCACCGGCAGCCCCGCCATCTCCTTCGCCCCGACGCTTGCCCATCGAATCCTTCACCCCTACGTCGTCTCCTCCAGCAGCACCTTCTCCTCTGCCTCACCACCGGCTCGTCCGCCCAGGGTCGTCGTCTCCATGTTGTGCTTCTCCGCTCGATGCCGCCGATCATCCTACTAAGCTCCTCATCGTTGACGCCCGCCTCACAAACGAGCTCATCATAGCCTGACAATGAAGTGAGCGTGCGCCTGGAAGTGAAAGAAATGATTTTTGTTTCTTCAGTGAACTGGCTGCAGGACCTTCACTGCAAGCAAATTTTGGGCTGTTGTGTTTGTGCTCTGTTTCTTTGGAGTTTTGCAATGAATAGCTACAGATTTTCCTTGGTGTAATCTAGTGATGTAATTTGCTGGCTATATGTGAAATTTGAGGTAACACATAGCTCTGAAGTTAACTGCTCTAAAATTGTTCTCATATCTGTTGCTCAACCATGTGCTGTCTACTCTAGAAGTGATGCGGAGCATCCCACGTTCATCCCATGTACACTCCGACTATTCTCCAAGCCCCAAGGATACATAAGATGGGACCTCGACTATACACCATTGGACACAAGGTGAACTCGCTCCTCTCCGAACTTTCACTTTCCACATGTGAGACATGGCTACTACCTCAAACTTGTGTGCTATACATGTCCAGGAACCAAGAGGAAGCCCATGGACCAGAAGGCGAGGACACCAAGCACGAGGAACAAGAAGAAGGGCTACGGAAGAAGCTCCAGCCACCGGACGACCGGCCGGGACCGGATGTCCGACGCCTGAAGACCCACCGGACGACCGACCCGGACCGGACGACCGACGATCCTGCACCCGAGCCAAATGAGCGGATGTCCGACAAGTCCCGGACGTCCGACACACTCCAGCGTCCGGACGTCCGACCGCCCCCGAAAATCCGATGCCACCTCAACCGGGCTAAAACGCCGGATGTCCGACAAGTACCGGACGACCGGAGCCTCGCAAGCCACCGGACGTCTGGTACCTGTCGGACAACCGGCGCCTGTGTGTGCATAGAGATCGGGCCCGAGGCCCATGTATCCCCCACTTACCCCTTTGTGTCCCTAGACTATATATACTCTTCCACCTCCTTCTAGTTAGAGTTAGCAAAGGATTAGCTCATATTTTGTGTGAGAGCTTTGCTCATCCACTTGGGCACCTTCTCCTCGGAGATTCGAGCCTCCACCGGAGAAGATCCCCCAAGCGGATTCAAGACCCCTTTTAGGGAAGAACTCAAGACCTCCTCACGGAGAAGACCGGCTACCCTTGTATCGTCCTTAGTTGTCCGTGGATCGTGTATCTTTCCTTATGTACTCGAGGATCTAGAACATGTGTGACTTACGTGTTGGTTTAGTGTTTTCTCTTGTGTTCCCCCCTTTTCCCCTGGTGTTCCTCGTGTTCTTCGCGGGATCCGCTCTTTTCGTGAAAGATCGGCCAATTAGGATTCCACCCTACATCATCTTGGTGTCAGAGTGTGACGCCCCGTGACCGATGTGCCAGGTGTCGTCCAGTTATTCGTTGTTGTTGCCTTGTCATTGCTTGCGTGTCATGCATTGCATATCATGTCATCATGTGTATTTCATTTGCATACATGTTCGTCTCATGCATCCGAGCATTTTCCTCGTTGTCCGTTTTGCATTCCGGCGCTCCTATCTCCTCCGGTGGTCATTTCTACCTTCTTTTCGTGTGTGGGGGTTAAACATTTCCGGATTGGACCGAGACTTGCCAAGAAGCCTTGGTTTACTACCGGTAGACCGCCTGTCAAGTTTCGTACCATTTGGACTTCGTTTGATACTCCAACGGTTAACCGAGGGACCGAAAAGGCCTCGTGTGTGTTGCAGCCCAACACCCTACCATTTTGGCCCAAAACCCACCTAAGACCTCTCCATCATCTCGGTCGTTCGATCACGATCACGTGACCGAAAACCGCACCTCCTTTGGACTCTCCTAGCTCCCTCTACCTATAAATATGTGATCCCCTCCGAAATTCGCGGTCTAATCCTAGATCTTCCTCCTCCGCGCGCCGGACATGTCCACTCCGCCGCGGGACATGTCCGCCTCCGCCCCTCGTCCAATCAGATCACGCCACGTCAGCACCCGCGCCGCCCCACTTCGCCGCCGGCCCGTGAGGCCCGAATCGGACCCGCCCCGGGCCGCGCCGAGCCCGAGGAGGCCCGTGCCTCCGCCGCCGTCCCCGCGTTACCGGAGTTCCGCGCCGGCTTCGTCTTCGGCCGCCGCCGGCCAGCAGCTCGCCGGAGCCGACCGAGCCGACCTTGCCGAGCGTTGCCGACAGCCTCCGTTGCCTCGCCGGGCGCGCCGCCAACCTAGCGCGCCGCCGCCTCGCCTGCTCTTCGCGCGACGCCGCTCCGGTCGCCGTCCGGCCTCGTAGTCGCCGGATCCGGGGGCGCCATGCCTGGATCCGCTTTCCGCCGTCGCCAGCTCGCAGCTCCGGGCCGGATCCGGCGAGATTCGGCCGGGCAACCGCCGCTGCCGCCGCCCTACGTCCTCTACGTCGGCAGAGCGCGAGGACGCCGACGACCCCCGCGTGGGCCCCGCGTCCGGCCCGCTCCACCCGCGGTCCAGCCCAGCCTCCCTGGCCCAGCAACCCCACCTCCGGCCCGCCTCGTCCTCCATCGTCCTGGGCCGAGCCCACTTGGTGAGCGTCCTGCTAAGCCTCGCCCTGAGCACACTTTAGTATCCAACTCTCACCATATTTTTGTTGTCTGCGATTTTAACTAAGTCCCCGAAATTTCTAGTTTCAAATGCCCATGTTCATCATGTCGTAACTTTGCATCCGTAGCTCCGTTTCGTGCATGTAGCATATCAAAATGTTCGTCTCAGAGAGTACATCATTTCACCTCATTGCATCATTTTCATTTGAGCTCATCTTGATGACCGAAATGCTATTGAAAGAGAGCTATTTGAGTTAATTGTCAGATCTGCTGCATCAAATAGCTATTTGTCATTTTTTCCATGATTAATGTGTGCATGATATGCCCTGAGCTCTACATGTGTTTTGTTATATGCCATGCCATCTTACCAGAGGTGCTATCCATGTATTTTTTTTGATATGTGTGGTAACTAGCTCAAGCTTGCAAAGTAGTGCATTCGTTAATGCTGATTTCAGGGACTTAGAATTTCACCGTCCTTGATCTGTTTTTATCAATATGCCATATGTTCATGTTGTTTCCTAGTGATCCGTGCCTTTTTTGAGGATGATCATTAAGGATGATTTGTTAATCTTGTAGTGCTCTATCCATCCATGTCTTTGTTTGCAATTATGAAGTACCCTAGCTTGAGTCAACCGAGCTCTACTTTTGCTATTTCGTGAATCTGGGCAGATTGTCTACTTGTTAGTAATTTTGCCGAGGATGTTGTTGTTTATCCGTGCATGCTATGTTGTTGTTCTTGCCATGTCTAGCTTGTATAATGTGTATTCTTGATGGGTGTATGCTTAGATTGTCATGCCTTGCTCTGTAGTGAGTGAATCGAGCTCGTAAACATGCCTACTTGATGTCTGATTTGCATGTTCCAGTTTTTCACTAAGTTCGTGATCTGATTATGTTTTTGCCATGTTCACATGCTTGCAATTGTATTTTCCGATCCCTTTTGGCTCAAGGTCACTAAGGGACTTTTGTTAAGCTATTTGAGTATCTCCATGCCATGCCTTGCTTTGCCATGTTAAGTTCCTGTAGCATATAGATTTCATGCTCCAAAGTATGCTACCTGATCTGAAATTCCAGACAAGTGTTAATTTCACTAAGTCTGAGACATGTTTACCAATTGCACTTTTGCCATGCTTGTTTGAACCTGTTAATGGATGAATGGGCCGTAGCTCAGTGTTCATCTTTTGTCAAGCATCATGAGTGGATCTTTGCCATGTAGTTTGTTGCCATGTTTGAGTGTTGTAGCATGTTTGTCTTGTTGCATTTAGATGGCTACTTGCTATTTATCGCAGACCGGTGCCATATTTGTTTTGCTTGCCATTTCCAAACCGTGCATCCGATTCCGGTGTTCTTTATATCGTTTTCAACCGAGATCACCTCACCTTTCCAGTGGCACACTTGGATTTTCATGTTGAGGCCAGGTTCAATCATTCCTTGTCAAATCATGCATATGCATCGCATACCGCATCCCGCATATCATATCATGTTCATGTGTTGGTTGTTTACTATGTTGTGTGCTTCTTCCCGGTGTTTGCTTCTTCGAGTTGGTTCTGATAACGTCGCGTTTGTGAGGACCCGTTCGTCTACGTCCATTTGTCTTCTTCATGGACCCGTTCTTCTTCCTTGCGGGATTTCAGGCAACATGATCATACCCTCGAAATCACTTCTATCTTTGCTTTGCTAGATGCTCGCTCTTTTGCTATGCCTATGCTGCGATACCTACCACTTGCTTATCATGCCTCCTATATTATCGAACCAAGCCTCTAACCCACCTTGTCCTAGCAAACCGTTGTTTGGCTATGTTACCGCTTTGCTCAGCCCCTCTTATAGCGTTGTTAGTTGTAGGTGAAGATTGAAGTTTGTTCCTTGTTGGAACATGGAGATGTTGTTCCTCGTTGGAACATGTTTACTTGTTGGGATATCACAATATCTCTTATTTAATTAATGCATCTATATACTTGGTAAAGGGTGGAAGGCTCGGCCTTATGCCTGGTGTTTTGTTCCACTCTTGCCGCCCTAGTTTCCGTCATATCGGTGTTATGTTCCCGGATTTTGCGTTCCTTACGCGGTTGGGTAATAATGGGAACCCCTTGACAGTTCGCTTTGAATAAAACTCTTCCAGCAATGCCCAACATTGGTTTTACCATTCGCCACCTAGCCTTTTCTTTTCCCTTGGGGGTCGCGCGCCCAAGGGTCATCATTATTTTAAACCCCCGGGCCAGTGCTCCTCTGAGTGTTGGTCCAACCTGTCAGCTGCTGGTGGCCACCAGGGGCAACTCTGGGCTGGCCTACCCGTACCTAAGACAATCTGAGTGTGCCCTGAGAAAGAGATATGTGCAGCTCCTATCGGGATTTGTCGGCACATTCGGGCGGTGTTGCTGGACTTGTTTTACCATTGTTGAAATGTCTTGTAACCGGGATTCCGAGTCTGATCGGGTCTTCCCGCTAGAAGGAATATCCTTCGTTGACCGCGAGAGCTTGTCATGGGCTAAGTTGGGACACCCCTGCAGGGTTTTGACCTTTCGAAAGTCGTGCCCGCGGTTATTGGCAGATGGGAATTTGTTAATGTCCGGTTGTAGAAAACCTGAAGTTGACCTTAATTAAAATGCATCAACCGCGTGTGTAACCGTGATGGTCTCTTTCCGGTGGAGTCCGGGAAGTGAACACGGTGTTGGAGTAATGCTTGACGTAGGTTGTTCTAGGATCACTTCTTGATCATAGTTGTTCGACCGTGCTTTTGCCTTCTCTTCTCGCTCTCATTTGCGTATGTTAGCCACCAAATATGCTAGTCGCTTGCTGCAGCTCCACCTCATACCTTTTACCCTACCCATAAGCTTAAATAGTCTTGATCGCGAGGGTGTGAGATTGCTGAGTCCCCGTGACTCACAGATACTTCCAAAATCAGCTTGCAGGTCCCGATGAGTCCGTGCAGATGACGCAACCAAGCTCAAGGAGGAGCTCGATGAAGATCTTGTCCTTTGTGTTGTTTCATTCTAGTTGATCAGTAGTGGAGCCCAGTCGGGACGATCGGGGATCTGTGTAGCATTTGGGGTAGTCTTCTTTTATTTTGGCTCCGTAGTCGGGTCTTGATTGTAGCTGGTTGATGTAATGCTTTATTTATGTAATTGTGTGAAGTGGCGATTGTAAGCCAACTATGTATCTTTTTCTCCTATTGTATTACATGAGTTGTGTGAAGATTACCTCACTTGCGACATTGCTTTCAATGCGGTTATGCCTCTAAGTCGTGCTTCGACACGTGGGAGATATAGCCGCATCGAGGGCGTGGCACAGAGCCACGTTGATCACGATTTTGGAGCCTCCTCGTTGTGTTTTCTAGCCTAATTTTGTTGTGTTCTTCCCCAATTTCGAAAATCCCCATCAAAAATAGCCCCAAATTTTTTTGTGATTCGTTAGTTTGATGAAGTTTTGTTGGATTTGATCCATAGATTTGCTTGGTTTCAAGTGGATCTAGCATCTCCCCAATTTTTCCCACTTTCCATCCACGAAATCTCATCAATTTTGACCCCAAAATCATCATTTTGTGCCCAAAATCGCGCCTTGGATCTCGCATCTCGCATCTTGCGTTGACCCCGACCCACCGGACGACCGGCCCTTTACGAACATCCGGAGCCCCTGGACCGACCGGACGTCCGACCTTTTCCGGACGACCGGAACCCCTAACTCGAGCCGAATTTACGGATTTCCGAGCCCGCCCGGACATCCGACCTTGTCCGGACGTCCGTAACCTGTAAAAACTGATTTCGCTCAAATTTTGTTTCGGCTATAACTAATTCATCCGAACTCCGATTTTGACGTTCTTTAGCTCGTTGAAAAGCTCTTGACATCCCCCTTCCAACAAAAATACCACCAAAACCATTTGACTCCATCAAATTTTGTGAATTTTGGCATCTTCCCTAGGGCTTCCACCACATCATCCGCTACATCACCATCGACTTCCGCAACCTAACCAGTTTTGTTCCCCATCACATTAGTGGTTGCTTGAGGATTGAATTGAGTGTCCTAAGGTGTCTAGGCTACTTAGGGACGGTTGCTTCTTCATCAACCACCACCACCATAAATTTCGCATAGTTTTGCCTACTTTACACTCCCGCCATCCAACATAACCAAATTTTGTTTGAGTTGTGAGTTGTGTCTCTTAAGGTGTTTCGGCTACTTAGGGACCGTGCTTCCAACGCCAACACCGTGTATAGTCCATCACCTTAACCTCCACTTCCGCATTGCCTACTCGCATAATACATCATTGCATTTCCGCAATCCCATTGAGCTTCCGCAACCACCACCGCTTTCCCGCTACCACCATTTGGACATTTGACATTTGAGATTTTGAGTTCGCGGTTTTTCCGTTTCCTAAGGTGTTTCGGCTACTTAGGGACGAGTCTCCATCATCTTGGTATCTCCATCAAGATCACCGCCACTCATCATCGCCAAGGACGGTAACCTCCGTATCATCTTGGTATCGTAGTATCCCTCCATTGTATATTCCCTTGCCATTGCATTGATAACCCCTAGCCCATTTTGCGTCACTTGCCTATTGAGACTAGCCATTTGAGTATTGTCGGCAATGTTACTTGTGCACATTAGTGATCTACACCATACATTGCATACATACCATATCATATTGGTATCATCATATCATCTCTTGTGCCTCAAGTTTGTTCCCGCATATATACAATTGCTATCTTGGTTTGTGCATCGTGCAAAAGTGGCCACTCAAAAAAAGAATAAGCTTTTAAGCAAAAGAGTGAACAAAGAGCTCGTAAGCAATAACCATAGCATCATACCAACTTGCATATAAGATCATCTTGGATCACCTTGTGAGAAACACTGGGAACCATACATACATAGCATACCTGGGATAGAAAGTTATCCATTTTGCATCTTATAGGTTGTGCACAAGTGTCGTATCCGCCTATAGAGCAATCGTGCTAGCGTCTCTCTTGAGTTGTGCAACACGAGCGTTTTCCGTGGATTCCACATTTTGTGCTCATTCCTTGGTTGCACGACCCCATTTTATCTATCCGTGTGTGTGTTTCTGTGTGCCACCCATATTGCTATTGGTCTACTTGTTTCACTTGTGAATTTGTGAATCTCTTTCAACATTATTGACTCTTGCTAACATTTTGCATCAATTTTTTTGTTCCACTATCCTCACCGAGCTCCACTATAAGCCTAACTTGTGTAGGTGTGAGAAACCGACAAGAATTGGTACCAATTGTGCTATTTCCTTGTTCCACATTGGAGTGATCATTGATCCACTTTCAACTTCGGTCAAGGTACATTTGGTATTCGTTCTTCTCTTTCTCCCACTCATATTTGCTTGAGTATTGTGATGGATAGGCAAGGCATTTCATCTCCGGTCTTCCACAACAACGATGGCGTGAACAACTACATCACCAAAGCGTCAATCTTTGACCTACAACGACAAATGCAAAGTGCACAATCAAGATTGAGAGAGCGCATCAAGAACCTCTCCATTGACATTCGCCACTCCGAAGAGAGGAAAAGGGACTACATCGACAACAAGCTTTCCACACAAAAGGAGGATCAAGATGCAAGGATGGAGGAAATTCGGGCCTTGATCAAGTCTTCTTCCCCTTCATCATCCTCAAGGCAGCGACGAGCAAGTCACAAGTCTTCGGAGCGCAAAAATGATGCAAGCGCAAGTCGTCCACGTCCACATCTCCATGGCGACCACCATCACCTTCGTGATACACATCATCATGAAGGGCAAGTCACCTTCAAGCATCTTGTGCACGACGACGACGAACGACATCTACTACGATATCAAGTGCGACAACGCCAACATCATCATGACGATGCTCACCAAGCGCAAAACTACAAGTCCCAACAAGCCCTACTTCACGCCAAGGCCAAGCTTCGAGAGCAAAAGAGAAGATCGCGAGACAAGCACCACCAAGACGGAGCTACGGCTACACCAACCACTTCGGCATCTTCGCCAAGTGCTATCAAGGCATCTTCGCCTTTGGACGTACGACATCTTCGCCTACTCCCCATGAGTTCGCCTACATCGACATCTTCAACTACAAGGCGACCACCTACGAGCGAGGGAGACACTTCCATCTTCGAAAGCCCCTCAAGGAAGACGGCCGAGCACGGAAAATTCCCTTCGGTCATGGAGACGAGCTACGAGGTGCCACATCATATGGGCCTCCAACAACAAGACGGTGACAAGAAGGTCGAGCAAGGGCCATCCCATTCGACCACGGCGACGAGCATGAACCTCTTCAACAACATGAAGACGGCGCCCATATTGGACTCATACTCCGAGTCAAGCTACGAGACCGCACATGAGACCTTATCTTTGGTCTTAGAGGAGATTGATGATGTGCCATCTTCGGCCTTCATCCACGGCTACAACTACGACATGATTGAGCATGGAGACATTTGCACAAACATCTCTCCGACACCACATATAAAGAGATGCCCCAATTCCCATGTGAGGAGAGCCACCCCACCATGAGTGATACGAGTGACTCCACCATTTGTGACATTGAGTGCATTTCCTATGAGAGGATGAGTGTTACCACCACTAGCCCCACACTTGAGAGCATCCAAGAGGGAGTGAGTGAGCCACCACACTTAGTGAGTGAGGTAGTTGACACAGCATGTGAGGCCACTATGATTCCTAACGACTTAACCTCTACTCCGAGTGTGTTTTCTTCTTCGGTGCTAGGTATCCTACATGACGACATGCCTATCCTCGACAAGTCCATATCTTCAATGGAGACAACGATGGCCATGGTGGAAGAAGATGCACCCCCCCACATGGTTCCATCAATATGAAGATGACCATGACTTGGTCTTCGACACCTCACCTACAACACATGAGCGATGCTCCAAAGGTAACATAGGTGATGGTGCTTCTCTTGTCCCACTAGTGGACTATTTCACAAATGATTGCTTGCATGATGTTGATCCACCTATTCCCATGCTTCATGCTAGTGCGACTTCTTCATGTCATGACTTACCTATCTATGATGAATATGATGATGAGCATGTTGATTTGCCTAGTTGTGATGCTATGCTCCATAGGATATCATGTGAAAATTATATTGGTCACATCATGCTTGATAATCCTTCGAACTTGTCATATGCTATGAGTGAGATCTCACATATTGCATCATTTCAATCTCAGCATAGTAACTATGCATGCCCCATTAAAATCAATCCCATTTTCACTCATGTCATAGATGATGAGATGATGGTCATTGGCTTTTGTTTTTCATGTGATGATATTTCCATGCTTCCTTTACATGATTTGTGCAATTCATCTACTATGCTATGCCATGATCACATTGTTCCAAATATGCATTGTTTTGGATGTTGTCAATATTCTCTGTGTGATGTTTCCATTAATGATCATGAGGAGACCCCCATAGTTTCCTCATACATATTAGGAGATTTTGATGCATTCCATACTTTGCATGATTCTCATAATTGCTTCACCGTATGCATTCCATGAATAACAATGCTCTACATATTTCTTGTGATGCATTACACAATTTGAGTCTCCATTATGCTATACATAACAACAAACCAATCATGATGGATGACATGTTTCTATATCACTCATCTCATTTATTTGAGCATTGGCTATTTTGTGCTAACCAACACTTGCATGTGCGCATCATGATGGATGATGCGTACATATACCACACACACACAATTTTCCCTTTGTCTTTGTTTTGTGTAGGTACTCACGTATACTCGTCAACCTCTCAATCTCATGAGTTGACGAAACGAGCTCTTGAGAGCAAAGATGACTTGGGATCCCGTGAACTATCCTTCCCACCGCTCTCTTCGCGCAATGACTACGCGCATCTCTTTCACTTGGCTTTCACATGGCTATGGGCTATATACCGCTTGTCGCTTCATGCTCATTTTACCGTGTTCACTTTGCATGCTATGCTTGCTTCTATGCCTTTGCCATGAAATTGTGATCCTTGCTTGCGTCTACCCATGATTCACCATTATGCTACTCATATGTGTATTTGCATGCTTGGTGGAGATCCTTGTTGCCATTGCCATGTTTATCATGTGCCTCATGCTATTGATACTTGTTGTGTTGGGAGAGTCATGATGTACCATTGCTATTTACATATGGCCTCTCGCCAATACATTGATGATATTTTGCTCATATATTGCCTTCATGCTTGTGATATGTCTTGTGCATTATTCATGACCACCATTTGCACACATGACATGCTTGACATGATTCCCTCTAGTATGGTGCATCTTCGCACTACTAGCTCAAACCACTTGATTGCTTGCTTTGTTGCATCACCCATGTTCCTTTCTTACTCGCTTTCTTGGGTTGATGACATATATATTCATGCCTCTCACATGATACATCTTATTCATTGTCGCTTGCCTCCAATTGTTGCATCTACGATTATTGATCTTGGAGACTTGGACACTTTACTTCTGATGCATGCTTACTTGATTGAGCCTATTGTATTTGGTTGTTCTCGAATCATATGCCCCAATACTATGAAATGCTCGCTTGTCCTTTCTTATGATGAGCATGATGCATCCACTTGTTGGGTATTTTACCACACGAATGATAGGTTTTGCACTTCCGCTAACCTCATTTGTTTTTCCGAGTGTTTGTCATGTTCTTTCATTTTGAAGGATTCACAAGGCGGTGCCATTATGCGACAACTTGGTCATGCGAAGGCATACACGATGTGCAACACCAACTTTTGCGCCAGTCTCCTAAAGGTGAACTCCTTCCCTTTGAGCCATCCTCAAATACGCATATTGGATGGGTCATTCTTTCACTGTTGTCTCCTTCTTCTTGTCTACATGTTGCACCTATTGGATGGATGACCGACATTGAAGATTGGCTCTATGGACCTTCGCATTGAGGAGCGCTCGGACTTATTGGATGTACCTTCAAACCTCCACTCATGCCACGGCAACCCACAAGTATAGGGGATCACAACAACTTTCGAGGGTAGAGTATTCAACCCAAATTTATTGATTCGACACAAGGGGAGCCAAAGAATATTCTCAAGTATTAGCAGCCGAGTTTTCAATTCAACCACACCTGGAAACTTAGTATCTGCAGCAAAGTGTTTAGTAGCAAAGTAATATGATAGTGGTGGTAGCGGTAACAAAAGTAAAGACGGCAAAAGTAATGTTTTGGTATTTTGTAGTGATTGTAACAGTAGCAGCGGGAAAGTAAATAAGCGTAAAACAGTATATGGAAAACTCGTAGGCACCGGATCAATGATGGATAATTATGCCGGATGCGGTTCATCATGTAACAGTCATAACCTAGGGTGACACAGAACTAGCTCCAATTCATCAATGTAATGTAGGCATGTATTCCGTATATAGTCATACATGCTTATGGAAAAGAACTTGCATGACATCTTTTGTCCTACCCTCTCGTGGCAGGTGGGTCCTATTGGAAACTTAGGGATATTAAGGCCTCCTTTTAATAGAGAACCGGAACAAAGCATTAGCACATAGTGAATACATGAACTCCTCAAACTATGGTCATCACCGGGAGTGGTCCCGATTATTGTCACTTCGGGGTTGCCGGATCATAACACATAGTAGGTGACTATAGACTTGCAAGATAGGATCAAGAACTCACATATATTCATGAAAACATAATAGGTTCAGATCTGAAATCATGGCACTCAGGCCCTAGTGACAAGCATTAAGCATAGCAAAGTCATAGCAACATCAATCTCAGAACATAATGGATACTAGGGATCAAACCCTAACAAAACTAACTCGATTACATGATAAATCTCATCCAACCCATCACCGTCCAGCAAGCCTACGATAGAATTACTCATGCACGGCGGTGAGCATCATGAAATTGGTGATGGAGGATGGTTGATGATGACGACGGTGACGAATCCCCCTCTCCGGAGCCCCGAACGGACTCCAGATCAGCCCTCCCCAGAGGTTTTAAGGCTTGGTGGCGGCTCCGTATCGTAAAGCGTGTTGATTTCTTCTCCCTGATTTCTCTCTCTCCGAAAGTGAATATATAGAGTTGGAGTTGGCGTCGGAGGGCATCCAGGGGGCCCACGAGGTAGGGGGCGCGCCCTAGGGGGGCGCCCCCCACCCTCGTGAGAAGGGTGTGGGCCCCCTGGTCTTCATCTTTGGAGAGGATTTTTTATTATTTTTTCTAAGATGTTCCGTGGAGTTTCAGGTCATTCCGAGAATATTTGTTTTCTGCACATAAAACAACACCATGGCAATTCTGCTGAAAACAGCGTCAGTCTAGGTTAGTTCCATTCAAATCATACAAGTTAGAGTCCAAAACAAGGGCAAAAGTGTTTGGAAAAGTAGATACGATGGAGACGTATCAACTCCCCCAAGCTTAAACCCTTGCTTGTCCTCAAGCAATTCAGTTGACAAACTGAAAGAAAGAAAGAAAAACTTTTACAAACTCTGTTTGCTCTTGTTGCTGTAACTATGTCAAGCCATCATTCAAGTTTTCAGCATAGATCATAACTAACCACATTTGCAATAATTCTCAGGTCTCATAATTACTCATATCAATAGCATAATCAAGTAGCAAGTCATAATAATAAATCTCGGATGACAACACTTTCTCAAAACAATCATAATATGATATAACAAGATGGTATCTCGCTAGTCCTTTCTGAGACCGCAAAACATAAATGCAGAGCAGCTTTAAAGATCAAGGACTGACTAGACATTGTAATTCATGGTAAAAGAGATCCAATCATAGTCACACCCAACATAGAGTAATAGTGATGAATGCAAATGACAGTTGTGCTCTCCAGCTAGTGCTTTTTAGTAAGAGGGTGATGACTCAACATAAAAGTAAATGGATAGGCCCTTCGCAGAGGGAAGCAGGGATTTGTAGAGGTGCCAGAGCTCGGTTTTGCAATAGAGATAAATTGTATTTTGAGCGGTATACTTTCATTATCAATGTAACATCTAAGAGATGGCGATATCTTCCATGCTAAACACATTATAGGCGGTTCCCAAACAGAATGGTAAAGTTTATACTCCCCCTCCACCAACAAACATCAATCCATGGCTTGCTCGAAACAATGAGTGCCTCCAACATACATCAGGTCCCAGGGGGAGTTTTGTTTGGAATTAATTTTGATTTAGTTTGCATAAAGCATGGGATTGGGCATCCTGGTGACCAGCCATTTTCTCGTGAGTGAGGAGCGGAGTCCACTCCTCTTGAGAATAACCCGCCTAACGCGGAAGATAAGGACAACCTTGGTTGATACATGAGCTATTCGAGCATACAAAACAGAATGTTTATTTGAAGGTTTAGAGTTTGACACATACAAATTTACTTGGAACAGCAGGTATATACCGCATATAGGAAGGTATAGTGGACTCATCTGGAATAACTTTGGGGTTTAAGGGATTGGATGCACAAGTAGTATTCCCGCTTAGTACAAGTGAAGGCTAGCAAAAGACTGGGAAGCGACCAACTAGAGAGCGACAACAGCCATGTACATGCATTAAAATTAATAAACATTGGATGCAAGCATGAGTAGGATATAATCCACCATGAACATAAATATCGTGAAGGCTATGTTGATTTGTTTCAACTACATGCGTGAACATGTGCCAAGTCAAGTCACTTAAATCATTCAAAGGAGGATACCACCCCATCATACCACATCATAACCATCTCAATAGCATGTTGGCACACAAGGTAAATCATTATAACTCATAGCTAATCAAGCATGGTACAAGCAACTACGATCTCTAATTGTCATTGCAAACATGTTTATTCATAATAAGCTGAATCAAGAACGAGGGACTCATCATATTTACAAAAACAAAAGAGGTCGAGTTTATACCAGCTTTTCTCATCTCAGTCAGTCCATCATATATCATCATAATTGCCTTTCACTTGCACGACCGAGCGGTGTGAATAATAATAAGAGTGTACATGCATTGGACTAAGCTGGAATCTGCGAGCATTCAATAAATAGGAGAAGACAAGGCAATATGGGCTTTGGGTTAAATCAACAATAATGCATATAAGAGCCACTTCAACAATTTAATCATGGTCTTCTCCTACTGACCCCCAAAGAAAAGAAATAAAACTATTTATACGGGAAAGCTCCCAACAAGCAAAAGAAGAACATGAAATATTTTGGGGTTTTCTTTTTAATTACTACTACAAGCATGGAAAGTAAATTAATTAAAAGCTACAACTAATTTTTTTTTGTTTTTCTTAAGGTTTAACAAACACACAAGAAGAAAGCAGGTAAAAGGAAATAAACTAGCATGGATATTACAGTGAAAAAGTATGAGCACCGACATCTAGCAATGAGTGTGTGTGAACATAAATGTAATGTCGGTGAGAAATACGTACTCCCCCAAGCTTAGGCTTTTGGCCTAAGTTGGTTTATGGCCACGGCTGGCCTGGCTGATATCCATAATAATAGTTGTTGGGGTCGTACTGATGTGCAGCGGTTATCGCCTGCTGAGCTGCAGCGTGGAGTCGAGCTACCTCCGCTCTCCTCTCGTACTCTTCTGCCTCCTCTCTGGTAATAACATATCTTCTTTTTGTCTGTGAATCAAACAAGGCAGGAGCAGGGAGAGTAATACGGAAAACACGTCGTTTATCAAAAATTAAACGGTATAAGAGAGGTGATTCAGGCCTCTCGACAAACTGGTGCAAAGCCATAGAGTTATAATCTAAATATGCAGGAGGCAACTCCGTATCACCCTCACGAATGTCTATCTCAAGAAAATGAGCTAAGTGGGTTGCATAAATTCCTCCAAAGAAATCTCCATTATGTCTATTATGATGTAACCTACGAGCTACAATGGCTCTCATATGATAAGATTGGTCTCCTAACACAGCACTCCTAAGAATGCTAAGATCAGTGACACACATGTGACATGCTTCATCCTTAGCATTTATGCATCTACCGATGAAGAGAGCAAAATAATGTATAGCAGGAAAGTGAATGCTCCCTATGGTAGCCTGCGTTATATCTCTAGATTCCCCCACAGTTATACTAGCAAGAAAGTTTCTGAATTCATATTTAGGGGGATCCCTAACACTACCCCATGATGGAAGTTTGCAAGCAGAAGTGAAATCCTCTAAGTCCATGGTATAAGATTTGTCATAGAGATCAAACATGACTGAAGGAGAATTACGCGAAGATGAATACTCAAACCTCCTCACAAATGAACTTGTGAGATCGTGATACTGGGGGCATTTGTTAGCCTCAAAACCCTCAACACCGGCATTGCACAAATATGCTTTGAATTCTTCTTTAATTCCCGCACGGTCCATAAAATTTTCCGACGGCCATTCGCAAGGCCGTACTGGAGCGTCTCTTGGTGGATCCTCGTCAGCATCGCGCATAGCAATCCTGGGTCCTTTCTTCTTAGAGGAACCACCTTGGAACATCTTCCTAAGCATATTGTTTTTCTCTGAAAAATTCTGAAATTTTTAGTAACTTCAAACAAAAGTGAACCAACTTCAATAAAACTGATAGCAACTACTCCTTCAAGTGCCTAGAGCCTATATCAAGCATTAGAAATACTTAGAACCATATACATTTGACATGCAAGCTCAAGAACATGGTCACCTATGCAGCACAAATTTGCAATGAATAAAGCACTAGAACAAAAACTAATTGGACCAATGGAGGAGTCACATACCAAGGAACAATCTCCCCAAGCAGTTTTGCGAGAGGTGCTTTGAGCAAGGAGATCGAAAATCACAACAAAAGTGGCTGGAACTCGTGCTTGAGTTGGTTTTTCGGGTTTGTGTGAGACAGAGGAAGAAGATGGGTGCTGGGATAAGTGGAGGAGGGCCACCGTCGGCCCACGAGGCAGGGGGCGCGCCCTAGAGGGGGGGGGGCGCCCACCACCCTCGTGGCCAGGTGGCAGCTCCTCCCGTGGTAATTTTTGCATAGTAAATCCTCAAATATTCCCAAAAAAATCATATTAAATTGGCATGTCATTCTGAGGACGTTTATTTTCGGGATATTTTTATATTGCACGGATAAGTCAGGAAACAAACAGAAAATACTATTTTTACTTTATTTCTACTAATTAACAGAAAGTATAGAGAGGGTACAAAAGTTTGTGCTTCTAGTTTCATCCATCTCATGCTCATCAAAAAGAATCCACTAACAAGGTTGATCATGTCTTGTTAACAAACTCATTCCGATAATCATGAAACCGGAGAAATTTCGAATACCACTAAGTTACCTCAACGGGGATATGCACATCCCCAATAATAAGTATATCATATTTCTTCTTGACAGTAGGAAGAGGAAATTCAAAACCTCCCATTATAATCGATGGAATTTTTCCGATAGAATTGGTACTATGAACTTGAGGTTGTTTCCTCGGAAAGTGTACCGTATGATCATTACCATTAACATGAAAAGTGACATTGCCTTTGTTGCAATCAATAACAACCCCTGCAGTATTAAGAAAAGGTCTTCCAAGAATAATAGACATACTATCATCCTCGGGAATATCAAGAATAACAAAGTCCGTTAAAATAGTAATGTTTGCAACCACAACATGCACATCCTCACAAATACCGACAGGTATAGCAGTTGATTTATCAGCCATTTGCAAAGATATTTCGGTAGGTGTCAGCTTATTCAAGTCAAGTCTATGATATAAAGAGAGAGGCATAACACTAACACCGGCTCCAATATCACATAAAGCAGTTTTAATATAATTTCTTTTAATGGAGCAAGGTATAGTAGGTACTCCGGGATCTCCAAGTTTCTTTGATATTCCACCTTAAAAGTATAATTAGCAAGCATGGTGGAAATCTCAGCTTCCGGTATCTTTCTTCTATTAGTAATGATATCCTTCATATATTTAGCATAAGGATTTGTTTTGAGCACATCAGTTAGTCGCATACGCAAAAAGATAGGCCTAATCATTTCAGCAAAGCGCTCAAAATCCTCATCATCCTTTTTCTTGGATGGTTTTGGAGGAAAAGGCATGGGTTTCTGAACCCAAGGTTCCCTTTCTTTACCATGTTTCCTAGCAACAAAGTCTCTTTTATCATAATGTTGACTCTTTGATTGTGGGTTATCAAGATCAATAGCAGGTTCAATTTCTACATCATTGTCATTACTAGGTTGAGCATCATCATGAACATCATCATTAATATTTTCATTAGGTTCATGTTCATTACCAGATTGTGTTTCAGCATCAGACATAGATATATCATTTGGATTATCAGGTGGTTCAGCAATAGGTTCACTAAAAGTTTGCACAGTTCTATCATTTTTCTTTTTCTTCCTTTTAGAAGAACTAGGAACATCAATATTATTTCTCTGAGAATCTTGCTCGATTCTCTTAGGGTGGCCTTCAGGATACAAAGGTTCCTGAGTCATTCTACCAGTTCTAGTAGCCACTCTAACAGCATAATCATTTTTCTTACTATTCATTTCATCAAGCACTTCTTTTTGAGCCTTAAGTACTTGTTCTACTTGTGTGGTAACCATAGAAGCATGTTTGCTAACAAGTTTAAGTTCACCTTTAATATTAGCCATATAATCACCCAAGCGTCTAATCATATAAGCATTTTCTTTTAATTGTCTACCAAAATAAGCATTGAAGTCGACTTGCTTAAACATAAAGTTATCAAACTCATCCAAGCACTGACTAGCAATTTTAGTAGGAGGGACTTCAGCTTTATCATATCTATAGAGAGAATTTACCTTTACTACCTGTGTCGGGATATCAGGATCAGGAGGTTCTTCAATAAATAAAGAATTGAGATCATATGTTTCTTCAATAGGCGGTATATTAAGACCATGTATTTCTTAAATATGAGGTAAATTCTTAACGTCTTCAGCTTTAATACCTTTCTCTTTCATAGATTTCTTTTCCTCTTGCATATCTTCGGGACTAAGAAATAGAACACCTCTCTTCTTCAGAGTTGGTTTAGGAATAGGCTCAGTAATTGGAGCAGGAGCTGGCTCAGGAGCTGGCTTAGGAGGTGCCCAATTATTTTCATTTGTCAACATATTATTCAATAGAATTTTAGCTTCATCCGCTGTTCTTTCCCTGAAAACAGAACCAGCACAACTATCCAGGTAATCTCTGGAAGCATCGGTTAGTCCATTATAAAAGATATGAAGTATTTCAGGTTTCTTAAGAGGATGATCAGGCAAAGCATTACGTAACTTGAGAAGCCTCCCCCAAGCTTGTGGGAGACTCTCTTCTTTAATTTGCACAAAGTTGTATATTTCCCTCAAAGCAGCTTGTTTCTTATGAGCATGGAAATATTTAGCAGAGAAGTAATAAATCATATCCTGGGGACTACGCACACAACCAGGATCAAGAGAATTAAACCATATCTTAGCATCACCCTTTAATGAGAACGGAAATATTTTGAGTATATAGAAGTAACATGATCTCTCATCATTAGTGAACAGGGCAACTATATCATTTAGCTTAGTAAGATGTGCCACAACAGTTTCAGATTCATAGCCATAAAACGGATCAGATTCAACCAAAGTAATTATATCAGGATCAACAGAGAATTCATAATCCTTATCAGGAACACAGATAGGTGAAGTAGCAAAAGCAGGGCCGGGTTTCATTTTATCTCTAAGTGATTCTTTGTTCCATTTAATTAATAACCTCTTAAGCTCATATCTATCTTTGCAAGCTAAAATAGCGGCAGAAGATTCCATATCAAAAAGATAACCCTCAGGGATAACAGACATATTTTCATCATCACTATCATCATTGTATTCAGATTCAATAATTTCTTTTTCTCTAGCCCTATCAATTTGTTCATCAAGAAATTCACCAAGGGGCACAGTAGTATCAGGCATAGAAGCAGTTTCATCATAAGTATCATGCATAGCAGAAGTGGCATCATCAATAACATGCGACATATCGGAACGAATAGCAGAAGCAGGTGTAGGTGTCGCAAACTTACTCATAACAGAAGGTGAATCAAGTGCAGAGCTAGATGGCAGTTCCTTACCTCCCCTCGTAGTTGAGGGATAGATCTTGGTTTTTGGATCTCTCAAGTTCTTCATAATGATAAGCAGATATAAATCCCAAGTGACTCAAAGAATAGAACTATGCTCCCCGGCAACGGCGCCAGAAATTAGTCTTGATAACCCATAAGTATAGGGGATCGCAACAACTTTCGAGGGTAGAGTATTCAACCCAAATTTATTGATTCGACACAAGGGGAGCCAAAGAATATTCTCAAGTATTAGCAGCTGAGTTATCAATTCAACCACACCTGGAAACTTAGTATCTGCAGCAAAGTTTTTAGTAGCAAAGTAATATGATAGTGGTGGTAGCGGTAACAAAAGTAAAGACGGCAAAAGTAATGTTTTTGGTATTTTGTAGTGATTGTAGCAGTAGCAGCGGGAAAGTAAATAAGCATAAACCAGTATATGGAAAACTCATAGGCACCGGATCGGTTATGGATAATTATGCCGGATGCGGTTCATCATGTAATAGTCATAACCTAGGGTGACACAGAACTAGCTCCAATTCATCAATGTAATGTAGGCATGTATTCCGTATATAGTCATACATGCTTATGGAAAAGAACTTGCATGACATCTTTTGTCCTACCCTCCCGTGGCAGCGGGGTCCTATTGGAAACTTAGGGATATTAAGCCCTCCTTTTAATAGAAAACCGGAACAAAGCATTAGCACATAGTGAATACATGAACTCCTCAAACTATGGTCATCACCGAGAGTGGTCCCGATTATTGTCACTTCGGGGTTGCCGGATCATAACACATAGTAGGTGACTATAGACTTGGAAGATAGGATCAAGAACTCACATATATTCATGAAAACATAATAGGTTCAGATCTGAAATCATGGCACTTGGGCCCTAGTGACAAGCATTAAGCATAGCAAAGTCATAGCAACATCAATCTCAGAACATAATGGATACTAGGGATCAAACCCTAACAAAACTAACTCGATTACATGATAAATCTCATCCAACCCATCACCGTCCAGCAAGCCTACGATGGAATTACTCTCACACGGCGGTGAGCATCTTGAAATTGGTGATGGAGGATGGTTGATGATGACGACGATGACAAATCCCCCTCTTCGGAGCCCTGAACGGACTCCAGATCAGCCCTCCCGAGAGGTTTTAGGGCTTGGCGGCGGCTCCGTATCGTAAAACGCGATGATTTCTTCTCCCTGATTTTTTTCTCTCCGAAAGCGAATATATCGAGTTGGAGTTGGCGTCGGAGGGCATCCAGGGGGCCCACGAGGTAGGGGGCGTGCCCTAGGGGGGGGGGCGCCCCCACCCTCGTGAGAAGGGTGTGGGCCCCCTGGTCTTCATCTTTGGTGAGGATTTTTTATTATTTTTTCTAAGATGTTCCGTGGAGTTTCAGGTCATTCCGAGAATATTTGTTTTCTGCACATAAAACAACACCATGGCAATTCTGTTGAAAACAGCGTCAGTCCAGGTTAGTTCCATTCAAATCATACAAGTTAGAGTCCAAAACAAGGGCAAAAGTGTTTGGAAAAGTAGATACGACGGAGACATATCAATCGAGCATTTGTACACCAACACCTCCATGTTTGTTGATTGTGCTCACACTTGTCATGCTCATTGGACATCTTACACACATGACAAATTTGCATCTTATGCATGGATTGACTCCCATTATGATTGCCTTGTTGCATCTTCTATTCCCATGTCATCCATGATATATGAGCTTGTGCATTTCCTTAGCAAATTTGTTGTGATATACCTTGATGGCATATTCATACATCATGATCTTATTGCCTACCATCAATTGCATGATCACATCACATTGAGCGTCCATTACCATATTCATGCTATCGATAAACCGTCTCATTACAACATCATTTTGCACCGTGGTTGCATTGATCATATTCACAACACATTTGTGTGTGCAATGAATGCTTTTGCTCCCATGAATGCTTTGCATACCATTCCATCTCTTTTGGATAAGCTTCATGCACCTTGTCATGATCAATATTGTTGCACGGACACATGTTTACTTGATGGACACTTTGTGTGCGCTAACCATTGTATTTGCAAGTGTACTTCGTGTTTGCTCATTTTGCATGTACCACATATCGGAGACACCTTGGAGTACTTGGATTGCGCCATGCCTTCAACTCCGTCCAACTACAAGTCCGTCCACGACAACCGTTTCCATGGTGATGAGGATCACGATCCGAGGTCGGATCTTTCCCAAGGGGGGGGGGGGACATGATGCGGAGCATCCCACGTTCATCCCCATGTACACTCCAACTACTCTCCAAGCCCCAAGGATACATAAGATGAGACCTCGACTATACACCATTGGACACAAGGTGAAGTTGCTCCTCTCTAAACTTTCACTTTCCACATGTGAGACATGGCTACTACCTCAAACTTGTGTGCTATGCATGTCCAGGAACCAAGAGGAAGCCCATGGACTAGAAGGTGAGGACACCAAGCGCGAGGAACAAGAAGAAGGGCCATGGAAGAAGCTCCAGCCACCGGACGACCGGCCGGGACCGGACGTCTGACGCCTGAAGACCCACCAGACGACCGACCCGGACCGGACGACCAGCGATCCTACACCCGAGCCAAATGAGCGGATGTCCGACAAGTCCCGGATGTCTGACACACTCCAGCGTTGATCTACCTCGATGCCCCCTTAACGGAGGTAAAACCCTACGTCCTGCTTGATTGTATTTGATGAGTATAGGGGTTACAAGAGTTGATCTACCTCGAGATCATAATGGCTAAACCCTAGCTGTCTATCCTATGATTATTCTGATAGTCTCTACGGACTAAACCCCACAGTTTATATACACACTGGAGGGGCCTAGGGTTGTACAGAGTCGATTCATAGAAGAAGGAAACTGATGCGGAGCATCCTACGGACATCACCAGGTCAAGAGTCCATTTGGTAGGTGACACGTGCGACATCTACTTCACATACACAAAGGTGAATCATCTCCTTTACACGTGTTCACTTGACCCTCTCGAGGATGGTATACTACTTGACACTCCTCCCGTGTGCATGCATAGGTATAGTTGGAGTTTCACAGATGTCGAGGAGGAGTGTGAGCACCAAGGAATGACTACACCATCCGCGAGGGAGGCATGGAAGAGAAGATGTAAGAAAGGAGAAGAAGAAGATGGAGCAGCTGCAGGAGCCAGGCCGGACATCCGGACCGCCATCCGGATCATCTGGGCTCTGCCGGATCATCCGGGTAATTGCGTCCTAAGACACCCGAAGCTTGCAGAATCTCCACGGCGGAGCCAGATCATCCGGACGATGCCGGACCCCCCTTCCGGATCATCCGGCCTTGTCTGCGTGCTTGCCTCCGGACCGAGGCCCATGTACCTGTTTCACCCCCTCACTTACCCCTTCGCCCACTAGACTATAAATAGACCTCCTCCACCTCCTTTCTAGGGTCAGCAAAGTAGTAGCTCATTTAGAGATAGAGCTTTGCTCATCCATTACGGATCTACTCCACGAGAGAGACCACGGCCCCTCTTTGGAAAAGATCCACCTTGGATTCAAGACCCCTTCATGGGAAGATCCTCTCGTGGATTCAAGACCTCCTCACGGAGATGAACTTTACCTTGTATCTTTCCCTTTGTTGTTCATGTACCTTGTGGATCTTGTGTGTTTGATTGTCTAGTGGATGTGTGATTGGACTGGTTCTTGAGTGTTTCCCCTTATGTTTTATCTCCGTTCTTCCCCGTGTTCTTCGTGTTCTTCGAGGGATCCCGCTCCTTTCGTGAAAGATTGACCGAATAGGGTTCCACCCTACATCATCTTGGTATCTAGAGCCACGTTGATCACGATTTCGGAGCCTCCCCATTGTGTTTCTAGCCTTCTTTTGCTTGATTTCATCGTAAATCCGAAAATACCCACAAAAATAGCCCCCAATTTTTTTGTGATTTGTGAGTTTTGATGATGTTTTGTTGATTTTGATCCATGGATTTGCTTGGTTTCAAGTGGATAGCATCTCCCCAAGTTTCCCCACCTTCCATCCACAAAATCTCCTCAATTTTGCCCCGAAAATCATCCATTTCCGCCCAAAAATTCGCCCCCGAGAGGAAATCCCGAGCAGTTTGACCTGCCCGGATCATCCGGAAGTACTCCCGAATCATCCGAATCCACCCGCATCAGCTGGACCATCTCCCAGATGTCCGGACACCGGTTGACGAACTCGGATCATCCGAACCTACTCCCGGATGTCCGGGTAACCCTGAAACTGAATTCTTGTTACGGCCATAACTAATTCATATGGACTCCGTTTTTGACGTTCTTTAGCTCGTTTTGAAGCTCTTGACATCCCCCTCCCAACAAAAATACTACCATCACCATTTTGACTCCATCAATTTTTTGGAACTTTGGCATCTTTGCCTAGGGCTTCCACCATATCATCGACATTACCACCATCGACTTCCGCAACCTAACCAATTGTGATCCATATAGCATTAGCGGTTGTTTGAGTTGTGATTTGAGTCTCCTAAGGTGTTTAGGATACTTAGGGACGGTTGCTTCTTCATCAACCACCACTACCACCATAACTTACGCATAGGCTTGCCCACCATACACTTCCACCAACCCAACTTAACCCAAATTTGTTTGTGTTGTGAGTTGTGTCTCCTAAGGTGTTTCTGCTACTTAGGGACCGTGCTTCCAACACCGACACCGTGTATAGTCCCCCACCTTACCCTCCATTTCCACATTGCCTATTCACAAAACCCATCATTGCATTTCCACAATCCCATTGAGATTCCACCACCACCACCGCTTTTCCGCTACCACCATTTGACATTTGACATTTGAGATTTTGAGTTCTCGGTTTTTCCGTTTCCTAAGGTGTTTCGGCTACTCAGGGACAAGTCTCCATCATCTTGGTATCTCCATCAAGATCGCCGCCACTCATCATCGCCAAGGACGGTAACCTCCATATCATCTTGGTATCGTGGTATCCCTCCATTGTATATTCCCTTGCCATTGCATTGATAAACCCTAGCCCATTTTGTGTCACTTGCCTATCGAGACTAGCCATTTGATTATTGTCGGCAACGTTACTTGTGCACATTAGTGATCTACACCATCCATTGCATACATACCATATCTTATTGGTACCATCATATCATCTTGTGTGCCACAAGTTTGTTCCCGCATATACATTATTGCTATCTTGGTTTGTGCATTGTGGCCATATTAAAAATAATAATAAAAAAAGAGCAAAGAAGCTTGTAAGCAAGTGCCATAGCATCATACCACATTGCATATAAGATTGTCATATCTGATCATCTTGGATCATACCACCAGAACATCATACATATATAGCATACTTGGGATAGAAGTTGATACATTTTGCATATCATAGGTTGTGCACAAGTGTCGTATCCGCCTATTGAGCAATCGTGCTAGCGTTTCTCTTGAGCTGTGCAACACGAGCGTTTTCCGTGGATTCCACATTTTGTGCTCATTCCTTGGTTGCACGACCCCATTTATCTATCCGTGTGTGCGTTTCCGTGTGCCATTCATTGCTATTGGTCTACTTGTTTCACTTGCGAATTTGTGAATCTCTTTCAACATTATTGACTCTTGCGAACATTTTGCATTAAATTTTTGTGCCACTATCCTCACCGAGATACTCCATAAGCTTTAGTTTGTAGGTGTGAGTGAACAAGTCCGTCCGTTACCAATTCCACTATTCTTTCATCTCACATTGAGTGAAACGGGATACATCCTCAACTTTGGGAAAAGGTAACTTGGTATTGTTTATCTCATTTCCTACTCACCTCTACTCGAGTCTTGTGATGGATAGGCAAGGCATTTCACCTTCGGTCTACAACAACAACGACGAGTTCGATGCCACGAACAACAACTTCGACGCCAAGATGCAAGCTCAAATGGAGGAGATCAAATCCCTCATCAAGTCCTACAAGTGATCTCCCTCATCTTCGAGAAGATGCTCAAGAGCACATGCCTCCGAGCTACTATCTCCAGCAAGGTCACATCGACATCGACACCATCACCACCACGAGTGTGAAGGTCAAGAGCTCAACACCAACAACCGCTCAATGACTTCATCATCTCCATTGGCATCTTTGCCAAGCGACTTCAAGGCATCTTTGCCTACGGACATACGACATCTTTGCCAACAAGCACCTCAAGACTACTCTCAAGAGAAGCTCCCCAAGCACAAGTCCGTGACTTCCACGAGCTAATACGACCTCGACACCGACCACAAGATTCCTTTCTATGGGACTCAAGAACCCGAGGAGTATCTCGAGTGGGAGCGCCTAATGGACGACTACCTCAAGCTACATCAAGTTCCTCCCGAAGATCAAGTGAAGTGTGCCACAACGAACTTCCACGACTACGCATCGGCATGGTGGCTTCACACACCTTCGGAGAGCTACAACATGAGTTGGCCCAAGACGAAGAGAGATTTGCGGCGAGAGTTCGTGCCTCCAAGCTACACGGAACAACTTCACCACCAATTGGAGAACACCATCCAAGGATCGAAGTCCATCGACGAGTACTTCAAGGAGATGAAGATTGCCTTGCGACGAGCCGACGTGGACGATCCCATTTTGATGAAGTTCCACTTCATGATGGGATTGCACAACGACATCTCCAAGACGATCTTCCTCGAGGCCAAAGCTTCTCCACCCCAAGCTCACATCGCGACGACCAAGCTCCATGATAACGAGCATGAGGCTAGTACCACCACGATGTCCAAGCCCGACGAGCTCCAAGACGATGCTCCCAAGTTCAACTTCACTGCCATCCCTCTTTGTGGCATTGATGATGCTGAGTCTACTTCGATTCTTTTTCAAGATGGTACGACTATGACTATGGAGCCTTTTGAGGACCAAGCTTTGAAGGCGAACGACATGGTGACGAGCAAGGATGATGCTTCCATCTTTGGAGGCGAGAGTGATGATGTGCCATCTTCGGCCTTCATCCATGGCGATGATGATGAGATGGTTGAGTATTTCACCTCGACCACGGCGACGTTTGATGACTTGACTGACTTGTGCCACCATATTGAGAGTGAGAGTGACTTCACCACTAGCCACATATATGACAAGTTTCCCCAATTCCCATGTGAGAGCTACAACCCCCACCACTTGAGTGAGATGAGTGACTCCACCATACGTGAGATTGAGTGCACCTATTTTGAGGGAGTGAGTGAACCACCACATAGAGAGAGTGAGGTAGTTGATTCGGCATGTGAGGCCACTTCGATTTCTAACGACTTAACCTCTACCTCTATTGTGTCTTCTCATTTGGTGCTAGGTCCCATATATGATGACGCGCCGATTCGCGACGACTACGTCCTACCTTTGGACAAGACGATGGCCATGGTGGAATATGATGCACCCCCTACATGGTTCCATCAAGTTGATGATGATGACCATCATTTGGTCTTTGCCACCTCACCTACACCACTTGAGTGGAATGAGAAAGGTAACATAGGTGAAGGTGATGCTCTAGTCCCACTAGTGGACATGCTTGACATTGATTACTTGCATGATGTTGATCAACCTATTACCATGCTTCATGCTAGTGCGACTTCCCAATGCAATGATTTACCCATTTATGATGAGTTTTATGATTGCCATGTGGATTCTATTAGTTGTGATGCCATGTTGCATAGGATTTCTTGTGACAATTCTTTAGGTCACATCATGTTTGCCAATCCGCTTAACTTGTCATATGCTATGCATGAGATCAATCATATGTCATATTTGCAATATCTTCATAGTGACTATGCATATGCTATTAAAATTAATCCAATTTTCACATATGGCAAAGATGAAAAGCCCATGGTTATTGGCATTTGTTTTTCTTGTTATGATATTGACATGCTCCCTTTGCATCATTTATCGCATATGCCATGCCATGACCACCTAGCTTCGGATATGCATTGTTTTGGATGTTGTCCATTTTCTCCATATGATGTTTCCAATATTGCTCATGAGGAGACCCCCATAGTTTCCTCATACATTTTAGGAGATTTTGATTCATCCCATTCATTGCATGATCCCAATACTTGTGTGCACCATATGTTTCCCATGAATAACCATGCTATTGTTGGGCCACATACTTGCATGCTCAATTTGTGTCCCCATCATGCTATACACAATAAATATTCTTTCATGATGGATGACATGTTCTTATACCATGCATCAAATTTCTTTGAGCAATGCTTACCTTGTGCTAACTCACACATGCACATACACATCATGATGGATGATGTGTACATTTACCACACACACAATTTCTTTGGTTTGTGTTTCTTTTGTGTAGGTACCCACGAATACTTGTCAACCTCACAATCCCATGAGTTGACAAAACGAGATCTAGAGAGCAATGATGACTTGGGATCCCATGGATTGTCTTTCCCACCGCTCTTTTCGCGCAAAGACTTCGCGCATTTCTTCTACATGGCCCTCCCTTGGCTATGGGTTGTTATCCATTATATATTATATGCCCATCTTGCCATGTTCACTTTGCATGATGAGCTCAGTACTATGCCTTTTCCATGCATTTTTGACCCATGCTTTTGCATTACACATGATGATTGATTCTAGTACTTGTATGTGTATTTGCAAGCTTGGTGGAGATATTGCTTGCTATTGCCATGTTTTCTTTGTGCCCCATGCCTATGATGATACTATGATCTTGCTTTGTGTTCGTGCTTGCGATATGTCATGTGCATTGCCTATGCCTATTATTTGCTCACATGGCATGATTGCCATGATTTCCTCTAGTATGTTGCATCTTCGCACTACTAGCTTGCATGACTTGATTACTATGATTGCTTGCCTTGTTGCATCATCGATGATTCATACTTGCTCATCTCATGCAGTTGATGACAACCATCTACATGTTTTGCACATGATTCTTATTGCTTCTTGTCATATATCTCCATATGTTGCCTCTCTCATGCTAGATGATTTGCCATGTATTGAGTGCAACTATGCCTTTAGTCTTGATAATGAGTTTGCCCCCATAGCATTCTCACATATATGTGGATATTTTGACATATTTCTTGCGAAGCATGCTTGTCTTACCTCTTTGCACCATATACTTAGTGACATGAATATTGCCATTGTTGCATCATATTATTCATGCACTTGTGCTTCTAATGGTTATGTGCAAGAGAAGATAACCATCATGATGGATGATGTGTTTATCTACCATGCACATACATTCTTTGTTTTGTTGTGTGGATGTGTAGGATCCTTGGACTTTGTGTCAACTTCCACATCACGTGAGTTGACCATTCGAGCTCTTGAGAGCGAACCACCTTCTACCACGACGATTCTACATTGCACTTGCTTGTACTTCGGCATTGTGAAGGACGCACAAGGACACACCTTCAAGGTGACATCTTTCATGAGCACGGATATTATGGATCATACTACTTGTGTTGCTTTCACCATGAGACTTACTGTTCATTTTGGACCACTTGATTGCACACATGTTAGATATCTTGCTTCGACTTGTCATTTTCACCATTCCATGCATCATGATATATATGCCTTGTGTGTTGCATCCAATTCTTGGATTACTTGCTCCTATCATATGTTTGGTTGCAACAATGTCACTTCTTCACATATGCCATGTCCCATTGCTTGTCACATGATTGACTTGATTGCCTCACACATGATGAACAATTGCTCTTTCTATTGTGTTGAGTGCCATACTATCTTCACTACACCCTATGCACATTATGCTTGGATTGTCTTGCACTTGTCCCATGTGTTTATACACTTCATTTTATTTGGCGTTGTGAATGTTTCCTATGCCTACCATAGACCATTTATCGAGTGCCTTATGCATGATTGCTATGACCATGAGGTAGATGCCTATTCTCTTCTCACACACATTTGCATCACTACCTCACATTTACATGCTTGTTTCCATGATGACCTTCATTATGCTCAATTTTTGTGCTTACATGCCATGTCACAATCCTTTGTCACACCATATGCTATGCTTGATGATGACACTTGTTGGGTGACTCACCTATTGAATGCTTGGTTTTGCACTAACGCTAACCACATTTGTTTTTCCAAGTGTTTGTTGTTCTTGCTCCTTTTGAAGGAATCACTAGACGATGCGACATTGGAGAGTGCCCATTTCGAGCTTCAAGTTGACAAGTACTTGGTGAGCGTCCACTCCTACACAGCGACGCCATCCCTTTCCCATGGTGATTTGGATTTTGATCCGAGGTCGGATCTTTCCCAAGGGGGAGGGGATGATGCGGAGCATCCTACGGACATCACCATGTCAAGAGTCCATTTGGCAAGTGACACGTGCGACATCTACTTCACATACACAAAGGTGAATCATCACCTTTACACGTGTTCACTTGACCCTCTCGAGGATGGTATACTACTTGACACTCCTCCCATGTGCATGCATAGGTATTGTGGGAGCTTCACGGATGTCGAGGAGGAGTGCGAACGCCAAGGAACGACTACACCGTCTGCGAGGGAGGCATGGAAGAGAAGACGGAAGAAAGGAGAAGAAGAAGATGGAGCAGCTGTAGGAGCCAGGGTAGACATCCGGACCGCCGTCCGGATCATCCGGGTCCCCCTTCGGATCATCCGGGTAATTGCGTCCGAAGACACCCGAAGCTTGCAGAATCTCCACGGCGGAGCCGGATCATCCGGACAATGCCCGGATCATCCGGACCCCGTTCTGGATCATCCGGCCTTGCCTGCGTGCATGCCTCCGGGCCAAGGCCCATGTACCTGTTTAACCCCCTCACTTACCCCTTCGCCCACTAGACTATAAATACACCTCCTCCACCTTCTTTCTAGGGTCAGCAAAGTAGTAGCTCATTTAGAGATAGAGCTTTGCTCATCCATTACGGATCTACTCCACGAGAGGGACCACAGCCCCTCATCGGAGAAGATCCACCTTGGATTCAAGACCCCTTCATGGGAAGATCCTCTCGTGGATTCAAGGCCTCATCACGGAGATGAACTTTACCTTGTATCTTTCCCTTTGTTGTTCATGTACCTTGTGGATCTTGTGTGTTTGACTGTCTAGTGGATGTGTGATTGGACTTGTTCTTGAGTGTTTCCACTTGTGTTTTCTCTCTGTTCTTCCCCGTGTTCTTCATCTTCTTCGAGGGATCCCGCTCCTTTCGTGAAAGATCGGCCGAATAGGGTTCCACCCTACATCATAAAGACTACATCCAGACACCAAACTTGCCGTCCACACATACAGGAGTCCTACGCGGACACGGGGAATAGTCTTCTGCTTTATCTTCATGGCCCATCAGTCTGGCTCATATCGAATAGGCCGGACACCTGAGGACCCCCAAATCCAGGACTCCCTTAGTAGCCCCCGAACTTGCCCCCGCAGTAGCCCCCGAACTTGCCTTCAATGATGATGTAGTATCTGGCTTACGTCTTGGGCTTTGCAAGGCGGGTTCTTCACCATACTCTGGATTGGTGACAGTCCGGCTTTGACCTCCATGTTCTGCCTTTATGATTCCTTCCTGTTGTCGCCTTGATTTTCACGTGCCGGGCGAATGCGAACGGTCCATAATTTTTACAAATAACCCCCTTATCACACGTGGGTGGCATCTATATAAGGAGGTTAGATCCCCCAAATGCCATCCCACATCACGCAAATAGCATCGGAGCATGATACATCTCCAACGTATCTACAATTTATGAAGTATTCGTGCCAATATATTATCATTCTTAGATGTTTTACAATCATTGTATAGCAACTTTATATCATTTTTTGGGGACTAACCTATTGACCCAGTGCCCAGTGCCAGTTGTTGTTTTTTGCTTGTCTTTTACATCGCAGGAAATCAATATCAAACGGAGTCCAAACACGGTGAAACTTTTTGTGGATTTTTTATGGGCCAGAAGACTCCCGATGGGCCAAAGCAGCACCTGGGGGTGCCCCGAGGGGGGCACAACCCACTAGGGCACGCCAGGGCCCCCTGGCGCGCCCAGGTGGGTGGTGCCCACCTTGATGGCCTCCCGTACCCCTTCTTTGCACTATAAATTCCCAAATATTCCGAAACCCTTCGGGGTTTAACCTAGATCAGAAATTCCGCCGACGCAGGGCTCCGTAGCCACCAAAAACCAATCTAGACCCATTTCGGCACCCTGCCGGAGGGAGGAATCATCTCCGGTGGCCATCTTCATCATCCCGACGGCCACCATGATGATGAGGGAGTAGTCCACCCTCGGGGCTGAGGGTTTGTACCAGTAGCTTTGTGTTTGATCTCTCTCTCTCTCTCTCGTGTTCTTGAGATGTCATGATCTTGATGTATCGCGGGCTTTGTTAATATAGTCAGATCATATGGTGTTTTCCCCTCTCTATCTTGTTAAGATGAGTTGAGTTTTTCCCTTTGAGATCTCATTGTCATCGGATTGAATACTTTTATGGATTTGATAAGACTTGATATATGTCTTGCAATTGAATACTCGTGGTGACAATGGGGTATCTTATTGATTCACTTGATATATGTTTTGGCACTCAACTTGCAGATTCCCGCGGTGATATTGGGGTAATCTATGCATAGGGGTTGATGCACGTTCTTGTCCTTGTTTCTCCGGTAGAAATCTTGGGGCACTATTGTAGTTCTTTGTGTGGATTGAGTATTAAGAATATGAATATGCTTTGGTGTTATTCTAGTACGAACTCTATGATAGATCGAATGGAAAAAATGGCTTTGCGTTATTTTAGTACGAACTCTTGAATAGATCGAACGGTAAGAATAGCTTTGAGGTGGTTTAGACCCTACAAACAATTACTATGTTTTGTTCTCTGCTAATAGAAACTCGGGACTGATTCTTCATTACACTTTGAGGGATAATCATATGATCCAACTATGTTAGCAGTGTTGAGAGATTGCACTAGCGAAAGTACGAACCCTAGGCCTTGTTTTTAAGCATTGCAATACCATTTTTGTGCCCGTTTACTATTTGCTACCTTCTTTTTATATTTATTCAGATTATAAAAATATATTTCTACCATCAATATTACACTTTTATCACCATCTCTTCGCCGAACTAGTGCACCTATACAATTTGCCATTGTATTGGGTATGTCGGGGACACAAGAGATTGCTTGTATTTGGTTGCAGGGTCGTTTGAGATAGACCATCTACATCCTACACCTCTCATGGATTGATAAACCTTAGGTCATCCACTTGAGATAAAATTGCTACTGTCCTACAAAATTCTGCGCTTGGAGGCCCAACACGTGTCTACAAGAATAAAGTTGTGTAGTAGACATCAGAGCAAACCACGAAACACTTCAAAGCATGGCGAGCGCTCCTAGCTCTTCCTCGCACCCACATGGCCCTCAAGAGGGTGATTGGCGAAGTTGCTCAGTGTCTCACCTCCAGCTGAATCGACTTCAGACCCAAGGATATCTCCCTCTCACAGATCTAGTCCCTGTGCGAGCGGGATTGGCCTCGATTGGCAATGATGTGCTAGCAGATAATTTTCCCAACCCCAACAAGGAGGAGAGGGTGTGCTTCGTCTCGCTTCTCATGCGAGGCTTAGGATTTCTGATCCACCCCTTTCTCAGAGGTCTACTAGAATCCTACAGGATCCAACTGCACAACCTCACGCCAGGTTCTATCCTGCACATCTCGGGTTTTGTCGCTCTCTATGAACTATTTTTGGGCTGCGAGGCTCATTTTGAACTATGGAGAAAGTTCTTTTGCCTCGTCTCTCGTCATCAAGGGGGTTCCATATTTGAAGTGGTCGGCACCGAAGTATGGCGCATAGCCGGATCAGGTATCCCAAGAATGTTCTTTGGAATGGTTTTATATTGAAGACGTTCCCCTTTCGGACCCAGTTCGGCGTGGAATCCCTGAATTTTCCAGTGCTCCTTTGAAGAAGCGCCTCAATTGGCGCCCTCGGAGTCCCAAAGAAGAAGACGGTGTGGAAGTGAAGAGGTTGGTCAGCAAGGTCAGATTACTTGCTCATTCCGAATTTTTGATAATCGAAGTCATGGCCATTGCGATAAAGTGATGTATCCAGCCCCTCCAGTCCAGAGTGACCCCTTTATGGTGTTATAACGGAGAGGACGACGTGTCTTGTTATAGGCGCAAGGGCCCGGATACCCCAACCGAACTAGCCATCATCCTGTCCGATCTTTATAAGGGGGAGAAAGAAGACTTCGTCCATTTAAATTGCCGGGAAGATTTCTCCATGTATAACCCCATCGAATGGGTAAGTTTTTGATTACCAACATTGTTCTATCTCATTATCGAGGTATGCTAATCAAATTATTCTGGTTGTCTTAAAGCAGACATGGAGGAAGGTGATCGAAAATATTCACTGCCCCTCCCCACAGCCAGAAGATTATGCTCGCCATGAAGACCCCGGGTTCTGTGAGGATCCGGATATATTCATAGAGTTTGATGATGGAATCTTTTATCAAGCGAGCCTTGACGGCTCGGAGGTGGCTATTATGGCCGACTACCCGCACCCGTTCCCTTTCTCCATTGTAAGTACTCAGAAAACTTCCTCAGAAAAGGAGTCCCTACTTGCCTCTCACATCACACTGCATTGTGATTTATAGGATCGGCACTCATCGAGCCGCACTCCATCGAGAGCAGCCTCTAGGAGGGCAGCATCTACGCAGGGCGAGCATTCAAAACGAAAGGAAACCGGGAGCGTTGTCGAGCCTCCTCCCTCTTCGAAGAGGTATGTCCTTTGGCATGTGCCTAGGCATGAGATCAGATTGTTACATTTCTCCTCCTATCTTATTTTAGGAGGGGCACACGGCAAACCATGTCCAAACGCCCTGCTAGCCGAGCATCAGCTAATCCGGCTTCAGGCTCGTCAACTAGGACGAGAGCTAATACGGAAACAGTGCCTGACCAACCCCCTCATGAGGATTCGGATGACGTGTCCGTCATGAATTTCGAGGTGGGGAGCATGATGAATCATCGACGACTAAAAGAGATTATGCGCGCTCCAATTTTTCCTGAGCGGGAATTTACTGCGCTCAGCACCATGGATGCATATATCCGAGCTGCCCGACAGGGGCTTGCTGGAGCTGCTCACTTGTTCTCAAAAGACATGCAGGTAATGGTTTGTGTAATTTCGTAATAGATATATACCCATAGCCCCCAAGACTTGAAGCAGTTTAGCCCAACCGATTTAAGAATCGTTATGTCCGCAGGTTCTGAAAGAGAAGAACAATGCGTTGTCCCAGGAGCTTGAAACAAGCCAGACAAAGCTAAATGTCGCCACCACAAAGCTGGAGGAGATGAAGAAAGCCGCGATGACCACTGAGCAAAAGAACAAGCTGGAGGAGGAAAAGGATAAGCAAGCCGAAGAGATAAAGAACTTAAAGGCTCAGTTATCGGACGCACAAAAAGAGAATAAAAAACTGAAAGGTAGCATATGCGGTATGACTTTTGAATCATCCGAGGGACTCATATTATCCCGTAATTCAGAGTTTTATAATGCTTATTCTTGCAGGTCTGTTAATCGGGCATCCTAAAGAGGAGGTATCCGGGTTCCAAGGCGACATGCTAAAAGAGTTGTCCGTAGTGCATGAGCGGGCCCGGAAAGCCATGAAGAGTATGGTCAAAGCCTTATGGCCATCCAATGCCCCTCAAGAAAGTTAGGAGGGGTTGGCGAACCTGTTCAAAGGTGCCCGACGCTGTTTTGAGCTATGGGAGGTCTCAGCATGCTGGGAAGGTGCATGGGAGGCATGGGCGATGGTGAAAACATGCTACACCAAGATCGATCCGAATCATATGGCCCGAGTTGGACCTCAAGGACCAGACGGAAAGGAGATTCTCGTGAACTTGGTGTATGACCAAGTGATGATAGCTGCGCAATATTCGCAAGAAGACTGTAGTTTAGATAGTCTTATAGATTACATAGATGAAGAGTAGGCATTCGATTCGATGTATCAGTGTACTTTATCATCGAGCTTAGCTCCAACCGAACTTGGTGAAATTTGTCATCGCGGGCCTTCGGCTTCAACCTCCGAACCAAGAAGTTGGAGTGTTTCCGGATACCATGTTGGAATGTGATAAACATTCATTATGTCCGGAAACCAGGCAATCCGGTCATAGTGCTCAAACAGACAAAATTTGTTCAGGGAGTTATGTTATATTACTATTTAATGTAAGAAACATCTTCCAGGGAGAATAGTTTTGTTAAGGGTTCCTTTCCTTGGGTCGGCATGCTTGATTATGCATGTCTAGGCTTTGATCCAAAAGATAGGACTACGGGTAGCCTATCCTCTAGTTGTTAGAATAAACGAACATAATCTGTCATTGCTTGCCGACCAACTATTCCCTTAAGAATGCTAGCTTTCGGCTTCACCCGTCTGAGGTACAGATCTGGATTACCCAGTTGTAACAATCACAAAGGTACTCCCTTTACACCCTAGCCGAACAATCGGGAACAGAGGGTGCAAACACAGGAGCGAGGCAACCCAGCTTGGCAAAAACTTAAGTCATAGAGGTGCATATAATGGCAAAAGATGTATAGAACAAACAACGTAGACAATGCAAGCAACAAGCTTGTAGTAATAAGCTTCATCAAAGAAGCCCCCAGTTATAGTGGGGTGTATACATTTAAGGATGTGTACCCCTAACAGTTCGGTAGATCCGAACATACCCTGGAAAAAAGGAAAAAATAAAAAAGGAGAGGAGAAAAAAGAAACCTAGTCAGAGAATAGAAAAGGATGTGACCGAACTATCCGTAGAATCGTCGGAGCCGACAGCGTTCCATGGATTCGGCTCAAGGCGATTGTCTGATGCATTTCGAAGGTGATAGGCTCCTCCTGTGAGAACTTCATCTATGATGAAGGGGCCCTACCATCTTGGTTTGAGCTTATCCTTCTTCTTCTCTGGGAGGCGCAAGACGAGTTCGCCAATGTTATAAGTCTTGGCCCGCACTTCTCTACTTTGGTATCGCCTGGCTTGTTGTTGATAAAATGTGGAGCGGGCTCGTGCAACATCACGCTCCTCTTCAAGGCCGTCTAGGTCGTCCTGCCGATCGAGCTCGGCCTCTCGCTCTTCGTACATGCACACTCGAGGTGAGTCATGAATAATGTCGCAAGGCAAGACAGCTTTTGCACCGTACACCATGAAGAAAGGTGTGTATCTGGTAGTTCGATTAGGCGTAGTCACAGCCCCTAGAGAATGGAATCGAGTTCCCCGACCCAGTGCTTATCCGACTCCCGTAGGGAGCGCACCAGTCTGGGTTTAATGCCGCTCATTATCAGGCCATTGGCCCGTTTAACTTGACCGTTTGTTTGAGGGTGGTAGATGGATGCATAGTCGAGTATAATGCCCAAGTTAGCTGATGTCTACTACACAACTTTCTTCTTGTAGACGTTGTTGGGCCTCCAAGTGCAGAGGTTTGTAGGACAGTAGCAAATTTCCCTCAAGTGGATGACCTAAGGTTTATCAATTCGTGGGAGGCGTAGGATGAAGATGGTCTCTCTCAAGCAACCCTGCAACCAAATAACAAAGAGTCTCTTGTGTCCCCAACACACCCAATACAATGGTAAATTGCATAGGTGCACTAGTTCGGCGAAGAGATGGTGATACAAGTGCAATATGGATGGTAAATATAGGTTTTTGTGACCTGAAAATATAAAACAGCAAGGTAGGAAATGGTAAAAGTGAGCGAAAATGGTATTGCAATGCGTTGAAACAAGGCCTAGGGTTCATACTTTCACTAGTGCAAGTTCTCTCAACAATAATAACATAATTGGATCATATAACTATGCCTCAACATGCAACAAAAAGTCACTCCAAAGTCACTAATAGTAGAGAACAAACGAAGAGGTTATTGTAGGGTACGAAACCACCTCAAAGTTTTCCTTTTTGATCGATCTATTCAAGAGTCTGTAGTAAAATAACACGAAGCTATTCTTTTCGTTCAATCTATCCTAGAGTTCGTACTAGAATAACACCTTAAGACACAAATCAACCAAAACCCTAACATCAACTAGATACTCCAGTGTCACCTCAAGTATCCGTGGGCATGATTATACGATATGCATCACACAATCTCAGATTCATCTATTTAACCAACACAAAGAACTTCAAAGAGTGCCCCAAATTTTCTACTGGAGAGTCAAGACAAAAACGTGTGCCAACCCCTATGCATAAGTTCACGAGGTCACGGAAATCGCAAGTTAATCATCAAAACATACATCAAGTGGATCACGTGATATCCCATTGTCACCACAGATAAGCACATGCAAGACATACATCAAGTGTTCTCAAATCCTTAAAGATGCAATCCGATAAGATAACTTCAAAGGGAAAACTCAATCCATTACAAGAGAGTAGAGGGGGAGAAACATCATAAGATCCAACTATAATAGCAAAGCTCGCGATACATCAAGATTGTGCCGAATCAAGAACATGAGAGAGAGAGAGAGAGAGAGAGATCAAACACATAGCTACTGGTACATACCCTCAGCCCCGAGGGTGAACTACTCCCTCCTCGTCATGGAGAGCGCCGGGATGATGAAGATAGCCACAGGAGAGGGATTTCCCCCTCCGGCAGGGTGCTGGAATGGGTCTAGATTGGTTTTCGGTGGCTACACAGGCTTGCGATGGCGGAACTCCCGATCTAGGTTTCTTTCTGGAAGTTTGGGGTTATATAAGAGGTGTTGGACTCGGGAACAAGTCAGGGGGGTCCCCGAGGCGACCACGAGGTAGGGGGGCGCGCCCAGGGGGGTAGGGCGCGCCCCCAGCCTGGTGGTGGCCTCGGGACTCTTCTGGCCTATCTCCGGTACTCCGTGCGCTTCTTCTGGTCCAAAAATGATCTCCGTGAAATTTCAGGTCAATTGGACTCCGTTTGGTTTTCCTTTTCTGCGATACTGAAAAACAAGGAAAAAACAGAAACTGGCACTGGGCTCTAGGTTAATAGGTTAGTCCCAAAAATCATATACATAGCATATAAATGCATATAAAACATCCAAGGTTGATAATATAATAGCATGGAACAATCAAAAATTATAGATACGTTGGAGACGTATCAAGCACCCCCAAGCTTAATTCTTGCCCGTCCTCGAGTAGGTAAATGATAAAAACAGAATTTTTGATGTAGAATGCTACCTAACATATTTATCCATGTAATCCTCTTTATTGTGGCATGAATGTTCAGATCCGAAAGATTCAAGATAAAATTTTAATATTGACATGAAAATAATAATACTTCAAGCATACTAACTAAGCAATCATGTCTTCTCAAAATAACATGGCCAAAGAAAGCTTATCCCTACAAAATCATATAGTTTGGCTATGCTTCATTTTCGTCACACAAAAATGCTCTCATCATGCACAACCCCGATGACAAGCCAAGCAATTGTTTCATACTTTAGTAATATCAAACTTTTTTCAACTTTCACGCAATACATGAGCATGAGCCATGGACATAGTAGTATGGGTGTAATAGAATATGATAATGGAGGTTGTGTGGAGAAGACGAAAAATGAGAAAGTCTCACATTGACACGGCTAATCAACGGGCTTTGGAGATGCCCATCAATTGATGTCAATATAAGGAGTAGGGATTGCCATGCAACGGATGCACTAGAGCTATAAATGTATGAAAGCTCAACAAAAGAAACTAAGTGGATGTGCATCCAACTTGCTTGCTCACGAAGACCTAGGGCATTTGGGGAAGCCCATTGTTTGAATATACAAGCCAAGTTCTATGATGAAAAATTACCACTAGTATATGAAAGTGACAATATAAGAGACTCTCTATCATGAAGATCATGGTGCTACTTTGAAGCACAAGTGTGGAAAAAGGATAGTAGCATTGTCCCTTTTATTTATTTTATTTATTTATTTTTGCCTTTTTTCCTTTTTTCTTTTTTTCGGGACAACGCTCTATTAATGATGATCATCACACTTCTATTTTTTTAAAACTCAATGATTACAACTCGATACTAGAACAAAGTATGACTCTATATGAATGCCTCCGGCGGTGTACTGGGATGGGCAATGAATTAAGAGTGACATGTATGATAAATTATGCATGGTGGCCTTGCCACAAATACGATGTCAACTACATGATCATGCAAGGCAATATGACAATGATGATGTGTGTCATGATGAACGGAATGGTGGAAAGTTTCATGGCAACATATCTCGGAATGGCTATGGAAATGCCATAATAGGTAGGTATGGTGGCTGTTTTGAGGAAGATATAAGGAGGTTTATGTGTGACAGAGCGTATCATATCATGGGGTTTGGATGCACCAACGAAGTTTGCACCAACTCTCGAGGTGAGAAAGGGCAATGCACAGTACCGAAGAGGCTAGCAATGATGGAAGGGTGAGAGTGCGTATAATCCATGGACTCAACATTAGTCATAAAGAACTCAAATACTTATTGCAAAAATCTACAAGTCATCAAAAACCAAGCACTACTAGCATGCTCCTAGGGGGATATATTGGTAGGAAAAGACCATCGCTCGTCCCCGACCGCCACTCATAAGGAAGGCAATCAAAGAAACACCTCATGCTTCAAATTTGTCACACAACGGTTACCATACATGCATGCTACGGGACTTGCAGACCTCAATACAAGTATTTCTCAAATTCACAATTACTCGACTAGCACGAATCTAATATCACCATCTTCATATCTCAAAACAATCATCAAGTATCAAACTTCTCATAGTATTCAATGCACTCTATATGAAAGTTTTTATTATACCCATCTTGGATGCCCATCATATTAGGACTAGTTTCATAACCAAAGAAAACTACCATGCTGTTCTAAAGACTCTCAAAATAATATAAGTGAAGCACGAGAGTTCATCTATTTCTATAAAATAAAACCACCACCGTTCTCTAGAAGGATAAAAGTGAAGCACTAGAGCAAATGACAAACTACTCCAAAAGATATAAGCGAAGCACAATGAGTAGTTGAATAATTATGTAACTATGTGAAGACTCTCTAACATTTAATAATTTCAGATCTTAGTATTTTATTAAAACATAAAGCAAAACAAAAGAAAATAAAATGACGCTCCAAGCAAAACACATATCATGTGGTGAATAAAAATATAGCTCCAAGTAAAGTTACTGATGCATGAAGACGAAAGAGGGGATGCCATCTGGGGCATCCCCAAGCTTAGGCTCTTGGTTGTCCTTGAATATTACCTTGGGGTGCCTTGGGAATCCCCAAGATTAGGCTCTTTCCACTCCTTATTCCATAGTCCATCGAATCTTTACCCCAAACTTGAAAACTTCACAACACAAAACCTAACAGAAAACTCATAAGCTCCGTTAGTATAAGAAAATAGATCACCACTTAGGTACTGTTGCGAACTCATTCTAAATTCATATTTGTGTAATATCTACTGTATTACAACTTCTCTATGGTTCATACCCTCCGATACTACTCATAGATTCATCAAAATAAGCAAACAACACATAGAAAACAGAATCTATCAAAAACAGAACAGTCTGTAGTAATCTGTACCAAACGTATACTTATGAAATCATAAAATTCTTAAATAAATTGGTGGACCTGAGTAATTTTTCTATTAATCATCTGAAATAATAATCAACCTAATCGCACTCTCCAGTAAAAAATGGCAGCTAATCTCGTGAGCGCAAAAGTTTCTGTTTTTACAGCAAGATCACAAAGACTTCACCCAAGTCTTCCCAAAGGTTCTACTTGGCACAAACACTAATTAAAACATAAAACCACATCTAAACAGAGGCTAGATGAATTATTTATTACTAAACAGGATCAAAAAGCAAAGAACAAAAATAAAATTGGGTTGCCTCCCAACAAGCGCTATCGTTTAACACCCCTAGCTAGGCATGATGATTTAAATGATGCTCACATAAAAGATAAAAATTGAAACATGAAGAGAGCATCATGAATGATATGACTAGCACATGTAAGTCTAACCCACTTCCTATGCATAGGGATTTGTGAGCAAACAACTCGTGAGAACAAGAATCAACTTGCATAGGAAGGTAAAACAAGCAAATCTTCAAGATTTTCAACACATAGAGAGGAAACTTGATATTATTGCAATTCCTACAAGCATATGTTCCTCCCTCATAATAATTTTCAGTAGCATCATGAATGAATTCAACAATATAACCATCACATAAAGCATTCTTTTCATGATCTACAAGCATAGAAAATTTACTACTCTCCACATAAACAAGATTCTTCTCAATCGGAATAGTGGGAGCATCATAAGAAACTCGAATACTATAAATTGTTTCCACATTGAAAGAATAAAATTCATAAAAAGGGTAATCATAATCATGACAAGTTTTATAAATATAATCATCACTACTGTTTATAGCATAAGTATCATCACAATAATTATCATAAGTAGCAACTTTTGTTCTCATCATAATCGAGTGAAACCTCTTCCAAGATAGTGGAATCATTACTAAATAAAGTCATGACCTCTCCAAATCCACTTTCATAATTGTCACAATAAGATTCAACACCCTCCAAAATAATGGGATCATTACTTACTAAAGTTGACACTCTTCCAAACCCACTTTCATCAATATAATCATCATAAATAGGAGGCATGCTATCATCATAATAAATTTGCATATCAAATCTTGGGAGGTTAAAAATATCATCTTCATAAAACATATAATCCCCAAGCTTGGGACAAACATTAATTGCAGAAAATAAATTCCCAAACATGTCATTTTCATCAAACATAGCATCCCCAAGCTTGGGCCTTTTCATATCATAAGCATAATCACTCTCATCATTGATACCATGGATATCACTGATACGTCTCCATTGTATCTATAATTTTTTATTGTTCCATGCCAATATTATACAACTTTCATATATTTTGGCAACATTTTATACTATTTTTGGGACTAACATATTGATCCAGTGCCCAGTGTCAGTTCCTGTTTGTTGCATGTTTTTTGTTTCGCACTAAATCCATATCAAACAGAGTCCAAACGGGATGAAAAATGATGGAGATTTTTTTGGAATATATGTGATTTTTGGGAAGAAGAATCAACGCGAGACGATGCCCGAGGGGGCCACGAGGCAGGGGGGCACGCCCCAGGGGGTCAGGCGTGCCCTGGGCCCTCGTGGCTGATACGTCCATTTTGCATCATGCTTTTATATCAATATTTATTGCATTATGGGCTGTTATTTTACATTATGTCACAATAGTTATGGCTATTCTCTCTTATTTTACAAGGTTTACATAAGGAGGGAGAATGCCGGCAGCTGGAATTCTGGGCTGGAAAAGGAGCAAATATTAGAGACCTATTCTGCACAACTCCAAAAGTCATGAAACTCCACGGAACACCTTATAATAAATAATGAAAAATTCTCGCCAAAGATGAAGACCAGGGGGCCCACACCCTTCTCACGAGGGTGGGGGCGCCCCCCTAGGGCGCGCCCCCTGCCTCGTGGGCCCCCTGGTGGCTCTCCCATAACCATCTTCTCCTATATGAAGTCTTTCGTCGAGGAAAAAATAAGAAGCAACCTTTCGGGACGAAACTCCGCCGCCACGAGGCGGAACCTTGGCGGATCCAATCTAGAGCTCCGGCAGAGCTGTTTTGCCGGGGAAACTTCCCTCCCGGAGGGGGAAATCATCGCCATCGTCATCACCAACGCTCCTCTCATCGGGAGAGGGCAATCTCCATCAACATCTTCATCAGCACAATCTCATCTCAAAACCCTAGTTCATCTCTTGTATCTGATTCTTGTCTTCAAGTCCGAGATTGGTGCTAGTAGGTTGCTAGTAGTGTTAATTACTCCTTGTAGTTGATGCTAGTTGGTTTAATTGGTGGAAGATCATATGTTCAGATCCTTTATGCATATTAATACCCCTCTGATCATGAACATGTTTATGCTTTGTGAGTATTTATGTTTGTTCCTGAGGACATGGGAGAAGTCTTGCTATTAGTAGTCATGTGAATTTGGTATTCGTTCGATATTTTGATGAGATGTATGTTGTCTAGCCTCTAGTGGTGTTATGTGAACATCGACTACATAACACTTCACCATTATTTGGGCCTAAAGGAAGGCATTGGGAAGTAATAAGTAGATGATGGGTTGCAAGAGTGACAGAAGCTTAAACCCTAGTTTATGTGTTGCTTCGTAAGGGGCTGATTTGGATCCATATGTTTCATGCTATGGTTAGGTTTACCTTAATACTTTTGTTGTGGTTGCGGATGCTTGCAATAGAGGTTAATCATAAGTGGGATGCTTGTTCAAGTAAGAACAACACCCAAGCACCGGTCCACCCACATATCAAATTATCAAAGTACCGAACGTGAATCATATGAACGTGATGGAAACTAGCTTGACGATATTCCCATGTGTCCTCGGGAGCGCTTTTCCTTATATAAGAGTTTGTCCAGGCTTGTCCTTTGCTAAAAAAGGATTGGGCCACCTTGCTGCACTTTATTTACTTTTGTTACTTGTTGCTCGTTACAAATTATCTCATTAAAAAACTCTCCATTACCACTTATTTCAGTACTTGCAGAGAATACCTTGCTGAAAACTGTTTATCATTTCCTTCTGCTCCTCGTTGGGTTCGACACTCTTACTTATCGAAAGGACTACGATAGATCCCCTATACTTGTGGGTCATCAAGACTCTTTTCTGGCGCCGTTGCCAGGGAGTGAAGCGCCTTTGGTAGGTGGAATTTGGTAAGGAAAAATTTATATAGTGTGCTGAAATTTACTGTCACTTGTTACTATGGAAAGTAATCCTCTGAGGGGCTTGTTCGGGGTATCTTCACCCCGACCAATAGAGCAAAGAGTTGCTCCTCAACCTACTGAACCTACTGAAAATGAAATTCCTTACGAGTATCCTTCGAGTATAATAGAAAAACTGCTAGCTAATCCTTTTACAGGAGATGGAACAAAGCATCCTGATGAACACCTATATATGTGGATGAAGTTTGTGGATTATTTAAGCTTGCAGGTATTCCCGATGATGTTGCTAAGAAGAAGGTCTTCCCTTTATCTTTGAAGCGAGACACATTGACATGGTATAGGCTATGTGATGATATGGGATCATGGAACTATAGAAGATTGAGATTGGAATTTCATCAAAAGTATTACCCTATGCATCTTGTTCATCATGATCGCAATTATATATATAATTTTTGGCCTCACAAAGGAGAAAGCATTGCTCAAGATTGGGGGAGGCTTAAATCAATGTTATATTCATGCCCCAATCATGAGCTTCCAAGAGAAACAATTATTCAAAAAAATTATGCTCGGCTTTCTGATAACAATCGCACCATGCTTGATACTTCTTGTGTTGGCTCTTTTATGATGAAGACTATTGAATTCAAATGGGATTTATTGGATAGAATTAAACGCAACTCTGAAGATTGGGACCTTGACAATGGTAAGGAATCAGGTATGGCACCTAAGTTTGATTGTGTTAAATCTTTTATGGATACCGATATTTTCCATAAGTTTAGCACTAAATATGGACTTGATTCTGAGATAGTAGCTTCTTTCTGTGAATCTTTTGCTACTTATGTTGATCTTCCTACGGAGAGGTGGTTTAAATATCATCCTCCCATAGAAGTAAAAGTAGCTGCACCTATTAAAGTTGAAGAAAATATTGTCACTTATAATGATCCTATTGTTCCTACTTCTTATGTTGAGAAACCACCTTTCCCTGTTAGAATAAAGGATCATGCTAAAGCTTCAACTGTGGTACGTAAAAGCAATATTAAAACATATACACCTCCTGAGCAAGTTAAAGTTGAACCTACTATTGCTATTGTTAAAGAGCTCTTGTCTGATAATATTGATGGGCATGTTATTCAGTTATGTGGTGAAACTGCTAGAATTGCTAAACCTTGTGCTAAAGATAAACATAGACCTGTGGTAGGCGTGCCTGTTATTTCTGTTAAAATAGGACATCATTGTTATCATGGCTTATGTGATATGGGTGCTAGTGCTAGTGTTATACCTTATGACTTGTATAAAGAAATCAAGCATCAAATTGCACTTGCTGAGTTAGAAGATATTGATATCACAATTAAACTTGCTAATAGAGATACTATTTCAGCAATGGGAATTGTTAGAGATGTTGAAGTCCTATGCAGGAAAACTAAATATCCTGCTGATTTTCTTGTTCTTAGTTCTCCACAAGATAACTTATGTCCCATTATATTTGGTAGACCCTTCTTGAATACAGTTAATGCTAGGATAGACTGCGAAAAGAATGTTGTTACTATTGGCTTGGATGATATGACTCATGAGTTTAATTTCTCTAAATTTAGTAAACAATACCGTGAAGAAGAATTGCCTAGTAAGGATGAAATTATTGGTCTTGCTTCTATTGCCGTACCTCCTAATGATCCTTTAGAACAATATTTGCTAGACCATGAGAATGATATGTTTATGAATGAAAGAAGGGAGATAGATGAAGTATTCTTTAAACAAGAACATATGCTAAAACACAATTTGCCTGTTGAAATCCTAGGGGATCCTCCTCCACCTAAGGGTGATCCCATGTTTGAGCTTAAACCGTTGCCTGATAATCTTAAATATGCTTATCTTGATGAAAAGAAGATATATCATGTTATTATTAGTGCTAACCTTTCAGAGCATGAAGAAGAAAGATTATTGAAAACTCTGAAGAAGCACTGTGCTGCTATTGGATATACTCTTGATGATCTTAAGGGCATTAGTCCCACTCTATGTCAACATAAAATAAATTTAGAAGCAAATGCCAAACCAGTTCGTGATCCTCAATGACGTCTGAATCCTAAGATGAAAGAAGTGGTAAGAAAAGAAATACTAAAGCTTCTGGAGGAAGGTATAATTTATCCCGTTGCTGATAGTCAGTGGGTAAGTCATGTTCATTGTGTCCCTAAGAAGGGAGGTATTACTGTTGTGCCTAATGATAAATATGAATTGATTCCACAAAGAATTATTACAGGTTATAGGATGGTAATTGATTTCCGCAAATTAAATAAGGCTACTAAGAAAGATCATTACCGCTTACATTTTATCGATCAAATGCTAGAAAGATTATGCAAACATGCACATTACTGCTTTCTAGATGGTTATTCTGGTTTCTCTCAAATACCTGTGTCTGCTAAAGATCAATCAAAGACTACTTTTACATGCCCTTTTGGTACTTTTGCTTATAGACGTATGCCTTTTGGTTTATGTAATGCACCTGCTACCTTTCAAAGATGCCTGATGGCTATATTCTCTGACTTTTGTGAAAAGATTTGTGAGGTTTTCATGGACGACTTTTCCGTCTATGGATCTTCTTTTGATGATTGCTTGAGCAATCTTGATCGAGTTTTGCAGAGATGTGAAGAAACTAATCTTGTCTTGAATTGGGGAAGTGCCACTTTATGGTTAATGAGGGTATTGTCTTGGGGCATAAAGTTTCTGAAAGAGGTATTGAAGTTGATAAAGCCAAGGTTGATGCTATTGAAAAGATGCCATGTCCCAAGGACATCAAAGGTATAATAAGTTTCCTTGGTCACGCCGGATGTTATAGGAGGTTCATTAAGGACTTCTCAAAAATTTCACGGCCTCTGACTAATTTATTACAAAAAGATATACGATTTGTCTTTGATGATGATTGTGTAGAAGCATTTGAAATACTTAAGAAAGCATTAGTCTCTGCACCTATTGTTCAGCCACCTGATTGGAATTTAACCTTTGAAATTATGTGTGATGCTAGCGATTATGCTATAGGTGCTATTCTAGGGCAAAAAATTGATAAGAAATTAAATGTTATCCATTATGCTAGTAAGACTCTAGACAATGCTCAAAGAAATTATGCTACTAATGAAAAAGAACTTTTAGCAGTTGTATTTGCTTGTGATAAGTTTAGACCTTATATTGTTGATTCTAAAGTAACTATCCACACTGATCATGCTGCTATTAAATACCTTATGGAGAAGAAAGATGCTAAACCTAGACTTATTAGATGGGTTCTCTTGCTACAAGAATTTGATTTGCATATTGTTGATAGAAAAGGAGCTGAGAACCCCGTTGCAGACAACTTATCTAGGTTAGAGAATGTTCTTGATGACCCACTACCTATTGATGCTAGCGTTCCTTATGAATAATTAAATGTCATAAGTACTTCTCGTAGTACCCCTTGGTATGCTGATTATGCTAATTACATAGTTGCTAAATTTATACCACCTAGCTTCACATACCAACAAAAGAAAAAGTTCTTCTATGATTTGAGACATTACTTTTGGGATGACCCACATCTTTATAAAGAAGGAGTAGATGGTGTTATTAGACGTTGTGTACCTGAGCATGAACAGGAAGAGATCCTATGCAAGTGCCACTCCGAAACTTATGGAGGACACCATGCGGGAGATAGAACTGCACATAAGGTATTGCAATCCGGTTTTTATTGGCCTACTCTCTTCAAGGATGCCCGTAAGTTTGTCTTTTCTTGTGATGAATGTCAAAGAATTGGTAGTATTAGTATACATCAAGAAATGCCTATGAATTATTCACTTTTTATTGAACTGTTTGATGTTTGGGGCTTTGATTATATGGGACCTTTTCCTGCCTCTAATGGATATACACATATTTTAGTTGCTGTTGATTACGTTACTAAGTGGGTAGAAGCAATTCCAACTAGTAGTGCTGATCATAACACTTCTATTAAAATGCTTAAAGAAGTTATTTTTCCGAGGTTTGGAGTCCCTAGATATTTAATGACTGATGGTGGTTCACATTTTAATCATGGTGCTTTCCGTAAAATGCTTGCTAAATATGACATCGGTCATAGAATTGCATCTCCGTATCACCCACAGTCTAGTGGTCAAGTAGAATTGAGTAATAGAGAACTCAAGTTAATTTTGCAAAAGACTGTCAATAGGTCTAGAAAGAACTGGTCCAAGAAACTTGATGATGCATTATGGGCCTATAGAACTGCATATAAAAATCCTATGGGCATGTCTCCGTATAAAATGGTATATGGAAAAGCATGTCACTTACCTCTCGAACTAGAACATAAGGCATATTGGGCTATTAAAGAGCTCAACTATGATTTCAAACTTGCCGGTGAAAAGAGGTTATTTGATATTAGCTCACTTGATGAATGGAGAACCCAAGTTTATGAAAATGCCAACTTGTTTAAAGAAAAGGTTAAAAGATGGCATGACAAAAGGATACAAAAGCGTGAGCTTAATGTAGGTGATTATGTATTGCTATACAACTCTCGTTTAAGATTTTTTGCAGGGAAACTTATCTCTAAATGGGAAGGCCCCTATGTTATCGAGGAGGTCTATCGTTCTGGTGCCATAAAAATCAACAACTTCAAAGGCACAAATCCAAAGGTGGTAAACTGTCAAAGAATCAAACATTATATCTCAGGTAATCCCATAAATGTTGAAACCAATATTATTGAAACCGTAACCCCGGAGGAACACATAAGGGACACTTTCCAGAACATTTCTGACTCCGAAAAGGAATAGGTATGTGGTACGGTAAGTAAACCGACTCCAAAACAATTTTTAAGGCAATATTTCTCCGTTTTGGAATATTTAGAAAAATAGAAAATTAAGTAGCAGTCCGGGAAGGACACGAGGGCCTCACGAGGATGGAGGGCGCGCCCTACCCCCTGGGCGCGCCCCTACCTCGTGAGCTCCTCGTGTGCCTTCCGGACTCCATTTTCTTGCACGATACATATTTTGGTCGGTAAAAATTCATTATATATTCTCACGAAGGTTTTGACTCCCGTATCACGCAAAAATCCCTTGTCTTTGTTTTGAGCTGTCCTACTGCAGACAGAGCAACATGTCATCCCAGGATTCGTAAGGAGAAAGCTATGTGGCTGATTACCTTGCAGATCCTAAGGTCTATGGGGATGTGGAGCATTGTGGTTGGACTACGGAAGAAGAAGAAGACTATGAACCCAAGGGAAAGGAGGAGACGAGCTCAGATGAAGATGAAGTCCCACTACCTCAACCTGGGGACATGCATGTGGAGTTCAAAAAGTCAAGCCTCCCGGATAGGGTGAAGAAACCTAAGATCGAGTTTATCCCTTTTCGCCTCTTGCAAGAGAACAAGCAGGAACTATGCAAAAAGATACTGACCTTGGAGCAGGAGATCGAGGACCTAAGGGACCAAAATTCTGTCCTCAAGTGCAAATTAAGGAAGAAGCCTACGTCATCGACAAAATCACCACCGTCTCCTCCAACAAAGAAGAATTGAGTATCTGGGTATGGGCACTCCACTTGGCAACCGCCAAGCTTGGGGGAGTGCCCCGGTATCGTATCACCCTCACCTTTATCTTTACCGTTTTCCTTAGTTCAATCCTATTAGTAGTATTTTGATCGAGTAGAATAAAGTTTATGGCATGATCTAGTTGTGAGTTTTTCTTTATTATCCTTCTATGTAATCGAGTCCGTGAGCTATATAATAAAGATTAGTGTTGAGTCAAGGGCTTGATTATTTTGCCATGATCCTAAGTGAATAAAAGAAATGAGAAAGAAATAAAAAGAAACAAAGAGATCATATCGATCTCATGGAGAGTAATGAGCTCACATAGAAAAAGTATGATGAATAAAAGTTGTTGAGAGTTGACAAGCATAGTTTTGGTCATCATTGCAATTAATAGGAAGTAATAAAGAAAGAGAGGTCTTCACATATAGATATACTATCTTGGACATCTTTTATGATTGTGAGCACTCATTAAAATATGACATGCTAAAGAGTTGACATTGGACAAGGAAGACAACGTAATGGGTTATGTTTTCTTACATCTGAGATAAATTATATTGTCTTGGATCCTACAACATGTTGAGCTTGCCTTTCCCCCTCATGCTAGCCAAATTCTCAGCACCAAGTAGAGATACTACTTGTGCTTCCAAATACCCTTAAACCAGTTTTGCCATGAGAGTCCACCATATCTACCTATGGATTGAATAAGATCCTTCAAGTAAGTTGTCATTGGTGCAAAGCATGCTCTCTAAATATGTATGATTGATTGGTGTGGGAGAAATAAGCTTTATACGATCTTGTGATGTGGAAGTAATAAAAGCGACGGACTGCATAATAAAGGTTCATATCACAAGGTGCAATATAAAGTGATGTTCTTTCGCATTAAGATTTTGTGCATCCAACCATAAAGCGCATGGCAACCTCTCCTTCCCTCTGCGAAGGGCCTATCTTTTATCATTACCTTCTACCTTATGCAAGAGTCATGGTGATTTTCACCCTTCCTTTTTACACTTTATCCTTTGGCAAGCACAGTATGTTGGAAAGATCCTGGTATATATGGCTAATTGGATGTGAGTTTTCATGAACTATTACTGTTGACATTACCCTTGAGGTAAAACATTGGGAGGCAAGACTATAAGCCCCTATCTTTCTCTGTGTCTGATTAAAACTCCACACCCATAAGTATTGCGTGAGTGTCAGCAATTGTGAAAGATTATACGATAGTTGAGTATGTGAACTTGCTGAAAAGCTCTTATACATTGACTCTTTCCTATGTTATGATAAATTGCAATTGCTTCGGTGACCGAGATCGTAGTTTGTTAGTTTTCAATGAAGTTTACGATTCATACTTGATATTGTGATTGAATTATTACTCTAGCATTAGAGATCATATGACACAAATTATATAAGTTTCTGTTATAAGAATGATCATGATGCCCTTATGTACGTATTCTATTTTTATCGACACCTTCATCTCTAAACATGTGGGCATATTTTTTGATTTCGGCTTTCGCTTGAGGACAAGCGAGGTCTAAGCTTGGGGGAGTTGATACATCCATTTTGCATCATGCTTTTATATCAATATTTATTGCATTATGGGTTGTTATTTCACATTATGTCACAATACTTATGGCTATTCTCTCTTATTTTACAAGGTTTACATAAGGAGGGAGAATGCTGGCAGCTGGAATTCTGGGCTGGAAAAGGAGCAAATATTAGAGACCTATTCTGCACAACTCCAAAAGTCCCGAAACTCCACGGAACACCTTACAATAAATAATGAAAAATCCTCGCCAAAGATGAAGACCAGGGGGCCCACACCCTTCTCACGAGGGTGGGGGGCGCCCCCCTAGGGCGCGCCACCCTGCCTCGTGGGCCCCCTGGTGGCTCTCCCATGACCATCTTCTCCTATATGAAGTCTTTCGTCGAGAAAAAAAATAAGAAGCAACCTTTCGGGACGAAACTCCGCCGCCACGAGGCGGAACCTTGGCGGATCCAATCTAGAGCTACAACAGAGCTGTTCTGCCGGGGAAACTTCCCTCCCAGAGGGGGAAATCATCGCCATCATCATCACCAACGATCCTCTCATCGGGAGAGGGCAATCTCCATCAACATCTTCATCAGCACCATCTCATCTCAAAACCCTAGTTCATCTCTTGTATCAGATTCTTGTCTTCAAGTTCGGGATTGGTGCTAGTAGGTTGCTAGTAGTGTTAATTACTCCTTGTAGTTGATGCTAGTTGGTTTAATTGGTGGAAGATCATATGTTCAGATCCTTTATGCATATTAATACCCCTCTAATTATGAACATGTTTATGCTTTTTTTAGTAGTTACGTTTGTTCCTGAGGACAAGGGAGAAGTGTTGCTATTAGTAGTCATGTGAATTTGGTATTCGTTCGATATTTTGATGAGATGTATGTTGTCTAGCCTCTAGTGGTGTTATGTGAACGTCGACTACATAACACTTCACCATTATTTGGGCCTAGAGGAAGGCATTGGGAAGTAATAAGTAGATGATGGGTTGCAAGAGTGACAGAAGCTTAAACCCTAGTTTATGTGTTGCTTCGTAAGGGGCTGATTTGGATCCACATGTTTCATGCTATGGTTAGGTTTACCTTACTTTTGTTGTGGTTGCGGATGCTTGCAATGGAGGTTAATCATAAGTGGGATGCTTGTTCAAGTAAGAACAGCACCCAAGACCCGGCCCGCCCACATATCAAATTATCAAAGTACCGAACGTGAATCATATGAACGTGATGAAAACTAGGTTGACGATATTCCCATGTGTCCTCGGGAGCGCTTTTCCTTATATAAGAGTTTGTCTAGGCTTGTCCTTTGCTACAAAAAGGATTGGGCCACCTTGCTGCACTTTATTTACTTTTGTTACTTGTTGCTCGTTACAAATTATCTCATTACAAAACTATTTGTTACCACTTATTTTCAGTACTTGCAGAGAATACCTTGCTGAAAACTGTTTATCATTTCCTTCTGCTCCTCGTTGGTGTCGGTGTACAAAAAGAGGGGTACACTTTTTTGTACCCCTATAACTGTGCATGGACAGTCTGAGCCACGGGCACCACCACACCAAGCAAGGCAAGGGAGGTGAGCCAGGGTAAGACCGAAGCTCAAGGGAACTAGGACGACGCCAAGGCCAAGACCACGAAGAGAAAAAGGGACGAAGCGGACTCCCCCGGCAAGATCCTTGCTGGGAGACAGCTTTGGCAACCCCAGCAAGACCCTTGCCGCGGCGACTCGCCCCACGCCTACGGAGCAAATTACCCTTGAGTCCACTGCCCCCAAGGGGCAAGTATTCGGGAGACATCCCCGTGGTGGCATGCAGATCTTTGTGAAGACATTCAAGATCAGATACGCACTAAGAAGACGATGACCTTTGGCGAGATACCAGCCAGGGAAGAGCACGAGACCCCCGGCAAGCGCCTTGCCGGGGATGACAGCAGGCACCTCGACAAGACCCTTGCCGGGGCCCCGGCAAGGCCCTTGCCAAGGACATCCGCAGGGCCACCATCAGGCCCACGCCGACTAAACCTCCACCACCGTACACATGCAGCTGCCGACCCAACCAGCTGGGCAGGCGCCTGCGTGGCGGCATGCAGATCTTCGTGAAAACCCACCACTGCGCCACCTCAGCTGCCTGCCTACCTACATGGCATCACACGCATCGCTGGCCAGGGCGCGTGTCGACACAAGAAGGAGCGGCGACGGACGAGACATGTTTCTCCCCCGTCCCCGATAAAGCAAGGACACCTAAGCAAGACGCATTAAATGCGCCTTGTCATGTAATGCGAGGGATAACCTCGCATCACTTAACCCTTTCCATCTCTTTTGTGCCACTGTGGCGACCCCTTTTTCTATAAAAGGAGGCCCGAGGCGACCAAGAGAAGGATTCGGCTTTTTTGGAGCTCCTAATTCCCCAGAGCTAGCTCAAGAACAAGAATATACATCCACCAAAGCAGGAGTAGGGTTTTACGCATCCTCGCGGCCCGAACCTGGATAAACGAACTGTGTACTATATGTTTGATCCGCTCTTCTCACGACCCCGCGCCCCGCTAGCCGTAGTAGGGATTCTTGTGATCCCATAGGTGTCGTTCCCACCAACATCTTTGGCACGCCAGGTAGGGGGCGCAGTTGTGGGAATCGGCTTTAGCAATTAGTTCGACGCTTCTTCATCATCATGGCGCCCAAGAAGAAGACGACGGTGGTGGTTGGCCAGTCGGAAGCCGGACAACCCGTCCCGACGCGGGCGACCAGCGGACCGGTCGCAGAAAGGACCCGGGGCGCTCCTCGCGAACACCAACGCCATCCCAGCAGCCGGAGTTTGGGAGGTGGCGATGTTTGTGCGCCTGGTAACGGGCCACACATCGCCAAATCCAAAGGCGGAGCCAGGCCCTCCGCGGGTGGAGTGGGGCCTTCCAAGGTCATCGCCGCCCCACCCAAAGGCGACGCAAGGGCCTCCAAGACTCCCACGCCGGCGCCAACAGCGCGCTCCTCCCAGGCAGCGCGCGACGAATGGCGTAATCACGCCGAAGATCCCGGGCATCGCCGCGGGAAGAGCCCCGAGCGCCACTCCCGGGACGTAGAAGACCTGCCCGCTCGCTGAAGCGCTGGTGAAAACGGCATGCGACCGCAGGGTCGTGATAGAGCTCCTTCTGACGTGGTCAGAAGTTGAAGCGCGCCGCGATCCATGCAGGTTCCGCTGCCACCGATGCCAGCAGAGGCCCTGGCACGCGCGCAGTTGCTCCTCGACTTTCCTCCCACTACGGGGAAACTCGACGAATGGAGAGCCACTATCCGAAGCCTTGTTGCGGTGGCCAACAAAGACGAACCAAATCCGGTGGGGCCCCCGGGTCGACGCTCCGATGGAGTCCCGTGCAGCAGTGGCGGAAAAGCCGGCGGCGCCGCGACCACGGTGCATTCACCTCTTCCCCATCCGGTACCGCGGGCGCCGGCTCGTCGTGACGTCACGGGCGACAACATCTCCATAGCGTCGTCTGACCCACGGACCCACTGTGACCAGCGCCAAGTTCTTCGGGGACGAGCCCATGAAGATGCTCGAACCACTATCGAGTGCCGGCGCGGAGTGCGCCACCAGTCAGACAGGCGAGCAGGGCCTGCTGCGAACCACCCGGCCCCGGAGAGCCCTGGAGGCCTACCTTACGAGGTAGGCTGTCCGGCTTTTACCAGTGAGCTGCGGCAGTTCGAGTGGCCCACTCACCGCACCTTCAAACCTGACGTTGGCGAAAAGTACAACGGCAAGACCCACCCGTCTGAGTTCCTCGGCATCTACACCATTGCGATGCAAGCTGCCGGAGCCCGCGACGATAAGGTGCTTGTGAATTACTTTCCATTGGCTCTTAAACCCAACACCATGTCGTGGTTGATGCACTTGCCAGTAGACTCTATTTCCTCCTGGTCGGATTTGTGCCATGCGTTTGTTGGCGCCTTTACTGGAGGCCACCAAGCCCATGGCCAAGCAAGCGACCTGCACGTCATTCCCCAGAAGGGAGGCGAGAGTCTGCGCAAGTATATACAGAGGTTCAGCCGAGTACAATACAATATCCCTGATGTTCACCCTGCCGCCATCATCAGCGCATTCCATCAGAACGTGCGTAACTGCAAGATGCGTGAAGAGCTGGCAATAAACAAGGTGAAAGACGTGGCAGAACTCTATGTTCTTGCTGACAGATGTGCCCGGGCTGAAGAGGGAAGGAAGTACCCCGGCGAAGATGCCGACGTGGAAACCGACTCCTCAGATGAGGATACTGCGCCCCAGCAAAGAAAGGCCGGCGCCGCAACAGGAAGCGCAAAGGTAAAGCCATGCTTGCCGTCGAGGGATCTAACGACGCCGGCTCCGCCAAGAAAACCAAGGCAGATGACCCCGGCAAGGAAATTGCCAGATGTGTCTGGTGACCAAGAATTTCAGAAAGCTACGGAGGCCATGTGCGTCGATGGCGGCACCTCGCTGCATACCTCTCACCGCCAGCTTAAACAGTGGGCGCGTGAGATTACAGCGGTAGAGCCGTCGTTTGATGCCCAAAGGCCGCTGAAGTGGTCCAACACACCTATCATTTTTGACATTGAGGATCACCCTGATCGCACTACTGCAGTCGGGTGCTTGCCATTGTTGGTTTCACCAACAATACGCAACCTCAAGGTGACAAAGATGCTAGTCTATGGCGGGGCCGGTCTGAACTTAATCTCACCTGCCGTGATCGAGAAACTGCAGATTCCTGATGAAGACCTCGAAGAGACGGGCACGTTTCAGGGGGTCAACCCGGGAAGAAGTCAACCAAAGGGAAAGGTCATGTTGCCCGTGACTTTCGGGAGTGATCTAAACTACAGGACAGAAAGGATTGTGTTCGATGTTGCCAAGATCCCCTTGCCTTACAACGGGATCCTTGGCTGCCCAGCGCTAGCCAAGTTCATGGCGGCGTCACATTACGCCTACAACACCCTGAAGATGTCGGGGCCTGTGACGATCATCACCGTCCCATCAGACAAGAAGGATGCGCTAATTTGCGCTAACCAACTCTACCAACAAGCAGTTGCAGCAGCCGCCACTGCTAAGGCACTTGCTCCTGCCGCTAGAGCCCCGAGAAGGAAAAAGAAGAAGACCAGTGAGACCTCAGGCACCCACTTCGGAAAGCGCACCTCTTCCGAGTGTAGCGCTCCCATCGAGGACGTGCTAGAGAGCTCCACCGACAGAAACAAGAAGTTCAGGGCCACACCGCCGGGAACCAAGAAGGTTTCTGTCAAGGAGGACGGCACAGGAGGGGCTTTTACCATAAGCTCCGCCCTTGATGACAAATAGGAAGACGCGCTCGTCACCTTCCTGCGGGCGAATGTCGATGTGTTTGCATGGAAAGCATCCGACATCCCCGGCATTCCCAGGGAGGTGATTGAGCACCACCTTGCTGTCTGTCCTCATGCGCGGACCGTCAAGCAGAAGGTCAGAAAGGAAGCCTTGGAACGACAAGAGTTCATCACAGAGGAGGTCCAGAAACTGGAAACAGCGGGTTTGGTAAGAGGAGTGCTCCATCCAACGTGGTTGGCCAATCCAGTGGTAGTGCGCAAGGCAAATGGGAAGTGGAGGCTGTGTATTGATTACACAGATATCAATAAGGCTTGTCCCAAAGACCCCTTCATGTTGCCGCGCATCGACTAGATTGTTGACTCCATGGCTGGGTGTGATCTGTTGTCATTCCTCGATGCCTACTCCGGCTACCACCAGATCTTCATGACAAGAGAAGACGAAGAGAAAATGGCATTCATCACCCCATGTGGTACATATTGTTTCATACAGATGCCTTTCGGGTTGAAGAGTGCTGGTTCAACGTTTGCAAGGGCGGTCCAGATTGGTTTTGAACCCCAGCTCCATAGAAATATGGAAGCTTATATGGATGATATAGTGGTCAAAACCAAGAACAGGACAACCCTCATACCGGATTTACAGGAAACATTTGCAAACCTACGCAAGATCAATCTCAAGCTGAACCCTGAGAAGTGCATCTTTGGCGTCCCGTCCGGCAAGCTTCTCGGGTTCTTTGTGTCGCAACACGGGATAGAGGCCAATCCGGACAAGATCAAAGCTATAGAGCAGATTGAAGCACCCAAGCGAGTCAAGGATGTGCGTCGGCTTGCTGGTTGCGTTGCCGCCATGAGCAGGTTCATTTCCAAGTCCGCCGAGTGCGCCCTTCCCTTTTTCAAGATTTTGAAAAAGGCGGGCCCGATGGAGTGGACACCAGAAGCCGAAGCAGCATTGCAAGATTTGAAGAGGTACCTCTCCTCCGCGCCAATACTAGTTGCGCCTAGGCCACGGGAACCATTGCTGCTATACTTGGCGGCAATAAGCCAGGTGGTCAGCGCCGCACTAGTGGCGTAGAGAGAAATTGGTGACGAGGTAATAGCAGCGACAGAGCCCGATGCCACCGATGCAGAGACGACACAGCCAGTTGGAGTGCCGCCGAAGAAGAAAATGATGCAGCACCCGGTCTACTTTGTTAGTTCCCTCCCGCAGGGGGATAGATCAAGGTACTCCGGTGTGCAGAAACTGCTCTTCGGCCTTCTTATGGCCTCGAGGAAGCTGTGTCACTACTTCCAGGCGCACGAAATCACTATCGTCACTCGCCTCCCTCTGCAACGGATATTGCACAATCCAAACGCAACAGGAAGAATCGTAGAGTGGGCACTGGAACTGTCCAGCTTTGGCCTCAAGTTTGAGAGTACCTCGACGATTCAAAGCCGAGTCCTGGAGGAGTTCATTGTAGAATGGACCGCGATGCCTGACGAAGAAGCCCAAGAGACTGCTCTCCCCGGCAAGGAGGCAAGTTGCGACTGGATCATGTACTTTGATGGAGCTTTCTCCTTACAGGGCACCGGGGCTGGCGTACTGCTTGTCGCGCCCACCGGAGAGCACCTCAAGTATGTGATCCAGATGCACTTCCCCAGGGAGGTGTCAACAAACAATACGGCTGAGTACGAAGGGCTGCTTGCCAGTCTTAGGATCGCGGCGGACCTCGGAATCAAGAAACTCGTCGTCAGAGGTGACTCGCAACTTGTCGTCAAGAAAGTCAACAAGGATTACCAGAGCCCGTTGATGAAGGCCTACGTTGATGAAGTGAGAAAGCTGGAGGAGCGTTTTGATGGTATATAGTCAGAATACGTTCCCCGAGCGGAGAATGACATCGCCGATTACCTATCAAAACACGCTGCCCTCAAGCTACCTGTGGAACCAGGTACCTTTGTGCTTCGGCTAACTCAGCCATCCGTTGATCCATCAACAGAGCAGAACAAGAGGAGAAAATCAGGGCCCGGCAAGTACTTTCCCGACGAGCTCCCCGAAGCTGCCGGCAAGGATGTTGCCGGAGACACTGAGCCCGCCACAGGACGGCTAGCTCCGACGGAGCATCAAGCTCTTGCCGTGGAGACAGCCGCTCCTATAGCGGAGGAAATGCCTTTAGTCCTCGCCGACGAGCCCCAGGCTCCAGCGTGGGCACAGCATACCGTCCGATTCCTTCAAACAGGGGAACTTCCTGAGGAGCGGGAAGAAGCGAAAAAAGTAGCCCGTCGCTCTACTATGTACCAGTTCGTCGATGACGTCCTATACAGAAAGAGGCCGAATGGTGTGAAATTGAAGTGTCTCCCTCGAGAGGAAGGACTGGGGCTGTTGGCGGAGATACATGGAGGCATATGTGGATCCCACATAGGGTCGAGGGCCCTTGTCGGCAAAGCATTTCGGCAAGGCTTCTTCTGGCCCACCGCCCTCCAGGATGCAACGACACTAGTCACCAGGTGTGAAGCGTGTCAGTTCCATTCAAAGAAGCTTCATCAGCCAGCTCAAGCCCTTCAAACCATTCCTCTCTCCTAGCCTTTCTCGGTCTGGGGGCTTGACATACTGGGCCCTTTCCCCCGCGCTGTCGGGGGCTTTGAGTACTTGTACGTTGCAATCGACAAGTTCACAAAGTGGCCAGTAGTGGAAGCAGTGAGGAAGGTCACAGCACAGTCAGCCGTCAAGTTCTTCAAAGGACTAGTGTGCCGTTTTGGTGTACCCAATAGGGTCATCACCGACAACGGCACACAGTTCACAAGCCACACCTTCATGCAATATATTCAAGACCTCGGCAGCAAGGTCTGTTTCACTTCCGTTGCTCACCCACGAAGCAATGGTCAAGCTGAGAGGGCAAATGCTGAAGTACTGCGAGGCCTAAGGACAAAGACCTTTGACAGACTGCACAAGAGTGAAAGGCGCTGGATTGATGAATTGCCGGCGGTTCTTTGGTCAATCAGAACGACACCAAATCGAGCCACCAGCCAGACACCCTTTGCCCTGGTATACGGGGCAGAAGCAGTTCTCCCCATGGAACTCATATACGGGTCACCTCGAGTACTCGCTTATGACGAGCTTGAGCAAGAGCAATTGCGGCAAGATGACGCAACGCTCCTTGAGGAAGATCGTCTTCGGGCGGCTGTGAGAGCAGCGCGCTACCAGCAAGCCTTGCGCCACTACCATAGCCGCAAGGTTCATGCCCGAAGCTTTGAGGAAGGCGACCTTGTTCTTCGGCGCGTTCAATCGGCCAAGAATTCCAAAAAGTTGACGCCAAAGTGGGAAGGCCCTTATCGGGTAATACGAGTCACCAGGCCTGGCGCAGACCGCCTGGTGACGAAGATGCCATTCCGGTGAGTAACTCCTGGAACATTGAGCATCTTCGCAAGTTTTACCCGTGAGGCGCGGCTTGCCGGGCCCCCCGGCAAGCCACCTTTTGTACGAGCCTTGCCGATGACGCATGTAACCCTTTGTACAAAGCCAGGCGCAGACCCTGAGCATAAATAAATGAAGCGCTGGTGCCTTAAGTTATAGCATGCATGCTAGGTCAAGTCTCGTCCTTGGTTAGGGTTGATAGTGCTTAGCGGCGACTAACCCCTAGCTTAGAGGTCGAGTGTGCGTCTCTTTGTCTTTCTTTTGTCTTCTTTGGTTCACAGGACACACAGATATCCTTGCCGAACCACTTGGGGAGAAAAAAAAGGAATAGACCAGCATCTAGGCCCCGGCAAGCCAGTATTGCCGGGGGCTACAAGAGCAAAGATTCACCCACGGCAAACTAGGGTTGCCGGGGGCTGCAGCTTCAGATAAGTTCTTCATCCCTTATCATGCATTCCATTATGGACTGAGGTATGTGAAACCTCGTTTTTCCTTAAGCTACCATGCTCCCCTAACTCTAGGCCCTAGGGCTCGTTCCTGGGACCAAGTTTGGTCGTAGTCGCGGCAGCGAAAGGATGAAACAAGGAGCCTGAACCCGCCTCATCCCTGCCTCCGCCAAAGGCGTGAGAAAGGTCGAGCGAAGTGGGGAGACGGCAAGGCCTGTTGCCGAGCGAGAGAGTGTTTATCTTAGAGATATCAAGGATTTACTCCTTGTCGTGGGTTCCACCCGCAAACAAATGACCCGACAAGCATCCCTTTTTCATTAAAAACATTCCACTCAGGTACAGTCCGTAGGGAATGAAAAACATGAATGAAGGGATTACAAGTTTTTAATTCAACAAAGGCCCGAAGGCTTATAAACTAAAAAGAGATAAGGTGCCCGTAATCCCTTTCTTGTCCCTCTCCTCAGGAGGCAGGTCAAGGAGGCGAGAAGGGCAAAAGGAGCACCTAGGCGAGCTATGGGTGGCAGAAGACGCAGAGAGAACATCTTTGTGGCCGTCCAAAGGCTGGATGGTGATGGCGGCGCCGGAAGCAGAGCTCGAAGACAAGGCGGCAGGACGTCAGCACGCGTCGAAGGCATCGGTGCCCGCGTACTCCGACTTGACGGCCTTGCCGCCCGCCCTCTTCCTCTTCGGCAGCCTCCCAACGCCAGCCACCCAAGGAGACGACCCCGAGAAGTTCAAGGAGCCGGCGACACGGATGATGGGGTCGCCGGTGCCGCAAGGAGCGGCACCCGACACCTAGTCGGACCCGTCATCCTGCCGCCTACCGCCCTCGTCGTAGCTGCCGCTGTCCTCCTCGTCACTCCTTCCCGAGGAGGAGTCTTCGCTATCAGAAGAGCTCTCCACACAGCACCTTGTATGAGTCCCAAAGCGCCCGAAGACCTTGACAGAGAGAAGGCCACCCTCCATCAGCTTAAAATGGAGAGTGAGCCCCTCTGTCAAGCTGTGGGTATGAGAAAACTCTTCCATCCCCGACGAAGATACATCACGTGAGGAGTGGGGAAGTCGACGCGGACCCGTGTGCCACTGATCCCGCAGCCCCTCATGTGCAGCCGCAATGACTCCGGCGGATCCAGCTCCATCTCACGTGCAAATGGAGTCGGGAGACGAAGGCGACGACGCGGCGACCGGCGCAGCCTGACGAATAACTCACAAGGGTCATCCCCAACATGGCCCTCCAATGGAGGGGGAGCTGGTGGCGGAGGCGAGGCCGGCGCGCCACCCCGTCCTCCTCTTCCCCGAGCGCCCCAGCCTTGCCCACGGCCTCGCCCCCTCCCCCTTCTCCTCGCGGCTGGCTCTGCCACCGCAGGCGCAGGAGAAGGAGGGACGCGTTGTCGAGCGGCGACCCTCGCCGCCACCGTTGAAGGACCGGGATTCCCTCTCTCCATGATGGATGGAAGGGAGGAGCAGAAGCTGAAGGAAGAAGAAGATGAAAGAATGCGGGACGCCATCCCCCCTCCCGCTCTTTATAAAGGAGCGGGGTTGGGGCTCGACCGCCCCGCTCGGCCAATCGAGATACGGAAGGCGCGGGGAGCCATGACCGACCCGCTGCCCCAACCAGCGACGGCTCGGTTTCCCGCCTCCGCCGTTTGCCACCCCAAGCGCATAGGAGACACGTGGCGGACGTGCAGAACTGAGGGGACGGGTAAGGCGACCTCTCCCCACCCCATGATCGTGGGGAGTGGACGCCTTGAGGACCGCGCCTCGGCCCCATTCAGTAAATGGGCCGCGCCTCCACGCCTCCCCCCGTTTATGGGGAAGACGCGAACCGCCCCTTTACTACGACGTGACGCATGCGTGCAGAGACCAACCCCACGCATGCCGCCCACGTCACACACACCTCCCCACACCGCGCCACGCGCGGGAGTCGTGGGAAGCGCAACACGCAAAAAATCTTACCACGGTAAAAAACCGCCCCGCCTGCCCACGCACCGTTTTTGGGCCGAGCCCAACAACACGTTGCGCTTATGTGTGGCCCAGGCCCGGGGGCTCCTGTCGGTGTACAAAGAGAGGGGTACACTTTTTTGTACCCCTATAACTGTGCACGGACAGTCTGAGCCACGGGCACCACCACACCAAGCAAGGCAAGGAAGGTGAGCCAGGGTAAGACCGAAGCTCAAGGGAACTAGGACGACGCCAAGGCCAAGACCACGAAGAGCAAAAGGGATGAAGCGGACTCCCCCGGCAAGATCCTTGCCGGGAGACAGCTTTGGCAACCCCGGCAAGACCCTTGCCGTGGCGACTCGCCCCACGCCTATGGAGCAAATTACCCTTGAGTCCACTGCCCCCAAGGGGCAAGGATTCGGGAGACATCCCCGTGGTGGCATGCAGATCTTTGTGAAGACATTCAAGATCAGATACGCACTAAGAAGACGACGACCTTTGGCGAGGTACCAGCCAGGGAAGACCACGAGACCCCCGGCAAACGCCTTGCCAGGGATGATAGCAGGCACCTCGGCAAGACCCTTGCCGGGGCCCCGGCAAGGCCCTTGCCAAGGACATCCGCAGGGTCACCATCAGGCCCACGCTGACTAAACCTCCACCACCGTACACATGCAGCTGCCGACCCAACCAGCTGGGCAGGCACCTACGTGGCAGCATGCAGATCTTCGTGAAGACCCACCACTGCGCCACCTCAGCTGCCTGCCTACCTACATGGCATCACAGGCATCGCTGGCCAGAGCGCGTGTCGACACAAGAAGGAGCGGCGACGGACGAGACAGGTTTCTCCCCCGTCCCCGATAAAGCAAGGACACCTAAGCAAGACGCATTAAATGCGCCTTGTCATGTAATGCGAGGGATAACCTCGCATCACTGTACCCTTTCCATCTCTTGTGTGCCATTGTGGCGACCCCTTTTTTATAAAAGGAGTACCAAGGCGACCAGGAGAAGGATTCGGCTTTTTTGGAGCTCCTAATGCCCCAGAGCTAGCTCAAGAATAGGAATATACATCCACCAAAGTAGGAGTAGGGTTTTACGCATCCTCGCGGCCCGAACCTGGATAAACAAACTGTGTACTATCTATTTGATCCGCTCTTCTCACGAGCCCGCGCCCCGCTAACCGTAGTAGGGATTCTTGTGATCCCATAGGCGTCGTTCCCACCGACAGTTGGGTTCGACACTCTTACTTATCGAAAGGACTACGATAGATCCCCTATACTTGTGGGTCATCAGTGGCCACCTCGTAAGGCAGTTGGTGCCCTTCTTTCTCCGCAAGAAAGCTAATATCCGGATAAAAATCGTGTCCAAAATTCAGCCCAATCGGAGTTACAGATCTCCGAGAATTTAAGAAATGGTGAAAGGGCAGAATCAGAAAACGCAGAAACAGAGAGAGACAGAGAGACAGATCCAATCTCGGAGGGGCTCTCGCCCCTCCCATGCCATGGAGACCAAGGACCAGAGGGGAAACCCTTCTCCCTTCTAGGAAGAAGGTCAAGGAAGAAGAAGAAGAAGGGGGCTCTCTCCCCCTCTCTTCCGCTGGCGCCGGAACGCCACTGGGGCCATCATCATCATCGCAATCTACACCAACAACTTCACCGCCATCATCACCTACTCTTCCCCCCTCTGTGCAGCAGTGTAACCCCTCTTTTACCCGCTGTAATCTCTACTTAAACGTCATGCTCAACGCTATATATTATTTCCCAATGATGTATGGCTATCCTATGATGTTTGAGTAGATTCGTTTTGTCCTACGGGTTAATTGATGATCATGATTGGTTTGAGTTACATGTTTTATTATTGGTGATGTCCTATGGTGCTCTCCGTGTCACGCAAGTGTGAGGGATCCCCGCTGTAGGGTTTGCAATATGTTCACGATTTGCTTATGGTGGGTGGCGTGAGTGATAGAAACACCGACCCGAGTAAGTAGGTTGTTTGTGTATGGAATAAAGAGGACTTGATGCCTTATAATGCTATGGTTGGGTTTTACCTTAATGATCTTTAGTAGTTGCGGATGCTTGCTAGAGTTCCAATCATAAGTGCATATGATCCAAGAAGATAAAGTATGTTAGCTTATGCCTCTCCCTCAAATAAAATTGCAATAATGATTACCGATCTAGTTATCGATTGCCTAGGGACAAATAACTTTCTCGTGACAAAAAGCTCTCTACTGAAACTAATTTAGTTGTGTCTTTATCTAAACAGCCCCTACTTTTTATTTACACGCTCTTTATTATCTTGTAAATCTATCCAACAACACCTATAAAGTATTTCTAGTTTCATACTTGTTCTAGGTAAAGCGAACGTTAAGCGTGCGTAGAGTTGTATCGGTGGTCGATAAAACCTGAGGGAATATTTGTTCTACCTTTATCTCCTCGTTGGGTTCGACACTCTTACTTATCGAAAGAGGCTACAATTGATCCCCTGTACTTGTGGGTTATCAAGACCTTTTTCTGGCGCCGTTGCCGGGGAGTTATAGCGTGGGGTGAATATTCTCGTGTGTGCTTGTTTGCTTTATCACTAAGTAGTTTTTATTTGCTGTTCTAAGTTGTTCTCTATCTTTAGTTATGGATATGGAACACGAAATACCAAAAAAGGTTTACTTGCTACTCATGGAGATGGGGAACCTCCTAGAACCCTCGATGCTCATTATGTGAAAGATATTATGTACTACTTTGATAATCCTGAGAAAACCCCATTCAACTTTATAATGGGAGTAACGTTGGATCAACGTGAATACTTTAGGGATTATCGCTTAACTCAAAAAGGGAAACTATTATGGGATCAAATTTATATGTCGCATTGGTATGCTCGGCAACTATTCTTGAGATATGATTATACTTGTTGCTCTAGGATGAAGGCTCCACACCTTCCCTTTTCATGCGAATTTAATGATAATTAAACCATAGCTTATTATGCTAATGGTATATATGATTACCATGATGTGGAACAAATAGAAGAATTCGTTACTTTTATGGGTGCTTATGAAATTGAATCTTTGTTTAAAGAGTGTGAAAATCTTGATGATGCTGTTTACAAACCTGAAAATTTTGCTATACTTAAATATTGCTATGAAAATTATGAATTCAATTCCAATATTGATGATTTTATTGAGAGAGTCTCCGCTGTCCAAGAAGAGACTAATATTTTGCAGGAGTCTATGGAAGAAGAAATTGATGAAACTGTGAGCTCATTGGATGAAAAAGATGATGATGAGAGCGAAGAACAAAAGGAGGAAGAGCGGATTAGCTACCCGTGCCCACCTTCTAATGAGAGTAACTCTTCAACTCATACATTGTTTAATTTCCCTTCGTGCTTACCGAAGGATGATTGTTATGATCACATTGATTCTTTTGAAATATCCCTTTTTGATGATGCTTGCTATGCTTGTGGCCAAGATGCCAATATGAATTATGCTTATGGAGATGAACTTGCTATAGTTCCTTGTGTTAAACATGAAATTGTTGCTATTGCACCCACGCATGATAGTCCTATTATCTATTTGAATTCTCCCGACTACAGTATATCGAAGAAGTTTGCCCTTATTAAGGACTATATTGATGGGTTGCGTTTTACTACTACACATGATGATTTTGATAGATATAATATGCATGTGCTTGCTGCTCCTACTTGCAATTATTATGAGAGAGGAACTACATCTCTACCTCTCCACGTTTCCAACATGATAAAATTGCAAGAAACTGTTTATGCTATGCATTGGCCTTTACTATGTATGCATGAATTGTTCTTTTATGACATGCCGATGCATAGGAAGAGAGTTAGACTTTGTTGTTGCATGATATATGTTACTTTGTGCTCAGTACTAAATCACAAATCATTGTTAATTAAAATTGGCTTTGATATACCTTGGGATCCGGGTGGATCCATTACTTGAGCAACTCATGCCTAGCTTAATGGCTTTAAAGAAAGCGCTGCCAGGAAGACAACTCAGAAGTTTTAGAGAGTCATTTATTTCTATTCAGTGCTTTTATATAGTTTAAAAACAAAAATAATAAAGAGGGGAACCCAAAACTTTTCAAAAAGGGAAGTGAAAGTGAGAGAGACAAGCATTGTTGAAGTGGGGGAGCTCCTTGAACTTTGTTCATGCTCACAGAAACTTTGTGAATCTTGATTAGAGAAACTTAAAAAAAAAATTATCCCCTTGTACAATTCCATTGTATTATAAAAATAATGTGCCAAGATTTTCCTTTAGGATGTTTACATTGCTTGTTGGTTTGTGCGGTGCAAGACAGAAACTTTGGCTGTAGTGCGCGATTTTACATTTTTTACTGGAACGTAAAACAGTTCTGAAACTTTTTGCACTGTCTTTATATACAAATTATTAATTTTTCATAATTGTTTCAGAATTTTTGGAGTACCAGAAGTATGGTGAATGTTCAGATTACTACAGACTGTCCTGTTTAAGACAGATTCTATTTTTGATGCATAGTTTGCTTGTTTTGATGAAACTATCAATTTCTATCAGTGGATTAAGCCATGGAAAAGTTATATTACTGTAGCTACAATGCAAAAACAAAATATGAATTGGTTTTCAATAGTACTTAGAGTAGTATTTGCTTTATTATACTAATGGATCTTACCGAACTTTTTGTTAAGTTTTGTGTGATTGAAGTTTTCAAGTTTTGGGAGAGATCACGATGGATGAAGGAATAAGGAGTGGCAAGAGCCTAAGCTTGGGGATGCCCGAGGCACTCCAAGGAAATATTCAAGGAATCCCAAGCAACCAAGCTTGGGGATGCCCCGGAAGGCATCCCCTCTTTCTTCTAACGATCATCGGTAATTTCACTTGGAGCTATATTTTTATTCATCACATGATATGCGTAAATCTTGGAGCGTCTTTTGCATTTATTTTTCACTTTTCTTTGATGCACCATTCTGGTATGAGATAGTCCTTGGTTGATTTGTAGAATGCTCATTGCAGTTCACTTATATCTTTTGAGTATGGCTTTATAGAATGCTTCATGTGCTTCACTTATATCTTTTGAAGTTTGTTTGCCTGTTTCTCTTCACATAGAAAACCGCCATTTATATAATGCTCTTTTGCTTCACTTATATTTGTTAGAGCGTGGGCATATCTTTTGTAGAATGGATTAAACTCTCTTGCTTCACTTATATCTATTTAGAGAGATGCCAGGAATTGGTCATTCACATGGTTAGTCATAAAATCCTACATAAAACTTGTAGATCACTGAATATGATATGTTTGATTCCTTGCAATAGTTTTGCTATATAAAGATGGTGATATTAGAGTCATGCTAGTGGGTAGTTGTGGATTTTAGAAATACTTGTGTTGAAGTTTGTGATTCACGTAGCATGCACGTATGGTGAACCATTACGTAACGAAGTTGGAGCATGAGGTATTTATTGATTGTCTTCCTTATGAGTGGCGGTCGGGGACGAGCGATGGTCTTTTCCTACCAGTCTATCCCCTTAGGAGCATGCGCGTAGTACTTTGTTTCGATGACTAATAGTTTTTTGCAATAAGTATGCGAGTTCTTTATGACTAATGTTGAGTCCATGGATTATACACACTCTCACCCTTCCATCATTGCTAGCCTCTTCGGTACCGTGCATTGCCCTTTCTCACCTTGAGAGTCGGTGAAAACTTCGCCGGTGCATCCAAACCCCATGATATGATACGCTCTATCACACATAAGCCTCCTTATATCTTCCTCAAAACAGCCACCACACCTACCTATTATGGCATTTCCATAGCCATTCCGAGATATATTGCCATGCAACTTCCATCATCATCATATACATGACTTGAGCATTTATTGTCATATTGCTTTGCATGATCGTAAAATATCTAGCATGATGTTTTCATGGCTTGTCCGTTTTTTGATGTCATTGCAACGCTAGATCATTGCACATTATAGAGTCATATCTTTGTTCTAGTATCGAGTTGTAATATTGAGTTGTAAGTAAATAAAAGTGTGACGATCATCATTATTAGAACATTGTCCCATGATCAAAATAAAAGTGGCCAAATAAGCCCCCCCCCAAAAAAGATAGAGGCCAAAGAAGCCCACAAAAAAATAAAAAGAAAGAAAAAGAAAGAAAAAAAGAAAAAAAAGAGATGGGACAATGTTACTATCCTTTTACCACACTTGTGCTTCAGAGTAGCACCATGTTCTTCATATAGAGAGTCTCTTGAGTTATCACTTTCATATACTAGTGGGAATTTTCATTATAGAACTTGGCTTGTGTATTCCAACGATGGGCGTCCTCAAATGCCCTAGGTCTTCATGAGCAAGCAAGTTGGATGCACACCCACTTAGTTTCATTTTGAGCTTTCATACACTTATAGCTCTAGTGCATCCGTTGCATGAAAATCCCTACTCCTCACATTGACATCAATTGATGGGCATCTCCATAGCCCGTTGATTAGCCGCGTTGATGTGAGACTTTCTCCCCTTTTGTCTTCTCCACACAACCTCCACCACCATATTCTATTCCACCTATAGTGCTATGTCCATGGCTCATGCTCATGTATTGCGTGAAAGTTGAAAAGGTTTGAGAACATCAAAAGTATGAAACAATTGCTTGGCTTGTCATCGGGATTGTGCATGATGTGAATATTTTGTGCGGTGAAGATAGAGCATAGCCAGACTATATGATTTTGTAGGGATAACTTTCTTTGGCCATGTTATTTTGAAAAGACATGATTGCTTTATTAGTATGCTTGAAGTATTATTGTCTTAATGTCAAATGATAGACTATTGCTTTGAATCACTCGTGTCTTAATATTCATGACATGATTAGATTACATGATCAAGATTATGCTAGGTAGCATTACACATCAAAAATTATCTTTTTTATCATTTACCTACTCGAGGACGAGCAGGAATTAAGCTTGGGGATGCTGATACGTCTCTGTCGTATCTATAATTTTTTATTGTTCCATGCCAATATTATACAACTTTCATATACTTTTGGCAACTTTTTATACTATTTTTGGGACTAACATATTGATCCAGTGCCCAGTGCCAGTTCCTGTTTGTTGCATATTTTTTGTTTCACAGTAAATCCATATCAAACCGAGTCCAAATGGGATGAAAACTGATGGAGATTTTTTTTGGAATATATGTGATTTTTGGGAAGAAGAATCAACGCGAGACGATGCCCGAGGGGGCCACGAGGCTGGGGGTGCGCCCTAGGGGGTCAGGCGCGCCCTGGGCCCTCGTGGCCATCTCGTAAGGCGGTTGGTGCCCTTCTTTCGCGGCAAGAAATCTAATATCCGGATAAAAATCGTGTCCAAAATTCAGCCCAATCGGAGTTACGGATCTCCGGGAATTTAAGAAACGGTGAAAGGGCAGAATCAGAAAACGCAGAAACAAAGAGAGACAGAGAGACATATCCAATCTCGGAGGGGCTCTCACCCCTCCCATGCCATGGACACCAAGGACCAGAGGAGAAACCCTTCTCCCATCTAGGGAGAAGGTCAAGGAAGAAGAAGAAGGGGGGCTCTCTCCCCCTCTCTTCCGGTGGCGCCGGAACGCCACTGGGGCCATCATCATCACCGCAATCTACACCAACAACTTCACCGCCATCATTACCAACTCTTTCCCCCTCTATGCAGCAGTGTAACCCCTCTTTTACCCGCTGTAATCTCTACTTAAACATGGTGCTCAACACTATGTATTATTTCCCAATGATGTATGGCTATCCTATGATGTTTGAGTAGATCTATTTTGTCCTATGGGTTAATTGATGATCATGATTGGTTTGAGTTGCATGTTTTATTATTGGTGTTTTCCTATGGTGCTTTCCGTGTCGCGCAAGCGTGAGGGATCCCCGCTGTAGGGTTTGCAATATGTTCATGATTTGCTTATGGTGGGTGGCGTGAGTGATAGAAACACAGACCCAAGTAAGTATGTTGTTTGCGTATGGGAATAAAGAGGACTTGATGCCTTATAATGCTATGGTTGGGTTTTACCTTAATGATCTTTAGTAGTTGCGGATGCTTGCTAGAGTTCCAATCATAAGTACATATGATCCAAGAAGAGAAAGTATGTTAGCTTATGCCTCTCCCTCAAATAAAATTGCAATAATGATTACCGGTCTAGTTATCAATTGCCTAGGGACAAGTAACTTTCTCGTGACAAAAAGCTCTCTACTGAAACTAATTTAGTTGTGTCTTTATCTAAACAGCCCTTAATTTTTATTTACGCCCTCTTTATTATCTTGCAAATCTATCCATCAACACCTACAAAATATTTCTAGTTTCATACTTGTTCTAGGTAAAGCGAACGTTAAGCATGCGTAGAGTTGTATCGGTGGTCGATAGAACTTGAGGGAATACTTGTTCTACCTTTAGCTCCTCGTTGGGTTCGACACTCTTACTTATCGAAAGAGGCTACAGTTGATCCCCTATGCTTGTGGGTTATCAAGCACCAATAGTATAACAATTATCACCATCACAATGAGTAATAGGAGCAACATCATTTGGGAGAGATACCTTTTTACCTTTGCTTCTATGTCTTTTCTTTCTCTTCTTCACATCATGTGTGAGTTCAATCCTCCTTTTGGAGCTCCTTATTAATGAGATTGGTTGAATAGAAGGCTCCTCCTCGTTACCTGATTCATCATAAGAAATAATAGGAGGATATTGGGAAGTCTCTTCCCTTTCATTAGTATTATCTTCATCTTCTATTTGTTTTCTTGCCTTTATGTAATTGGCAATATAAGGATTTTCAATGCAATTCACCGCACAATACATATAAATTTCCTCTAGATCAAAATCAAGAACATTATCGCAGGCAAATTCTAGAATATCCTTAATTATACATTTCATTTCTTCATAACCCAGAAGCAAACTAAGTTCATTATGATGTGCAAGGGAAATCAAGTCATCACAATTTTTGGACACGATTTGATCATGAAACAATATGCATTGGATATTTAAATGACCATGTTCATTGCAAAGTTCACAAGGATGGCTAAGAAAATTTAAATTTTCAGCACAAACATCTAGCCTTTCTTGCAACCATTTAGTTTCTAAATACTTATGCCTCTTGCAAAATCTATCTTCCCTATTTGGTGTGTACTTGCAAACTCTATGCACTCCACAAAAATTAACATGCTTATAAGAGACATTTCCATCATGACTAGTGCAATCATTATTAGTATCATGCATATTCAAAGAATTCATACTAACAACATTGCAATCATGCCCATCATCCAAAGATTTAGTGCCAAACATTTTAATACATTCTTCTTCTAGCACTTGGGCACAATTATCGGAATCCTTATTTTCATGAAAGACATTAAAAATATGAAGCATATGAAGTACCCTCGATTCCATTTTTTGTAGTTTTCTTTTATAGACTAAACTAGTGATAAAACAAGAAACCAAAAGATTTGATTGCAAGATCTAAAGATATACCTTCAAGCGCTAATCTCCCCGGCAACGGCGCCACAAAAGAGCTTAGTTAATGGGGTGTTAGTGCCGCTTACGTAGCCTCCCCGGCAACAGTGCCAGAAAAGAGCTTGATGGCTACTACACAACCTTCTTATTGTAAACGTTGTTGGGCCTCCAAGTGCAGAGGTTTGTAGGACAATAGCAAATTTCCCTCAAGTGGACGACTGAACGTTTATCAATCCGTGGGAGGCGTAGGATGAAGATGGTCTCTCTCAAGCAACCCTGCAACCAAATAATAAAGAGTCTCTTGTGTCCCTAACACACCCAATACAATGGTAAATTGTATAGGTGCACTAGTTCGGCGAAGAGATGGTGATACAAGTGCAATATGGTCTCTTGTGTCCCTAACACACCCTAACATACATCAAGTGGATCACGTGATATCCCATTGTCACCACAGATAAGCACATGCAAGACATACATCAAGTGTTTTCAAATCCTTAAAGACTCAATCCGATAAGATAACTTCAAAGGGAAAACTCAATCCATTACAAGAGAGTAGAGGGGGAGAAACATCATAAGATCCAACTATAATAGCAAAGCTCGCGATACATCAAGATCGTGCCGAATCAAGAACATGAGAGAGAGAGAGAGAGGGAGATCAAACACATAGCTACTGGTACATACCCTCAGACCCGAGGGTGAACTACTCCCTCCTCGCCATGGAGAGCGCCGGGATGATGAAGATAGCCACCGGAGAGGGATTCCCCCCTTCGGCAGGGTGTCGTAACGGGTCCAGATTGGTTTTCGGTGGCTACATAGGCTTGCGGCGGCGGAACTCCCGATCTAGGTTTCTTTCTGGAAGTTTGGGGTTATATAAGAGGTGTTGGAGTCAGGAACAAGTCAGGGGGGTCCCCGAGGCGGCCACGAGGTAGGGGGCGCGCCCAGGGGGGTAGGGCGTGCCCCCAGCCTCGTGGTGGCCTCGGGACTCTTCTGGCCCATCTCCGGTACTCCGTGGGCTTCTTCTAGTCCAAAAATGATCTCCGTGAAATTTCAGGTCAATTGGACTCCGTTTGGTTTTCCTTTTCTGCGATACTCAATAACAAGGAAAAAACAGAAACTGGCACTGGGCTCTAGGTTAATAGGTTAGTCCCGAAAATCGTATAAAATAACATATAAATGCATATAAAACATCCAAGGTTGATAATATAATAGCATGGAACAATCAAAAATTATAGATACGTTGGAGACGTATCATTAGCATACCAGTTTTTCACCTCATCGGCTGTAAAATTGGAGCCATTATCAGTGATGATGTTGTGCGGGACACCATAGCGGTGTACCACGCCGGATATAAAGTCAATCATTGACCCTGCTTCAGCCATTTTTACTGGCTTGGCCTTTATCCACTTAGTGAATTTATCCACCATAACCAATAATTTTTTTGTGGCTTCCCCCTTTAAGGGGTTCGACCATATCGAGCCCCCAGAATGCAAATGGCCAAGTAATGGGGATTGTTCTTAAGGCAGTGGGAGGCATATGACTTTGATTGGCGAAAAGCTGACATCCCACACAACGTTGGACAAGGGCTTGTGCGTCTGCTCGGGCGATTGGCCAGAAGAAACCTGTGCGGAAGGCTTTGCTTACGAGGGCCCAAGCTGCGGCGTGATGGCTACCCAAAACCATCATGTATTTCAGCCAAGAGTTGACGTCCCTCCTCTATGGAGATGCACCTTTAGAGGAATCTGATACGTATCCAACATATCTATAATTTATGAAGTATTCATGCTGTTATTTTATCATTCTTGGATGTTTTACAATCATTTTATAACAACTTTATATCAAACGGAGTCCAAACACTGTGAAACTTTTTGTGGATTTTTTATGGACTAGAAGACCACCAATGGGCCAGGGCAGCACCTGGGGGTGCCTCGAGGGGGGAACAACCCACTAGGGCGCGCCCAGGTGGGTTGTGCCCACCTCGGTGGCCTCCCAGACCCCCTCTTTACCCTATAAATTCACAAATATTCCAAAAACCCTTAGGGTTACCCTAGATCAGAAGTTCCGCCACCGCAAGGCTCTGTATCCACGGGAAACCAATCTATACCCTGTTCTGGCACCCTGCCGGGGGGGGATCATCTCCGCAATTTTTGGGACTAACCTATTGACCCAGTGCTAGTTGCTGTTTTTTGCTTGTTTTTTACATCGCAGGAAATCAATATCAAATGGAGTCCAAACACTTCGAAACTTTTTGTGGATTTTTTATGGACCAGAAGACCACTAATGGGCCAGAGCAGCACCTCGGGGGTGCCCCGAGGGGGGAACAACCCACTAGGGCGCGCCCAGGTGGGTTGTGCCCACCTCGGTGGCCTCCCAGACCCCCTCTTTACCCTATGAATTCACAAATATTCCAAAAACCCTCGGGGTTACCCTAGATCAGAAGTTCCGCCACCGCAAGGCTCTGTAGCCATGGGAAACCAATCTAGACCCCGTTCTGGCACCCTACCGGAGGGGGGATCATCTCCGGTGGCCATCTTCATCATCCCGGCGACCACCACGATGATGAGGGAGTAGTCCACCCTCGGGGCTGAGGGTTTGTACCAGTAGCTATGTGTTTAATCTCTCTCTCTCTCTCATGTTCTTGAGATGTCATGATCTTGATGTATCGCAGGCTTTGTTAATATAGTCAGATCATATGGTGTTTTACCCTCTCTATCTTGTTGTGATGAATTGAGTTTTTCCCTTTGAGATTTCGTTGTTATCAGATTGAATACTTTTATGGATTTGAGAACACTTGATATATGTCTTGCAATTGAATACTTGTGGTGACAATGGGGTATCGTATTGATTCACTTGATATATGTTTTGGCACTCAACTAGCGGATTCCCAAGGTGACATTGTGGTAACCTATGCATAGGGGTTGATGCACGTTCTTGTCTTTGTTTCTCCGGTAGAAATCTTGGGGCACTCTTTGAAGTTCTTTGTGTTGGATTGAATATTATGAATCTAAATTTGCTTTGGTGTTATTTTAGTACGGACTCTTGGTTAGATCAATCGGAAAGAATAGCTTTGTGTTATTTTAGTACGAACTCTAGGATATATTGATCGGAAAGAATAGCTTTGAGGTGGTTTAGTACCCTACAAACAATTCCATCTTATGTTCTTCGCTAGATAGGAACTTTGGAGTGATTCTTCGTTGCACCTTGAGGGACGGTTATATGATCCAATTATATTAGCATTGCTGACAGGTTGCACTAGCGAAAGTACGGACCCTAGGCCTCATTATCAAGCATTGCAATACCGTTTTTGTGCCCGTTTACTATTTGCTACCTTGCTGTTTTTATTTATTCAGATTATAAAAATATATTTCTACCATCAATATTACACTTTTATCACCATCTCTTCGCCGAACTAGTGCACCTATACAATTTGCCATTGTATTGGGTATGTTGGGGACACAAGAGATTGCTTGTATTTGGTTGCAGGGTCATTGGAGAGAGACCATCTTCATCCTACACCTCTCATGGATTGATAAACCTTAGGTCATCCACTTGAGAGAAAATTGCTACTGTCCTACAAAACTCTGCGCTTGGAGGCCCAATATGTGTCTACAAGAATAAAGTTGCGTAGTAGACATCAGAGCAAACCACGAAAAACTTCAAAGCATGGCAAGCGCTCCTAGCTCTTCCTCGCGCCCACATGGCCCTCAAGAGGGTGATTGGCGAAGTTGCTCAGTGTCTCACCTCCAGCTGAATCGACTTCAGACCCAAGGACATCTCCCTCTCACAGATCTAGTCCCTGTGCGAGCGGGATTGCCCTCGATTGGCAATGATGTGCTAGCAGATAATTTTCCCAACCCCAACAAGGAGGAGAGGGTGTGCTTCGTCTCGTTTCTCATGCGATGCTTAGGATTTCTGATCCACCCCTTTCTCAGAGGTCTACTAGAATTCTATAGGATCCAACTGCACAACCTCACGCCAGGTTCTATCCTGCACATCTCGGGTTTTGTTGCTCTCTATGAACTATTTTTAGGCTATGAGGCTCATTTTGAACTATGGAGAAAGTTCTTTTGCCTCGTCTCTCATCATCGAGGGGGTTCCATATTTGAAGTGGGCGGCGCCGAAGTATGGCGCATAGCCGGATCAGGTATCCCAAGAATGTTCTTTGGAATGGTTTTATATTGAAGACGTTCCCCTTTCGGACCCAATTCAGCGTGGACTCCCCGAATTTTCTAGTGCTCCTTTGAAGAAGTGCCTCAATTGGCGCCCTCGGAGTCCCAAAGAAGAAGACAGTGCGGAAGTGAAGAGGTTGGTCAGCAAGGTCAGATTACTTGCTCATTCCGAATTTTCGATAATTGAAGTCATGGCCATTGCGATAAAGTGATGTATCCAGCCCCTCCAGTCTGGAGTGACCCCTTTATGGTGTTACAACGGAGAGGACGACATGTCTCGTTATAGGCGCAAGGGCCTGGATACCCCAACCGAACTAGCCATCATCCTGTCTGATCTTTATAAGGGGGAGAAAGAAGACTTTGTCCATTTAAATTGCCGCGAAGGTTTCTCCATGTATAACCCCATCGAATGGGTTAGTTTTTGATTATCAGCACTGTTCTATCTCGTTATCGAGGTATGCTAATCAAATTATTCTGGTTGTCTTAAAGCAGACATGGAGGAAGGTGATCGAAAATATTCACTGCCCCTCCCCACAGCCAGAAGATTATGCTCGCCATGAAGACCCCGGGTTCTGTGAGGATCCGGATATATTAATAGAGTTTGATGATGGAATATTTTATCAAGCGAGCCTTGACGGCTCGGAGGTGGCTATTATGGCCGACTACCCGCACCCTTTCCCTTTCTCCATTGTAAGTACTCGGAAAACTTCCTCAGAAAAGGAGTCCCTACTTGCCTCTCACATCACACTGCATTGTGATTTATAGGATCGGCGCTCATCGAGCCGCACTCCATCGAGAGTGGCCTCTAGGAGGGCAGCATCTACGTAGGGCAAGCGTTCAAAATGAAAGGAAACCGGGAGCGTTGTTGAGCCTCCTCCCTCTTCAAAGAGATATGTCCTTTGGCATGTGCCTAGGCATGAGATCAGATTGTTATATTTCTCCTCCTATCTTATTTCAGGAGGGGCACACGGCAAACCATGTCCAAACGCCCTGCTAGCCGAGCATCAGCTAATCCGGAGTGATTCTTCGTTACACTTTGAGGGATAATCATATGATCCAACTATGTTAGCATTGTTGAGAGATTGCACTAGCGAAAGTATGGACCCTAGGCCTTGTTTTTAAGCATTGCAATACCGTTTTTGTGCCCGTTTACTATTTGCTACCTTGTTGTTTTTATTTATTCAGATTATAAAAATATATTTCTACCATCCATATTACACTTTTATCACCATCTCTTTGCCGAACTAGTGCACCTATACAATTTGCCATTGTATTGGGTGTGTTGGGGACACAAGAGATTTCTTGTATTTAGTTGCAGGGTTGTTTGAGAGAGACCATCTTCATCCTACACCTCCCACAGATTGATAAACCTTGGGTCATCCACTTGAGGGAAAATTACTACTGTCCTACAAAACTCTGCACTTCGAGGCCCAACACGTGTCTACAAGAATAAAGTTGTGTAGTAGACATCAGACCCCTGTAGTGCTTTTCTTGTATAGTTCACCCTCATGAACTTTGTAGGCTTTAGAGCGGTGAACAATGCGGTGGCCCTCGTTTTGATCATCGGGAAGCTCCTGCCTATTAAGATAGGCCAGGAAGGCTTTGGTCCATGGAGCGATAACAACCATGACCTCATGAGGCAGAGGGTGTTAATTCGGTTTCCGAACCCCCGATGATATCTGTATTGTGTTCGGCTGATGGGGGCGTGATCAGGTCGACATTGGCGTCTCTGCTCTCGCCTTCCATACTACAGATGGCTTGAAGAGCCTTTCCACAAAGGTATTAGGCGGGAAGGGGTCGCGCTTGGCGCCTATTCGCGCGAGTATGTCCGCTGCCTGATTATTGTCTTGAGCGGCATGATGAAATTCAAGCCCATCGAACCGAGCCGGCATTTTTAATACGGCATTTCGATATGCCGTCATTTTTGGGTCTTTTGCATCGAACTCTCCATTTACCTAGGATATTGCAAGGTTTGAGACACCACGCACCTCTAGGCATTGTATGCCCATGAAGACAGCCATGCGGAGGCCATGTAGAAGGCCTTGTATTCGGCTGCATTATTGGAGTCTGTATACATGATTTGCAGCATGTAGTGGACTGTGTCCCCCGTAGAAGATGTCAAGATGACACCAGCCCCCAGTCCGGCTAGCATTTTGGAGCCGTCAAAGTACATGATCCAGTTGGAGTATGAACTGTATTCTTTAGGGAGCTCGGCTTCCGTCCACTCGGTGATGAAGTCGGCCAGCACCTAAGATTTAATAGCTCGGCGCCGCTTGTATGTTATTTCAAATGGTAAGAGCTCAATGGCCCATTTAGCTATATGGACGATGGCATCCCTATTGTTTATAATGTCATTGAGTGGTACTTCGGATGCTACCGTGATCGAGCACTCTTGAAAATAGTGCTGGAGTTTTGGGGATGCCATAAAGACCACGTAAGCTATCTTTTAGTAGTGAGGGTATCGGGATTTGCATGGTGTAAGGACCTCCGATACGTAATACACTGGTTTCTAGATGAGGAATTCATGTCCCTCTTCCCCTCACTCAACGACGAGTACAACACTCACTACCTGGTGAGTTGTGGATATATAAAGCAACATAGGCTCACCAACACTTGGGGCGGCTAGGACTGGGTTGCCTACTAATAAGGTTTTTATTTTTTCCAATCCGGCTGTAGCCGCATCCGTCCACTCAAAGTTATCGGTGCGTCTAAGCAGTCTATAAAGTGGTAATGCTTTTTCTCTTGATCTAGTGTTGACGAAGCCCCCCGTCCAACCGAGGTCACGTGGTATGTCAGTACACCGAGTTGTCGATACTTCCCAACCCAGATCATTTTCCTGTGCACAAAAAACAGTGCAAACCGGAGATAATAGTAATAATAATAATTAAAAAAACATTGCATAATAAATAATTTATGCAAAGTGAGTAATAAAAGAAATATGGCCTGGCGCCGAAGTCAATGTCGATGTAGGGCGTCGGCGTGATGCGGTAAAGGTGTGGCAAAGCCTGAATTCACAGGTCGGTCCGAGTTCCGGAAGCGGCGTTCGCCGGACTATGTACGGAAACTGACCGAACCACTATGCGACCGTCGTTAATGCAGCCACTATTTGATAGACCTGCGTTCATATGATGGACAAAACCAGAGTAATAATTCCTTGGGAAAAATGAACCCAAACAAGCAAAAGATACTAGGATTAATAGCACCTGGTTTATCTGCTGTAACAATCTGGAGAAAGGTTACTCCCAAAATTAGGGCTCGATCCGCACACCCATTGCCTGATGGGTGATGAAGCGGTGGCATAACGATTCTAGCAAAGGTTGGCTCGCCGAGGAAAAGCCCGTGGTCCAGCTAATGTAATGAAGCTGGTTGGCTGGTAACGCCGAAGTCTCTGAAGTAAGTTGATGAAGAGATGGTGAAGCCCTCGGTCTAGCCGAGGAGACGGAGCAGGTCGGTAAGGAGAAGTTGCAGCTGCCGTGTCAGCCGAGGTGTTGAAGCAGTTCGGCGTGATGGACATCGCCTTGAAGAAGAAACAGTGCGGCCCTGTCGATGCAGGTCGTGACGTGGTCGATGCCGGCTTGATGAAGTGACCGTGCGGCGATGCTGGTATGCCCGCTCCGTGTAATCCATGGGGCGGCGATGTTGGTGATGATTTATCCTTCGCGATGCCGGACTCTTGTTCGGCTTGCCGAGATGATGATCCGAAGAAGTTTAGCTCGGCTCAAAAGGCGACGACGTGTCTAGCGCAGGTCGGCAGCCGTGGAGCAGTATTGCCGGACTGGTTTGACACCAGCATGATAGTCAAGATTACCTCAGAGGAGGCTTAAAATTTTATGGGCACATGTTTAAAAACAGTGCACAATACCCTAGGAGCAAATTCCTTTAAGAAGGTTGTCCCATATCACGTTCATAAAGAAACATGAATTCGGGTCGGATCCGTATTCACGCAGAAAACAGATCCAAAAATTGGTCCACTCATTGGAAGGTTCCCGGAGTTTGAACCATTGAATCAAGCTGAAATTTGGAGGGGTGGTAGATATAGGAATTCTGCAGTATATGAACGGTTGGATCTTCCAAAGGACCTTCGAGATGGGCTCTGGAAGCCACGACCTAAACTCGTTCAGATTCTCGTCCAGATTTGACAGGGCTCCGGTATATCGTAGATTGTCGGAGATTCCTCCATCGGAACTCGACGAAATTTTGCATGGTTGTTGTAGACTCAATTCCGCACAATTCCACCAAAGGGATCGTCAAAGCGATGCTCTAAGAGGTGGTGGCAGCAGATACAAGTTCGCCGTTTGGAAAAAACAGCACGGTCGCCCGAGGGCAATGTTGACGTTTAGCCCCCGAGCTCCTTGGGTGATTCCTCCATGATCTTGATATAAATCGGAGTTGATGTTGATGAAGGCCCTCGTCCAAACATGACGATCGGAAATGGAGCACGGTCCTCGGTCGAGCCAAGGTGACCAGTCGAGCCGGTGACGAAGAAGCCGGTGTCGCAGTTGACCTGCGGGCGAGCCATTGATCCTTTTGCCGATCACACAGCGGAACTCTCAATGAAAGCACCAATGTCGGTGTCAAAACCGGCGGATCTCGGGTAGGGGGTCCTGAATTGTGCGTCTAGGATCGATGGTAACAGGAGGCAGGGGACACGATGTTTACCCAGGTTCGGGCCCTCTTGATGAAGGTAAAACTCTACGTCCTGCTTGATTGATATTGATGATATGAGTATTACAAGAGTTGATATACCACAAGATCGAAGAGGCTAAACCGTAGAAGCTAGCCTATGGTATGATTGTTGTATATGATCTATCGACTAGCCTGGCCTCGGTTTATATAATGCACCAGAGGCCTGGGATAACAAGAGTCCTAGCCGAATACGCTGGTGGGGAGAAGTCCTTGTCTTGATCGCCAAGTCTTGTGGAATCTTCCTTGTATGCGGCAGTTGTCTGAACTGACCCATGAGTATACGGCCATGGGGGTCCTCGGCCCAATCTAACAGATCGGGAGACGACGTGGTGAGTACCCATCGGGGCATCGTAGAAACATATACCACAAGCTTCAATAGTAAATACCACCGGCTCGAAAACAGAGCATGGTTGAGAAAACAAAGGATACAATTTACCAAAGGCTTTATGTATTAGGGAAGGAATTTCCCGAGGTTTTCGTAAATGAAGGTCACTGTCGGATGATAAATTCAGCAAAGGATCTGATGGTCCATAACAGAGCTGATGTGAGCATCGGTACCCAACCATAATAAGAAGGGATGCAAGGAGATCAGACTATAGAAACAACTGACTAATTCAAAGCTGAAATGCAAAGGTATTATGATCTTCAAATCAAGGGATCAGAAGCAAACACTCTAATCAAGGATGGATAAGTTGAGTAGGCTTAGGGGTAAAATCGATGGCAATTTGATTGGTCGAGATCCAGCTCATGTTTAAAATGATGTTTGAGTCGGAAGGATAAATTCCAGGGAACAACTGATGATTGTGTGCATTCAGACACATGTTAAATCAAAAGGATCAGAATGACAATCACAAAGGTTTTTAAAGTAAATTGCTAGACCAATGGAATTAACCCGAATGCAAGTATGCATGAATTCCAAGAACAACAGGCTGTTTAGGATTTTCGAAAGATCAAATAGTATTTCGAAGTCTTTTGCGGAACACAAGAACAACTGGGAACGAGTGGATACTCGATAAGTCCGAGGAATTATCCGTAGGGGTATTTCTGCGACATGGAACTACAAGGCAGTGGTACAAGGGATTCTTAAAAGTCGGAGAGCAATTCGATGCATCTTGTAACAACAAGAGAAACTCAGAGTAATTGTATGAACAACAAGTGTATGTCGTTATCCATATGGATATAAGGGTAGTAGGGAAATGAAAAGGCAGAGGGCACAAGGGTTTCGGGAATGATCGAAGAGTATCTTCAAAATCTTCTGGTGTAGTAGGCGATCATCTGTGATAAGGGGCTCTCCGGAAGGAAGTAATTACGAGAACCTAGAGTTAGAGTTAGCAAAATCTTTTAACCCGAATAGAAGAGAGATCAGAGTCCCAGAGTATAGATGAGGAATAAAAGATCCTAATACCACCCAATGGTGACGTGGGCCCATGGCCGCACAGCCAAGTTAGTAAAACAATTTTCATCGACTAGACTCAACTTCGGCCAAGGAGTTTGGAAGGGGATTCCTACAGGCAGTCGGCTCTGATACCAACTTGTGACGCCCCCGATTTGACCGTACACGAATCATACACGCAAATGTGTACGATCAAGAACAAGGACTCACGAAAAGATATCACAACACAACTCTACAAATAAAATAAGTCATACAAGCATCATATTACAAGCTAGCGGCCTCGAGGGCTCGAATACAAGAGCTCGATCATAGACGGGTCAGCGGAAACAACAATATCTGAGTACAGACATAAGTTAAACAAGTTTGCCTTAAGAAGGCTAGCACAAACGGGGATACAAATCGAAAGAGACACATGCCTCCTGCCTAGGATCCTCCTAAACTACTCCTGATCATCGTCAGCGGCCTGCACGTAGTAGTAGGCACCTCCAGTGTAGTAGGAGTCGTCGTCAACGGTGGCGTCTTGCTCCTGGACTCCATCGTCTGGTCGCAGCAATCGGGTATAGGAAGGGGGGAAAGGGGGAGCAAGGCAACCGTGAGTATTCATCCAAAGTACTCGCAAGTAAGGAGCTACACTACATATGCATGCATTGGTATCAAATGAAAAAGGGGTAGCATATGTGGACTGAACTGCAGAGCGCCAGAATAAGAGGGGGATAGCTAGTCCTGTCGAAGACTATGCTTCTCGTAACCTCCATCTTGCAGCAGAAGAAGAGAGCAGATGGTAAGTTCACCAAGTATCATCGCATAGCATAATCCTACCCGATGATCCTCCTCCCGTCGCCCTAGGAAAGTGCGATCACCGGTTGTATCTGGCACTTGAAAGGGTGTGTTTTATTAAGTATCCGGTTCTTGTTGTCATAAGGTCAAGGTACAACTCCGAGTCGTCCTTTTACCGAGGGACACGGCTATTCGAATAGATAAACTTCCCTGCAGGGGTGCACCACATTTCCCAACACGCTCGATCCCCTTTGTCCAGACACACTTCTCTCGGTCATGCCCGGCCTCGAAAGATCAACACGTCGCAGCCCTACCTAGGCACAACAGAGAGGTCAGCACGTCGGTCTAAATCCTATGGCATAGGGGTCTGGGCCCATCGCCCATTGCACACCTGCACGTTGCGTACGCGGCCGACGAGCAGACCTAGCCTCCCTTATACAAGAGCAGGCGTTCCAGTCCAACCCGGCGTGCGCCGCTCAGTCGCTGACGTCACCAAGGCTTCGACTGATACCCCGACGTCGAGTGCCCATAACTGTTCCCACGTAGTTGGTTAGTGCATATAGGCCAGTGGCTAGACTCGGATCAAATACCCAGATCTCGTTAGGCGTGTTATTTTGAAATAACCACGGGCGTCGACCAGGCCAGGCCCACGTCTCTCCTAGGTGGTCTCAACCTACCCTGTCGCTCCGCCACAAAGATCCACTCAGAGGGTCGTCAGGACAAACGTCCTTCGGACCCAATCCGTGAATCACTCGCGGGTACTCTACGAGCCGACCCGACTTTAGTCATCACAGGTATCATATAATATGTATATAAGTATACACCCGTGATCACCTCCCAAGTGATCACGGCCCGATAGTATAGCATGGCAGACGGACAAGAATGTAGGGCCACTGATGATAAACTAGCATCCTATACTAAGCATTTAGGATTGCAGGTAAGGTATCAATAACTGTAGCAACAATGACAGGCTATGCATCAGGATAGGATTAACGAAAAGCAGTAACATGCTACACTACTCTAATGCAAGCAGTAGAGAGAAGAGTAGGCGATATCTGGTGATCAAGGGGGGGCTTTCCTGGTTGCTCTGGCAAGAAAGAGGGGTCGTCAACAGCGTAGTCGATCGGGGCACCAGCAGCGACGTCAGTCTCATAGTCTACCGGAGAGAAGAGGGAGAAGAAACAATGAATATGATGCAAACATATGCGTAATGATGCATGACATGACAAGTAGTGGTGCAAGGTGTGCCCTAACGCGGTATGAGGTGATACCGGTGAAGGGGGGAACATCCAGGAAAATATCCCCGGTGTTTTGCGTTTTCGGACTGATGAATCGGAGGGGGAAAGTTGCGTGTTTGCTATGCTAGGGATGTGTGGCGGACGAACGGGCTACGCATCCGGATTCGTCTCGTCATTCTGAGCAACTTTCATGTACAAAGTTTTTCCATCCGAGTTACGGATTATTTTATATTGATTTTCTAAGATTTAATCATTTTCTGAAATTACAGTTATATTAATAAATCAAAAACATTTAAACAGAAAAGGCTGGGTGCACCCGGTGCAGTGCACCCAGCAGTGCTCAGAGGGACTGACTAGTGGGGCCAGTCAAGTGCCCAGCCAGCAGTTGACTGGTCCATGTTGACTGGTCAACTGTTACGAGGGGTCCCACATGTCAGTGTCACATGTATATTAAAGAGTTGTTTGCATTTAAACTAATTAGTGGTGGGGGTCCAGTGTCAGTGGGTAGTTAGTCTAGTTAATTAACCAATTAACTAATCATTTAATAAGTTATCTTATTAATTATTTTCTTTCCTCTTTTTTATGACTAATCAAAACAAGGGGGTCCCACTGGTAAGTGGCCCTGGCCGGCCCCACGGGTGGTTGGACGTGGACCGTGCTTGAGCACACAAGGGCACGTCGGTGGCCTCGGTGCTGGCCAGAGGAGGAATGAGCGCGGGGGAAGGGAAGCAGGGCACACAGAAGCAGGGGCAAGGTCCAGGACGGCGACGACCTTGGCGAGCGCGGCCAGGTGCCGCGAGGCGCAGGCGGCGGTGGGCTTCGGCGGCCACGGGCAGCTGAAAGCGGAGCGGGCGGGGGCGGCGGCGTGCGTGGGCGCGGGCCAGTGTCGGCCAGGGGGCACATGCAGCGGAGGGGGTGGGCGCCGCTGGCCGAGGCGGACGCAGCCGCGACAGTTGGGGCGTGCGGGTGGGGGGAGGGGGCTGCGGTGGCCTCCAGCGATGTGCTAGGCGAGCGAGGCAGCCAGTGCAGTAGCGGGCCGCGGTGGTAGGAGCGAGCGGCGGCAGGAGGAGAAGGAGGGCGAGGGTGCGCGGTCTCGGGCGGGGTCAGCGCGGTCTGACGTAGGTAGCAGCAGGCAGCAGCGACTAGAGTAGTAAGCAGCAGCAGTAGCAACCGACAGGCAGCAGCGACAGAGAGCAATGATGGTGGCACAAAGAACATGGGACATCAGCAACAGCAGCGGGCGAGCAAGGCACGGCCTGGGCAGGCGATGGTGCACGCGGGCGCGGGTGGATTCAGCGAGTACGGGATCCGAGCGCGGCCACGGCGTGCGGTTGTGGACAGGCACGCGACGAGCTCTGGCCATGGCATCTGGAGCTCATGGAGGCAACGCTACATGGGTAAAGCGGGGAGGGGAAGAGGGGCGATGGACGCGGGGCTCACCACGTAGGCACATGGAGGCCCTTTGGGTGAACGGGAGCGCAGACGGGCGCGGATCGACTGCGACGAGCTCAGTGACCGAAGGTTGAAGACGGGGCTGAAGCCGATGCCGCGGTACTCCTCGAGCTCGAGGTGGTGATGCAAGTGGCGAAGAAGGGTGTGGCGCAAGTGGTGGATAATCTCCCAGAGCTTGGAGAGCCCGATGGCTGCGGAATCGACGGGCGCACGACGATGGCTCTCTCGGAGAAGCTCGAGATCGAGAGAAAATGGCATGGGGAAGAGGAGTGCGAGGGGACAGGGTTCACAGGGGAACGAGGGCGACCTTATCTGCGCCGGGGAGCCATGGGATGGACGCCGCGTGGTCATCCGCGGCCATGGATGGAGCGCGTGCGTCCACGGTGCTCCTGATGAGCAGTAGGAAGGAGGAGATGGCGAGCCAGGCTGGGTTGTGAGGTTTCTAGATGGGCCAAGTGCCCAGTAGGTTAGGTTAGTTAGTTTTTTGTTATTTCTTTTCTTTCACTATTTTAAATTTAGTGTGTATAATAAAAGAATTTAGTTTGCTTATGAAACCTAGCACATAAATATTAGACTATGTAATGACCTAGCACAAAAAATTTCAAATACATTTGAATAGTATAAGTATTTGTTTATTTTTAAAAGGTTAAATTAAATGTTGTTAGTCACTATTTTAATTATTTTAGCTGCATATAAACATTCCCAGAAATGTTGGTTGATGTTTGTTAAGTATTTGATGAATATTTACAACCTTTTGAACATTTTTAAAACACTGTTTTATGAAACTATAATTCGACTTGTTATTTGAATTCGGATTTCACTACAAAAAAAGACACATCCGTGACATTTTGGGCTGAACAATTTTTTTTTTGTCATACATATGACACTTCTATGACGATAATTGTGACAAAACCCGGTATCATCATAGGTGTGGTGGGCTCCTACTTCTATGACAAAAAATCATGACAAAAAATGGCTTTTCGTCCTGGGTGGGCCGGAGACGCAGTTGCATGACATTCTTTGGGTCGTCCATGACGGAAAAAAACCATGGTAGAAGCAAGGGGGAGGAAAATTTCGGGGAGTTCCCGGTTATGGTGGGAGGTCAGGGGCCGAGCGATGCGCGTTTCTCTCGTACAAGTACGCGCGTGTGTGCGAGGCGTTGGCTCTAACTGAACCTGAGCGAGGCGTTGGGCTCTAACTGAACCCGAGCGATTGCACTGCAGGCTATGCGTTGCTGAACCCGAGCGATCGATCGATGGCTGTTAACTGAACCCGATCGAGTGATTCCTTAGCTACTACTGCTAACTGAAGCCGATCGATGGGATAAACAGCGAGCGTTGCGGGGGGGTGGATGAACAGTGAGCGGTGGCGTTGCCTCTGGATGAATAGGACCCCGTGGTGTGGTGGAGGGCTGGATGAACAGTTGACGGTTGAGGGGTGCCCGTGGAGGGGTGGATGAACAGGACCCCGTGGTGTGGAGGGCTGGATGAACAGTAGATGGTGGAGGGGTGGTTGAACAGGACCCCGTGGTGTGGAGGGCCGGATGAACAGTAGACGGTGGAGGGGTGGTTGAACAGGACCCCGTAGTGTGGAGGGTTGGATGAACAGTAGACGGTGTAGGGGTGGTTGAACATAGCCGGTGGAGTAGCGCGCGGTGGAGGCTGGATGAACAGGAGCCCGTGGAGGCTGGATGAACAGGAGCCCGTGGAGGCTAGAGGAGGACGACGGTGGAGATGAACAGTATCCCATGGAGTCCCATTTTGCGGTACGCCACACCCCTCCCGATGAACAGGACCCCCGTTTCGACCGTAGCGCTCCAACACAAGTCTATTTCGTCCGTTTTGCGGTACGCCACACCCCTCCCGATCAACAGGACCCCCGTTTCGATCGTAGGAGGTCTGTTTCCTCCGTTTTGCAGTACGCCAGACCCCTCCCGATGAACATGATCCTGTTTCAAACATGGCCGGTCGAACACAAGGCCGTTTCCTCTGTTCTGCGGTACGCCAAGCCTCGTTTCCATCGCCTGTTCCATCCAACCCCTCCCGATGAACACGACGCATTCCGTTGCCTCCCCATGAACACGACGCATTCCGTTGCCTCCCCATGAACACGACGCATTCTGTTGCCTCCCCATGAACACGACGACGACGCTGTTTCTCCATTCCGACCCAGCCATGTACACGAGCACTGGTCATACGTATGCGCGAGTAGGCATTCGAGACCCCGCCCGTATGTACACATACGTGGCCGTATTTTCTTTCTTGCACCCTGGCCGCTATACGTACGTGTACATGCTACGTGCGCGCCTCTACTACGACACGTGCGCGCCTCTACATCGACCAGTATGTACGTACACGTTCACGACCAGAATGACAACACTACGTACGCTTCAACCAGGTGGGTCCCGACTGTCAGGCACTTCCTTGCCTGCGAAGGTGTAGCTGGTGGGTCCCAGCAGTCAGGGGGCGAATCGTTTTGTTTTTTTTGCCCGGACGCACTTCCTTGCATGCGAAGGTGTAGCTGATGGGTCCCAACAGTCAGGGGGCTGGTGGGTCCCAGCAGTCAGGGGGGCGAATCGTTTTTTTTGATGCACTTCCTTGCGTGCGAAGATGTAGCTCGTGGGTCCCAGCAGTCAGGGGGCGAATCATTTTTTCGTGAAATACGGTGGCCCGTCCGGTGGGTCCCCGCTGTCAGGTGGAGGAATAATTATTTTGCGCGTAATAAGGAGGCACTTCCTTGCGGCTACCGTGGACCCAGCTGTCAGCCTCTCCACGCACAGTACTCTTCCGTTGGAAGTCGGTCGTTGACCATGTTGACCACGCCGCGCCGAGAGCACTAGGGCGGTGGTCTGGACGACGACGAGGCCTAGGAAGGAGATGACGCGGAGCTGAGGAAGACGCAACAGTGGAAGCCCGTGCGGAGAGGAGTACGAGGGTTCACTGGTTCGGCTGCGGTGTGAGGCTGCCGTCGCCGCAGAATAACAGGGGTTGTGGGTGAGTGGAGGGATGGCCTGGCCAGCGATGGGAGTAGTATGGGGGCGGTGAGGCCTCCGCGGCAGCACAGCCGGCCACGGGAGGCAGGAGCAGGCGGCACGACCGGCGCTGCTTTGGGCGGCTGGACCAAGAAGACCAGAGGTAGAAGAAGCACTACGGCCGTTGGATGGACATCGTACGATCACTGCAGCTAGAATCGTTTATATTAACTAAGTTGACAAAGCCCTTGGTACACGTCAACTTAGTAGGCCCACAGCTTGGATTTGGCAGAGAACATATAGCCCATTTGCGATTTGTAAGAATGTACAGCCCATTTTTTAATTCTAATGGAATTTACTACAGCCCATTTATAGCCCATTTATAGTTTGTTAAAAGTACAACCCAACTTCTAGCTAGGACAACGATTAATAATTTCAAACAACCGCTCAAAACAGAATTCAAAAAAAATCCCACATTTTGATGGGATCCGAAATATTTTTATCTGAAATTTCTAGTCAGGTTAAATATAATTTCAAAATAAAGTTGTATTACATTAAAATCCAACAAAATATTGCGCGCGCAACAAGTAATGAAATTAAAAATTTCAAATTCCAAAAATAATATATTTTTCAAACTAATTACGTGTTTGGTGCATAGTAATTGTCCAGTTATTATAATTACATCCCATTTATTATTTTTTAAAGTCCATTTTCTTGTTAAGCCTAATGCATACCTCCTAGGAAAGTTTGCAGCCCAGCGGAGCGGAGAATAACAAGTTGACCCGGATATTGTGTACAACTGTCGGCCCAGTTGCATTGCTGATGTTGAAAAAAACTATTTTTTATACACACATTTAAAAAAATTTGTATAGATAAGGAACATTCTTTATACACACATTTAACAATTTTTAAATACATGATTAACACTTTTTAAAACATATTTTTTAGTCAACAGTGGGCCCACAGCGAGCGGAGGAGGTCACAATACACATATTTTTTAAATACATGATTAACACTTTTACAAAAACAATTAGCCCACAGCGAGCCAATTAGCTCCAGTCGGCCCACAGTGGGCCGACAGGACCCAATCAGCCCACGGTGGGCCGACAGGGGCCAGTCGGCCAGCTGTAGGCCGACTGGAATCCAATCGGCCTGTTGTGGGCCGACTAGGCCCAGTCGGCCTGCAGCGGGCTGACGGTGTATTATTTTTGAAAAAAATTACCCAGCGTAATATTTATGAAAATTAATAAAAATGTATTATTTAAAAAAATAGCAAAAAAGGCCTGTGTAGTACAGTACAACCTAACATGGTTACTCAGCCCACATTCAGCGATGCCGGAAAGGCCCAAACAAGGCTTCTGTACAACTTTTTGAAATCACTGAGCTCAATTAATAACTTAAGAAAAAAGTTAGATTACAGTGGAACCTAATTAAAAGTTGTCATGAGAAAATAAATAATTCAACGGGTCCCACTTGTGCGTGTGTGTGTGTGTGTGTGTGAGAGAGAGAGAGAGAGAGACCCATTGGCCGATGCTCGTAAATACATCTTTCAGCCATATGCATTGCTGATGCTCAGTAAAAACTTATATAGTTGACACAATCATATAGAACATCATAGCACACTGAACTTGCATACAAAAATTTCACGCAGGCGGCACAATCAGGATGGAAGCAGTGGATCGCTACGGGAAGGGCTATGTTGAAACCAACGAAGTCGTACATAACAGTTCATCGTCTTTATCAATGATGGGGAAATATCTTGAATGTTGTGCAAAGAAAACAGACAGACAACACAATAAGTTCTCCTAGCACATTAAGTTGACGTACAACCCTTTCTAAAAAAAGTTCAGGTACAAAATTAGAACAGGTCACAATCAATTGTACTGGCATATCAGTGCTTCACACCCATAGCTCGGATTTAACTAGTATCTGACAAGATTCAGTTGTTACCTCAAATTAGAGCACATCCAGGCAGCCAGCCCTGCCTCTTCTCCCAAAGAAGCAGTGGCCTCCGCCGCGCGATGGAGTAGGCCCTGTGCCATCCATCGTTCCGAGCAACACGGGGAAAGTCTGACGTTGACTCCTGTAATGGAAGTTGTCGACGGACCCTGGCACCAGCGGCGGCGGCAGGACTTCGATTGATGGATTGACCACTTCTTTGACATGCACGAACACTCGATACAGGTACATCCCTAACGTGGTCCACGGCGGCCTTGGTGGCGATGAATAGTACAACCCCGGTTCCTGCACCGGTATCTCAACACCAATCACCTTCGGTATGGTGGACGGCTTCTTCATCCATGCCATAACCGTCAGAGCCCAGCTGTCTGGAGGAACAAACAAACTTACGAGCTCACCTCCAAGGTCGTTGATAAGCTCGTTCATGGACTCGCTCTTCCAAGCACGTCGAGGCATTCCATGGAAGGTAAGCTTTGTTAAAAACTCAAGCTCAGAGGGCACCGAGCCCCATCCTGGGTGCCACCGATCAAAGCTCACCAGCGTGCCATCGCAGAACAAACGCCGGGAAGATTCGAACACACGACTGCAGTCGAAAGTTGTCCGTAACCTGACAAAGAAATCAGCCGGTGGCGGACAAACTTCAACGAGCAAGTCACTTATTTGGATGCCGTGCGCAATGCCAAGAGCTTTGACAAGGTCATCTGGCGAGACGGGAGGCCGGTCGCCGTTGATGGTTACCATCAGCACTTTGCCGGCAAACTGGTCGTCAAGCGCCGCCATGCCACTGTTGAGCGACAGCACGCAGCGACCGAAGGCAGGACGGACCTCAGGATCTCCAGCTCGGAGATCCGTGTTGACCGGCGACATGATAGTGCGCTTGAGTACAGGGAGTACAGGAGGGGGATTTGGGGGAACTGGAGTAGGAATCGAGATTCCAGAGGTGGGGGGGGGGCGGGAGACTGCGGATGAAAAGGTAGCATGAATTTCGAGCACGCGCCAATATGCTCTCGGCGCGCAAGCGCACGAAAACACCGGTGGCGCCCACATGTCGGCCTAAGAGTCCTTATTCATTCTTTTTTGGAGAGCCCGGCCTTTTTTCAGGATCTTTTGAGAGCCCGGCCTGAGAGTCATAATTGACCTGTTTGGCATTGCGTTACTACTCGGCCCATATTCAACGACACCTCACTGGCCCAAACAAGTGTACATCATCGAAAAGACACTGAGCTCAAATTATATAACTTGAAAAAAGGAGATATACTCTGAACACTGGAGAATGGTGATGCCCTCATTTAGCCCACCAGTAGTTCGAGACAATAAACAGTTTGAAACAACGATATATACAACATTCAAACACTGACTAGTGACTACTACTGACATAAACAGCAAGACATGATAGTTCATAAGAAGTCTTGCTACACCACCAAAACGCACCCATCTGCAGCGCTCAGACTCTCGTGATCCAGACGAGAATGACATTCTAAACAGAAGCAACTATTACATAGTAAGAGTGACATAGACGAGGATGACCAAATGACAAGGAATATGCATAACAAAAGAAAGAACTACCCATCCAGAACCAGCAGCAAAGACAACAAAGTCATTCGAAGAGATGATCCAACACCATCATAATTTGCAGCCCCGCTTCAGCGACCAGTGATCCGGAGACACCAGTACTCCACCCTTTCGATGCAACAGCCCAATTACCTATCAACCTGAAGGCTCGAACCACATCACTGCCTGTCGTAATTGAGACATCCAAGGATCAAAGTTAATCCGGATGCCTTTGTCATTCTCACCTTCTTTTGGCTGCAGGCTGTATCGTTGACAATCAGGGGAGTTTGCTCCCGAACTCCTAGGGCTCGCCGTGTAGACACAGTTTCCATAGCAAACAGAGCCTCTCTGCCATCAAGGTCCTTGCCAACGGTGATCTCCTGGTTAATCGGATAATTGAGTCCGAGAAACAGAGAGTGTGAACCAAGGCTGTTTACCCGCCTCCAACTAAAAAATCCTAAAGGCCCCAACAAGCTGGTATCCTGCTCATAGACGTAACAGCCACTGTCCGGATACTCACGTATTACACGGTGCTTGTATACAGTGGGGTTTTTGCAATATAACTTTTCCGGCTCATGTGTCCGAATGATCATCAGTCTTTTGCCGTCGTCTGATCGAGCGAGGAACCAGTTGTGCTTCCCTGTTTTTGGCAAAGGTGGTGTGATTACAAAGGGCAGTAACTGTAGGGACACTACATCATATCAAAAAGGACATGCATTGTTAATGTAAGATCAGCATTGTTCAGAGTATGAGTAGGATAATGCAAGAAACAGCATTGATATGTCCCTGTTGGAACTGGGAGGAAAATACAGGGAAATGTATACTGGGTTCGAAAATATAGAAGTGCCATGCATGGTTATACTCATGTTATCTCGCAATCGATTCTTCACAGGAAACTACCATGTCATGCATGTTATGTAATCATGTTCTGTCCTCACAAACAAATTCTTCAAGGTAACTAACAGACCATGCATTGTTATATACTCGTGTTCTGTGGGCAAAAATTTTGTGAGGATATTATTCTAGCCATTGATTGCTGAAGGGCGAATATAGGTATGTACACATGGTAAGCATTGCAGGATTTCACTACTTCCAAATATAGAGTTCTCCATATGCACATTTACTTCCCTAATGTATGGTTAGATGAAACCAACAGTGTGGTGCATGTTTCTACATCATGAAAATGAGGAAACTAACATGGCCATTGATACACACTCATATTTAGTAGTAGTATATAGATTACTGTAAAATAAGGATAATATCCATATATTCCTAACCGTTTGATTATTCAGGGTACAAATTGGCTGTAATGACATGGTCACAATCGCATGAATTAACTCATTCCAAATATAGCTGATTTACGGCGTCTCTAATACATTGCCATAGTTCTACTCAAATTCTGCTCAAACAGAGATATGCCAATCATCACAAAAAGTTCAAACAGTGTCATGGCGTCATCATTAACATGAGAGGAAACAACTTACACGCGCCGTCCCAGCAATACATGGTGCCATCTGCTTTGTCGATCGCGTAGATGATGCCATTGTGTTCAATAGCATCACAGAAGTGTGTATCAGCTTTGACGATGATCCACTGCGAGCCGAGTTGTCTCCAGCTAAAGAAGGCACCGGCGTAAAGATAGGCGAGTCCGCGGTCGAACAAGGCAATTAGCTTGAAGTCTGTGTAATTCGCATGTCGTGTGGGCACTTGGCAGATTACAATCTTCTGCAAAACAAGGTCCGTCCAACTGACGTAGTAATCTAGATGACTTGGACCGCGATGGTAATACTCTATATAATCCAACGGAGGAAGGATAATCTCATGGGAGGTCTGGAAGTTCACGAGCACCAACTTTTTACCGTCTTCTCTGAAGGCAGCCATCCAGTGGGAGTTCATGCCGACCCAGTACATACCTGCCAAGAAGTTTCGGGCGATGGTGATCGGATCGATGTCGAGGGAAATGATGTACGGCGACCCACTACATACCTGCAAAGAAGTTTCGGCTAATGGAGATCGGATTGAAGTCGAGGGGCATCATGCACGCCTCCGTATCATGGTGAGCTAATCTCGCAAGACCAGATAGCAGCAAGCAGGGTGTCTTGAAAAGCTTAGGCCTCGCTTCGACGATGGTCGTGTGCATGTCCCTCGAGCATGCAGCCAGCCGCAGGGTGCTCAACATATCCATACACGAACAACAGAGGTCGAGGATGTCACTGGGGAGATTGCTCCAATCGTGGCTCATATGGATGTTGCGCGGTTCGCGTTCGGCCATGGTGGAGTTTGGAAGGGGGCTTGATTTACGAGGGAGAAGAATGTCGGTCCTGGAGCGGCTAGCGAGGGAATAGTGGTACTGGGGGAGGCGAGTGAGGCGACGGTACACGGGGGCACAGTGAGATGGAGACGGAGAAGGAGATGGAGATGGAGTGGTGCTATGGGAGCGGAGAGGGAGACGAGGCGAGGTGCCAATGTGCTGTACAGCGGCGGTGACAGACTGCACTGTGCACAGGGTGAGGCTGACTTTGGTAACCCAAACACGCCGCCTGGACTAGTGTCAGGCGCAGGGTGTTGTCACTTCACTCTGAGGACCGGATGAATAGTATTTTGACCATCAAGTGTACCACAGTTGTACTACTACTACTAGTAGTAGTAGGTACATGAGTACTCCAGTATTGTATAGCGTAAATAGGTCTCCCGTGCTAGCATGCCTGTTCACTTCATCGTTCAGGTATCATCCATATTGCGAGCAGAACCAAATTCTCGTGCATGCCCAATCAACGCTCTGTCGTGATGCATGCAGTGGTCGTTCTGGTGCATCAAGGACGGCATGCAGATCGTTCCACACTTGAGAAGAGGAAAAATGGAAAGGTAGAACGCGGCAGCAGAGGAAGAGAACGCTGGCTAACGAGGCTGGGAGGGGATCGAGCAGGAAGTTAATGCTCCACGCCTAAAGGTTTTGGGAAAACCTGATTTTCATAAGGTGACTTATACTCACCTAAACGGAGGGAGTATTCCTTAACCAGAGAATGTTGTGTCTCCCACTCACGCGCTCAAAAAAAACCACGACACATTTTTTTATCTGTTTGCATAGGTCCCACCTATCAGGAAGGATGGGCACGTACACGAACAGGTACGACTCATCAGTCTACCCGCATAGCCTTTTCGTTTAGTCTACCTAGCCGTCTAATCAACTGCCTGCACGCCACTTCTCCCATTTACTTCTCCATCGGGAACCGATTCTCCTCGGCTTCTTCACCTCCCCTTCGTCTTCATTTGCATCCAAACCCCACTGCGTTCACATTGTTTTAACCTCTTTAAATAATCATCTACTACTTCAGTTAGACTAGCCATCTAATCCTAATTCTCCAAACCATAGCCCTCCGTTCCAGCGGTTCCAAATGGCGATAGAGATCGAGATGCAGGTTTTTAGCGTCCAACATGTCCTCGTCGAAGGCTCGATGCGCATAGTTGCCACCGTCACCGTCCACCCAAGGGTTGTTCGGCAGTGGATCAACAATGTATCCAACTCCCTCGAAAAGGTAGAGACGAGGGTCATCGGTCTCGACGCAGAGTACACGGAGCGTGCCCCTGGGAAGATCCAGCGCGCCGCCGTCCTTCAGCTGTGCCTCGAAGATGATGTTTTGGTGTACCACATCATACACTCGCCCTCCATACCAGGTGAGCTTCACGATTTCTTGTCTCGGGAGGACGTATACTTCTGTGGGGCAGCCATCGAAGGGGACAAACAGAAGCTGGAGCCGTACAACCTTGATTTGAATAGCATCGCTGACCTACAAACCAGAATCAAAATTCCTGTAGAAGTTTGTGATAAACAGACACCATCCCTATTCGACGTAGCAAATTTTGTGCTCGGTACAAATCTTCAGAAGGGTGACGAGACGGTGGCATTAAGGTCGTCTGGATGGGAGAATTATCCCTTGACGTACGAGCGGATAAAATATGCTGCCCTCGATGCCCGTGTGAGTTTTGAGATAGCTGCAAGGTCCAAAGAGCTTGTTGCGAAGCCGTCTCCCACAGAGAATGAGAACAAGAAGAAGAAGAAGAAGAAGAAGAAGAAGAAGAAGAAGAAGAAGAAGAAGAAGAAGAAGAAGAAGAAGAAGAAGAAGAAGAAGAAGAAGAAAAGGCTGCACCAGCAGGAGGGCATTATGGATGGATGAACTATTTCCTCTCTTGTAAAAAAATTATTCCCTCTCGGTGTATATTGATATAGATGGACTATTTCGATGGTGTGCATGTCTTTGGAACAGAGTAGTAGCGTGGGTCCGCTTGACTATAAGGAACTATTTATCCGCATATATAGCTTTCTCTGCTACTCCTTCCAGTGATCGGTATGCAGTGCATGTGTCCGTAGACATGACAACTTGTCCATGGAAGTTCAACTACGGCGACCATCACGTTTCATCTCGCGATTCCCACGACGCCTCTCCAACCCACGGCACCACGCCCCCCGACGTGCGCCTCACCCCTCTCGGCCGCACCGCCCCTCTGCCTTTGTGTGCATGACATGTGGGCCACCTAAAATGCGGCGAGCATCAAGTTTCTACCACAGCCACCCGCGATTCCCACGACGCCGCTCGAACCCATGAAACCACACGTCCCCCGACCTGCGGCTCACCCCTCTTGGCCCCACTGCCCCTCTGCCTACGGGAGCATTACATGTGGACCAGTCACCTATCGGGTCCACATGTTATTGACTCAAAGGTAGGTGTAGTAAGGCGCTGAAGCTCAGTCCCGACGGCCCTGAGAGGGAAATGTAACTCCTGCGCCAGGGCTTGTGGTGCTCCCGCAGCACGAACTCGTGCCAAACTCGAGATTTGTTTCTTTACTATACATGCACGCAACGATTTAATGGACATTGTAATCTCAACATGTGATGGGGAGCTCTAAATTTGAATTTGAAACTTATAAAACGAAAAGATTCAAAACAAATAAACTGGGAGAGAGGGAGTATATCGTAGGATGTGTCCCATACAAAATAAGTCCCCTGGTTTGTCACCGCGAAGATGCGGTTAGAAAGGAGCACAGCGTCTTCCTACTCGTACGGCAACAAATCGGCCGCAGACAGCATGGTCCGCCTTTGACCGCCATGTGCAAGGTTCGTGCTATCTTATTCAATCTCACCGTGGTTCCATCGTACCAATTCATGCGGTGGCCCGTTGCATGGCTGATCCCAATGTTGGACAAAGGTTCTACGGGAACGGTTTCACCGTTGTAAATGTTGTGCAAATTGATGTTGGTACCCTCCCGTACATATGCAAGCCAATCTCCACTCGCACCGAGCCTAACCTGTGAAACAGTGGGCAGGGGGAGAATTAGGAAATGGACACGGAAGTAGTCTTTAGAATGCATTTACTACGTGATCAAACTCATCTTACCTGCTCATCGGAGGAAATCCGAGTGCCCCTCAACGTCGGCATCTCAAGGGGCGTCAACTTGCAACTACGGCCACGCCGCGCTGGAGAGACCCCCAAGGAAACATCCTCGTGCGTTCCACGGAACATCAAGATGCATTTGTATGAGTAGTTTATCTTGTGAGAGAAAAGGATGAACGAGGGAAGGCCTCTAGAGATAGAGATGGACACTACTACTACCAATGTGCTGGCCCGTGCGTTGCAATGGATCCAAAGTAGTAGAATAATACTTGTTCACGTGCTTGAAATATAAACACTCTAGTTTTGATATACATGTGTCAGCAGACATGACAGCTTGTCCATGGAAGTTGAACCACGCGACCATCACGTTTCTTGTTTCTACCACTGCCACACCCACACGCGATTCCCACGACGCCGCTCCAACCCACGGCATGACGTCCCCCGACGTGGACATGGATCCTCTAACGTGGCTATCACTGCCTTGCCCTGCCTTTCCTTCGCTGACAGGTGGGACCCACGCTTATGGGTCCCACATGTCAGTGACAGAATGGTAGGATTGTTCGCGTCAGGGGATCCTCATCCCCCCAACGTGCCCCTCATCCCTCTCGGCCCCACCGTTCCTCTGCCTTTGTGTGCATGACATGCGGGCCAGCTGAACTGCGGCGACCATCAACTTTCTACCACAGACACACCCGATTGGACGCGGTTTGCCTGCTCCGCTGCTGTGCTCCGATCCGTACTCCCGCACCATCGAATTTTCATCCAGCGGCTGTGACACATTTCGTCCCGGGCATCAATCCTCAGCTGGAGTACTTATGTACTACAGGTAGTACCCGCCGGTGTGGCCATCTACGCCTCGTAACGCCCCGACGCCCAGCTGTGGCACCCTCGCCACGGCCACGCCACCACCGGCCGGTTCATCTCGAACGAGTGAGTCGCGAACCACGCCACCACCATGAGAATGACATGTGGGCCAGCCGCATTTAAGGTCCGCATGTCATTGACTCATAGGCCGGGCACTAAGCCACTGAAGTTCGGTCCCGTGGGCCCCGAGAGGGAAATGTAACTCCTGCGGCAGGCCTTGTGGTGCTCCCGCAGTACGAGCTCGTGCCAAAACTGGAATTTGTTTCTTACTACTACTCCTACCAACTAGTACTAGTAAGGTACACGTGCATTGCACGCATGAGATTCTGGTGGTTTGTGCATTATGCTTCTACATGTGGAGCTTTCTGGATTCTAACATGTGGCAAAATCTCGTGGAATGTAAGGTTAGGCAAGTTTGATTAACTTAGGTGAGTGTTTGGTTCAAGCCACACCTTAGGCAAGCTACACTAAGGCCCCACATGACATACACACAATCTAAGATGACTTATTCACCTAGACGGAGGGAGTAGTGTTTCTAGCAAGATGCCCGCGCGTTGCACGAAGTTGATGGAAAAGGTAAGCACAACTTATAAATTGACGGATGGAGTACTAGTTACAGTGATGCATATAATTAAGCAAAGGGATCGCACATGTCGGTATTGACTGGAACGAGAATGCAACAACAAAATAAGAATTAAGGCCACGATGATGCGATCGCAGTGGTGGTTACAGAAGGCAAGAAGAAAGATGGATCCACGAACGTACGACCTCCTCCTCCTCAACTTAGTGCGCCGGGCCACCGACCGGCGGCTAAGGAGCGGTGGCTTTTGTGGCGAGGTCGAGGTGCTTCTCAGCAAAGGCATCCAAGGCTTCCAGCCGGTTGAGGAAGGCCAATGTTGTAGCGTCCTCACTGGCCTTGTAGATACCTATGTACATAATTTGCTCGTACACGTGGATGTTTAGGTCGACGAATTCTTGCAGGGCGAGGCGCCTCGCGGCGAGCGCGACCTCCAGGTGGACATCCTTCATGGCGTCGGCGGGCAGTCGCAGGGCCACCAATGCTTGAAAGAGGTTCCGGCCATGGAGGCCGATTAGGGTGGCAGGCAATGAGAAGCCCGAGTGCGCGGGCTGGAGGAGTACGGCGATGTCATCCGTGAGCTTCTTGATGAAGGTGAACTTGTTGCTAGTGTCAACGATCATCTGGTCCAACTGAGAGTCGTAGTTGGCGTCGACGGCGGCCATCCACCAGCCGGTCTCCAACACCGTCTGGAGACGATCCTCGGCGCCATGCCGCAGGCCGGCGTCGTGGACCATCTGGCGCAGCCGCTGGCCGCTCACGCGCATCGCCGCCATGGGTCTGGAGTGAGCTCTTTTGCGCTTAGTGTAGGTGCTTAGGCAAATGCTTAGGTGCGTACGATGTGGTAGATGCATTGGAATGGAGGGGCACCTTTATATATGGGCAATGAGGGCAAACTGCGTTGCATTCACATCGTGCAGCCTCTTTTCCCGGACCTCCTCCCATTACTTCCCTCATGCATTAATTGAAGGAGGATGCATTGGCCGTTCAACATATCGGGAACCGCTACTCCCTCCCTCATCTGCATTAAAGCCGTATCGGGAACTGCGCCGCCCGCTGTCAAATCGAATACTCCCTCCGTCTAGGTGAGTATTAAGTCATCTTACGAAAACCACTCGTTTCTTCACATTATATACGTACAATATATATGGCCAACATCATATAGCCAGCAGTTTAGTTGTCAAAGAATTTCAGGGTGCTTAGTTTTGTCAAAGAATTCTAGGGTGCTTAGTTTTATTTGAGGGGTGGGTTGTGCACTTATGCTGGACACCATTATTGTGACAAGCCTTTTTAATAGTACTACTGTACAAAAGTGGAGTATATACATTTTTTAAAAGGCTAGAGGGCGGGGCAGTCTAGCTCGGTCAGTTTCACGAGAGGCGATGGCCTTTGTGATTTGCCGGCTCATTACTGCTGTCAAATCGAATAGTACTGCGCCGCCCGCTGCACGCCCGGCGCCTCCATTAAGCCCCTCCATTAAACCCGCATGCAAACCGAGAATCCTACTCCGGCCACACGTCCGTTCATGAGCGGGCCGGAATTAAACGCAACACCGGTCGAGCTCCTCTCGTCTGCCCTCAGTTTAAACGAGACCAGACGCCAGCCAAGCTCCTACCGTTCGCTCTCTATTTACACGAGGCCAGACAGACAGCGGGCAAGAATCGCACCCCTCCGCCGCTTCCCCATCTCCTCCTTCACCATTTTCTCCACTCTTCCGATGGCTTCCGATGAGCCGTTCACCGGCATATTACCCGGCTGGGTGGCCCGCCGAGCCCTCCGGATACGGGCGAGGTCGCTCGGTGCTTCACCAACCTCGCTTGGCCCGACGGAGCCAGTTGTCGCCCCAATCAGGCGCGTGGTTCAGCAACTCGCCGCTCCAGTTCAGCTTGATGAGGAGTGGCGAGTTGCTCCACGCCGGCACGGCGGCGAGCACACCGGTACGGGCGCCGTCGCTGCCGCGTCGTACCGCGCCACCAGTGTCTGCGGTGGCCGCGCCTCCCGTGTCTGTGGGCGCGCCTCCCGTGCCTGCAGCAGCGCCATGCAGGCAGAGACAGAAGCCGGGTGCATGGAGAGCGACGAGAAGGTGGCCAGCTTCTCCATGTCTGCCGCCATCATCGAGGAGAAGTAGAACACGGGAGGCCGCCGCCACTTGGGACCCATGAAGGCCACCGCCGAGGTGACGACCGCGGATTCAGGTGGTTTCTTTGCTGCTTCGTCTCTTCCGAGGACCTTCGTCGACCCCGCAAGTGTCTGACGGACATGAGGAAGACAAAGGGATCTACGGGCGGCCATTTAGAACTAAAATAAGTCTATATACATCCATTTCTAGGGCAAGTATTTCTGGACGGAGGGAGTATTAATTATACAAGAGAGCCGGATTGGCACCTCTTAGTTCATGTAAATGTAATGAAATCCATCATGTTTATATGAAGATCCAGCTTTTTATATGAAATCCTTCATGCTTATATGAAATCAGTCCGTGTTTGCACGAATTTCATCTGGTTGATTAGAGTTGTAAAAATGTATGCCGCTGACGTTTGATGTCGTCCTCCGCTTAAGGAAGCAGGAGGAAATTTGTCGGCTGCCGTTGGAGATGCTCTTTATGTTGGTGACATCCAATCCATTTGAGTTAATTGCCTATATGATTGTCCCTCTATAAAAAGTTAATTGCATGTACAGTGTACACGTAACTTGCAGGGTGGCTACAACTTCGTACAGAAAGTTAAAAAGAAACAAGTCCATCCTTAATCTTGTATTCTAAGTACTCTGTGGGTTCCACTGTCAGTACAGTAGCGAAAGAAGTATATATTAAATAAGTAGAGTAATATATAATATAAAAATATAAATTTAAAAGACAGAATTCGAACTCATGTCATCACGTTGCGAGCATCCGGCCTTAACCAGCCCAGCACATTTTTGTTGTAGATCATGCTGGAGATATATCTCCATGTCTACTCTTATATATACTCCATTCGTTCCTAAATATTTGTCTTTTTCAGATTTCAAATGGACTACTACATACAGATGTGTAATGAGACATATTTTAGAGTGTAGATTCACTCATTTTGCTCCGTATGTCTTTTCAGGAAGGGGTCAGATTTGTCCTTGATTTATTTATGAGGTATCCAGATGGCAATGCACCGCCAAGAAAAGAGGGTAACATCAAAATTATGGACTACTTTTTTGAGTATGTTGGTAAGGTCCGGTCATAGTCACTTGTGAAATCTCTAAAAGACAATACTCCTCCGTCCGAAATACTTGTCATCAAAATGGATAAAAGGAAATGTGTCTAGACATATTTTAGTTTTAGATACATCTCTTTTTATCCATTTTGATGACTAGTATTTTCGGACGGAGGGAGTAGAAAAAGAGTTGGTGATGATGGTGTGCGTGCCATCCTGCAATATAGGCCGTCGGATTTATATCTAACGGATAGGAAAGAAACTATGGCAATTTTGCAACAATATACCCACACGCCTCTCCGCGTTCGCAAATAAGGCCTTCCCTCATTCAACCTTTTCTCTCACAAGATAAACTACTCATACAAATGCATCTTGATGTTCCGTGCAACGCACGGGCAGCTAGCTAATTTCTTTTAAAATAGTTCCTGCGAGAATTGGGTTGAAGTGATATATTTTATGTCTGCCCCGAATGATTTCAGATTCACTAGTAGTAACAAAGAAAAGGTTGCCTTGTTAATTAACAGAAAACAGGGTGAAAAACATCACATGAGGCCGGTAAAAACAAGGCACACTGGGTTCAGCGTCATCGTCACTATAGTTGTGCGCGTGCGAGAAGTCTACATATCGAGGGGGCTACCAAGACACAATGTTTGAGAGAGAAACCAATTGACAGATTATGATCAGATCGAGTTGTCACCCTTCTGTTGTCATTGTTGGGGGGAGGGAGAGAAAGACGTATTGAGAGTGTGCGCGGTAGGCACAGAGGCACAACTAGCAAGTGTTTGTGTGTGTGTTTGTGTGTGTGTGTGTGTGTTTGAAAGAGGAGTAGATAGATTATTATCAAGATCGATGTTCCACCCTACTCCTTCGGTGTCGGGTAGTGTGTGTGTGTGTGTGTTTGAGAAAGAAGCCAGTCGATAGATTAGTATCAAAATCGAGGTGTCACCCTACTCCTTCGGTGTTGGGAAGTGTGGGTGTGTGGGGGGGGGGCAATGACACTCACATATCTCTACTCTTATAAAAAAACAGAGTTGGTGATGATGGTGTTCCTGCCATCCTGCAATATAGGCAATCCGATTTATATCTGACGGACAGGAAGGAAACTATGGCAATTTTGCAAAAAGATACCCACACCCCTCTCCGCATTTGCAAATAAGGCATTCCCTCGTTCATCCTTTTCTCCCACAAGATAAACTTCTCATACAAATGCATCTTGATGTTCCGTGCAACGCATGGGCATCTTGCTAGTAGGGAGAAGGAGTTTGTGTGACACATATCTAGCTATATTAAGGGATAGGTAGATAGCATATGTGTGAGAGACATTAGTGGCTGTGGGTGGGCGGAATTCAAGGGGTGGGCGTGTTAGACATAGAGAGCGTGTGTGTTTCTATGTGAGAGACTTGTAGGACAGGGTAGAAAGACGAATTTAACCCTGACGGAGGGAGAGAAATACACGAAGTGCGCGTGTGTGATTCCGATGCCCACAGGGAAATGAGATATGTATGCGTGTGAGAGAGATTGCACAATTCATTCACGTATCACTATCTAGCGATCGTGGACGTGCATCGCTTGAACATAAGTCAATATCTACTTCGTATCGTGGCCAAAGGTACAATATCGATTCAACGCTATAAAGATTGGACACTCACATATCACATTTTTTTCTATTTAAATAAGCCTTTTTAGTTGTGCATGCCAAAGTTACAGTGATGTTTCTTCAAACAACCAATGTAGCTATCATGAACATGCACCATTGTTACTCTTGCATTCAAATTCATTAGTCTTGGATGATTTAAGTTTCTATTTTGAAGTAATATATGTAATATTCATATATGAATTCAACAGGTATGCAATTTATGAAATGGAGGCTATGTAATCATATGAGGTAACACTTTTAAGTAGCTGACTACAATATCCATTTCTTTTTGTGCGCCTCTACACTGACACGTCAATGCATTATATTTAAAGTAAATAACCAATGGCACTAAATTATCTATTTACACGAGAAATACATAGGCTGAGCGTTTGATCCCTTTTTTGTGAACGCGCCACTACACCCGTACGATTGGCCGCGCCCGTGTGAACGTCCAAGTTATCGGCGCATCACCCCGAGTTATTGTCTTTTTTCTGGGGTGGACTTCACACCAGTTATTAACTGCTGACGTGTGCCCCGTGTACACAGTCTAGCATGACCTTCCCGCTAACACGGTCCAAAATTAGTTGAAACTGGATGCGAACGATCCCGCGGGCGGCAAAATCTCCCGCCTCCTTCTAAAATTTACGCCACCTTAGTCTTTAGCATGTGAAATCCCCCTTTTGTCCTTGGTGCACGGAGACCAACAGTTACAATACCGCCCTCATCTACATAATAGGTCCGGTCTGGCTGGCAGGGCAATGAATGCTTGCGTGTTTGTTTTTACTTGAGGGTCAGGTGTGACACGGGCGTCAGCAGTTGCATTTTGAGTGTAATATAGGCAGACAACAGAGTCATTTCACTATTCCCCTTCCCTTCAATTTTTAGTGAGGTTCTACCCAAAACAGCCCCCTCCAAAGCGAAATTAGTTAAGCCCAAGCCCATAACTCAAAAATGACTTCTTTACATCTTTTGTGGCTTATTTTGACAATATGCCCTGAAAAGGCATAATCAAACTGGCCCTTAACCTGCAATTCAATTGTGCGTGCAATGATGAATCACTCATGCCTGCTATCTGTACATTTAGGCATCATCATACATGGCATAACCTAACACATGTGCATTCCATTGTAGAATCTGGAATATGCAATGTTTATGTTAGTTCATACGTTGCACATGATGTTTAAATGCCCCTTAAATCTGGTCAGTCAAGTGATGGTCTTTAAGCCTCCTTATTTGCTTCTTTTCTTGATATGTAAGATTTGCTCACACATCTGTTCAATTGCTTGTTTGCATTAGCCAGCCATACTAGGACTGTTTGCTTTGATTACTTGTTATTCTTGACCTAACACTCTAACAGAGCTTGTCAACGATTTAAACACTAAGGGTTGTTGTAATGGGGCCTTGTCTAACTCATAGGTGACATAAAGGTTTGGCTATACACTATAGTAGGCAAGTATGTTAGGAAAGTATGCATATTTATCTTCCAAGGAGACGAGTAACTAGTTGACATAATTATGTGGTGGTGTTTTGTTATAATCTCATCCTTTTGTGTTCACGGACTGGAAAGTATGCATATTTATCTTCCAAGGAGACGAGTAACTAGTTTGTGTCACCTTGCAGAGGGGGTGCAATGAAGATAAGATTGAGGATTTCCAAGTAAAAGATGTTAGGAAGGATCCTTGCAAGAGAAGTAGGAGCTGCGTTGAGCCTCTTCAACCTGCTAAGGTAAGTCACTGTATGCAACTCAACAGTTCAATTCCTTGTTTGTTTCAGGCATAGTTAATTTTCTCTTTTCAATTGCTTTATTTTTCCTCAGTTAATGAGATGCCCAAATAATCATGCGTGATGTTCGGTACTTGTATCACTATTAGTTGACATAATTAAAGGCCTTACCATTTAATTACTCTGCCGAAGTGTGCCTGAAGCTTTGAAGTCTATTAACCAACTATTATTGCATGAGGCTCACAATCTAGTTTATACTACGCTAATGATTGCATAGTTTTGCCTGCTGTAGTATGTTTGTATGAAACCCTCTGTTGTTCATTATGCTCCCTAAGACTTTAATTGAGGCACAGAATGGCCAACTGCTTGCTTACTTATACGCAACATGCTGTCTAAATTTGTAACTTGTCTATGTTTTCGATTGGGCCCCAACATCATGCTCCTCTGGTGAGCTAAGAGGGATTTCTGTATGCAGGCTGCACAGACTATCTTTTTTATAATTTTTAAAATATCACCTGCTTATGCTTCATGATGTGTAACATTTTTTTTGAAAGTGACGTGCAACATTATTGTTAGTCCTGTTTTGCCATGTAGTACAAAATAGTATCTTGTTCGCTTCACTGTTGTAACTATATTTTTGCCCTAGTCACGTGTACTTACAGAAACATTTCAGGATGAAGTGACATCAACACAAAGATCTGCGAGCAGTGCGACATGGCCGTTACCGAATGATTATGGATTGGAATTGGAATGTGCTGATGTTCTCGAGCATCAACTAGAGGTGGCAAGACAACATGTACATGATTGTCAACGTATAATCAACAAGTTGAGACTGGACATGCAGGTATTAGATGCAGGAGTCAAAAAAATGAAACAAGACACTGAGGTAACCATGAAGGAATTGGAGATTTTGCAGACTGAAATTTGTGCTATCTGAATCCGGCCAATCCTATTTCCTGAAGAGATTATAGTTCAAATGGAGTTAAGTTGATGCGCGTCCATGATGTATGAGCTGTATTTGCCCAATGTATGTAATTTGTTGTTTGTGTATGCTTTATTATCACCTGTGCCGAACCATAATGCCCAGTGGGTATAATCGGCTGTAATTTCTTTATTGTATAGTGTAGGATTATTCTACCTTTCTATGCCTTGATCTCTTTGTTGTAATAGTGTAGGCTTTTTAGAGGTGATAGTATTGAGTAGGATAATTCTTTGAATATGCTATATCGTTCAAACGGGGGCCAATTCGCCCGACCATGGCCCTTCACGGGCCATCAGATCCATGGGCCTTCTACGTCTCGTAGGATCCATGGGCCTTCTACATCTCGTAAGATCCATGGGCCTTCTACATCTCGTAGGATCCATGGGCCTTGTACGTCTCGTAGGATCCATGGGCCGCCGGCTCATTTATGGGTCTTGTACGGGCCTTTAATGGGCCGTAGATGGGCCTTTAATGGAAATCGTACATTTTATGGGCTGACCATAATGGGTCGTTAATAGGCTGTATTTGGTGATGCTATGAAAATGGCCCAACAGACTAACGGTCCACAAACGGGCCGACTGTAACGACGGGCTGAATTTGGCCCACAAACAGAAAATGACAGTAACAAGCCGTAAGTAACCGAATGCTGCAAATGAGCCCAAGAATAAATGGGCCCTCAGAAGGCCGAAAGTTAACTTGGGCTGGAAACGGCCCAACAGAATAACGGGCCGTTAATGGGTATAAAGTGATACACTGTTCATTACGGGCCAGTTTCACCACGGGCCGTTAATGGGTGTAAAGTAATACACTGTTCATTACGGGCCAGTTTCAGCATGGGCCGCTAATGGGCCAAGAGTTACAAAGGGCCTCATATGGGCCGAAAGACGTCATGGGCTATATATGAGCCAGAAGTGAAAACGGGCTGGAATCATATTGGACGGCCCAGATGACGCTACTAGGCCTAATTCGGATAGGGCATAACGGGCCTTGGGTTAGCGGGCTGTAAATGGGCTATATGCGAACAGGCCGTTAATAGGCTTTCCATGGGCCGGCCCGCCAGCTTTTGACCAAGTCAAATGGGCCGGCCTTTTCACAGGAATGGGCCACTGTTGGGCCATGCCACGTGTCGACGTATCATAGGTGCCTTCTGTCCAGTGAGTGGATGACATATGTCCCAACGATGTTGTCTCAAAAAAAAATATGTCCCAACGATGAGCCGACACATGTTTCCTCTAGCCAATGATGATTTTACACGTGGAAAATCCCCATTGGTCGGGGCTGTTAATGGGTTACCGGATCCAAAACCCGACCCGATAGCTTAACGGTGTTCCGTTACGGTGGATGCCACGTGTCGGTCACCCTTGACGAAAGCACTTCTGTGACGCGCGATTTATTGTCATGGAAGTGGACACTTCCGTGATGATAATTTTGGTAATGTCATGGAACACTTCTACGACATCACAGGTATGACTATCTTGATTCTGCCATAAATTTGTCATGGATGTACATGCATGACAAAAAAAGCGACCTACTGTGACAAACATGTATCATCACGGAAGTGTCTTTTTTTGTAGTGTTTGAACTTAGTTCGAAACAAATGAGATTTATAATTCTTCTTTTTATTATGATGACCTAGCATCATTAAGAGGGGTTTACTGTAGCTTAATTATCCGGACGTCACAGGTATGGTGGACTCATATGGAATAACTTTGGGGTTTATGGAATTGGATGCACAAGTAGTATTCCCGCTTAGTACAAGTGAAGGCTAGAAAAAGATTGGGAAGAGACCATCTAGAGAGCGACAATAGTCATGAACATGCATTAAAATTAATCAACACCGAATGCAAGCATGAGTAGGATATAATGCACCATGAACATAAATATCATAGAGGCTATGTTGATTTTGTTTCAACTACATGCGTGAACATGTGCCAAGTCAAGCCACTCGAATCGTTCAAACGAGGATACCACCCTATCATACCACATCACAACCATTTTAATAGCATGTTGGCACGCAAGGTAAACCATTATAAACTCCTAGCTAATTAAGCATAGCATAAGCAACTACAATCTCTAATTGTCATTGCAAACATGTTTCTTTCATAATAGGCTGAATCAGGAACGATGGACTGGTCATATTTACAAAAACAAGAGAGGTCGAGTTCATACCAGCTTTTCTCATCTCAATAAGTTCATCATATAATCATCATTATTGCCTTTCACTTACACGACCGAATAGTGTGGATAATAATAATAATATTGCACGTGCATTGGACTAAGCTGGAATCTGCAAGCATTCAATTCAAGAGAGAAGACAAGGTAATATGGGCTCTGCCGTATCTACTTTTCCAAACACTTTTGCCCTTGTTTTGGACTCGAACTTGCATGATTTGAATGGAACTAACCCGGGCTGACGTTGTTTTCAGCAGAATTGCCATGGTGTTATTTATGTCCAGAAACAAAAGTTCTCGGAATGACCTGAAACTCCACGGAGCGTCTTTTTGGAAATAATAAAAAAATACTGGCAAAAGAGCAAGACCAGGGGCCCACACCCTAGCCACGAGGGTGGGGGCGCGCCTGCCCCCCTGGGCGCGGCCCCCCTACCTCATGGGCCCCCTGGAGCTCCTCCGACCTCAACTCCAACTCTATATATTCACTTTTGGGGAGAAAAAATCAAGGAGAAGGGTTCATCGCGTTTTACGATATGGAGTCGCCGCCAAGCCCTAAAACCTCTCGGGAGGGCTGATCTGGAGTCTGTTCGGGGCTCCGTAGAGGGGAATCCGTCGCCATCGTCATCATCAACCATCCTCCATCACCAATTTCATGATGCTCACCGCCATGCGTGAGTAATTCCATCGTAGGCTTGCTGGATGGTGATGGGTTGGATGAGATTTATCATGTAATCGAGTTAGTTTTGTTAGGGGTTGATCCCTAGTATCCACTATGTTCTGAGATTGATGTTGCTATGACTTTGCTATGCTTAATGCTTGTCACTAGGGCCCGAGTGCCATGATTTCAGATCTGAACCTATTATGTTTTCATCAATATATGAGAGTTCTTGATCCTATCTTGCAAGTCTATAGTCACCTACTATGTGTTATGATCCGGCAACCCCGAAGTGACAATAATCGGGACCACTCCCGGTGATGACCGTAGTTTGAGGAGTTCATGTATTCACTATGTGTTAATGCTTTGGTCTGGTACTCTATTAAAAGGAGGCCTTAATATCCCTTAGTTTCCGCTAGGACCCTGCTGCCACGGGAGGGTAGGACAAAAGATGTCATGCAAGTTCTTTTCCATAAGCACGTATGACTATATTTGGAATACATGCCTACATTACATTGATGAATTGGAGCTAGTTCTGTGTCACCCTAGATTATGACTGTTACATGATGAACCGGATCCGGCATAATTCTCTATCACCGATCCATTGCCTACGAGCTTTCCATATATTATTCTTTGCTTATTTACTTTTCCGTTGCTATTGCTATAATCACTACAAAACACCAAAAACATTACTTTTGTTATCATTACCTTTTGCTATTGTTACCACTACTATCATATTACTTTGCTGCAGATATTAAGTTTCCAGGTGTGGTTGAATTGACAACTCAACTGCTAATACTTGAGAATATTCTTTGGCTCCCCTTGTGTCGAATCAATAAATTTGGGTTGAATACTCTACCCTCGAAAACTATTGCGATCCCCTATACTTGTGGGTTATCAAGACTCTGGCGTTGTTGCCGGGGAGCATAGCTCTATTCTTTGAGTCACTTGGGATTTATATCTGCTTATCATTATGAAGAACTTGAGAGATCCAAAAACCAAGATTTATCCCTCAACTACGAGGGGAGGTAAGGAACTGCCATCTAGCTCTGCACTTGATTCACCTTCTGTTTTGAGTAAGCTTGCGACACCTAAACCTGCTTCTGCTATTGATTCTGATATGTCGCATATTATTGATGATGCCACTTCTGCTATGCATGATACTTATGATGAAACTACTTCTACGCTTGATACTACTATGCCACTTGGTGAATTTCTTGATGAACAACTTGCTAGGGCTAGAGAGAATGAAATTATTGAAACTGGTAATATTGATGAAAGTGATGATGAAGACTCTCCCCCTAATAAATATGAATTGCATGTTGTTCCTGAGGGTTATGTTATGGATGAAGAAGCTACTAGAGCTATTTTAGCTTGCAATGATAGATATGATCTAAAGAGGTTATTAGCTAAATGGAAGCAGCAATCCCTTAATGCTAGAATGAAACCTGACCCTGCTTTTGCTAGTTCACCTATCTGTGTTACTGATAAGGATTATGAATTCTCTGTTGATCCTGATATAATTACTTTGGTTGAATCTGATCCTTTTTATGGCTATGAATCTGAAACTGTTGTGGCACATCTTACTAAATTAAATGATATAGCTACCCTGTTCAGTAACGATGAGAGAACTCACTACTTTTATATCCTTAAATTATTTCCGTTCTCATTAAAGGGTGATGCTAAGATATGGTTTAATTCTCTTGAGCCTGGTTGTGTGCGCAGTCCCCAGGATATGATTTATTACTTCTCTGCTAAATATTTCCCTGCTCATAAGAAAAAAGCTGCCCTAAGGGATATATATAATTTTGTGCAAATTGAAGAAGAGAGCCTCCCACAAGCTTGGGGGAGGCTTCTCCAATTACTTAATGCTTTGCCTGATCATCCTCTTAAGAAAAATGAAATACTTGATATCTTTTATAATGGACTAACCGATGCTTCCAGAGATTACCTGGAAGTTGTGATGGTTCTGTTTTCAGCGAAAGAACACCGGATGAAGCTGAAATTCTATTAAATAATATGTTGACTAATGAAAATAATTGGACACTTTCTGAGCCAACTCCTGAGCCTATTCCTAAACCAACTCCGAAGAAGAGAGGTGTTCTATTTCTCAGTCCTAAAGATATGCAAGAGGCAAAGAAATCCATAAAAGAAAAGGGTATTAAAGCTGAAGATGTTAAGAATTTACCTCCTATTGAAGAAATACATGGTCTTAATTTACCGCCTTCGAAGAAATGCATAGTTTTAATCCATCTCCTATTGAAGAAATACATGGTCTTGATAACCCGACACAGGTAGTAAAGGTAAATTCTCTCAATAGATATGATAAAGCTGAAATCCCATTTACTAAGTTTGCTAGCCCATGCTTAGATGAGTTTGATAAATTTATGGTTAAGCGAGAAGACTTCAATGCTTATTTTGGTAGAGAATTAAAACGCAGTGCTGATATGCTTGAACACTTTGGTGATTATATGGCTAATGTCAAAGGTGAACTTAAACTTATTAGTAAACATGCTTCTATGGTTACCACTCAAGTAGAACAAGTACTTAAAGCTCAAAATGATTTGCTCAATGAATTGAATAGTAAGAATAATGATTTTGCTATTAGAGTGGCTATTAGAACTGGTAAAATGACTCAGGAACCTTTGTATCCTGAAGGCCACCCTAAGAGAATTGAGCAAGATTCTCAGAGAAATAATATAGATGCACCTAGTCCTTCTAAAAGGAAGAAAAAGAAGAATGATAGTACTTTGCATGCTTCTAGTGAACCTATTACTGAAACACCTAAGAATCCAAATTATATTTCTATTTCTGATGCTGAAACATAATATGGTAATGAACCTGAAACTAGTGATAATGTTAATGATAATGTTCATGTTGATGCTCAACCTAGCAATGATAATGATATAGAAATTGAACCTGTTGTTGATCTTGATAACCCACAATCAAAGAATCAACGTTATGATAAGAGAGACTTTGTTGCTAGGAAACATGGTAAAGAAAGAGAACCATGGGTTCAGAAACCCATGCCTTTTCCTCCCAAACCATCCAAGAAAAAGGATGATGAGGATTTTGAGCGCTTTGTTGAAATGATTAGACCTATCTTTTTGCATATGTGATAAACTGATATGCTTAAAATGAATCCTTATGCTAAGTACATGAAAGAAATTGTTACTAATAAAAGAAAGATACCGGAAGCTGAAATTTCCACCATGCTTGCTAATTATACTTTTAAGGGTGGAATACCAAAGAAACTTGGAGATCCAGGAGTACCCACTATACCATGCTCCATTAAAAGAAACTATGTTAAAACTGCTTTATGTGATCTTGGAGCCGGTGTTAGTGTTATGCCTCTCTCTTTATATCGTAGACTTGATTTGAATAAGTTGACACCTACTGAAATATCTTTGCAAATGGCTAATAAATCAACTGCTATACCTGTTGGTATTTGTGAGGATGTGCCTGTTGTGGTTGCAAACGTTACTATTTTAAGGGGCTTTGTTATTCTTGATATTCCCGAGGACGATAGTATGTCCATTGTTCTTGGAAGACCCTTTTTGAATACTGCAGGGGCTGTTATTGATTGCAACAAAGGCAATGTCACTTTTCATGTTAATGGTAATGAGCATACGGCACACTTTCCGAGTAAACAACCTCAAGTCCACAGTATTAATTCTATTGGAAAAATTCCATCAATTATTTTTGGAGGTTTTGAATTTCCTCTTCCTACTGTCAAGAAGAAATATGATATTCTTATTGTTGGGGATGTGCATATCCCCGTTGAGGTAACCTAGTGTTATTCGAAAATTCTCCGGTTCCATGTTATTCGGAATGAGTTTGTTAACAAGACTTGATCAACCTTGTTAATGGATTCCTTTTGATGATCATGAGATGGATGAATTTAGAAAACACAACTCTCTGTACCCTCCTTTTACTTCCTATTATTTATATTAAATAAAATAAAAATAGTATTTTCTGTCTGTTATCTGAATTATCCGTGCAATATAAAAATACCCCGAAAATAAATGTTCTCCAAATGCCCTAAAATTTAAATATGATTTTTTCAGGAATATTTGAGAATATTTGGCACTGAGAACACAACAGGGGGGCATCCACCTGGCCACGAGGGTGGAGGGCGTGCCCTACCCCCTTGGGCGCGCCCCCCTGCCTCGTGGGCCAACGGTGGACCTCCTCCACTTATTCCTGCACCCACACGCTCCTTCTTCCTCCCCCAAACACCATTATCCAGCTCAAACCCGGGTCCAAGCTCATTTTGCTGCCATTTTCGATCTCCTTGCTCAAAGCACCTCTCATAAAACTGCTTGGGGGGATTGTTCCTTGGTATGTGACTCCTACATTGGTCCAATTAGTTTTTGTTCTAGTGCTTTATTCATGGCATATTTTTGCTGCTTAGGTGACCCTGTTCTTGAGCTTGCATGTCAAATTTATATGGTTCCAAGTAGTTCTAATGCATGATATAGGCTCTAGGCACTTGTAGGAGTAGTTGCTATCAATTTTGTTGAGTATGGTTTACTTTTATTTGAAGTTACTAAAAATTTCAGAAATTTTTCATTGGAAGAAATATGCTTAGGAAAATGTACCAAGGTGGTTCTTCAAGGAAGCAAGGACCCAGGCTTGCAATGCGTGATGTTGATGATGAGCCACCAGGGACGCTCCAGTGCGGCCTTGTGAATGGCCTTTAGAGGACTTCATGGATCGAGCAGGAATTAAGGAAGAATTTAACGCATATTTGCGTAACGCTGATCTTGTGAGCTTCGAGGAAGAAAAGTGCTATCGGTACCACTATCTCACTAGCTCCTTTGTGAGGAGGTTTGAATTTTCATCTTCACGTAATTCTCAAACTGTCTTGTTTGATCTTTATGAAAATTCTTACACTATGGACTTAGAGGACTTTACACTGCTTGCAAACTTCCACAATGGGGTAGTACTAGTGAACCTCACAAATCTGAATTTAGAGATTTTCTTAATAGTATAACTGTAGGGGAATCTAGAGATATAGCACAAGCTACCATAGGGAGCATTCACTTTCCTGCTATACATTATTTTTCTCTCTTCATAGGTAGATGCATTAACGGTAAAGATGAAGCACGTCACATGTGTGTCTCTGACCTCAGTATTCTTAGGAGTGCCATGTTAGGAGATAAATCTTATAATTTGGGAGCCATTGTTGCACGTAGGTTGCACCTTAATAGATTTAATGGAGATTTCTTTGGTGGAATTTATGCAACCCGCATAGCTAATTTTCTTGGTATAACCATACGTGAGGATGATATTGAGTTGCCTCCTGCTTATTTGGATTATGAGGCTATGGTTCGTCATCAGTTTGTTGAGAGGAACGATCAGTTCCTCCAGTACCGACTAATCTTTGACAGACGACGCACCTATCACGTCGCTCTCCCTGCTTCTACTTTCCTTGACTTTCAGGCAAAAGGGAGATATTTTATAACCAAAGAGGAGGCGGAAGAGTATAAGAGGAGAGATGAGATAGCTCACCTCCAAGCTGCAACCCATGATGCAATGACTGTTGCATCTCAGTATGACCCCAACTACAACTTTGGATATCCGCCAGGCCATCCGTGGAATTAGACCAACTTTGGCCAAAAGCCTAAGCTTGGGGGAGTACGTATTTCTCACCGACATTACATTCATGTTCACACACTCATTGCTAGATGTTGGTGTTCATACTTTTTCATTGTAATATCCATGCTAGTTTATTTTATCTTTATATGCTTTCTTCTTGTGTGCTTAATAAACCTTAAGAAAAACAAAAAAATTAGTTGTAGCTTTTAGCTAGTTTTAATTCCCATGCTTGTAGTAGTAATTAAAAAGAAAACCCAAAATGATTTCCTGTTCTTCTTTTGCTTGTTGGGAGCTTTCCCGTGTAAATAGTTTTATTTCTTTTGTTTTCTTTGGGGGTTGATAGGAGAAGACCATGATTAAATTGTTGAAGTGGCTCTTATATGCATTATTGTTGATCTGACAAAAGAGCCCATATTGCCTTGTCTTCTCCTGTTTATTGAATGCTTGCAGATTCCAGCTTAGTCCAATGCACGTGCACTATTATTATTATCCACATCGTTCGGTCGTGCAAGTGAAAGGCAATTATGACGATATATGATGGACTGACTGAGATGAGAAAAGCTGGTATGAACTCAACCTCTCTTGTTTTTGTAAATATGATTAGTTCATCATTCTTGATTCAGCCTATTATGAATAAACATGTTTGCAATGACGACTAGAGATCATAGTTTCTTATGCCATGCTTAATTAGGTAGGAGCTTATAATGGTTTACCTTGCGTGCCAACATGCTATTAAAATGGTTGTGATGTGGTATGATAGGGTGGTATCCTCTTTTGAACAATTTGAGTGGCTTGACTTGGCACATGTTCACGCATGTAGTTGAAACAAAATCAACATAGCCTCTACGATATTTATGTTCATGGTGCATTATATCCTACTCATGCTTGCATTCAGTGTTGATTAATTTTAATGCATGTTCATGACTGTTGTCGCTCTCTAGCTGGTCGCTTCCCAGTCTTTTTCTAGCCTTCACCTGTACTAAGCGGGAATACTGCTTGTGCATCCAATCCCATAAACCCCAAAGTTATTCCATATGAGTCCACCATACCTACCTATATACGGTATCTACCTGCCGTTCCAAGTAAATTTGTATGTGCCAAACTCTAAACCTTCAAATAAATATCCTGTTTTGTATGCTCGAATAGCTCATGTATCAACTAGGGTTGCCCATATCTTCCATGTTAGGCGGGTTATTCTCAAGAGGAGTGGACTCCAGTCCTCACCAATGAGACAATGGCTGGTCACCGGGATGCCCAGCCCCATGCTTTATGCAAACTAAATCAAAATAATTGCAAACAAAACTCCCCCTGGGACTCTTGTTAGTTGGAGGCACTTGTTGTTTCGAGCAAGCCATGGATTGATGCTTGTTGGTGGAGGGGAGTATAAACTTTACCATTCTATTTGGGAACCGCCTATAATGTGTGTAGCATGGAAGATATCGCCATCTCTTGGTTGTTATGTTGACAATGAAAGTATACCGCTCAAAATATTATTCACCTCTATTTCAAAACTGAGCTCTGGCACCTCTATAAATCCATGCTTCCCTCTGTGAAGGGCCTATCTATTTACTTTTATGTTGAGTCATCATCCTCTTATTAAAAAGCACCAGTTGGAGAGCACCGCTGTCATTTGCATTCATTACTGTTAGTTTACATTGAGTATGACTTGACTGGATCTCTTTTACCATGAATTACAATGTCCAGTCAGTCCTTGATCTTTAAAGGTGCTCTGCATTTATGTTTTGCGGTCTCAGAAAGGGCTAGCGAGATACCATCCTGTTATATCATATTATGATTGTTTTGAGAAAGTGTTGTCATCCGAGATTTATTATTATTGCTCGCTAGTTGATTATGCCATTGATATGAGTAAACATGAGACCTAGTCGTTATTGTGAATATGGTTAGTTTATAATCTTTGCTGAAAACTTGAATGCTGGCTTTACATATTTACAACAACAAGAGCAAACAGAGTTTGTAAAAGTTTTTATTTATCACTTTCAGTTTGTCAACTGAATTGCTTGAGGACAAGCAAAGGTTTAAGCTTGGGGGAGTTGATACGTCTCTTTCGTATCTACTTTTCCAAACACTTTTGCCCTTGTTTTGAACTCTAACTTGCATGATTTGAATGGAACTAACCCAGACTAACGCTGTTTTCAGCAGAATTGCCATGGTGTTATTTATGTGCAGAAACAAAAGTTCTCGGAATGACCTGAAACTCCACGGAGCGTCTTTTTGGAAATAATAAAAAATACTGGCAAAAGATCAAGACCAGGGGGCCCACACCCTAGCCACGAGGGTGGGAGGTGCTACCTCTTTTAGCACTGCGTTGGTTTTCCCCGAAGAGGAAGGGATGATGCAGCAAAGTAGCGTAAGTATTTCCCTCAGATTTTGAGAACCAAGGTATCAATCCAGTAGGAGGCTACGCGCAAGTCCCTCGTACCTGCATAGAACAAATAAATCCTCGTAACCAACTCAAATAGGGGTTGTCAATCCCTATAGGGCCACTTATGAGAGTGAGATCTGATAGATATGATAAGATAATATTTTTGGTATTTTTATGATAAAGATGCAGAGTAAAATAAAATCAAAGTAAATAGAAAAGTAAATAACTAAGTAGTAGGAGATTGATATGATAAAGATAGACCCGGGGGCCATAGGTTTCACTTGTGGCTTCTCTCAAGAGCATAAGTATTCTACGGTGGGTGAACAAATTACTATTGAGCAATTGACAGAATTGAGCATAGTTATGAGAATATCTAGGTATGATCATGTATATAGGCATCACGTCTGAGACAAGTAGACCGACTCCTGCCTGCATCTACTACTATTACTCCACTCATCGACCGCTATCCAGCATGCATCTAGAGCATTAAGTTAAAAACAGAGTAACGCCTTAAGCAAGATGACATGATGTAGAGGGATAGACTCATGCAGTATGAAGAAAACCCCATCTTGATATCCTCGATGGCAACAATACAATACGTGCCTTGCTGCCCTTACTGTCACTGGGAAAGGACACTACAAGATTGAACCCAAAGCTAAGCACTTCTCCCATTGCAAGAAAGATCAATCTAGTAGGCCAAACCAAACTAATAATTCGAAGAGACTTGCAAAGATAACCAATTATACATAAAAGAATTCAGAGAAGATTCAAATATTATTCATAGATAGACTTGATCATAAACCCACAATTCATCGGTCTCAACAAACACACCGCAAAAAGAAGATTACATCGAATAGATCTCCACAAGAGAGGGAGAGAACATTGTATTGAGATCCAAAAAGAGAGAAGAAGCCATCTGGCTACTAACTATGGACCCGTAGGTCTGAAGTAAACTACTCACACTTCATCGGAGAGGCTATGGTGTTGATGTAGAAGCCCTCCGTGATCGATGCCCTCTCCGGCGGAGCTCCGGAACAGGCCCCAAGAAGGGATCTCGTGGATACAGAAAGTTACGGCGGTGGAATTAGGGTTTTGGCTCCTCTGCTAATCGTTTGGAGGTACGTGGGTATATATAGGAGGAAGAAGTACGTCGGTGGAGCAACAGGGGGCCCACAAGGGTGGAGGGCACGCTTGGGGGGCAGGCGCGCCCCCTACCTCGTGGCCTCCTGTTGATTGGCTTGACGTAGGGTCCAAGTCTCTTGAGTTGTATTCGATAAGAAAATCATGTTCCCGAAGGTTTCATTTCGTTTGGACTCCGTTTGATATTCCTTTTCTTCGAAACCCTAAAACAGGCAAAAAACAGCAATTCTGGGTTGGGCCTCCGGTTAATAGGTTAGTCCCAAAAATAATGTAAAAGTGGATAATAAAGCCCAATAATGTCTAAAACAGTAGATAATATAGCATGGAGCAATTGAAAAATTATAGATACGTTGGAGACATATCAGGAGGCGCGCCTGCCCCCCTGGGCGCGCCCCCTACCTCGTGGGCCCCCTGGAGCTCCTCCGACCTCAACTCCAACTCTATATATTCACTTTCGGGGAGAAAAAAATAGGGAGAATGATTCATCGCATTTTATGATACGGAGCCGCCGCCAAGCCCTAAAACCTCTCGGGAGGGCTGATCTGGAGTCCGTTCTGGGCTCCGGAGAGGGGAATCCGTCGCCATCGTCATCATCAACCATCCTCCATCACCAATTTCATGATGCTCACCGCCATGCGTGAGTAATTCCATCGTAGGCTTGCTGGACGGTGATGGGTTGGATGAGATTTATCATGTAATCGAGTTAGTTTTGTTAGGGTTTGACCCTAGTATCCACTATGTTCTGAGATTGATGTTGCTATGACTTTGCTATACTTAATGCTTGTCACTAGGGCCCGAGTGCCATGATTTTAGATCTGAACCTATTATGTTTTCATCAATATATGAGAGTTCTTGATCCTATCTTGCAAGTCTATAGTCACCTACTATGTGTTATGATCCGGCAACCCCGAAGTGACAATAATCGGGACCACTCCCGGTGATGGCCGTAGTTTGAGGAGTTCATGTATTCACTATGTGTTAATGCTTTGGTCCGGTACTCTATTAAAAGGAGGCCTTAATATCCTTAGTTTCCACTAGGACCCCGCTGCCACGGGAGGGTAGGACAAAAGATGACATGCAAGTTCTTTTCCATAAGCACGTATGACTATATTCGGAATACATGCCTACATTACATTGATGAATTGGAGCTAGTTCTGTGTCACCCTAGGTTATGACTGTTACATGATGAACCGCATCCGGCATAATTCTCTATCACCGATCCATTGCCTACGAGCTTTCCATATATTGTTCTTCACTTATTTACTTTTTCGTTGCTATTGCTATAATCACTACAAAACACCAAAAACATTACTTCTGTTATCATTACCTTTTGCTATCATTACCACTACTATCATATTACTTTCCTACTAAATACTTTGCTGCAGATATTAAGTTTCTAGGTGTGGTTGAATTGACAACTCAGCTTCTAATACTTGAGAATATTCTTTGGCTCCCCTTGTGTCGAATCAATAAATTTGGGTTGAATACTCTACCCTCGAAAACTGTTGCGATCCCCTATACTTGTGGGTTATCACATATAAGAGCCACTCAACATTTTCAATATGGTCTTCTCCTCTCGACCCCCAAAGAACAAGAAAAGAAATAAAATTATTTACACGGGAAAGCTCCCAACAAGCAAAAGAAGAACGAGAAATCTTTTTGGGGTTTCTTTTTAATTATTACTACTACAGGCATGAAAAGTAAACTAGCTAAAAGCTACAACTAATTTTTTTTGTTTTTTTCTTAAGGTTTTTCATACACACAAGGAGAAAGCATAAAAGGGAAATAAACTAGCATGGATATTACAATGAAAAAGTATGAGCACCGACAACTAGCATGAGTGTGTGAATATGAATGTAATGCCGGTGAGAAATACGTACTCCCCAAGCTTAGGCTTTCGGCCTAAGTTGGTCTATGGCCACGGATGGCCTGGAAGATACCCAAAGTTGTAGCTGGGGTCGTACTGAGATGCAGCGGCAATTGCCTGATGCGCTGCAGCTTGGAGGCGAGCTGTCTTCGCCCTCATCTCATACTCGGTCACCTCCTCCCTGGTTATAACATATCTCCCCTTTGCCTGAAAGTCAAAGAAAGTAGGAGCAGGGAGAGCGACGTGATAGGTGCGTTGTCTGTCAAAGATTAGTCGGTACTGGAGGAACTGATCGTTCCTCTCAACAAACTGATGAAGAACCATAGCCTCGTAATCTAGATAAGAAGGAGGCAACTCAATATCATGTCCACGTATGGGTATCTCAAGAAAGTTAGCTATACGGGTTGCATAAATTTCACCAAAGAAATCTCCATGAATACGATTATTATGCAACCTACGTGCAATGATAGCCCCCAAGTTGTATTGTTTATCTCCTAAAATAGCGCTTCTGAGAACGCTAAGATCAGGCACACACATGTAACATGCTTCATCTTTACCATTAATGCATCTACCTATGAAGAGAGCAGAATAATGTATAGCAGGAAAATAAATGATCCCTATGGTAGCTTGCGTCACATCTCTAGATTTCCTCACAGTTATACTAGCAAGAAAATCTCTAAATTCAGATTTGTGAGGTTCACTAACATCACCCCACTGTGGAACTTTACAAGCAGTGGTAAAATCTTCTAGGTCCATTGTATAAGATTTATCATAAAGATCAAACAGGACAGTTTAACAATTGTGTGACGAAGAAAATTTAAACCTTCCCACAAATGAATCAGTTAAATAGAGGTATGGATGACACTTATCTGCCTCGAAGCTCTCAAGATCAACATTACGCACATATGCATCAAATTCCTCCTTGATTCCTGCTTGAATCATGAAGTCCTCCGACGGCCATTCACAGGGCCGCACTTGAGCATCCCTTGGTGGTTCCTCGTCCGCATCGCGTATTACGAGTCTGGGTGCTTGCTTCCTTGAAGAACCACCTTGGTACATTTTCCTAAACATGTTTCTTCCTCTGAAAAATTTCTGAAATTTTTAGTAACTTCAAAATAAAAGTGAACCAAACTCAACAATATTGATAGCAACTACTCTTACAAGTGCCTAGAGGCAATATCATGCATCAAAACTACTTTTGACCACATAAATTTGGCATGCAAGCTCAAGAACAGGGTCACCTAAGCAGCAAAAATATGCAATGAATAAAGCACTAGAACAAAAACTAATTGGACCATTGGAGGAGTCACATACCAAAGAACAATCCCCCAAAGCAGTTTTGTGAATGGAGCTTTGAACAAGGAGATCGAAAATGGAAGCAAGATGAGCTTGGACTCGGGTTTGAGCTGGCTAGTGATGTTTGTGGGAGGAAGAAGGAGTGTATGGTAGCTGGAATAAGTGGAGGGGAGCCACCATGAGCCCACGAGGCAGGGGGCACGCCCTGGGCCCTCGTGGCCAGGTGCTTGCTCCCCCTGGTGTGTTCTCAGTGCCAGATATTCTCAAATATTCTAGAAAAAATCATATTTAATTTTCAGTGCATTTGGAGAACTTTTATTTTCGGGGTATTTTTTATTGCATTGATAATTCAGAAAACAGACAGAAAAATACTATTTTTGCTTTATTTAATATAAATAATAGAAATTAAAAAGAGGGTACAGAGAGTTGTGTTTTCTAAATTAATCCACCTCATACTCATCAAAAGGAATCCACTAACAAGGTTGATCAGGTCTTGTTAACAAACTCATTCCGAATAACATGGAACCGGAGAATTTTCGAATAACACTAGGTTACCTCAATGGGGATATGCATGTCCCCAACAATAAGAATATCATATTTCTTCTTGACAGTAGGAAGAGGAAATTCAAAACCTCCAATATTGATTGTTGAAATTTTTGCAATAGAATTGATACTGTGAATTTGAGGTTGTTTCCTCAGAAAGTGTACCGTATGGTCATTACCATTAACATGAAAAATGACATTGCCTTTGGTGCAATCAATAACAGCCCCTGCAGTATTCAAAAAGGGTCTTCCAAGAATAATAGACATACTATCGTCCTCAGGAATATCAAGAATAACAAAGTTTGTTAAAATAGTAACATTTCCAACCACAACAGGCACATCCTCACAAATACTGACAGGTATAGCAGTTGATTTGTCAGTCATTTGCAAAGATATTTCAGTAGGTGTCAACTTATTCAAATCAAGTCTACGATATAAAGAGAGAGGCATAACACTAACACCGGCTCCAAGATCACATAAAGCAGTTTTAACATAGTTTCTTTTAATGGAGCATGGTATAGTTGGTACTCCTGAATCTCCAAGTTTCTTTGGTATTCCACCCTTAAAAGTATAATTAGCAAGCATGGTGGAAATTTCAGCTTCCGGTATCTTTCTTTTACTAGTAACTATTTCCTTCATGTATTTAGCATAAGCATTCATTTTAAGCATATCAGTCAAACGCATACGCAAAAAGATAGGTCTAAAAATTTCAATAAAGCGCTCAAAATCCTCATCATCCCTTTTCTTGGATGGTTTAGGAGGAAAGGCATGGGTTTCTGAACCCATGGTTCTCTTTCTTTACTGTGCTTCCTAGCAACAAAGTCTCTCTTATCATAACGTTGATTCTTTGATTGTGGGTTATCAAGATCAACAACAGGTTCAATATCTACATCATTGTCATTGCTAGGTTGAGCATCAACATGAACGTCATCATTAACATTATCACTAGGTTCATGTTCATTACCAGATTGTGTTTCAGCATCAGAAATAGAAATATCATTGGGATTCTCAGGTGTGTCAATAACAGGTTCACTAGAAGCATGCAAAGTCCTATCATTTTTCTTTTTCTTCCTCTTAGAAGGACTAGGTGCATCTATATTAGCTCTCTGAGAATCTTTCTCAATTCTCTTAGGGTGGCCTTCAGGATACAAAGGTTCGTGAGTCACTTTACCTCCTCTAGTTGCAACTCTAACAGCATAGTCATTATTTTTCTTACTATTTAATTCATTGAGCAAATCATTTTGAGCTTTAAGTACTTGTTCTACTTGAGTGGTAACCATAGAAGCATGTTTACTAATAAGTTTAAGTTCACCTTTAACATTAGCCATATAATCACTCAAGTATTCAATCATGTAAGCATTATGTTTCAATTGTCTACCAACATAAGCATTAAAATCTTCTTACTTAACCCTAAAGTTATCAAATTCATCCAAACATTGGCTAGCAAACTTAGCAGGAGGGATTTCAGCTTTATCATATCTATAGAGAGAAATTACCTTTACTACATGTGTCGGGTTATGGAGACCATGTGTTTCTTCAACAGGCGGCAAATTAAGACCATGTATTTCTTCAATAGGAGGTAAATTCTTAACATCTTCAGCTTTAATACCTTTTTCTTTCATAAATTTCTTTGCCTCTTGCATATCTTCAGGACCGAGAAATATAATACCCCTTTTCTTCGAAGTTGGCTTAGGAGTTGGTTCAGGAAGTGTCCAATTATTTTCATTAGTCAACATATTATTCAATAGAAATTCAACTTGATCAAATGTTCTTTCCCTGAAAACACAACCAACACAACTATCCAGGTAGTCTCTGAAAGCATCGGTTAGTCCATTATAAAAGATATCAAGTATTTCATTTTTCTTGAGAGGATGATCAGGCAAAGCATTAAGTAATTGGAGAAGCCTCCCCCAAGCTTGTGGGAGACTCTCTTCTTCAATTTTCACAAAATTATATATCTCCCTTAAAGCAACTTGTTTCTTATGAGCGGGGAAATATTTAGCAGAGAAGTAGTAAATCATATCCTGGGGACTACGCACACAACCAGGATCAAGAGAACTAAACCATATCTTAGCATCACCCTTTAATGAGAACGGAAATAATCTAAGGATATAATAGTAGCGACTTTTCTCATCATTAGTGAACAGGGCAGCTATATCATTTAATTTAGTAAGATGTGACACAACAGTTTCAGATTCATAGCCATAGAAATGATCAGATTTAACCAAAGTAATTAACTCAGGATCAACAGAGAAATCATAATCCTTATCGGTAACAAAGATAGGTGAAGTAGCATAAGCAGGATCATATTTCATTCTAGCATTCAAAGTTTTTTGTTTCAGCTTAGCTAAATGTTTCTTAAGATCACTCCTATTATTGCAAGCAAGAAAGTCTCTAGCAGTTTCTTCATCCATAACATAACCCTCAGGAATAACAGGTAATTCATATCTAGGGGGAGAATCTTCATCATCACTTTTATCAATATTATTAGTTTCAATAATTTCATTCTCTCTAGCCCTAGCAAGTTGTTCATAAAGAAATTCACCTAGTGGCATAGTAGTATCAAGCATGGAAGTAGTTTCATCATAAGTATCATGCATAGCAGAAGTGGCATCATCAATAACATGCGACTGATGTCTACTACACAACCTTCTTCTTATAGATGTTGTTGGGCCTCCAAGTGCAGAGGTTTGTAGGACAGTAGTAAATTTCCCTCAAGTGGATGACCTAAGGTTTATCAATCCGTGGGAGGCGTAGGATGAAAATGGTCTCTCTCAAGCAACCCTGCAACCAAATAACAAAGAATCTCTTGTGTCCCCAGCACACCCAATACAATGGTAAATTGTATGGGTGCACTAGTTCGGTGAAGAGATGGTGATACAAGTGCAATATGGATGGTAGATATAGGTTTTTGAAATCTAAAACTATGAAAACAACAAGGTAACTAATGATAAAAGTGAGCACAAACAGTATTGCAATGCTAGGAAACAAGGCCTAGGGTTCATACTTTCACTAGTGTAAGTTCTCTCAACAATAATAACATAATTGGATCATATAACTATCCCTCAACATGCAACAAAGAGTCACTCCAAAGTTACTATAACGGAGAACAAACGAAGAGATTATGGTAGGGTACGAAACCACCTCAAAGTTATCCTTTCTGATCAATCTATTCAAGAGTCTGTAGTAAAATAATGAAGCTATTCTTTCCGTTCAATCTATCATAGAGTTCGTACTAGAATAACACCTTAAGACACAAGTCAACCAAAACCATAATGTCACCTAGATACTCCAATGTCACCTCAAGTATCCGTGGGTATGATTATACGATATACATCACACAATTTCAGATTCATCTATTCAAACCAGCACAAAGTACTTCAAAGAGTGCCCCAAAGTTTCTACCGGAGTCAAGACAAAAATGTGTGCCAACCCCTATGCATAGGTTCATGGGCGGAACCCGCAAGTTGATCACCAAAACATACATCAAGTGGATCACATGATATCCCATTGTCACCACAGATAAGCACGTGCAAGACATACATCAAGTGTTCTCAAATCCTTAAAGACTCAATCTGATAAGACAACTTCAAAGGGAAAACCCAATTCATTACAAGAGAGTAGAGGGGGAGAAACATCATAACATCCAACTATAATAGCAAAGTTCGCGATACATCAAGATCGTACCACCTCAAGAACACGAGAGAGAGAGAGAGAGAGATCAAACACATAGCTACTGGTACATACCCTCAGCCCCGAGGGAGAACTACTCCCTCCTTGTCATGGAGAGCGCCGGGATGATGAAGATGGCCACCGATGAGGGGTTCCCCCTTCGGCAGGGTGCCGGAACGGGTCTAGATTGGTTTTCGATGGCTACGGAGGCTTCTGGCGGCGGAACTCCCGATCTATTCTGTTCCCCGAAGGTTTTAGGGTATATGGGTATATATATAGGAGGAAGAAGTATGTCGGTGGATCTCCGGGCTGTCCACGAGGCAGGGGGGCGCGCCCAGGGGGGTGGGTGCGGACCCCATCCTCATGGGCAGCCCAGGACTCTTCTGGTCCATCTCTGATACTCCGTGGGCTTCTTCTGGTCCAAAAATAAGTTTCGTGAAGTTTCAGGTCAATTGGGCTCCGTTTGATTTTCCTTTTCTGCGATACTCTAAAACAAGGGGAAAAACAGAATCTGGCACTGGGCTCTAGGTTAATAGGTTAGTCCCAAAAATCATATAAAATATCATATAAATGAATATAAAACATCCAAGGTTGATAATATAATAGCATGGAACAATCAAAAATTATAGATACATTGAAGACGTATCAGCGACATATCAGAATTAATAGCAGAAGCAGGTTTAGGTGTCGCAAGCTTACTCAAAACAGAAGGTGAATCGAGTGCAGAGCTAGATGGCAGTTTGTTACCTTCCCTCGTAGTTGAGGGAAAAATCTTAGTTCTTTGATCTTTCAAGTTCTTCATAATGATAAGCAGATATAAATCCCAAGTGACTCAAAGAATAGAGTTATGCTCCCCGGCAACGGCACTAGAAAATGTTCTTGATAACCCACAATTATAGGGGATCGCAACAGTTTTCGAGGGTAGAGTATTCAATCCAAATTTATTGATTTGACACAAGGGGAGCCAAAGAATATTCTTAAGTATTAGCAGCTGAGTTGTCAATTCAACCACAGCCGGAAACTTAATATCTGCAGCAAGGTATTTAGTAGCAAAGCAATATGGTAGTAGTGGTAACGGTGGAAAAAGGTAACGATAGCAGAAGTAATATTTTTGGGTTTTGTAGTGATTGTAACAGTAGCAACGGAAAAGTAAATAAGCGAAGAACAATATATGAAAAGCTCGTAGGCATTGAATCGGTGATGGAGAATTATGCCAGATGTGATCAATCATGTAACAGTCATAACCTAGGTGACACAAAACTAGCTCCAGTTCATCAATGTAATGTAGGCATGTATTCCGAATATAGTCATACGTGCTTATGGAAAAGAACTTGGATGACATTTTTTGTCCTACCCTCCCGTGGCAGCGGGATCCTATTGGAAACTAAGGGATATTAAGGCCCCATTTTAATAGAGTACCAGAACAAAACATTAACACTTAGTGAATACATAAACTCCTTAAACTACGATCATCACCTGTAAGTATCCCGATTATTGTCACTTCGGGGTTAACGGATCATAACACATAATAGGTGACTATAGACTTGCAAGATCGGATCAAGAACTCTCATATATTGGTGAAAACATAATAGATTCAGATCTCAAATCATGACACTCGGGCCCTAGTGACAAGCATTAAGCATAGCAAAGTCATAGCAACATTAATCTCAGAATATAGTAAATACTAGGGATCAAACCCTAACAAAACTAACTCGATTACATGATAAATCTCATCCAACCCATCACCATCCAGCAAGCCTACGATGAAATTACTCACGCACAGCGGTGAGCATCATGAAATTGGTGATGGAGAAAGGTTGATGATGACGATGGCGACGGATTCCCCTCTCCGAAGCCCCGAACGGACTCCAGATCAGCCCTCCCGAGAGAGTTTAGGGCTTGGCGGCGGCTCCGTATCGTAAAACGTGATGAATTCTTCTCTCTGGTTTTTTCTCCCTGAAAGTGAATATATGGAGTTAGGGTTGAGAGCGGTGCAGCGTCATGGGGCCCACGAGGCAAGGGGCGCGCCCCCACCCTCGTGGACAGGTGGAGGCCCCCCTGACATGGATCTTTCTTCCAGTATTTTTATATATTCCAAAATAATTCTCCGTTGATTTTCAGGTCATTCCGAGAACTTTTATTTCTGCACAAAAATAACACCACGGCAATTCTGCTGAAAACAACGTCAGTCCGGGTTAGTTCCATTCAAATCATGCAAGTTAGAGTCCAAAACAAGGGCAAAAGTGTTTGGAAAAGTAGATACGACGGTGACGTGTCACCCACATATGCTTCCACTATCTTACCGATTTGTTTTTCCAAACATGTTTGAATCATGCGTTGGTAAGTGGCACCCGCGTTTTTAAGCCCAAAAGGCATAGTGTTGAAACAAAAAGGCTCGTACGGGGTAATGAACGCTGCAGCGGCCTGGTCGGCCTCCTTCATTTTAATCCGATGGTATCCAGAGTAAGCATCGAGGAAACACAATGAGCCGTGTCCCACAATCGCGTCGATAATCTGGTCATTGCAGGGCAACAGAAAATGGTCTTTGGGGAAACCTTATTGAGGTCTTGAAAATCGACACAAAGGCGCCAAGATTTATCCTTCTTCGGCACCATGACCAAGTTGGCTAGCCAATCCGGGTGTTTGATTTCTCTGATGAACCCGACCTCGAGTAGTTTGGCTAGCTCCTCCCCCATAGCTTGTCGTTTGTGTTCGAAAAATCATCGTAGCGTTTGCTTGACTGGTTTGAACCCTTTGATTATGTTGAGGTTGTGTTCGGCCAGTCTGCGTGGGATCCCGGGCATGTCCGAAGGGTGCCAAGCGAAGATATACCAATTTTCGCGTAGGAACACGCCTAGGGCGGCATCTACCATCGGATCCAGCTGTGCTCCAATGGATGTTGTTTTATTAGGATCCATTTGGTGTACTTTGAATTTAATTATTTCATCTGCTAGCTTGAAAGAAGTGGATTTAGGTATCTTATCGAGAATCACATCATCCTTGTCCACCGTGGATCACAGGGTGGTTAGTTCTTCGGCCGCAAGGGCTTTGGATAGTGTCTTAAGAGCCAAGGTTGCGTTTTTGTTTTCGGCGCCGAGTGCTTTATCCAGATCACTCCTAAATGTGATTATTCCGTTGGGCCCTGGCATTTTAAGCTTCATGTACCCGTAATGGGGTATGGCTTGGAAGCATGAGAAAGCGTCCCGTCCCAAAAGGGCGTGATATCCGCTATTAAAGGGAGCCACGTGGAAGAGCAACTCTTCGGACCTGTAGTTCTCAGGCGTGCTGAATACTACATCCAGTTTGATTGTCCCCGAACATCGTGCTTCTCGACTGGGGATGATGCCTCGAAAGGTGGTATTGCTTTGCTCGATGTGTGTTTTGTCAATGTGCATTTTTTCGAGCGTGTCGTCGTAGATGAGGTTAAGCCCACTGTCGCCGTCCATGAGCACTTTGGTAAGTCGAAAGCCGTCCACAATAGGGTTTAGAACCAAGGAAGCGTGTGCTCGGACTGATCGGGCCCTTGGTTCGTCGTCGACGATGAAGGTTATTGCCGTGTCGTTCCATGGGCTCATTGTGGTTACTTCGTGAATTTCGGCGAGGTCGCGGAGTGCCCTCTTACGCCGATTATTTGAAGAGAAGTCTTGAAGATCATAAATATGTTAAGATCGTCATCCTCCGAAGAATCAGACTTATTCATTCATTATAAGATATAGTTTTTTTTTACTTTTCAAATGAACAAAAACAAGAATCATCACTCATCCATGTCTGGTTCACATACTACCGATCCAGGGAACATAGCATGCTAATCCATAGTGGTTAGGTGATTGCTCTCAATAGGAACACACTTAGCACAAATTCAGCATCTGACACTTGATGATCTAGGTGTATCAAAGTAAATGCAGAAAATGATGAAGTTTTCTAATGTACTAGGGATTTGAGCACTCAAAACTAATAACCTTCACTAATTACAGCAAAGCATGCAGAATGTAGATCACTAGTTTACAAGGCATTCACAAATCAGTTACAAATTCACATCAAGCACCATATGTCAAATAAAATTCAGTGGGACATTATTTAAGAAATGGCTTAAGCAACTCAAATAGCAATTGATTTCAGCATGTATCAATGGATGATATATTCAGACTGGGGTCATGAAACAGCTCACCGGGCTTTATGAAGTAGAACTCGCTCCATCACCTCACCAACTGCAGCTCCTCTCCTTTTACTTCTCTATCCTCATGCTCTCTATCCTCGTGCATGCTCCATCTTTTCTCTTCCTTGTATGTGCCCATTGCTTCTCCTCTTCACCATGCTCTAAATCCACCGGGGTCCCAAGGAATGTCACCTCGAACTTGGTCAGCATGTAGTGAACGGTGCAGTAGCAAAAACCTGAAAGAGCACTCGACAAAAGAGACCATACAAGTGAAAGGGGTAATGCCCTCTAAATCATCAATAGAGTACCCAATTACATAAGCATAGCTATAAAGCACATGTTTAGGATGGTACAAATCAGTAAGCTCAATGCTAGTATTAGAATCACACGTTTCATTAAGCATGGGTATAGCATCAGGAACATAAGTATCATGAACAGAGATATGAGCAACGCCACTAACAGGGTGTGTATGATCATGTCCAAGCAAACAATTTTTCAAATCTACCTTAAGTGATGGCATCATGCAATGCAAGTTAGAAGCAAAGAAATCACAAGGCAGCATGTCATCAAGAGGATTGGGTAAACCTGACACATCAGGTTCATGTATGACAATAGGCCAATGAATCTCAGGTTCTTCATCTTGATTTACAGCAGCTTCCTGAACTTCTTTAGAAATAGTAGATGATGAGTCTTCAACTTGATCACTTGGAAATTGCAGCTCTTGATCATCTTGTTCCTTGTCTTCTTGTAAATCTTCTTCAAGTTGAGGACTCTCTTCCTCTGGATCTTCTATGGTGCTACAACCAGCAACACTTAATTGAGTCTGAAGTGTCCCCATCTGTGAATATTCACTAACATGATCTGGTAGGGGTGCTGAGATCACTACCTTGCTGTCTTTCTGAGCAATGTTCTCCTCATCACCATCACTGCTAAGTTTCAACAGTGACACTGATGACTTCCACCAGTCATGCAGCTCAACAACATGTGGGATCTTCTCAGGATATTGAAGTATCGACTCTTCTAAATTTGACTCAACCTCTTGTATCTCTCTCCTTGGAATGTCTCCGACTTGCTTAGTTGTATGTGCAGGAGTTGGAATCTCATCTTCATTATTCTTCTCTGAGATACTTTCTTTAACTGTGATAGAGGCAACCACCGGTGGAGCTAATGATTTCTTCTTGACAAATAGCCCAGGTACAGTTGAAACACAAGTGTGGGCAATTGGTGACACGACTAAATTCCACCAGTCACATAGTTGACTAACACAAATGAATTTCTCCATATCTTGTTGTCTCAACTTAGCATCAATCAGAGTAGGTTCCTCATAAACATCTTCTTGCAACTTTGACTCATTCTGGACAGTTTCATTGCCATGAGGTATTGGATCTGCTACTGTGGTTTCCATCTGATCTACAGTAGTTTCATCATCTTGAAAAATGTCATAATCATCATCAAGGATAATTGAAGTAAGATCAATCTTTCTATATGGAGGATCTAATTCAATTATGAAATGTTGTTGTCCCCAGAATGAAACATGCTGGTTTTGAATATTAGGCGCCATGGATGATTTCTGTTCACTTATGGAACACACGACTTCTGATTGCACGAGGCTTGCAACCTTCAGATTTGAACTAGGCCTTTCATAACCCCATTGCATTTGGTGGAAGGCAGTGCTCTCAATGAGAATAATTGCACCCTCAACGGTCTTGTTCATGATTGTTCCACCAGCTGACATATCAATACGATCTCTTGAAGCATGTGTCAGCCCTCTATAGAATATCTGAAGCACTAACCAATCCTTTTGCCCATGATTAGGACATTTTCTAAGCAAATACTTATATCTCTCTCAAGCTGCATACAAGCTCTCACTACCATCTTGCGCAAAACTGAGGATCTGGTCACGAATTGCAGCTTGCTTATAAAGTGAAAAATATCTATGCAGGAAAGCTTGTGAAATATCACCCCAAGTGTATGATCTTGATGGCAAAGAATAGTACCAGTCCTTAGCAGCATCTCGGAGAGAGAATGTGAACAACATACACTTGATAGCATCTTGGGAAACGCCATGATACTGGACTGTATTGGCATACTCCAGAACATTACTAATATGCTCATGAGGGTCTTCATTGGGTAATCCTCTAAACTGATTCTACAAGACGAGAGCAATAAGTCCAGGCCTCAACTCAAAATTTTCGGCCTCAATAGATGGCCAAATTGGCCCTGTCATCGTGTCCAAACTACTTGGCAACCAAAGATCGCGTACTAAAGCCATATGTTCAAGTGAAACTGTTAATCAGCCTACAAATAATAAGATATCCTACACACGCTCACAAACATCAAACATTGGTGAGAGGGTTAGTATCCTAATAAGCCGAAGCAACAAAAAGTAAAAAGGTAAAAGAAACACAGAAATAAATTTGACTGGAAATTTAAACAAAAACTATACTAAGCCTAGTCTATAGCTTCGCACAATCGCTCGACGCTAGTCACCGGCAACGGCGCCAAAATGATCTATTGAAAGTATAGTGGGGTTTTTACGCCCCAAACTACGGATGTTGTGTTCTCCTCAGGGACTAGGCGACGACGACTATGCTCGACTAAATCTAGGTGACACAATTGGGTGGTGAAAACAGTGATAAAATGCAAACAGCACAAGAAGGTTCAGATTTTACTCAATGTATTTTTTTGTGTTTTCGTTTTACTTGAGAACTACAATACTAGCAACAATGATAAGGGAGTTCAAAAAAACATAGACATATATAACAAGCAATGACAGAAGGAAAGAAACAAGCTAATATGATAGGGACAGAAATATATCACAACACAAACACTCATACATATCACAGGTACTAGAGCTAACACACACAGAGACTACAAATAGGATAAGTACAGAGAACTAGTACAGGGACTAGTACACAAGGTGATCACACAAATATACTAGAAGGTTACTAAATCACAGAGCAAGATTTCAAGGACAATTATTTCTCACAGCCTACAGAAATTCAAGACAAGCATTATATATTACAAGTACCAAACAGAACAAGCTACATGTTGCCAACACTCTTAAAAATCTGAATATTACAAAATTTTACACATCTTAGCTTATAGAAAATTCAGAGAGAGAGAGAGAGAGCAGCAGCAGCAGTTTTTGTGGATCTAAAGAGAAGCAGCAGCAGGTGGAAGAAGAAAGAAGTAGTAGGGGGCGTTGAGAGGAATCAGCAGCAGGCGTTGAGGGAGAAGAAAAGCAGCAGAGAGGGTTGAGGGCGAGCAGCAGCAGGTTGAAGAAGGAGATAAGGAGCAGAAGGTGCGGCAGCAGGTCACGTTGAGAAGAAGGGAGCAGCAATGGAGGTGAGGAAGCAGAGCAGAGGCGTGGGGAGGTTAGAGAAAGAGCAGCGGCAGGCAGGAGCGTGAGGGAGCAGCAGAGAGATTTGAGTAGCAGAAAAGGAGGGGAAGAGCAGCAACAAGGAGGTGCAAGGAGAAGGAGCATCAGGGGCGTTGAGAGAAGAACAAGAGCTTCAGATCGGTGGCAGGAGGTTCAGTGAGGAGCTCGTGGTGTGATGTGCTGGGGGTGCGAGGTGGTGATGCGGCGCTGGTGGCGGCGTTGATGGATGGTGCGTGGAGATGGATGGAGATGGTGATGGCTTGCGGCGCTGATGGATGGGAGGCGCACCACCACGCCGGCCTGGCCGTGGCAGCGGCCGGAGCTGGAGGAGAGGTGAGGGAGAGAGAGGTGTAGCCAGGCCCGATTTGGGAATGGATGCATCTAGGGATTTTGATCCCCATCTGATCTGCCACTTTTATGATTTGGCCCTCCTCTTCTATTCATTTCTTCCCAAGAAGATCCCCTTCTTCTTTTAGTTTGCTCCCTTGGATACTTCTTTTCTTCTCACTGAAGTCCTTGACGTATTTCTTTCATGCCCTTCTCTCTTCTGGTTAGCCATATATTCGGAATCTTGATGATTATAGTGCCTTTGCGCACTTTTCTGCAAAAGAAACAAGTGACAAGTAAATGAACCCTTTATATGATTCTCATTAAAATATGCGGTAATTCATAGCAAGAATTGATTCTCAGATCACAACAGATGCTATATTTGGGTGTCAAATTATATATATGAAATGTGCTTATCAGCTTCCCAGAGTGACCCCGGACGGTTGTCATCGGCAAATCTCATGGTCAAAGGGCCTGGTTGAGCCGATTATGCTACAATTTAGGTGGCTGCTACCGACGGCTTGTACCGGCGAAGTCGGGTTGCGACGGATTCGTCTGCCACGAGGGCCTTGGACATGGGCTACTATCAACGGTAGATCTGGTCAGTACTCTCTGCTGTGAGCTGGATCATGGATTCAGTGTCGTGGGCGCGCTGGGCTACTACACATGAGGTGTGCGGCGGGCTCGGCGTGAAAGCAATCCTCTTTGATCTGGCCATTGGCGAGTTCCGGACCTCTCCTTTGAAGGAAACAAGGACTGGCGTATATGGCGCTCTTTGGACACCTTGATTGGACAGGGGTCGGTCGTGTGCACCCGAAACATCAACATAACCAGCTTCACCGGGGTATCGCGAAGCTCTGTTTTTGTTGACACATTGGGACATGTCTGCACCAAGATTTCCAAGGTTTCAACACATGCGGAGAATGCCATGGTGTGATTGGACTACCTGCAAAGGACAAAGGCGGGGTCTTTGATGCGATGAAGACCTTGCTTCATAGGCAGTTGTTTAGGCTTGGCTTGTAGGATATGTTCCCGTCTAGACCGGGCACGAGTTCCTGTGAGCATGGTGGTACGTGACTTGTAGTAGTAGCCTCCGCAAGTGGGGGCGATAACATTGGTGGAATTTTTTGTCGGTGGTGCTCTTTTGGGTACCGAGACGTGATTTTCCAGGGTGAAAACCCAAGGTCTGGCCTTTATTGGTCGTGCCTAACAGTGACCTAGTTGAAGTCATTGTTTTGGAAATGCGTTCTTTCTTCAGGGTGAAAACCTACAATCTTTGATCAGGCAACGACAATGCTTGTGCTTTGTTTTCTTCTGGGAGGCGTTGCTTTTCGATGAACCTTTTTTCTAGTCCGGGTGTTGTCTTTGGTGGTGGTTAGAGTGCTGCTACTGCGGGTGATTGATCACCATGGCAGAGTCATTTTCTCTTTTTCCTTTTTAATTTTCTTTCTTGGTTGTGTGCATCCTGGATGTTTTTAGGCATCTTATTGGTGCAGAGGCTGGGTGTAATTGGTATCTATTTGATATTAATTTCCCCTTTTCAAAAAATGTGATAATTCTTCAAGGCCCTTCTATATTGATGCATGTTCATAAATCACAAATGTAAATAGAGTTGTTCACCACCAAAGAACCTGCCCTCATCACACCACACTCTAGTTGGAAGTGGTTGTGCTCTACTCTTCATGTATTCTAGCGCAACTGATATTGCAGGTTCAAAGCCATCATCGTCGCTTGGTATGATATCCATTCCAATGTCCTCATCAAAAAGTTCACATGTTCCATCTCGCAACTTTTCCAGTGAACTAAGAATAACATCCTTCCTCTGTTTCTTCTTCTTCCATGCTTCTGCTATCTTCTTTAATGGATTGCAAGAATCAAGTGTGATAACTGATGCATCATCTAGTAGTGGATAAAAATCCTCAATATCTGTGTCGTCCTTCATGTGCTATGTGGCTATTTGGTTACAACGAACCCCAAATCCCCCAAACAAACCAATTTGTCAAAGCCAAGAGGTGCAGAAGAGTGGGCGCATACTCGATGCCAGAGCTGTTGAAGCTCCACTCCATGTTGCCGCGCCGACGAGTCGCCTTATCCCGCTGGCACGAAGTCGCCACGCAGCCGCCACCTCGGTCAAAGAAAGAAAGAAGAAGAGGCGCACACGAGCTGGGTGGGGGTGGAAGACGACTTAATGGGGACCATATAGGTTTGATTGATTACTATGTTGTGCTGCCTGGTGGGCCAAGTACGTCAGTTCAGCTGTCAACTTGAGGATTTAGATTGGGCGTTGGTAGTTAGCCCAAAAATTGTGGTTTTGTGAAAACTTCCCCAAAATATGATGTAAACTATTATAAGTACCTTTCAAGGTTGTGTTCTGTGCAATTCACTCTTTTCCCTCTTAGTAGCAATGTGCCCGTGCATTGCAACAGATTTAAAGTAGAATAGTACTTGTTCACAAATTTGAAAGAAAACACTGTTGTTTTGATATACATATGTACCACTAAAAATATATTACTTTTCACTCAAAATATATTTCTCGGGCTGTTTTGATGAGATGAGGTAGAAATATGATTGCTTATGAGATAATAAAGAGTTTTCTGCAAATTGGAGTAGAGAAATGGGCTATTGTTGTAAAAATGCTATAAATTTATTTCACAACCGTTAGATACAGATCTAATCATCAGAAATGACAGATGAGAGACGCACTATCGTTACCAAGCGAGTTTTTTATAGGAGTAAGACTAGTACAAATGCCCGTGCGTTGCAACGGGCGATAAAATTAGTAAAACCCAGTCCTTGTGTCGTTCTGCAACAATTTTTATATTCAATTTTGACGAGTGTCAGTAAACATGTATCCTTAAGTATCACTTTTCAGTAAAAGCCTCCCTAACATCGTTTGTCGGGATGTATTTCAGGTCCACACTTTCATCTGATGATAATGTAGTGGTGTATGGAATGGTCTTTCAATTTTTTAAAAGTTTAGAATAACACTACTTTTTCATTTTCAGAAATATTATTTCAAATTTTAATATTTTTAAATCCATTTATTTTACTACGACTGACAATTTGCACCGTTTGGGCTTGGACGAAACATAAGGACTTGGTATACATAACACACACACTCTCAAAAAAAGTTGTGAATATTTCTCAAGAAACAGATGAGAATAATAAGATTTAATAACAACTTATGATGATGAGATATTGTAATAATTCCAACTCAGTTTTCATGAAAGTTTGTAAAACTTCGAAATATTTGAACCTCTGTTAAATCCTAGTCAGAAAAAAATCTATATGCTGAAACTAAAATTGTTTTTGTGTGAGTAACGATAAAATAGGGAAAAAAAACTAAAAAAGAGAAACACACTGAAGAGGCAGCCTCGGCCCATCTTTATCTAAGCCCACTATACGTAGTCGGCACACTCTCAACGCCAGCCTCTTCCATTGCTCTTTCCCTAGCAATGGCACTCTTCTGCCTCCCCGATCTGCCTGAGAGCCTCCTGCACGCGGCGGACTTATTCTCATCTGCCTCAGCTCGCCGTCCTCCTGCTGTCGCACAGCGGCGCGACTACCACGACACCGCTCGCTTCCCTCCTGCCGACCTCCTCTCCTCCCAGTTCTCTGTAGTGCGCGTCCTCCACGCCGACCTCGCGTGTGCGCCGCCTGCCCCTTCACACCAACGCCGCCACCTTGCCGCCGTCCTGGCGAGCCTCCAGACAGCTGCCGCTGGCCTCTCCATTCTCCGTCGCGCCTGTCTACCCTCCGCCTCCCCTTGCTTCCGTGACGTGGCCTCCAATATTGCAAAGGTAATTCCTGCAATTTACCCTCTTCTCTCTTCTCTTCCCCATTCTGATTGCAATGAAGATTAATTAATTACATCATGGATCTAATTTAGTGTTTTATAACCGATTTGGTCTCAGTTGGTAGATTTAGTGGGAACCTCACCTCAATCGATGATAGTTCAACCGTCTCTGCTCCAAATCTGCAGGTCTCTGCTCCAAATGTCTGCTGATCATCTTCTTCAATGAGCCAAAATCAATCGCTTGGTGCAGTTCCAGTTTGTGCTTACTATACAATACTAATTTCTAAGAGGCTACATCTCAAGGAGGTACACATTTCTCTGCCACCAGTTTCTGCAGGCCCGTCTGCCTGTTTCAAGCACACTAACTTCTTTGTATGCTCTAGGTCTGAATAACACTGTGTAGTATTTGAACAAATTTTAAACCAATGTTAGTAGCAAACCAAAAGCATCAGCCTCGTCTTCACATAGTAGGTTCAAATCAGTCTGGTTGATACAGCAATCCAGAGCCACAATATAGTATGAAAAAAGGACTGCAAGTTGCAAATGCAAGTATACATGCTCAGAGGTGCTAAATTTGCACACATAATTTGCACAATCATAATGGAGATCATCAATGTGATCAAAATTTAATCCATGTAGTAATTGGACACATCATAAAGAAATAACTATGAATGAGTGAGTGGTTCCAGACATGAAGATATGCTCCTTGAAGATGCTGAAGTAGTTTCAAATTCTAACTCCGAAGTTGACTTTTGGATTCTTATGTAGAATCAATGGTTCTGTAGAATTGAAATAATGAATGTAAGGTTAGAAAATTAGCAATGTAATGTGAAACTTAAATGCGTAAGTTGTTAGTAAATGAACTTACAAATTTTGAAAAAAAGATTTCAAAGGTTGCATTACCTATTTGGTGAGGACTTCTGTGTAGACAATATTTTTTGTGTATGCCCTGTTTGTACTAATTGTTTGATTATTCCTCTTTTTGTCCTTCTTTGTATTTGTGCCTTTTGTATCGATCTTCTTATTATTTCCCGTCTTCTTCTCCTTCGTTTTGTTCTCCTTTGTGTCTGTGTCTCCTGCACTGATCTTCTTATCCGTCCCCTTGTTCTCATCATGTGTTGCTGTTAATACTTTTATGTTTGATGTCGAGGTCGCTCTAGAAAGAGCGACATATAGTTGACCATGTGAGAAAACCGGTTCAGGCAGGTAGACACCGACATTTGGTATTGTCTGACCTTGCGATTTGTTTATTGTCATTGCAAAACTTAGTCTCACTGGAAATTGTTTCCTCTTGAAATTGAACGGGAACATATCGTCGTCAGATGGGCATAATGGTATCCGTGGCAAGAAAACTCGCATTCCAGAGTGCTGCCCTACTACAATCTCTGCATCAATTGCATTTTTCTGGAATCCACGCACGACCAATCTTGTGCCATTGCAGAGTCCATTAGCGGGGTCAATATTCCTCAGTAGTATGATTGGACAATTTATTTTCAGCTTTAGCATATGTGGAGGCAGTCCATTTGGGGTGAGGGTGTTTAGGAATTCTGGTGGATAGTAGTTATGTGGGTCGTCTTCTACAGAGTCGAAGTTGTGGTACACCATCTCCTCTCCTTTGAAGCGATCAATCATTTTTAGGTTTATTCTGTCTACAGAGTCGTTCCTTGTGGATAAAATTGCTCTTGACGTGATGTATTTTGGATCTTTTAGGGAAGCATTGTCCGTTTCGTAGACACTGTCGATGAGTCTATCCAGGCCATTATCATCCGTCTTATTTGGCACGCATATACTTGCAGGTAGAAGTATTTCACTATCATCATTTGTCTCCTCGGTTCCGTTTCCAATGCGTAGTAGGTATTCTGCGAACCACTTGTCATTTTGAGCCCTCATGTTGTGCACAAGCTTCAATTGACGCATGGAATTCCAGAGCTCGGACCTGCATAGTGATGCATCTACTATCTGGGCTCTTGTTCCCTTTCGAACAACGGGGAGCACTTGCCTAAAGTCTCCTCCAAATACGACTGTTTTTCCACCGAATGGAAGATCTGGTCTGTCCATTATGTCCCGCATGCTTTTGTCTAGCGCCTCCACTATCTGCCTCTTAGTCATAGATGCTTCATCCCAGATTATTAGTGATGCTGCTTGGAGTAGCTTGGCTGTCCCACTTTGTTTTGTGAATCCACAAATAGCTCCATCATCTATTTTTAGTGGAATCTTGAACCTCGAGTGTGCGGTCCTCCCTCCGGGCATTATGGAAGCAGCAACACCGGAAGTGGCCGTCGCCACAGCAATCTTACCTTGTCCGCGTATTGTGGCCAAGAGTGCCCTGTAAAGAAAAGTTTTTCCTGTGCCTCCCGGTCCATCGACAAAGAATAAGCCTCCTCTTTGGCGGTCAATTGCGTGTAAGATTTCATCATAGGCCTTTCTCTGCTCGTTGTTTAGGTTTCTATGTAAAGTTGCGTCCTCCGGGTCCACCTCGATTGAGATCTCCTCGATGATCTCCCTAGGTACGTCGTCTGCCGTCTCATGTTGTTTCTCGATCTCTGGAAGAGGAAATGATTTTATGTCTTTTCCCATTGAGTGCAACATGTCTCTGATATTTCTAAGCACCATCTGTTCGACCGTGTGCTTGCATTTGCAGTTTCTGTTGTAGTCTTCTGACATTGACTCAAGGTGTTTGTTCCAGAGGCTACGGACGTTGCTAGGCTCGCAAAACACCAGGATTGTCGCGAATAGCCTTCGTAGCGATGATGGCATTCGAAACAACTCCGCTTCTGTCATGCAATCATCCAATGTGTTGTCTGCCTCAATGAGCCCCCGTTTTTCTGCAGCTTCACGGAAGGTTGGCATTAGTTGTGCTTCAACTGTTCTTAGGTCTTCGTAGCTGGTGGCGCCTGTCACATGGTTTAGGAGAACTCGAAGATAGTATCGTTCTCCTTCAGCCGGGTGTGCTGAGACGATTCTGCCAACCTGGAACAGAGCGGCCCGTTTTCTCTCTTGCCAAAACTTCCCGCGTGTTTGCCAAGTATAATATTCCGGGAAGTCTCTGTATAGTATGCCTCGTGCTTTCTCATGTAAGCTGTTTGCATGAAAGTACGCTGTCAACATTGATATATCTATGCCTTCACGGTCGATAACATTCTTTATTTTTTTCTTTGCCATGATATGAAACCATGTGCATATTTGGGAGATGCAGCTGTAGTTGCAAGACTGGCGGGTGCATTTTGCTTAGTTCAAAGCCATATATTCTCCACAGTGCTTCTGGTGGCGTCACCCAGCGTGCGTCTCGGTATTGTTGAATCTCGTCGATTTCGGCTTCATTTGCTTTGTCAGTTACAGATACAGATGCTCGATCATGACCCTTGTAGATGTACTTGAATAGGTACTTAACGGCTTTAATGCTTGAGCATATCTCAACATTTATGTGGCAGTTGAACATCCTTAATAGATAAGGGTTGTAAGGAACCACCCACCTGTTATCCAGTTTGCAATTTCGGACCGTTTCAGTCCGACCGTCATTGCGTCTCCTATATATTGGGTCGGAGTCCTTGCCTTGAATCGTAGTTTCGGTAAATGGCCTTGGATAATTGTTCTTGCATGACGAACGATTCTTTGTGCATGGACATAATTTATTCAATGCACCACAAGGACCATGCATCATATGTTTGATTACCATTTTGTAGAGTTCTGGGTACTTGTGCTTGTTAGGGAGCTCAGCGGAGATGATTCTGTCATACTGTTCTGGACATGTGTACTTATATTTTCCGGTCATGATCAGCAAAAAGTGAGCATGTGGCAATCCCCTCTTTTGGAATTCTACAACATATGTATATGCCTTAACCTTTCCGAGAATGGCCTTCTGAAATAGTTGCTTCTTCATTTCTTCTAGCTTCGCCCTGAAAACACGAACTACAATATCTGGGCGATCTTGTGGTGTTTGCCCGGATTGTAGTTCACGTGTGATCTCATCCCAATTGGGGTTGCAGGTCATTGTGAGGAATATGTCTGGCTTTCCATATTTTCTAACTGAAGCCATAGCATCTAGATACCGGCGAAGTTTATCGCGTGGTCCTCCAATAAATGATGATGCAAGTACCCTCTGTTTTCCGACTGCGTTTCCCTTTTCTTCTCCAGCTTGAATGCTGTCTAGAAGGCCTTGATATAGATCTGCCCTTATTTCCTTTTGATGATGCCAGATGTAATCTAGTCTAGAGCTTTCAATCTTGATGTATGTATCTACAGCAAACTGCTGGAAAAGTCGTCCGCCATGCAATATTGGGTTGAATATGTTTGGTCGTGTATGCAATTTATAGCAATAGTATTCTTTCATCGTTACCCACAGGCCATTGACTGAATCTGTGCAAATAATGAAAAGTTAGTTGCATATATATGTAGGAATGTTTGGTATATGTAAATTTAATTTTGGATAGAACAATGTCTGAAAATTTACCTGGTTCATCATCATCATTGATATCATCAGCATCAATACCTTCCTCTTGTGTATCCTTCTTTGGGATTTTCCTATGCCAACCCAGCTCAGCTCTTGGAAAGAACAAAGGGTACGACAATGGATCATAACACCCATAATATGATCGAATGTGCTCTATTTCGTTGTTGTTCCCATGTAGTATTACACTCTTGTCATAAGTATCTCTTCTTTCATTTCCTTCAATCCACACTGCAGCTACCTCTAAATTGATTGGTGCATTGTAAGTTCTCTGGTCCAATCTTTGGTCAAGGTTCAATATGAGTCTGTAGTCCTCAAGGTTCTGGGCTTGTCCCAAACTCCTAAACTGTTGAGAGTATGGGTTATCGCGTAGAATGTCGGTTATTATTCGAATCACCTGCTTGTCTTGCTCGTACATTTCCTCGCGGCAACGGCGGTACCGATGCTCCAAGCTTGGATCATCATCGTAGAAGTATAGCTCCAGATGCTTTGGATCTGAGTGACTGTTACCGAATGAGTGTATATTATGGTAGATTTGACCATGTGCTCGAAACGTGTATATACCAGATGTTCGTATGTCGGTTGTTTCTTTATCAAGGTTGCAGTATAAAGTAGTAAACGAGAAGTGTCCATTGAAAAATCTTATATTGTTCCGAAAATGTCTTGCATCAGAGTCGTTGCTTGTCCAAAGTCTCTTGAGCTCAGGTGGTGTATCTGGATTGGCTAGTCTTATCTTTCCTTTTCTGCAGCATAGCCCCTTAGTTTCATTCTTGAATTTTGTTGCATGGCAGAAGCTGCAATTTGGTACCGTTTTGAGCACATGTGTGTTCTTCGGTATGTTGCTATGGACGAAATCATACAGGTCGGAGTTGTGAAATTCATCATCTTCTGTGATTTCGATTTCCACTTCTCTTTCCCATTCTAGTTTGTTTTGTAGCATCAAAAAATTAGTATAGGGTCAATATAAGATGCAAATATATTTAAATTGTACTGAGCATACCTTGACCCGAAAACATGTATTCGTACTCGTTTGTGTCTTCTTCAAATATGACTTTATCATAACCGTGATCCTCATTGTAAATTGATTGTGTTGGTGCATCTACCACTTTGATGATTGCATTTCTCTCACATATTACTTCATCATTACCTGTGTAGTAATTTTTTATTGTCATACACACACATACATATAATCTTTGTATTGGATAATAGTATATATGATATTGGTAATCTTACCGTGATCATCATTATATAATGATTGTATTCGTGCATTTACTTCTTTGATTGTTGGCAACATTGAAGAGGGAATGTCGTCCCACGAAGCTACATTAGATGTTTGTGTTGGGGCATCCACTTCTTTGATGCTTGGAAACATTGATGAGGGGATGTCTGTCCAGAAAAGATGATTAGTTGTCCAGACATGTGTATATCTATTTTGAATGACAGTCTATTGTATAAAATTTAGAGTATTACCGTAAATCATGACTTCTGGTTGCTGTAGAGGTTCTGTGTCATCGTTGCCGGTTTCCGTCATGGAAGCGTCTTCAGAAGCAGTTTTCGGCCGTCTTGTCATGAATTCTTCGTTACGACGGTGTAGCAATGCTTGTCTTTCTCCTGGCGTCACATGTTTTTTGTGTTTTACAGGAAAGTTAGAAGTACTAACTTCCTGTTCGGTTGCAATATATGCAGGGTTCTCCATTGCAATTGAGTCTTTGCTTGCTGTGTTGCGCTTCAACTCATTTATATTTTCTATTCTAGCTTTCTTTTGTGTTGGCTCCATATTTGCATATATCTGCCTTTGTTGGGCGCATATTTTTTCTTTCTTTTGTTGATAGGCTTCACGACGCTTTTTGAGTTTTTCCTGTTTTTTTTCATCGGTCATCTGTGCATTGTGCTCTGCTATTTTTTCTTTCTATTTTTGATAGGCTTCACGGCGTTTTTTGAGTTGCTCCTGCCTCTTTTCATCGGTCATCTGTGCATAACGCTCTCTGTCTCTTTTCTTCTTTGTTCCTTAGCATCCATTACTGGAGATTGTCAGAAATGCCTGCCTGCATGAGATTTTTCAATTATAAGTAATTATTATTTATTTATTCTTCAAACAACACTGACATTAGCAAGTGCAATGCAAACAAAGGAATTATATATTTCTTCTGGGGAAATCTTTGAGGCTGTTCAGACTATTGATATTGTTTGCACTCCCTTTTTCATAGCAGAAATAGAATGTCCTACAAGTCTGAATTGTTACTCTCAGTATCATTGACCAATGATCTGTTGCACATGTTTTGATCAGGGTGTAGGGGCATACAGGTGAGTTGAGAAGCGCGCACAGACAGAGCAAACAACCCAGACTGAAAAAGGGGAGAATTTGGTATGGCTATAGGCAAATCTAGCTGCTAGAAGTTCAAACTATATTTGTGTTAGTTTACTTTTCCTTTCTCATAGAAGAAACAGACTGCCTAAAAGTAAAGTTTCTGCTATCTTCATCGTAAGAGTCATTGACCTATGTGATATGTTCTGTCAAATTAACATACTGCTGCCAAGTATGTGCCTTTGGCTCTATTTAATGAAAACGGGATGCAAATTTGTCATGCATGGAAACAGATAAGAAAAGTACCTGATGTAAACTTGACTTGTCAAACAGCTTACTTGAATTGAAGCTCACAAGGCACGTGTGAAACTGATTCTGGTTAATTGAACCAAAGAACGGGATTGTGTGAGAATCAGCGTGGACATATGGGTGTATTTGTAGCACCAACTGTACCTTATCTCAAGTAGGTTTCGGACTGTTGTACCTCTCTTTTATAAGCGTGTTCACTTTTCAGTTCCCGTGTATACCTTTTTGGTGTTATTTTGATGCAGAGTCGGACAAGGTTAAGACGTGCCTCTTTTTTTTGAGAAACCTGCCTTTTTTTTCAATCGTATAGGAAGGGAGTACTGAGCCGAAATACCCAGCATCGTGCAGCGGCCCAAACGAACTCCTGGCCCGGGAAGGCGCTTTGTCCGTGGCTTGTTGACCTGCTCTTTGTGCAGGAGGCCCAGCACCCATCAACGGACTTAAAGCAACGGACTTAAAATTGAGATCAGCCCTTTAGTACCACCTCGTCACCTCGTACGTGACTTTAGTACCACCTCGCCATCTCGCACGTGACCAAAACTAATGGTAGAAAAAAAATCAATTGCGGGACGAAACTAAGAATATCACCTTGCTTTAATAGTAGGTATAGATATAGATAGATATCTTTACCTACTAATAAACCACGTAGTGCTTCTGGTCGTACGTCGTCGCCATTTTTATAAAAAAGTCCCTTTGCTTTTCGAAAATAGAACCCGCAGTCCTTTCTTTAGTGAATCTGGAAAAACGCTTCGGTTTTACAAAAAAGACCCTACGTTTGTTTGATATTCAGTCCGCGGTCCCTGATTCATCTTATCCAAAACTCCTCCCTTTCCAGCGACGGCAGCGATGGCGGAGCACGAGCAGGTGAGGGCGGCGCCTTCGTCGGACGGCTAGCCGCGGCGGAGGAGAAGGCGGACGCCATGGGTGCGGCTACAGACGAGGCAGAGGAGAAGGCGGACGCCGTGGGCTTGCTGCACGGCTACAGCCGAGGCGGAGGAGAAGGCGGACGCCGTGGGCGTTCATGGAGGATGGTACGCCGGCCGCGTCAAGTCCCCTGCCCCCGGCCGCCGGCGCCTGTTCTCGGCCTCCATCGCCCGGAGGCGTGCCCCTGCTGTCGGCCTTCGCGTCTGCTTCGTCTGCATCACGCCAGCGCCGCCCTCGTCGTCGCGGCGTTCTTCTGCTTCCGGCGTCGCCCCGTCGCCCATGCGCCGAGTTCTGCTGCGGCCTCTGTTCTTCCGCAACGAGTAGCAGCAGGTCGTCTGCGGTTGCGGCAGCGGTGTAGGCGAGCGAGGCAGAGGAGCGGTCAACACCGGCGTCGAGGGCAAGGTAGGCCGGGCGCAGTGTCCTCCGGCGTGTGGTGGCGCATTTGTACGGCGCAGGAGGCTGGGCGCGTCGATTCGGGTGAGGGGAGTGGGGTCCAGATCTGGTCGAGGACGGGGCAACCGGCGGCGGCGGCGTGGCTGACGCTGGACGGAGAGAGAGGCAGAGCAAGGCACGCCGAATCGCTGGATGGCGCACCTCCCCTAGCCTCCTTCCTCTCCCGGTCGTTGGGGAAGCAGGACGGCCACCTCTGCTGGATGCCCTTCCCTGGTCGACGACGAGCGATGCGGGCTGACACGGTGGCGCCCTTCCGTTGTGGAGTACCGTACTAGGACGACGGCGTTAAGGTCAACGCCCTGCTCGACGCCCCCATCTGCTGCTCGATGCGCCCATCCCCTCGCTGGTTGAGCTCAACGCCACCTTGCTCTGCCTCCGGCAGTCATTTCATCCAATCTGGCTGGTCCGCTCCCCACCTCGGCGGCTCCTTCAGTCCGGCAGCACACCACGCTCAAGCCTCCACCACCCCAACTCCTCAAGGTATAAGATTTGCTTTTTGTTTATACAGAGGATGCAAGATTCTACTGCTGCCGTGTAATAAGTAGCACTTGCAGTTACAGTAGACAAGGAGCTCCGCTCTACCTCTCATCTCTCTCCCTGTCCTGGTGGTCACGGGCTGATGTTGCTGCTCCTCTCCTTCAGGATCTATCTCTTTCTCTTTGTCTCTCACCCTCTCATGGATTGACAACTGCATTCTTCCCAAATTAATGTGTGCCTCTGTTCTTGATATTACGCCCACACCATGTTTGATGTTATGCTTATGAGGAGTTGTACTTCATTTTTTTTCAGGCTTTTCTTTGGTGTACCAGGCATTCAGGCTGGTGTAATTTGTTTTCAGAAGTGAACATGTTGTACAGTCCAATGTATCTACAAAAATTAAGTTATGGTGAGTTGTTCATCATGTTGCTTGCATATTTTTTGTCTAACAAGCTGGATACTTCAGTTTTGAATATAAACATTGAGTAGGTGCTCAAATATTTTGCTAATGATAGTTTCCAACTTGCTTTTTAGCAGAACTACAGAACTATTAGCAGCTTTTAATTATGTGTACTTAAAATGGATTTGGTGTCCAGGACATCTGGAGTTGAGATCAGGTTGAATTATGTGCTGATGTTCTTCGATAGTATAATTGTTCTTCTCCTTTAACATGATGCACCATTGACTTATTTTTTTAGATGCTCAAATACGCAGAGTAATGACATCCTGTATGCGCTTGGACACCCAGCAGATTGAAAATATAGAAGCAAAGATATCCAATACGAGGCCACGATGCCCGACAGAGATGCAGCCAATACGCGCCCAATCTTTATTTCTTGATGTTGGAACAACAAATAAGAGCATGTTCATGTTTACTTATTATGGTTTTTTTTCGAGAAATTTTGGGGATTTACAAGCTGAAATTATTGACTGTCTGAAAAAATGTTTTAACCAAAACTGTTTGAACAATGTGCCCTGGTTCTGCATTCATGGAACTGTAAAAAAATTGAACAAGTTCAGTCGGAGTTTTGTTCCTGTTAATATTCCATTCTTAGTGTCAGTTTCTTTCCACTTGCTCATCTTTTAATGTTGAACTATACATGTACTTATTATTAAAGTTTTGTTGTCTTCCTAAACTAATTAGATTTTTTAAGCACTACTGAACTAATTGGATGCCATCTTAAATTACCTTCCCTTTGACATTATTGTACAGATTCCTGAAACACTGTCCAGAATTCCACTGCTACAGAATTGAAATTCGATTAGCACATGGTAAACCAGCTTTGATTCAGCAGGGTTATCAGCTTAGATTCGACTATTTTTAGTTCCTACAAGAGCAAATGATACGCTTATGTCAGTAGTTTTTAGATATATTCACTGGCTTCAGATTCTGCTGATGGATTTTTATGCTCTGTTCTGCTTCTAGAGCTTGTGAATGATGTTCATTGTTGTTTGAAAGATGCACTTTTTTATGCCTATATGTAAACGATGCAATTACTGGCTGAGAGATACACTTATTGGTGCTGTTCTGAAATGATGTTCATTACTGTTCTACAGATGCAGTAGACTGATGTTTATTGTTGTTTTGTTATTGTACAGAACGAGGACGGATCCAAGGTTGAGTACTGGGTGTGGAACCCCTTCAGATCCAAGTTGGCTGCTGTTGTACTCTGTGGTGTGGACAACATCTGGATTGTAAGTCTTTTTTGATGATTCCTTCCGGCGCCCTGTCATACTCATTGCTCTTCAGTTAACGAAATGAATGCACATCGGCAACACAGGCAGTAGCAGAATGGGGTATAATGAATGTTTTGTTTGAGTCTGACTGTCAAACGCTGGTTCGTGTTTCTAGATTTTCTAGCTAAGGGCTGGTTTTGTTTAGCTGGAACACAAATCACGATCAGATGTACCTATTATGACGATTTCGGATCCGTGCTAACTATTTCTAATTTTGAAATTATTCCTCAGAACACATGATTACATTACATTACACACTGAAAAATGGTGCAAAGTGGAAGTTGGTACTAAAGCGGATAGCTCTTTTTGATCTGCACAGAAATTTCAGTAATAATATGTGCCACTCATTTTGTTACCAAAAGCTGGGATGATTTTTACACTTTGTTTCCTGGTCCCCTTTCCATTTTGACAAATTTATTATCCCGAAGTTTATGCATAATGATGAAATATTCTGTGGTAGTATGTCGAATGCAGTTTAGTATATTCCCGTTGGTTCTGTAGTGATTTTTAGCTCCGACCATTTTCTCTCTAATTTTATTTTAAGGTCTACTCTTTTAAAAGTTTTTATTATGTTTTTCTTGAAAATAAAAGATTGATACAAAAATGGCACCTACTATCATTACAGGTCCGAGGAATTACAGCTTGGGGACTTGGGAGGCGATCGTAAAAGCTGTGTGCTACAGTGTAATGCACTAGCAATATGTGAAGATTTTTTTAAGGAGGGGGTTAATAAACAATCAGAAAATTCTTTTGCCCCCTCAGAAAACTATGTTCCGTGTTTGGCCCCTCTGGGCATTGATGTGAAGCTATACAGTCGTGTAATATGACCAAACTCATCACCTCGGGGTTGATCACATTCGTCGTGAATAGGTGGATAACATGACCATCATCGACAATGGTGGCAAGCAAGAGAAGTGGAATCATAGACTAGGACGAGCGAGGATTTGTTTAACCCGTTGCAACGCACGGGCCCTTTTGCTAGTAGATATAGATATAGATATAGATTATCGACCGACGTGACGGTGTACCGGTTTTTCTTCCCGTGTTTATTTTTCCCACCAAACAAAAGGACTAGCCAAGCGCTCGGCAGCCTCCGCCCACCCCACGCCTGCGCCCGCGCCCGCGGCGATCTTGCCTCCACGTCACCGCCCCCCGCCCCCCGCCTCCCTCCTCCCGCCTCCGCCAGCAGCATCTGATGGCGGCGGTGTTAGCGGCGCACGGCTCCCGCGTTTCGGCTTCGGTAATCACTCCCCTGCTCCATTTTTGTCCTTCCATTTTACTCTCTGTTCCCACCCCAGCATAGAATCACCGTTCCCTCCATTCGTGTTTGGTCCAGCGCGTGTGGATGTCGGCTTGCCTATTCGTGCATGCTGAGACTCGGTGCTGGCCGCGATTGTAGCTTTGTGAACACTGATATGTGCAGTGTAGAGTTTGACGAGTTAGGTTTCAGCTTACGACTTGGAAATTTGTATGGGCGACAGTATCCTTCTGTGTTGTTGGACATATTTCCAGGTTAAATTAGGTGAACCATCCCGGATCGACCAAGCTGGTATGAGATAAAAGCATCAAAGGACCCAAGCAGGGGACAAACGGAAGTAGCATTAACAACCTTTTGGGGGTCGAAAATTTAGTAACACGTGCTATTCTAATGCAAATGCGAAAGAAGTTGCAGAGTTTGACAGCTTATGCTGGTTTCGGGGAGGTGACGATTCATACCTCAGGTTCCCTTACACACTCCACTCCCGCGAAAAAAAAAGGTTCCCTTACACACACAAGATAAAGGGTATGGTCTGAAATCGTCAAGGTGCTGCTAAAGACTTGCAAACCAAAGAAAATTCTGTGTCTTGCAATTGTATGAAAGCAAAACATTTTTCGGACACAATGCTGTGAGATCTAGTATTATTATTATGATGTAGTATTGCACCACGAGACTTTGAACATTATTTTTTTTTCTCATGGTGGTGCCAAAATTTTAATCTGTTGGAACCATTTTCATGTTATCTTCTTGGTCACATACCTATGCGATAAGTTGGATGTATTCAAATGTACACTCTTTCTAGTGTTCAGTACTGAATCTAATTATACAATTTGCATGTGTAATGGAATTCAGATCATTGCAGGTTTTGGAAGTGCTCTGAGAGGAATACCAAAAGGCAAGTTCGCCAACAGAATTGCTTTTTCTGGGGCGATTAGGCAAATCTATTTTTTCGAACTAACTAATTGCAATCAATTATATTTCAGGATTTTGTCCTCGTTTTTACAATATCCAAGCATCAATATGTAATGGACTTGTTCATAGGAGGAAAATTCCTCTTCCGTTGAGATGGTCTTTTCGCTCTATTCAAGCAAGAAATAATCACTCACCATCAGCTGTTGCACCTAAAGATTATTGTGAAACTTACATCCAATTTTTGAGAGACAAACGGATAGTTCCTGATTCAGATCCTCCAAGCTCTAAGGATGTGGACCTACTGTACCGGTTTATAGATAAGAGGTGAAAATCTGTATTGAACTTCCTTATCAAGTTCTTGAGCTACATTTGAAGAGAAATCTTAATTATCTGTTACTTGTCTCAGTAACAAGCTCATGGTATTAACTGGAGCTGGAATGAGCACCGAGTCAGGAATTCCTGATTATCGGAGGTACGGACATGACATATATGTAAATATCTCATGGAATGTATTAGCAGTCATAGCAGCCTCCTTGAATCTTAACCAGAATTTTGATTTTATGGCAGTCCTAATGGAGCATACAGTTCTGGTTTCAAACCACTCACTCATCAGGTGTGTGTGTACCCCTACTCCCTACTATTCGACTGTCAATGACAACTCTTGTTCGTGCCTTATAGGTTTAATATGCTTAGGTGAATGCATATTTTTGTTTATCACAGGAAGTTATTTTGAGAGGGACATATCCCAAGACAAATTATTTGAATTGTCTAGCATAGTCTTTTGAGTTTTGATCATGACTTTCGAGTCCTAAAGTTAACAAGGTTGTGTCTTCTGCATTTGTTGACAGCTTAGACATATATTATCCATGTGAGATCAAGAATGCCAGTGGCATTGGTTGCTTCTTCCTTTACCATCAAGGAGTTTACAAAATGGTCTCATGTACTTCCTTTTCTTTTTCTCAAGTTATCTGGATCTTGACTGAAAACACGTAGGTCTGAAATTCTAATACTACTAGATCTATCTAGCTCTCATCTTTTACTTTTCCCGAGAAACCAACAGGAGCGGTGCATCCAGTTAAGGACAAAATAGAGTAGTAATTACAAATTACAGACGGACTTGTTCTCGTGAGGAGGAAGTCAGAAAAGCCCCAGGTTCTGCACGTGAACTACTCCCAAGAGGTCACACTAGTCATACTTAAAAGTATGATGTCTTCAGAGGGGATTGATGCAACCCCGCAGCAGTTTAGTTAGCCTTTCTGCATTCAAGATGATGTGGTGGTTCGTCTCCTTGCAGGCGTTCCACTCGGCATATCTTGTCATGCATGAACTGGCACAGGAGAACCTTCTCGCACCATTCCTCCATGGATGGGAAACCGGAAGCTAAGGATGTGGCCTACTCGTCTAGCCAATAGTTCACCAATGGTTCCTTGAACAAGTGACGACGAGCTCTGCATTGCGGAGGAATAGCTGGCATGTTGGGTTATGCAGCCAACCCCCTCACCTGCTTGAACCTGCGCCATTAATATATGACCATGGAGCCCCAGCGAGGAGAAAACCTTTTATTTCCTCAGATACGCTGTCTGAATCTTTTCCATCTGGAACCTAGGTTGGTTACCAAGAAATTGGACCCTGTAATCACCGTAAGTGTTTCACTCTAGTGGATGGAGTCCGATTGATTACAGTGTGGCCTTGACCGCTCGAATCCTGAAGCAGATTCCAGAGATCAATGAACTCTTGGAGCTGCAATGGGGAGTTCAAATCAGGCACGACAGTAATCCATCTTTAGTCTCACAGTTTTAACTGCACGGTCCTGTTTTATGCTTTGTTATTTCAATTTTTCTCAACTTACCCTGGATTTTGCCTTTCTGCTGGTCATCACTTCTTAATGCCCTTTCCATTTGTCCACATCTTGCCAATAATTATGTCATCTTCCCCATTTTCCATTTGAATAAAAATAGGAGTTTGTTCGCTCTATTCGAGCCCGACGGCGCTACTGGGCTAGGAGTTATGCTGGATGGAGAAGGTTCAGGCGAGCACAACCAAATACAGCTCACTATGCTCTTGCTTCACTAGAAAGAATCGGCCGTGTTCACACGATGGTTACCCAGAATGTGGATAGGTAATGACCTGCTTCTGTGTTATTATTAATTGGGAATGACTATGCAGCTTATTTTTCACCATCGCTTTGTGTATGAGTATTGTAGATTGCATCATCGTGCTGGTAGTAAGCCAATTGAGTTGCATGGAAGTGTATATGAGGTAATTTGCTTAGATTGTGGAACATCCATCAGCCGGGAGTCATTCCAAGAACAAGTGAAGGACCTCAACCCAAAGGTTTGTCCATTTGATACTGGTTATATTTTTCCTTAAGACTGGTTCATCATATAAGTGCTTGTTATGGCGCTGCTAGAAGGAGGGCGCAAGAGGGCCGGCCGGGGGCCTTTTGCCCACGGCCGGGCAAGATGGAAGGGATTTCCTTCTTAATTCTTGCTTCATTAGATTGATACATCTCCTTTCTTTATATAGAGAGGTTTACTTGACTCCCAAGCAAGGCTTACTTGACCCCTAAGCAAGCGACCCTTATCTCTAATTAACCCTAAGACTAACGGGCTATACCGCCAGCCCAGGAATGGCCTATTACGTACTCTAACACTACACCCCACCTGGACATGCAGCTTGTCCTCGAGCTGCAGCCTAACCAACTTATAACCATGACTCGACGCAACACAAGCCTAACACCTAAAAACAAGCCTTTTACATCTCGGCTTGTTTTATTACTCTCAACCTGAAATGGACTGGGACGATTTATTTTGGACCCCTTAACAAAAAGTGGACACCATCCGCACGTCGGACGTGCACGTGTACAGCCACCTGGATCCCATGGACATCATCTGGACAAAAGGAGTGCATGTGTATGGCCACCTGGAACTGGTCGCAAGAGCGACCAGCTGAGGCGCCCTCGCGGCGGCCGGCGGAATGCAGTGGTGCTACGCGGTGCGCTTCTGTCGGTGACACCCTGCCTTCTCCCCGCCGGACGGCTGTTGGTCTGCACCGCACAGAGAAGAGTGGAGGGCTTGTGATGGAGAATGACCCCCCCCAACCGCCGATGTCGCAGACTTTGAGGTCGCTGCCCGCGGGGAAAACAGCATGCCCAAGATCCCCGACGCATCGGACGAGATCGAGGTCCTTTGCGCAGCGAAGCGCAGCTGGGAGGAGCGGCAGCTGCAGACCACGCATCTCCCGCACACGCCGACGCGCTAGGAGGCAGCGCGCAGCAGCCTGCAGCCTCACCGCCGCCGACACATGGCGGGTAGTGATCCAAGCTGGAAGCGGTGACGGCGACGGCGGGAACTTGATCTGCTGGATGGGGACGCCCTGGGGAAGCGGTAATGGCGACGACGGGAACTTGATCTGGTGGATCGGGACTCCCGCCGGCGCGGTCGATGCGGGGCTGGAGCTGACCGGCGGTGGCTGCTGCAGCGGAGCGCCGGGCGCGGCGGAGGCCGCCAGGAGCGGCGGCTGCCACTGTAGCCAGGGTGGGGCGGTGGTGGCGGTGGATGGCAGCTGCAGCGGCCCGGCGAGCGCGGCGGGGAAGCCCTGGGCAGCGGCAGTGGCTGCTGCAGCGGAGCGCCGGGCGCGGCGAAGGCCGCCAGGAGTGGCGGCTGCCACTGTAGCCAGGGCGAGGCGGTGGTGGCGGTGGATGGCAGCTGCAGCGGCCCGGCGAGCGCGGCGGGGACGCCCTGGGGCAGCGGCAGTGGCTGTTGCGGCGGAGCGCCAGGCGCGGCGGAGGCTGCCACTGCAGCCAGGGCGGGGCGGTGGATGGCAGCTGCAGCGGCCCGGCGAGCGCGGCAGAGGCCGCCTGGTGCAGCGGCTGCCACGGCGGCGCGGTGGCGGCGATGGGCGGCGTAGCCGGGTGCGGCCCGTAGGACCCGACCAAGAACAGGTGGATCTCCTGGACCGCCTGGGTTAGGTCCCGCAGCGCTCTGGACACCTCCTCCGGGGTGAGGACGGCGGGGGCGGGCGCGATGGAGGATCCTGGCAGCGGAAGAGACGGGTTGGGCGGCGGTGAAGACATGATCGAACCGAAGCTAGTTGATACCAAATTGTTATGACGCTGCTAGGAGGGCATGAGAGGGCCGGCCGGGGGCCTTTTGCCCAGTGCCGGGCAAGATGGAAGGGATTTCCTTCTTAATTCTTGCTTCATTAGATTGATACATCTCCTCTCTTTATATAGAGAGGTTTACTTGACTCCCAAGCAAGGCTTACTTGACCCCTAAGCAAGCGACCCTTATCTCTAATTAACCCTAAGACTAACGGGCTATACTGCCAGCCCAGGCCATTAGGCCCATTACGTACTCTAACAGAAGTGCTTAAGGTATAATGAGGAAAAATAACGAGTGATTGTCTTTGCTTGTGAAGTTTTTTGACCTATTGTAATCATTTGATATTTTATAACTTAAGATTTCAATTGAATGGTTTTGTCATAGTTCTTACTGATCATTTAGATGTTAATATATTAAAAATATCAAGTTTGAGACCATCAATCCATTCATGTTATCATGTATGTACCGGAGTGGTGCCTCTTGAACCGCACTGTGCGTATATCCCAGTCTTGACTATATATTCAAATTTTTTTGTTCAATTTGGCCTTTGTCGCTCAGTTATTAAGTCTTGTAAATACTTCACTGTCCATAACGTTATAGCAGAGCTCCTGCTTTTCCAGACATATTTTTGTGTGCTTCCCAAGGACCTAAATTGGATTATGATTTCGGTAATGTCTGAGGGCGGAGCGTTGTATTGTTGTGTTGCAGTGGGCTCTAGCTATTGACAGTTTGGAAGAGGGACAACCTGGCTCGAGCAGAAGTTTTGGTATGCAGCAGCGACCTGATGGTGATATTGAGATTGATGAGAAGTTCTGGGAGCAAGATTTTGACATTCCTGGTTGCAGTCAGTGTGGTGGAGTGCTAAAACCTGATGTGAGATTTTTCTTTTTCTTCATCTTTCTATGAGTACTGTTAGTTAATTTAAAAACGTGGATGTGAAACTATGGATTTGTTGTCATTTCAGTTATTGAAAAGATGATAACAGGCAAATCAAGCCATTAAGATTTGTAGCTAGGAACACTTGGTATTAGTAGACACTGACTTCTGTAGCATCTGATGAGCCCATTACTAACATGTGATCTCCTTAACAATTTGTATAACTAAAATGTAGGGTGTAAATTCTTATATCAGCGAGTCATTTCAGTGACGGGCTTTCTTTCCCTAGTCCATGTAAGTTATAATAAGGGCATTAAATCTAAAAGCAGTTTTAAATGTCTTATCCTGTTCTTTGAAGGTTGTGATGTTTGGTGATAATGTTCCAATAGAGAGAGCTGATAGCGCTAAGGAGGCTGCAAGAAACTGTGATGCTCTTCTGGTGGTTGGTTCAGCGGTAATGACGATGTCTGCTTTTAGGCTGGCAAGGTATCACTGGAAAATATTGTTTAATCATTTCCATATTATTGTCGATAGCTAGTTATCTTGCTTGCCTATATTTCTTGCTCTGGATTAAATCTTTCAAACTGGAACAAGTTGTCTTATTGGTTATCGCGACATCAAACTGATTATAAATCCCAATCCCAGGCTTGCACATGAAGCAAATGCTCCAATCGCCGCGATTAACATTGGGGGCACGAGAGCTGATAGCATTATATCTTTGAAAATCAATGCGAGATGTGGGGAGGTTTGTTACCTTGGTACTTTTTCCTTTTCTATACTGCAGCAGGTGACATACGTGTGTTGCATCATAATTGTCACCTTTTTTCAGATACTTCCCAGAGTACTTCGGATGGGAAGTCTAGCTGTACCAAGCATAAGCTGAACATTTACAGTGTTTGGAGAAATCAGTTACGAGGGAAGATGGGTGAGACATATATAAGTACCTGTAGATCATTCTGTAAACAGGTCAGAACTTTATATGACCTTCCGGTTTGTGTTAGAGCATTATCATGGTTGTTCTAAGTGTAAAATCATTTTTTGTGATGACTCATTAGTTATGTATCCAGGAAAAGTAGACCCAAGTTGATCATCTATATAGTTCCTGGTTTTTTGGACGATTTTTGGAACCAATGTTACTATTTAAGGGGCTGCCAGGTTTGTCCAGAGAAGCTACCCCCTGTGTTCTAGATAAAATTCTGATAACGAGTGTAGCGGTATGTTTGGCGAAGCTAGACTGTCGAAATGGAAGTGTGTGTGGTAATACTCTATTCCATGGTGGTTTTGCTCGTTTTACAGAAACTAGTAATGGTGCACGTGCAAATGCACGTATCATCAGATACACCAAATTTATTTATGAAATAAAAAAGTTCTTATTCCATTTTCAAGCTAGTAATAATGTGTAGCGATTATACACGCACATCAACTGATGTAAATTCGATAAAAGAACCTTACAAGTTTATTAATAATAGACTCAATGAATTCATCAGCTTCAGCTTATACCCTTGAATGGCAGTCCAACTGCTAATCCCAAAATGAGAACATATATCTTATAAGGACCGTGATATTTGGCACATGTGTGCCATATAAGTAAAATTGCCACACCTCTACTTCTTTCACTTTAAAGTATCACACGGTCCCCCTTCCTTCGACCCCATCTTCTCCCAAACGACCTTGCAGACTCACCTGAGAAATCTGCTTCTCTTGCATATCTCGCGCGTCCACCCCTGAGAAAACTGCCACTTCTTCATGTCTAACATATGATAAAAAAATATTGCGCATGTGGGATTTGAACCCACACCTCCTTGGCACCAAAGCGCGCCACCACAACAAACCTCACCCTTAGGTATTTGTTGCTCAAACTAAAGAAACTAATCGTTTTGATCTTTTTTTTACAATTGTGTTACTACAAAAAAGTACAGAAAATTACCACTATTTTCCCTCGGGACAAAGTTACCATGGTATTCGCATGCAAGTTATCAGACCTGTGTTGCGTAAATTACCGTGCTATTTACATAGAACTTACCAGGTACTATGTTTCAACAACTACACCCCTTTCAAAGTTACCACTGTGTTATAAGGTCTTCGATGTGTAAAATATCGTGGTACTTACATATAAGTTATCAGGGTATGTGTACATCAACCTCGTCCTTGGTCAAAGTTACCATGAGGGATTGTACATGAGTTACCAGGTCTACAGTTCGTATATTATCATGGTACTTACACCTAAAAACCTGAGTGTGTTTCGGTAACTTTTTTCATAACTTTTTCGATGTTTTTGCGTAACTTATCACGCCTATAGCGGGTCAAGATGGGCCGTTTTTCTGGGCCAACCCATGAGCACATGTGCCTCCTCATGACACTAAACATTATGTGGCTTTTCTGTGGCACATCATGTGTTGTGTTCATCTAAGAGGCCTCGCGAGGCGAGTGTATGTTTTTAACAACTTGTTTTCCTTTGGTAAAACATTACCATCATGTTTATATTGTAACTTATCGGTTATGCGGTGCTTATATTATCATGTTATTCACACAAAAATTATCGGGGATGTTTTGAACAACTTTTCCGCGGGACAAAAGGTTATCATGTTGATTCTAGGTAACCTATCAAGCCCGCGGTGCTTAAAATATCATGCTATTTACACAAAATTTATCAAGGGTATGTTTCAGCAAAATTCCCCCCCACGGGTCAAAAACTTATCATGGTGTTTAGTTATCGCGGTGCATATGTTTTCATGCTATTTACACATAAAAATACCAGGGGAGGGAGGTACCGTGCTATTTACACAGAAGATACCGGAGTATCTTTTCAAAAAAAAATCCCTATGGTCAAAGTTACCATGGTGTTTCTACCTCAGTTATCAGATGTGCGCTGCGTATATTATCATCTATTTACACATAAATTATCTGGTATATTTTCATATTTTTCTTCCCTAATGGTTAAAGTTACCACGATGTTTGTATCTAAATTATCAAATCTATGGCGTGAATGTTATCGTGCTATTTATAGAAATTACCCGGGGCCGGGGTTCAACAAATATCTTCCCAATGATCAAAGTTACCATGATGCTTTCACCAAAGTTATCACGCCTTCAATGCTTATAACCATGCTACTTACACATAATGTACCGTGTGGTATACAAAAGTTATCATGTTGGTGGTGCGTCATTTATCGTGGTGGTGATGGAGAATTTACCACGGGAAAATTTTATGTGTCAGGTTTGATAGGTGAAACAAAAGTTTTTCAGTGATAAAATATTAAAGGCAAAACATGTCAAAAACAGTATTTTCCTTAGCTTGTTCAACAATGAGTGCCATAGGTGAGATGGTTGGCTCCCTTTGTTGATTACTTGCAGACCAGAGATCAAATCCCAATTAAAGCATTGTTTTTGCCCAAAAATCTGAAAGGCGCGTGGGGCCGTAACTGGTGATTGAAAGGAAGGAAATCAGGAGGGCGGGAAAGGAAGGAGATCAAGAGGAAAGGAAGGAGATTGGGAGGACGTGCGGGAATGGAATGGATTGGAATGGAAGGAGAAGGAGATCGGGAGGGTGTGGCAGTTTTGCAATCTGCCACACGGTTGCCACTTACATATTTCGATCCCAATTAAAGCATTGTTTTTGCCCAAAAATCTGAAAGGCACGTGGGGCCGTAACTGGTGATTGAAAGGAAGGAAATCAGGAGGGCGGGAAAGGAAGGAGATCAAGAGGAAAGGAAGGAGATTGGGAGGACGTGCGGGAATGGAATGGATTGGAATGGAAGGAGAAGGAGATCGGGAGGGTGTGGCAGTTTTGCAATCTGCCACACGGTTGCCACTTACATATTTCAATCTTATAGTCCAGAAAAGTTTCACGAATTATATTTTATGAAAATATACAAGTAAGTTAATTCTTCAGCATGCTTCACCCATTCTCGTATAGAAATCGTTTGTTGTGTATCGACAGTTTAACCTAGGACTCGTGCATGTTCAACACTTCAAGTAATATAAATATAGATCAACGCATGTGTGTTGCTATGTTCACAATACTCACCAAAGATAACAATGACACATAGCTAAACTATAAATAACATATGCAACTGCCTTCAGATATATATGTTTTACACTCAGACAATTGTGATTATTGTGCCGGAGTAACTATGGAACAAACTCTGTATCAGAATAATAGTCGTGTATTGGTTTAACTGTGTTATGTGCAGCCACAAGCAGTAATCTCCATCGCCTGAAAAATTCATGTACTCGACATTGGAAATGTCGAAATTTGTTGCATTTTTTGCCCTCCAGCAACAAGAGCCAGCTCCTTTGTACTTCACCAGTACCTGCAATTTAGAATCAACGACTCACTGAGTTCCAAGCACAATCACAAGTCTCCAAGGTGACAAAATTTATCGAAAAAGACTTTCGCCTGGCTTTATATATAAAGCAACAACCAACCACAATCTGATATAAACACATGCCACCTCAACTCACGCACACACCCAAAGCTGTATACATAGGCTCTAGGCGCAGCAACACCACACCCAGCCACCACAAGAGCTACTGGGATCCTCAACCGTGAACATGCCACCGCGAAGAGATGAAGCTGCAGACAATGGACCGTGAGCTTCAAGACGGCGCCTTCAGGAAGGTTACGACATCAGAGTGCCGCCACCGCCCGAACCGAGGGTCGGGGTTTCCCGTGGAGCAAAATGACGGGCAATGAGGACCGTGATGGCGCCTTCAAGAAGGGGACAAACTCGCCGCCGCTGGACTACCCAAAGACAGAGCAGGTTTTCACCCCGGTCCACGCTCACTGCCCCTGGCATAGGTACGGAAGCCGCACCACCACCACCGATCGTCATCCCCTGGCCACCACGCCGCCCACACGACCATGGTCACCGGGCAGCACCTAAGCCACGGCCTCCGCCCACGAGCACCGGGCTTCCACCACCAGAGCCGCCGCCCTGGCATCCAAGACCACCCCACCTCCTTCCACGCGGACCACCGGACGCTGCTGTCAGAAAGGTGAGCCCTTTGGGAGAGAATGGGACCCAGCCGGCCAAAACAAGACAGGGGAAAGCCACCGGCGGCTGTCGGGCACGCTGTCATGGGAACGGATCTGACAGTAGAGATGGACGGTACGTAGGAGGAGGTAGTGCCTAGCTACGGCGAGGTTGTACACTCGGATTTACGAGTTCAGACCCCTCTCGGTGGAGGTAACAACCCTATGTCTCAGTGCCGCGGAGGCTCTATTGATTGGAGTGTTGTGTTACAGGGGGTACGAACCCTTGTGCAAGAGGGGAGGGGCAGCTTATATAGAGTACGTTGACCCCTCGCAGCCCTCAGTTACACAGGGGTTCAATGAGAAAATAAAGTAGCGTACGTTACTGGTAACGCTCGTGTTTAATGATCTTTAAGGTGACAAAGTGAATGCTCGACCGTTGCCATCTAGGTGTGGCTCTTAGCGTTCTATCCTTTGAGTGGATTCTTGTCTTCCGAGTGAATGACATTGGTCGAGTGGAATTGGGGTATCCGAGTGAATTTTCTGTCGAGTGGGTTGCACTCTATGATGATTCCAGTTAGTATCTTCTTTCTATCCTTGTAGGCCTTGACCTCTTGTGTGGTGTCCTTGGGTAGGGCAATTAGGTCAGGCCTAAGACCCTACCCTAGGTACATGTCATCGTCACTAGCCCCCAAATGGACCGAGGGCCGAGTGAAGAAGGATTGAAGTTGATTTCGACCCGATTCAATGTCCTAGAGACACTTTCTCAAGGGCCTGAAAGTATGCTAGTATTTTAACCCTCCGTCAATTGCCTTGATCAATTCTGGCTTCTTGAGCTTCCGAGTGGAATAAGTAACATAACATCGAGCAGATTTGATTTGGATATCTTTGACGAGATCGACTGATTTGCTGGACCCGAATTTCGCAGGATTCGAAATTTGGAGAAACGCGCCGGTCGGGGCGTAGCGCGGTAAGCGGGGCAAGTAGAGAGGGACTCCTCGATCCTCGCGCCACCTTTTTCGCCACGTATCGAGCTGGCGCTGGTTGCGTGATCTGCTGAGATTGCACGGGCCCACGAGTCAGTCATTCAGATGCGAGGGTATATAAGGCGGCTCGGCCGATGCGTGCAACAGTGCCCACCATTTCCCCTTTCTCCTTCGCCTCTCTGCCTCGCCTCCTCCAACGCAGCGCCGCTCTCCTTGATCCCATCGACCACTGCAGCAATAGCGAAGGACAAGACGAGGGCTTTGGAGCGCGCCGAGAAGACAACCAAGGGGTCGACCTCGCGGTCCGCTTTGCCGCCGGGCTGGATCCCGGGGGATTGGATCCCCTTGCCGGTCTTAGTGGAGGACTTGGAGGGGCTCGTCACCGGCGGGCTGATAGGGGATGGATCTCGGAGGCTACCGGAAAGGGAGTCCGAGCCCGTGCCATGCGGCGGCGAGCGGGTTCTCCTCACGACTCATGTGGAAAGAGGTTTCTCACTGCCTCCACATCCATTCTTCCTCGGGTTCTTGAATTTCTTTGGTGCTCAGATTCATCTTTTTCCTCCCAACACCATCTCGTATCTTGCTGCATTTGTTTCGATGTGTGAAAACTTCCTGGGATGCCACCCACGTTGGGGGTTATTCAAACATATCTTTACTTGCCGATCTCAGTCGGTGAAGAAAGCCAATCCGACTAACGAGATGACCCATGTCATCCAAATGTGTGGAGGTCTAGGAGTCCAAATGAGAGGTAGGAGCTCTTTCCCTCCCATGACTTTTCCTGAATCTGTTAGGGGGTGGCAGTTGAAGGAGTCCTAGATTAGGGGGTCCCCGGGCGTCCGGGCTATGTGATATGGGCCGGACTGATGGGCCAAGAAGCTACAAGATAGAAGGCCTCCCCCCGTGTCCGGATGGGACTCTCCTTTGCGTGGATGGCAAGCTTGGCATTCGGATGTGAAGATTCCTTTCTCTGTAAACCGACTCTGTACTGCCCTAGGCCCCTCCGGTGTCTATATAAATCGGAGGGTTTAGTCTGTAGAGGCAATCATAATCATACAGGCTAGACATCTAGGGTTTAGCCATTACGATATCGAGGTAGATCAACTCTTGTAACCCCTATAATCATCAAAGTCAATCAAGCAGGAAGTAGGGCATTACCTCCATCAAGAGGGCCCGAACCTGGGTAAACATCGTGTCCCCTGCCTCTTGTTACCTTCGATCCTCAGACGCACAGTTCGGGACCCCCTACCCGAGATCAGCCGGTTTTGACACTGACATTGGTGCTTTCATTGAGAGTTCCTCCGTGCTATCAACAGAAGGTTCGATGGCTCGTTCGATCATCCACAACGATGTCATCTCTGGAAAGACTTTCCTCCCCAGCCAAATTTTTGTATTCGGCGGCTTCGCACTGCGTGCCAACTCGACTGGCCACCTTAAGCAGATCGTCAGCTACACCCCTGGTCATCAGATTAGTTTTGGAAATCTGAACCATGTCGCTGATATCCAAGGAGACTTGATCTTCGAAGGGTTTGCAGCCCCGCCCGCCGCTCTGGCCTTAGATCCAGAGCAGACTACCAGGTTCGAAGGCGGGAGTTTAGAGCCTGCCGGACTCCTTGCAATTATGGAACTTGCTACCGAAGATCTGGAGGGGACTGCGTCATCGACAAACCTGAAGACAAACCGGGCTCCCCTTGTCGCTAAAGTGTTGGACTCCCCCTCGGACTCCATATCCAACTGTTCAAAACAGAATTCAATAAAATTTCCCACATTTTGATGGGATCCGAAATATTTTTATCTCGAAATTTCTAGTCAGATTAAATACAATTTCAATATAAATTTGTATTACGTAAAAATTCCAATGAAACATTGCGCGCAACAATTAATGAAATTAAAATTTTCAAAATCCAAAAAAATTATAAACTAATTACGTGTTTGGTGCATTTTTTTATAGTTACTTCCAGTTTTTATAATGACATCCCATTTATTATTTCTTAAAGCCCATTTCCTTGTTAAGCCTAATGCATCCCTCCTTGGAATGATTTGCAGCCCAGCGGGGCGGAGAATAACAAGTTGACCTTGCCTGGGTATTCCTCAAAAAAAAAAGAGCTGGGCTAGCTATTTTCAGCTTGAAGAAAATTAATATCTGGGCTGGATATTTGGCCTGGGCTAGACGGGCCATAGCCCGCCCAGTTAATACCCTGCTCTCCTCTGAACAACAACGAAAACATCGCTCAAGAAAAACTCTGCAGTGCTCACACCTCAAAAACAAAAATACCGCTCGAGCTGCTTGGTCCCAGCTGTTAGCCGCTCCTTGTGCAATTATCTCGTTTATTGACTATATAGGTTGACAATGGTGTGGGACCGTGATGTCAGGAAACTAGGAGGAAGCAAAAAATATTATAGTTGTATATAATTAGGAGGCACTTGCGTACGTGCGGCTATGGCTCTGGTGGGTCCCCACTGTCATCCTCTCCAAGTAAAGTCATCTCCTCATTCCTCATGTCCGTTGACCATGTTGACAACGCGAGACGGCTGCACCACGACGAGCGCAACAACTCGAGGGACGACGGAGAGGGCCTCGCGGGCCCTACGGATGGTCTGATACAGCGCCCACTGCTCATTCGGGAAGCCAGGATCATAGGGCCACATGTCCGTGATGGCATTGTCGTTCGCTTGTTCACCGATGCTCGTTGAGGAGACGGAGGTTGCAGCACAGGTCCTCCTGCACTGGTAGCTCTTCCGCCATTAGGGCGTCGAAGTGCGGCCGCACCTGCTCTATGATGAACACGGCATGAACCGGCTTGGACAGTGGCACTGGCTCCTGGTCGGAAGTTACGTCCATCGTCTGATTGTCGACGCTCAGCTCGGCGAGCTCGCTAGCGAGCCAGCATGTCCGACTGCTGGACCGACCCGCTGCCAAGCACGAGTCTGACTGTCGTGGCCCACCCAGACTGCCTCCCTCGCCCGCGCGCGCTTTCTGCCCAAAACGGTCAGTGCCGCCCGCCCCGCTTCCCGGTGCAGGCGATTGCTCTGCCTTCAAACGACACAAGTGCCGTCCGTCCATCCGTCTGCCGCCCATATTGATGATACACGGTTGCCGAGGCCGCTACTCCAGCGCCACACATCCGTCCCTCCGCCGCCCACCATTGCTATATAAACTGTTGCACCGGCCATAGCCGCAGTCATCCGCCTCCGTTCCCTTTCTCCTGTCCACGTCACTACTGCCCACCATGGCTTCCTCGCACTCCAGCGCTCTTCGGGACGGGCGGACGACGAACCACAAGAAGATGGCAGCCATTGTTGCCGAATGGCTAGACGGCAGGCAGCCGGAGGACGACGATGTCCCAATAGATAACACGGTAGTCGACAATCCGGCACCAACCCCCTCCTCCACGCCATCCTCGCCGGTGCATTGCACCATGACTATCAGCGAGGCCCGTGCCCAATACATGGACACGGTGAGGCAGAAGCGCGAGGAGCAGTTCCGGGAGACGCAGGCCGACGACGCCTACAACCACCACCTCCTCCAGGAGCACCTGCAGGCGGAGGAGCAGATCGCTGCGGAGCGGGCAAAGCAGGAGGTGCTGCTCGACTCGTACCGCTCCACCTGCGAGGGCCGCCTCGAGCGCTGGCGGTATCGCATGGAGGCTGCAACTGCCTACAAAGAGGACGATGAAGCGGGCAAGGCGCTGTTTGGCGAGATCCAGGACGAGGCAGAGGACAATGCCGGCTTCGACGAGTCCCCGCCCCGCGGCACCAATAACGAGGCAGAGGACACCGCAGGCTCCGCCGAAGCCCCGACCCACAGGCACCGAGGCGGAGGACCTCGCTGGCTTCGGCGAGGCCCTACTCCGTCGAGGCCCCGCCCCGCCAACAATGAGGCAGAGGACACCGCCGGCTTAGCCGAGGCCCCACCCTGCTGGCAACGAGGGGGAGGATTTCCCCCATTCTGCCAAGGTGCCGCCCCGCCGGCAACGAGACAGAGGACATCGCTGGCTCCATGGAGGCCCCACCCCGCTGCCAACGAGGCCGTGCCACACAAAAAACGAGGAAGAGTAGAACACGGCAGGTCACCGCCGCTCGGTCTAAGTAAGGCCTCCGCTAATACCCTCCGGTTGAAGCCAAGATAGGCGGGTTGACCATTGACGGCCGATTAGCTTCTTGGTGGCGACGTGAAGTCAGAGAGCTATGTTGCAGAAGGACGATACTTCAGTTACTTAACTGCTGGTGTAGTTGGGTCACTGACACGTGGGCCCAATAGCCATCTGGGCCACATGTCAGTTACGCACCTGCACCTGTAGTTAAGTCAGTGAAGCTCAGTCCACTGGAGAATAAGCTTTTTTTCGGCTCAGCCGAACGTAGGTGGGTAGATTCAGTTAATTAATTATACCTCCAGCGCACCCCTTTTTAGTTGAAGAATGTATGAAATGTAATGAAATCCGGCATGTTTATATGAAATCCGACCGTGTATGAATGAATTTAGTTCGATTAGTTCAAATTCTTGTATCACTGGCATTGGATAAACATGCAAAACAATACGTACTAGGATTATTCCCAAGGTGATCACCTCGTTTGCAGCAATTTCACATGTACTCCATCCGGTCCTTTTTAGTCTGTATACAAGTTTTGTCTGTAGTCAAAGTATCTCTACTTTGACCACTCTTTTAAAAAAAGTATGAACATTCACAATGTAAATCAACTGACTTGAAATAAATCTAATATGCGAAGTAAAAAGGAGCAGAGGGAGTACAAAGAGTTTGAGCTGCTTTTTAGCGTTCCTGTACATTGCAATCAAACACACATGTCTGGCAATTCATAGAGAACATTCAAAATAATCGATGATTATGCATCTCAGCGATTCACATGTCAGAGCCAATAATTACTTCACAACTAAACAATAAAGAAAAATCGATCGATGCTACTGACAGCAAAGGGCATCCCATTCGAAAATATCAAACGCATGTCTTCTTGCTAACATCAATGAGCAAAATTTGACAAGGTTGTCCCATTCCAGAATGTCAAATGCGTGTTGTTTTGCGTACATAAATGAGCAAACTTTGACAAGGTTTTCCCATTCCAAAATATCAAATGCCTATGATTGTGGAATGGGCAGGGTTTGCCATCAGTTCGGACATTGACATGGCACCTCGTGCTAAATAAACCAACTGTTCTTTTTGTGTAGTTCCACCAAAATCAACCAAATTCACGCGTAGCTTGTATGATTTCGCCTTTATATGTTGCAACGCCTTGAACATATCGGCACCTCCTTTCTTGTGGTGGAAATGAATGATTCAATGTATTCATGAACATTTTGTGCAGTTCCCATTGAAATCAAGCTGAGCACCCCTGTTTGCACAAATACAAAATAAGCGATTAGTATAAAGCAAACTGTACTATGAATTGACAGTTTAAACAGGCACCAACATGGTCCATGTAGAGCACACTTTTAAAAAATGGAACTCATCGGAAAGAATCCTAGAACAACATTGTACTTGCGCATCACAGCAAAAAAGATGGAGATCCGTCTGTCCTTTCAAGCTGAAGTTAGTTTGGTCTTCTGGGGAGTAATGTAACCATCCTTCAACTGCTCCTTCTGATGAGAAGATAGACAGGGCTTCTTCATCCTGGCATAATCGAAACTAGTCACTTCACGTACTCCATATTCTTCTTCAGAGGAGGATGATCCTATTGTGCAAAGACAAGAGGACAACTAAATGCTAGCATCCCTGTTTTCTCAAAAAAAAGGAAAGGAAATATTTAAAACAACTCATATGAAGCACTTCTCAAGGACAATTATTACGTGGGTTGAAGGTGTTATTTCGGTGGCGGAGCCTCCGATTGTGTTAGAGTGTTCGGTATCGAGTATTTTGGCCGGGTCCGGACTATTGTTACCGGTGTCCCCTTCCCATACTACGGATGGCTTGGACAGCCTCTCCAAAAATATGTTGGGGGGGGGGACCGCATCACGTTTTGCGCCGATGCGGGCGAGGATATACGCCGCCTGACTGTTTTCCCGAGCCACATGGTGAAATTCGAGCCCCTCGAACCGAGCTGGCATTTTTAGGACGACGTTTCGGTAGGCCGCCATTTTCGAATCCTTGGCGTCAAAGTCTCCATTTATTTGCGATATTGCGGGGTTTGAATCCCCACGCACCTCCAGGCGTTGAATGCCCATGGAGACTGCCATCCGAAGACCATGCAACAGAGCTTCGTATTCGGCTGCGTTGTTGGAGTCTGTATATAATATTTGCAGTACGTACTGAACGGTATCTCCGGTTGGGGACGTCAGGACGACGCCAGCCCCTAGACCCTCCAGCATTTTAGAACCGTCGAAGTGCATGATCCAATTGGAGTATGCGCCGTACTCTTTAGGGAGTTCGGCCTCCGTCCATTCGGCGACGAGGTCGGCCAATACTTGCGACTTAATGGCCCGTCGAGGTTTGTATGTTATGTCGAACGAGAGGAGCTCAATGGCCCATTTGGCAATCCGGCCCATAGCGTCACGGTTGTTTATAATATCATTAAGTGGCACTTCCGAGGCTACTGTAATCGAACACTCTTGAAAGTAGTGTCGCAGCTTCTGGGATGCCATGAATACCGCATAGGATATCTTTTGATAATGTGGGTACCGTGATTTGCATGGAGTGAGGACAGTGGATACATAGTATACCGGCTTTTGAAGAGGGAATTTATGTCCATCCGCTTCCCGTTCGACGACGAGCACTACGCTGACAACTTGATGAGTTGCCGCAATGTACAACAACATTGGTTCACCGATGTTTGGCGCGGCCAGGATTGGGTTGGTTGCCAAAATAGCCTTTATTTCTTCCAATCCGGTTGTGGCCGCGTCCGTCTACTTGAAGTGTTCGATGCGCCGAAGGAGGCGATAAAGGGGTAAAGCCTTTTCTCCTAAGCGGGAGATAAAGCGGCTTAGAGCCACCACGCATCCAGTTAACTTCTGGATTTGTTTGAGGTCTGTTGGGGTAGCCAACTGTGACAAAGCTCGGATTTCGCCGGATTAGCTTCAATACCTCTACTGGAGACAATGAAACCCAGGAGCTTTCCGGCTGGTACGCCGAAAACACATTTTTCCGGATTGAGCTTGATGTCGTATGTTCGGAGGTTGTCGAATGTGTGCCTCAAGTCGTCTATCAAAGAGGCGACATGTTTGGTTTTGACGACCACATCGTCTACGTATGCCTCTACTGTTTTGCCGATTTGTTTCTCCAGACATGTCTGAATCATGCGCTGGTATGTTGCGCCGGTGTTTTTGAGCCCAAAAGGCATTGTGTTGAAACAGAAGGGACCGTATGGTGTGATGAATGCTGTTGCGGCTTGGTCGGACTCCGCCATCTTGATTTGGTGGTAACCGGAGTATGCGTCGAGGAAACACAATGACTCATGTCCTACGGTAGCAACAATAATTTGATCGATGCGGGGGAGGGGGAAGGGATCCTTTGGGAAAGCTTTATTGAGGTCCTTGAAATCGACACAAAGGCGCGAGGATTTATCCTTCTTTGGTACCGTCACCAGGTTTGCTAGCCAGTCCGGATGTTTTATTTCTCTGATGAATCCGGCCTCCAATAGCTTGGCTAGTTCCTCTCCCATGGCCTGTCTCTTAGGTTTGGAGAAACGCCGAAGAGCTTGCTTGACCGGCTTGAATCCCTTTAGGATATTGAGGCTATGCTCGGCCAGCCTGCGTGGGATCCCTGGCATGTCTGAGGGATGCCAGGCGAATATGTCCCAATTCTCGTGCAGGAACTCTCGTAGTGCGGCGTCCACGGCGGGGTTTAACTGTGCCCCGATGGAGGCTATTTTTGTAGGGTCCGTTGGGTGGACTTGGAATTTGACTATTTCATCTGCTGGTTTAAAAGAGGTGGACTTGGATCTCTTATCGAGGATCACGTCGTCCCTGTCCACTGTGGAGCATAGCGTGGTTAATTCCTCGGCCGAGAGGGCTTCGGATAATGCCTCGAGGGCCAGTGCGGCTGTTTTGTTTTCGGCGCGGAGTGCTGTGTCCGGATCACTGGTGAGGGTGATGATTCCATTGGGCCCGGGCATTTTGAGCTTCATGTACCCATAATGGGGTACGGCTTGGAAGATCGTGAACGCCTCACGTCCTAAAAGGGTGTGGTATCCACTGCTGAACGGGGCCACCTGAAATGTAATTTCTTCAGACCTATAGTTCTCTGGCGTACCGAATACCACATCTAGTGTGATTTTCCCAGTGCATCGTGCCTCCCGACTGGGTATGATTCCCCTGAAGGTTGTGCTACTTTGCTCAATGCGGTTCCAGTCTATTTCCATTTTTTGAAGAGTTTCCTCATAGATGAGGTTTAATCCGCTGCCGCCGTCCATGAGTACTTTGGTGAGTCGATAGCCGTCCACAATTGGACTGAGGACCAGTGCGGCTGGTGCTCGGGCTGTTCGGAATTTAGGTTCGTCACTGGCATTGAAGGTAATAGCCGTGTCACTCCATGGATTTATTGCTGCTACGTGGCAAATTTCGGCCATGCTGCGGAGTGTTTGCTTGCGCCTATTATTTGACGCGAAGGTCTCAAAGACTGTTAACATCGTATTGTTATCCACGGGATGGTGCTCTGTGGCATTTGGGATAAGAAGATCCTCACCACTTTTGGCCACCTGCCGGAGTATCCAACATGCTCTAAGGCTGTGCATTGGTATTGTATCCGCTGTACCATGAATTTTGCAGGGTCCGTTAAACCATCCCTCCAGTACGGTTCCATGCCCTGTAGAGGGTTTTTGTTTCTTTGCAACTAGCTCGGGTGCCTTATGATAGTGCACCCTTTTACTTCGGACTAGGTGTATATTCGGAGCCGGATGATCCCAAAATTTCGTTTCAGTTTTCCAGGCGCTTTCCATCGCACAGTACTTCCGTACTATGGACGCCAAGTCAGCGAAGCGTGATATGTCACGGCGACTTAAGGCGTTAAGGATTCCCTTGTCCGTGCAATTACTGCAGAAAAGTGAGACTGCATCTTCCTCGCGACAGTTCTTAACCTTGTTCATCACAAGGAGGAATCTGGCCCAATAATGATGTACTGTTTCATGGGGCTCTTGCCTGATGTGGGAAGATCGTTTATGTCTGGGTGGGTGGGGGTATTTGAGTCCGAACCCCTACCTGATCTGAGACCCAGGGGTCGAGGAGTTTCCAATCTTGGAAGTTTGGGTTCTGGAGTGTTGTCCGATAAGTCTGGCCCGCTGCCTGATTCTAGGTTCAGGGCTTGGGTGATGTCCTCCCGTAAGCGGGTATCCGGCTCGGAGAGCTTGGGAATCCGGACATAGTTAGTCCTCAAAATAGAGGAAGAGTTGCCGCATTGTTCCTCCACCACCGCAACGTGATGGGTGACCGATGGAGAGTTAATCTCCCCTTGATCGGGTTTAAGCCCAATCCGATCATAGTCCGTAGCGACTCCCAAGGCGGCGATGTGATCCAAGAGTTCGTTTAGGGAAGAGAGCTCCATTGGATCCATCTTCTCGGCGAATTCCAAGCCGACATGGAGTCTATTTTTGATGACCCGAGAAGTCATCGTCGGTGCAGCGGCCAAACAGGCAGTCATGACGAAATTCTTAGCCGGAGAGTTTGGCCGACAGCCAGAGCTCCCCCGGCGGTAATGTTGTTTTTAACAACGAGATGAGGCATCCTTCCTTACGGCGACGTCACAGAGGAACTCTCAATGAAAGCACCAATGTCGGTGTCAAAACCGGCGGATCTTGGGTAGGGGGTCCCGAACTGTGCGTCTAAGGCGGATGGTAACAGGAGGCAGGGGACATGATGTTTTACCCAGGTTCGGGCCCTCTTGATGGAGGTAAAACCCTACGTCTTGCTTGATTTATTCTTGATGATATGAGTATTACAAGAGTTGATCTACCATGAGATCGGAGAGGCTAAACCCTAGAAGCTAGCCTATCGTATGATTGTCTGTTGTCCTACGGACTAAAACCCTCCGGTTTATATAGACACCGGAGGGGGCTAGGGTTACACAAGGTCGGTTACAAAGGAGGAGATATCCATATTTGTACTGCCTAGCTTGCCTTCCACGCCAAGTAGAGTTCCATCCGGACACGAGATGAAGTCTTTAATCTTGTATCTTCATAGTCCAACAGTCCGGCCAAAGGATATAATCCGGCTGTCCGGATACCCCCTAATCAAGGACTCCCTCACCCCCAAAACAAAAAGATCAGTTCGTTACATATGTGCGTACTGCGTTTGTCATTGTTTTGCCTTTTCGACCAACGTAGGTGCTGGATAGCCAGTCTGTACTAGTACTTTCCCCCTTCCTTTCCTCTTTGAACCACGTCCTAGATTCATGCTATACAACTTTCCCCCTTCCTTTCCTCTTTGAACCACGTCCGAGATTCATGCTATATAACTTTCCCCACTACTTTCCCCCTTCCTTTCCTTTTTGAACCATGCCCTAGATTCATGCGATACAACTTTCCCCACTACTTCCCCCCCATTCCTTTCCTCTTTGAACCACGTCCTAGATTCATGCTATACAACTTTCCCCACTACTTTCCTGTTTGATCCAACACCAAGATTCGAGTGCAGAAGCGGAAAAAGCCCACATGTAGCTAGAGCAATGCATGTGGAATTAAGTAAATTATACCTTAAGGTTCTTGTGGTGTGGTTCGGTGGGAGACCGGAGGCCATTCTGCCCACACTATGTACGGTGGCGAGGAAGAAGGGGCCAGAGGCCCTCCCGCGCCGCTGCTGGGTGAAAGAGAACAACTGTGCTGGTAGTGGATTCCCTCCCTCGTCGACGGTGACAATGTTAAGCCTCCTTCCCTTCCTTGTAGACGGATCCTGCTGGCTCTTTGACCAGTAGTGAGGGGGGAGAGAGAGGCCAATGAAGTCTTGTTTAGATCTGGGAGGGTGAGAGAGTGTGAAGAGAGCGACTACAAGCGCTGAGGCTCCAGTGCGTATATATATAATGGAGAGAGAGTGTGAAGAGTGCAAACCCTAAAAAACAAGAAAGAAGTCGAACAAAAACAAAATTATGCTCAAGTGTGGTTATCAAACCCGAGACCTCTAGTTTGATGAGCGAACAGGCTAACCAGCTACACCACCCTCACGTTATGTTTAACGAGAGGAAAGTAACCTTTTATACATTCCTGCATTCGTGTGACAAGCATGCCGTGTTTTTTTTGCGTGGGAGTCATTGGGATTTAAATCATAGTCGTGTCATGTGGCTTTGGTGGTAAGGTATTTTGGGATTTAAAGCAGTGTTGGTAGTACAGAAATAATGTAGCCTTAGTCACCTTACCTCTCTCCACGTAGTACGTTGGGTCCCACCAGTCAGAGGGTGAAACAAACAAATTAATAAGAAAAATATTAGTACGCGAAATACAAATTAATATAATTTTTTGTGACATGCATGAACATTTTGTTAGTTCAATCTATGGTCAAAATTTGACAGAAAAACAATGGGGACCAATAAACCAGGACGGAGGTAGTACGCGAAGTTTGTCGTCGGAAGCGAGCCGATCTGGCTCTCCTGAGCTAGCAAGGTTTTTCTAGCCCACCCAAGCTAGCTGGCCCACAAAAGCTAACATATTTTAACAGTTCCAAATGCCTAACTTTGCCCGGCTAGGCTATAAACTGTTCTTTCGAAGGATCCAAATGCTCCCTAAGTAACTCGCACGATATTCCTATTCTATGAAACTGTGTGTGCGTGTGTGTGTTTAATAACATGTGTGTGTTTGAGAGAGCGACACATTGACCTATTCCTACAGAGAGATGGTGTGTAGTGTACGATTTAGCTGCAAGAGTCGGTGCATCCTCTCGTTTCTGGGCGTCCGGTCGGGACAGGCGGACCGCTGCCACGCCCGCTCCTGACCAGCCTGGCCCACCCAAAGCCCCGAAACGGTCAGCGCCGCTCCAAAGAATTGGTGCCACATTCATGCCCGGGCAGAGCGGGTGCGACCTCTCACTGGTGCCTGCGTTGAAGAGAGAAGCGGATTCAAGAGTGATGGTTGCTTCGTCCGTCCAACTTACTGCTGGGTCTACGTGATTTGACGGCTCATTGGTCATTATTACTGAGGTGGTAGGACTGCTGGATGTCCCACGCTTTCGGAGAAAGGAGGTACTACTAGATTACAATTTTCTCCATTCTTACAACGGAGGAGTGCGAGAGCAATGAAAACACGCAGGCTCAGTGATTACATGGCCCACCTCACATTATTACCATATTTTCTGGACACCGTGCGACACCTAACTCTTTACATAGTACTCCCCCTGTTCCTAAATACTATAAGTCTTTTTAGACGTTTCAAATGGAATACAACATACGGATGTATGTAGACATATTTTAGAGTGTAGATTCACTCATTTTACTCCGTATGTAGTCACTTGGTGGAATCTCTAGAAAGACTTATATTTGGGAACGGAGGGAGTACTAGTATAGTACGTACTATAAAATATCAGCAAGATAAATTTGTACAATGTTATGAAGCTTCCAGCTTCCAGCTTCCACCTTTCTCTATGTTTGACCGAGGAAGCAGCCATCATTTCACTCCTTGTTGAATATCCATCCGCAGCTACCTCTGTGAATAAATAAAAATCCTCTTCTACCTCCGTAGCATGGTTAATAATATAGCCATGTCAATAAACGACGTAGAAATATGATTCACTGATACAATAGGGCTGGATCTAAGGCTGGTGATTTTTTTTACTTTGTCTCTTTCTCTTTTTGTCTCATTTACTCATTTTACATAGGAGCACGTGTAGAGGATGGCTATTCCTTTCGATGGGACTTCTTCATGGGGTTTAAGACTAAGGCTAGTCATAGTGGGGAGTAACTTAGACTAGTAACATGCTTTTGTTACTACGTAGTAACATATAGATGGTAACATACAAACCTTCATAAATTGAGACATAGACTCATTTTACCTCGGGGTGTGTTATGTTACAGTAACATATTATGTTACCACAAGCATCTCTTCCCTCATTAACTCCATGCCACATAAGCAAATTTGTCTCGGGATGTGTCATGTTACTACATAAGTTACTCCCACTATGACTAGCCTAAGCAGCTCCGAATTATGCCTGCTGCCCATCACTCTGAATCATGCCATCTATGATAGGGAGTAGTCCCATTGCAACAATGAGGTCCACTAGGTCTAGCACGTCCTGTAAGAAGAGACTGTCACGCAAAACATACATCTTGTTGCCTTCTTCCTCGTACAGTACGTACCACTGGTACGTACTACTAGTACTACTACTACTACTCGTTCTCCTATAAACCTTGCGCTTGACATCTCCAAAATATTAACCTTGCTATTGGCTCTTCGCCTCTTCGGGAAGTCGAGCAATAATGGTACTGCAGTATATATCATTCTGGCTATATGGGACCGAATGAATTGCTGTACGTCCACCACGTGGGCGAGGGAGAGTGCGTACTATTATGTCTGTTTCAATATTGACCACATACGGAGCAAAATGAGTGAATCTACACTCTAAAATACGTCTATATACATCAGTGTTTGGAGTATGTACTAGTAGTTCATATTGAAATCTACTAAAGGACATATATTCCAAACAATATGATAATCTCTCTAACCAAGGTAGGGACGAGGAGTAAACAGAGGGAGTAGTAAAATTTTCTCCTCGTCCTATGAGCCACCGCGCGCGTGGGCGAGGGAGCAGGCGTAAGGCGTAGTAAGCAAGCTTCACCTCGCCTGCGAGCCACCGCGCCCGTGGGCGGGGGAGACGGTGTACTAAGCAAGCTTCTTCTTGTTTTGCGAGTTGACGGGACACATCAAACACTGGTATGTGTCGGTCCTAAACAAACAGTTTTTAATCCCTTTCCGCGACGACATTTGGAACCGTTGCCAAGTGAGTGTGGGCGATAGGGGGGTCCTTCCCACACGACCCAGAAACCGTTCGGGATATGCCCTCCTGGCACACATGCTCGGCAAAATGAGGTCGTGTGCGACCGGCGAGCGCTCAAATATGGAAATACGTACAGTAGTGCTAAAAAATACAATTATACGGCGAAATTGTTTCTGGTCGCAAGTACATCCCACACAGTCAGTCCCCGCTAAATGTTTTCGTTCGTATATACATCCCACACAGTTGCTACAAGGAAAACATTTGGGCAAGGTGGCGTAACGCAAACAGTTTTAAAAAGAATGTCGTGTGTGATTGTTCATTGATCCAACATGGTTTATTCCTAGAAACGTGTGCATTGCCTGAGGTCATCGCCCACAGTGTCTTCTCATTAACCGTTTGCAATTGGAAAACCCAATTAGCAAGCTAATTGGCCAATTAGCGAGCTAATTGCCCTATTATTAATAATCCATTTACTAATCTAATTCACATTCATATTAAGCACATAATATATTCCATTTCCATATTAAGGAAGCAGGATTTTATAATTGAAATACATCGGAGTACAACATGATATAGTTTCAGCACTCAGCTACCCCATTACACAACTGCACCAGCAGCAAGTTTCGCATGCAACATCTAGAACCTTTCGAAATTAGCATCATAGACGGTACATAGAGAGATGCATCTCATCTGGAAAACCGCTGAAGCGGAAGGCGAATATTGAGCCTTCATTCATGTTGAAGGTCTTTGCAACTTTAGGCCAGTGCCCTTGGATGATTGACCGTCCATCCTTCGACCTCTTCAGGAACACTTCGATATTAAACCGTGGGTGTTGTATGAAAACTTTCCTCGCCTCCTGACCACAGAGGTGGTTTGAGAGGTAGTCATCAGTGAACACTGGAAATAAGGATGTGCATAAATATCTTCTCTATATTGGAAAAATAAAAAAGGCAAGGTATAATAATTAGTACCATCTTGTAAACATCAGTGCTTCCCATTGTTTCCTACAACACATATAAGGTAGTTAGTCATCAGGTTAAGTAAGGGTTCCCATGCTATCAGTAAAATATGTTGATGAAAAATAAGCACATTGCAGATTCATCAGATTGATTCAAGCCACATGGAAAACCCATTTATCCAAACCAAGCATGATTAAGAGCTAGGAAATATAGCACTTGTATATGTTTCTCATGTATTAAGTGCAGCCAAATTTGATTTATTCCTCACATGGTATACAATAACAGAATGCAGCCACAACAGTTGAACATCGCATTGCAGAATTGAACCAAGCAGTTAACTAAACACCACAACAAATGAATCAAACGTTAACTGAGCACCACATTGCACAATATAACGATACTCCTAATAGAAGATCAGACAGTTAACCAAACCAAGCATGCTTAACAACTTGGAAATACAACAATTGTATTTGTTTCTCATGTATTTAGTACAGCCAAATTCAATTTATTCCTCACATGGTATACAATAACAAAATGCAGCCACAACAATTGAACATTGCATTGCAGAATTGAACCAGGCAGTTAACTAAACACCACAACAAGTGAACCAAGCCACAAAAAAATGAACCAAGCAGTTAACTAAACACCAATTGAACAATATAACATACTCCTAATAGAAGATCAGACAGTTAACCAAACCAACCCTACTAGGGAAAAGGCTAGCAGCAACGCGGGTTTTAGGTGTATCAGTAGCGCGGGGACCGGCGCTAGTAATAAGGCGCTACAGCTAACTTTAGCAGTAGCGCGTGCTCACCAGCGCTACTGCTACACATGTGTAGCAGCAGGGCGCTACATGGAAGCTCGCTACTGCTAATAGCTCTAGCGCACTTTGCCTGGACGCGCTACTGCTATCGTGGCGCTGCTGCTAACTTTTCTCCACTCGCTACTGCTAAATTTAGTAGTTTTTGTTTTTTTTTCTGCATATTTGTTTTGTATTTGAATAGGCTTTATAGAAGAATCTTTAGCAGATACAAATGTTATCATGATACACATACCAATGGCCGCGAGACCACAAATGTAATCATAGCATAAACATACAAATAGTCTCATCATAATCATCATCCAACACAAAGTGGTATCTCATCATCATCTCGAAAATAGCGATACATGCAAGTCTCGAATACTTGCAACTACAATGTCATCCATCTAAACAATGGTATATGCGAGAAGAGCTATCACTCTGAGTGAGAGCGGAACTATGCAGTACATGAGGCGGCGGTTACGAGTCCTCGCTCGCGCTAGCGTGAACCTCAAGTAACTAGCTTCTCCTTCTTGTCTGCTTTTGAAGCCTTCATTCCTGGCGCCCGAGACCCCATTCACTTGCACCTGACACTGAGGCCACTCATTGTACACCCCTGGAACCTTCCATTTGTACACGATGTAGCACCGCCATCTCGCCATCAAGAAACTAGGTACCTGTTAGAGATGCATGTTCATCAAGAGGATGTATAATCATATGCAACAAAATATATTAGAGCAACATGAAAAAGAAAGGGTTAATTAGCAACTAGATGCAACATACGATACACAAACTAATTAACTAGAGGTACGCAGGTCATCATACCAAAACAAACAAGGTAGCATTACGCAAGTTCGGCAGGGACCGTGGACATCACAAAGTTTCATCGCTACAGAAAGTATACAAGTTCAACCGACACATATCATCATCATCGGCATTGTAAATCACAAGAAGTTCCATCCTTCCATATCATCGAGGATGGACCCTACCTTCTTGAATGGCGTGAGGTCTTGACATTGCATGCCTATGCGAATTCGGACGTCAGCTCGTGATATAGGGCCGTGGTGGAACACCCCCTTCTCATCGACGACTTCTTTCATGATGATCGTCGAAATGTCCCTTTGGATGAGTCATCTCTAAGTTTATAATCCGCTTCTCCATGAGAGTCTAGCCACTTGTGGATATGTTCATCATTTCTGCTTGTCATGCGAAGCTTTTGGTGATCCGTGTTGAACTCAATCATGAGATGGAGGATGTAGAATCCATCCTTCTTGCTTGGTTTTGGGACATGGATGCAGCAGAAGTTAGTTTTATGCGTGAAACCCATCTTCTTGTTCCTTTGTTTCCTGATCTTCATGTGGCCACCTCTAATGCTGAAGCCTTGGAGAGCATCATCCAGAATATTCATTATGTGGGTGTAGTCCTTCTTCTCGTAGTCTCTGGAAGGGTCGAAATACACGGCGTGGGAGACTCGCGGGTAAAGAACGATAAGGACGGCGCGCCCGTTGCTGCGGGGAGAAGATACCTCAAATTATTCTTCATATGAGCGAGAAGGAATGATTGAAATGTACGAAAGGGTTGTCCGGAATTGACTTACTTTGGATGATAAGGCAGGAGGACAATTTCCTGGTCCTTATTCTGTACCATGAAGTTTTGGAGGTAGTCCCTAGCAGTTTCACACTCAAAGTCGCCGAGACTCAAGAAAGACTCGTGCATGTAGTACGGATCCGCCACACAGATTTGCGAGACTTCTTCTCTCTTCATGACGGAGCTCATATGTAGCGCAAAAAGGCGGACGATTGTAAAATCGAGCCGCCTTGTCAGAAACATCTCAAAGATATGGTCAAACCGTAGGAAGAACACCTCTGCGGGCCGTGTGTTGACATAGCACTTCCCCTCAGGCACACGAGCCGCGTATGTCGGATATCCTGGATCCCTCGAGGCTAGTAGGCTTTTCTCAGTCGACAGCACATGGTCGTGTAGTCTCCTGAGATCCCCTGATAGTGCCTCCAGCGGTTTCGACGGTAGCATCGGCTCGCCCGTGAGATGGAACATGGCCACACCTTTCACGGGTACACGCTCTTCAGAATCCATCATCTAGCTGCTATGTGCTCTGGCTTGTTTGGAGGCAGCTATCTTCCTCGATCTCTTCCTCTCCTTTTTCTTGGGCACACCTTCCAGACCCTTCCTTAACCCCTGCCCCAGTGTTCCCGGGCTAAGCACTATATGGGTCTCGGCTAGTCGAGCCTGTGTTGAGGCGGCATCTTCAGGCGTGTCCTATGAGGATTTCATGAAGAGAGACTTTTTGCAATCCCTGCTACGACCTTCCTGCCCGGGAAGATCATCCATATCCTCATTAGCATGCTGATAGCCCGATTTGTCATATGGTTGACTCATCATATCTATGTCATAGTCATACGCGTTTGTATTGAGGAAACCCATTGGGTCGACCTCCGTCTCTTCATCCATTATATGTTCTACAGGACCAATTACATCAGCCAGTACTATTGCACCCCCTTCATCACGTCGTCCGCCGCTCTCACCCGACACTACAGGAGATGGTAATTGCGTAGGCGGGGTGGTGGTCTCCGCACATGGTTGTTGATGTGTGGTTATTGGTGTGCTCTCGGCCGGTTGCAGACGAATAAGATTATTCGGCCATAGCAGCACCCAACCCTTGCAGTTTCCAATCCGCGGTGGGGTCTCGTCGTCCTATCCCACAAGATATACTGGAGGAGGCAAATTCCCGTGCCCTGATTTCACACTAGACAAGCTAACCCTGAAGTGCCCAGCGGGGATCGGCTGGTTGTGGAATGTGGGTTGCAAGGGGTTCATTATCATCCCCTTCCCCACGTCCACCTTCTGGCCTTTGATCAAGTAGAGTATGGTGCACGGGGTTTCTTCGGCCTGCAAACACATATGGCTGTGGCGTAAAACATCCGAAAGGCAATGAAAATGGAATATTCTATGTTGGTGCGACATGTAATTACCGTGATGGCGTCGAGCTCAGCCAAAGACGAAGGCCCACCTAGCACGCCAGAGACTGAGGACGGGCTGCTATGAGCGGGAGCGACTGTGAGAGGAGGCCCGGTTGCGTGAGCAAGTGATGGTGCGATGGTGTTGTTGTTCACGGAGTTGCTCCCGACGAAATTGGGCAACATGAAATCATGTACCGTCTTGTCTGGATTTTCCTTCGTCTAGTTGATGATAGCTGGAACCTAGTAGCGAAATCATTTCTGCAGACAGTTACAGCTGCATTGACTGCTTGCAGTAGCAACTCATTTTTCTCCTCGGCTGTTTTTTTCGCGTCCTTAGCTGCTTTTTTCTCGACCGCAAGCTTCACCTTCTCGTTGATATCCGCCTGACTAAACTTCTTTTTCTGCTTCTTGGCCTCCGAGCCCTCGTTGTAAAACACCTTCCACGTGGTGCCGTCTCCAGCGTCGTGCACACGACCATATTGCGACCGCTGGCCCAAAGAGAGTCCCTTAAGTTCGTTCAAGGCCCGGTTGAGAGGGGTGTCCCACTTGGGCCTCATCGGAGAAGTAGGGCTTTCAGCTGCAAGCTGGTGTTGCTTCTCCTGCAGAAGGAGCGTGAACCGTTTAGGAATGTGTAGTCGACTAGATCTGGAGCTAAATGTAAGGTGGTAAAAGAATAATTACTAGTAGTCTAATCAATTTCCTCGTGATCTGGTCCATGTAAAAAACCTTCTTTTCCTTGTCCCACTTGTAGCGGGCCTTGATGAAGTCACGCTCCAAGGGGTTTGTGAACTTCGCGAAGGGGTCTGGGAGACCCGCGGCTTCACGTTCCGCATCCTCCTTATCCCATAGGGGACTTTTACCAAGGTAGCCACGGCTTCCGAGGCGATGCTTCCCCGTGTTCCTTTGCTAAAGGCTCTTGAATTTCGCAGCCTTAGACTTGGCTGCCTCGGTAGCGCAAGTGTCCTTGAACTTTTCGAACTCCTCTACCGTAAGTGTCGGATTTTCCTCCAGAATCTTGGACAGGGGTTCCTCAGCCTCAATAGCTCGTTGCACCCTCCCTTTCTAGGAGGCCAAATCATTGCTGAACATGCCCATGGCATGATTGTTAATCTTTTTCATCTTTGGATCATCCCACGGTTCTTCTATGTTATCATCCCGATCGGGGAACTTGAATCTCTTGTGCAACTTCGTCAGGAGCAACTGCGTCAAATGTTCTTTACTCCTTAAGTCATCATCGTTGATGCTCGTGCATTCCCGTAGGATGCATCCTACTTGGTTCCCATAGCACTTGTGAGGTTCTTCTGGCTCTAATGGCTCAAACTTGCCAGGTGCCACCTTTGTGATCACCAGTCGTCCAATCCCTAGTTTGTTAGGTTTTCGTATCCTCTGCTTCTTTTGCTTCTTCTTTTCGGTAGCGGCATCGATACCTTTTCCCGCCGGTATATTCCTCGCCGGTACCTTCCCCGCCGGTCTCGGTGCCGCCATCGGTGTCGGCGCCGTTGGTGTCGATGTCGGCGTCAATACCATCATCAAGGCCGACCTGCAAACCTTGACTTTGCATTTTCTTAGCAGTCAAATAGTCGAGGTACTCTTGTTCACCCTCATAATCCATCTCGTCTGCATCTTGGTCAGAAGGCCCAGTTTCTTCGTTGTTCGACATGTTTCCTATGATTAAGTCTCCTCGTTTAATTCTAAAACTATGGAAAAAAAGAGAAATGACATAAAAAAGAAATCTATGTTTGCCGGAATGTCGTTTCCGAGCACTCAATATGCCTACTATCTAGCACAAATCATGCCAAAATTCACGGAAAATTTCGGCATGACCTTTGCTAAAAAATGGATATATCGAGCGCCTGAAATTCACCGGAACGGAAATGAATCAACATTCTGGCGTAACATAGGCCACTCGGATCATTTACCCTGCACATAATCATCATGTCCAAATGACATGTCCAAATTTCCAAATATGACATGTCCAAAACATCACATGTCCACATATATAACCTAACTAAAACCTAACTAAATTAACCAAAAAACCTAACTAAAACCTTACAGAGGGTGCAGGCCCGACGACGGCCGAGGTTGGGAGGGGTCAGGGTCGAGCGTCAGGGTATGGGTCGGGGCCGTGGGCGAGCGCCGGGGTCGGGGCTGGGGCCGTGGGCGAGCGTCCGGGTCGGGGTTGGGGGACGGAGCCGGCGCCGGGGTCGGTCGGGGTCGGGATCGGGGGCCGGAGCCGGCGCCGGGGTCGGTCGGCGTCGGGGTTGGGGGCGAGCGCAGAGGCGCGGCAAGGGCTCCGGCGGCACGACGGGGGAAGGGAGAGTGGGGATTTGGGGGAAAAGAGGCGGGATGAAGAGAGGAGTGGGGATTTTGGGGGTTAAGTGGGCATAGTAGTAGCGCGTTTAGGAAAAACGCGCTATAGCTACTCGAGGTAGCTATAGCGTTTTCCTGTAGAAATCGCTATTGCTACCTTGACTAGCTGTAGCTCTTTTCTGAAAAACGTGTTGCTGCTATAACCAGTACCTATATAACAGTTTTCCCGTTTGTTTCCTTATGTTTTCTTTTCCTTTATTTTCTCTCACTTTTTTTCCGACAACAATTAACTAAGGGAATTGAAGGCGGTATATATTGCATCATTTGACGGTTAAATATGTATACAAAATAGGAACATATATATTACATCATTGGACCCATGCATAATAATGGCTAAGTGTGTATACAAAATAGGAACATATATATTACATCATTTGACCGATAACATACGGTTCCTCAGCATTGACATTTTCGTTTTTGAGTCAGCTTCTTTCCCTTCTTGTTCGTTGAAGAATAATTGAGCCCCTCATTGTGAATTTTCCTTTTCCATGGAGTACGATTTTTCTTAGGTAATGTAGTATTGATTCTTCTTTTGACGTATACTTCATCATCATCATCATCTTCCCTCATTGGGTTGCCATACTGATTGTACTCTTCCTCGTTGGCGACTCCATCCATTCCAATGATGTTCCTTTTGCCTCTCCTCACGACAACACGGCTGAGATTGCACGGGTCGGTTATGAAGAAGCATTGTGTCACGTGCTTAGCATGTACCCATGGCTCATTTTTTGCAATATCATTCACGGTAGCGCTCTTGGCGTCGGGTATAGTCATGGTAGTGAAATTCTGGTTTTCTCTTTCGACATTCTTAGCCCATCTGACATGAAACATCATCGTGTTGTGCAGTCCAGAGTAGTCAAGCTCCCAGATCTCCTCGACCCTTCCATAAAATCTTTCAGTTGCGCCGTTGTCGCTGCCGATCATGCATTCCATCATCACCCTGAGTTCTGATCATCACTGAACATATCTTTGGCCTCCGTGTAGAACGTGTATCCGTTGATATCGTATGCCTGATAGGTTAGGAGGTTCGGCGAGGGGCCATGTACTAAGGCGTATATGAGCAATCTGTCCTTACAGCCCTCCTCCGGGGGATTAGCAATAATATGATCTTTGAACCAATGCAGGAAAGTGGAGTTGTGCTCTCTAGTAACTTCAGCATCAGTCCTGCATACCCCTCGGTCATGATACTTCTTTGCGATAATTTCTTTGTGCAGTGCCACGAAAGGATCTACCTCGTCTAGGTGTTGTAGCACTACCAAGTTTGCCATGTCAAAGTCACTACATCGATCTGAGTATGCCACGTGCAGTTCCCCGCGACCGTTGGAGTGACCTTCTCCTTCGAGCCTCCCCTCGTGCTTGCTAACGGGTAAATCAACACTAACATTAGGCGGCTGGTCTGCGCCATATAGAAAATTCTCACAGAAAGAGATGCACTCTTGTGTCAGATAGCCCTGGACGATGCTTCCATCCGGACGGGACATGTTACGAACGAATCCTTTGATGATCCCATTCATCCTCTCAAACGACATCATGTTGTGCAGAAATGACGGCCCCAAGTCTATTATGTCGTCCACAATATGGACACACAGATGCACCATCACGTCAAAGAACGCGGGCGGGAAGTACATCTCAAGCTCATTCAGTATCACAACAATCTCTTCCTGTAGCCTTTGGAGCTGCTTCACACTGATCGACTTTCGAGAGATGACGTCGAAAAAGTTGCAGAGACCAATAAGCGTGTCACGGACGTGCTTGTCCATTATCCCTCTAAGGGCAACAGGTAGTATCTTCGTCATCATCACATGACAGTCATGGGACTTCATCCCGCTGAGCCTTTTCTTGTCCGTGTCTAGATATCTGCTTATCTTGCCACAGTAACCGGAACTAACTTTGACTCCGGTAAGGCACTTAAAGAATTGATCGATCTCAGCCTGACTTAAGGTGAAGCAAGAAGGGGGGCAATAATCCTCTTTCTTTATTTTCTTGCCCTTCTTCTCCCGCGCCTCTGTCTCCGTCTCTGTCTCGTCTGACTGTTTACGGGGCGGCATGTGCAGATCTTCCCTGATTTTCAAATCTTGCAAGTCTTTTCTTGCCTTCGGCCCATCCTTGGTCTTATCCGGCATGTTCATCAGTGTCGCGAGCAAACTCTCAAGGACATTCTTACAGATGTGCATTTGATCAAGGCAATGAGGTGTATCGAGTTTGTGCCAGTACTCCAAGTCCCAGAACACAGACCTCGTCTTCCATACCTTCAGCAGCGGCTCCGGCGCCTTTTTCATCGTCTTTCCCGGCGCGGGGCACTCCTTCCAGTTTTTCAACAGCTCATCGATTTCGGCACCGCTCCGCTTACGTGGAGGTCCTCGATGCTCAGCGTGACCATTGAATAGATCTCCACGGTTTCTCCACGGGTCGTCCTGTTCGAGCCATCTTCGATGCCCCATGTACACGATTTTCCCAGACCCGCCATCTTTCCTTGACGTTAGCTGCTGAGACGTCGTATCATCCATGCACCGCGTGCATCCGCAATATCCATGGCACACCTGGCCTGCGACATATCCGTAACCGAGATAATCGTGCACCGTCGTGATCAGCACGGCTCTCATGTAGAAATACTCGCCTTTGTTGGCGTCCCATGTCTTGGCCGGTGTTTTCCATAAAGTGTCTAAATCCTCTTGAAGTAGCCCCAGATACAAATTAATATTATTTCCTGGTTGTTTCGGCCCTTGAATAAGCATGCTCATGTGAATGTACTTTGACTTCATGCACAACCAGGGGGAGGTTGTACATCCATACAAACACGGGCCATGTGCTATGGTTGGTGCTCTGGTTGCCAAACGGATTCATGCCATCGGTACACGCGCCGAGCATGATGTTCCTTGCATCACATTCAAAATACCGATAGAAGCTGTTCAACGCTCTCCACTGGCTTCCATCCTTGACGTGTCTCAGCTTCGGATCATCTCCATCGTCGGGCTTCTTCCTCTCCGCGTGCTAGCGCATTAGCTTTGCTTCCTTGGGATCTACGAAATACAACTGGAGACGGGGAGTGATCGGTAAGTACCAAACAACTTTCTGGGGACATTTCTTCCCGGCCTTCTTGTATCGAGAAGCATTGCACACCGGACAGCTTGTTTTTTCCGTGTGCTCCTTCCGATAAATTATGCAATCGTTGATGCATGCATGGTATCTAACATGCGGCAGATCAAGAGGGCACACGATCTTCTTGGCCTCATCAACACTAGTAGGACATAGATTCCCCGCGGGAAGAACATCCTTTAGGTACTTGAGATGCTCATCGAGGCTAGTGTCGGTCCATTTGTTTTTAGCCTTCGTCTTCAGGAGTTGGAGCGTGAAACTCAAGCGGGTCACCTCAGGATTGCAACCATCATACAATGGAGTGTTCGAGTCTACCACCAGTTGCTCCAGCTTAGCCTCCTCTCTAGAAGCAACTCTCTCAGTACTCGTCTCCTTGCGAAGCAGTGCTTGAACATGAGGGTCCCGCACGATTGAACTTAGTACCGACGAACTCTGCTGCGTGGAGTCCACGTTCTCTCCGCCGACATGTCCAGCCCCTTCTCCTCCGCCATGTCCGGCCCCTTCTCTGCCGCCATGTCCGGCCTCTTCCCCGCCGCCATTATCGATCATCTCTTCGTCTTGCCCAGTGTCGTCATTGGCTGCCCCGTCGGCGTCCTCAACATCATCATCCTCATCTTCAATTATCCACCGAGTATAGCCATCCATGAAACCAGTCATGAGCAGGTGCGCTTCGACACGACCTTCGTCATAGGGGTCGAGCCAAACTATTCCTTTGCATCTTCGACACGGACATAAAACCTCTGTCAGGTTATTTTCTTTCATGTCCTGCACCGCCGACCGCAACCACCTGTCCACCATCGTTCCACTGACCATCATGAACACCTGCACGGTAGTAATAAACAAATTGATTATAAAAATGCGTGCATGCATCAAAGTCATACAAAAATTTGGCATGACCTTCCCTAAAAATAGGACATATATAGATCTAGAGTTTGCCCGGAATTCGCCAAAACAGAAATAAATCGACATTTCAGCAAAACATAGGCAACTCAAAAGCACAATTTGGCGTCAACTCATGCCACACACACAATTTCCATCATATTTCCCAATTATCATATCACACACACATACACATATTTCCATTTTGCAAAAGCATGAAATTTTAATCACCTCTAGCTACGAGATCGAGCACGCGGTGTGGATGATGATGTAGGGAGATCAAAAGTGCACAAAGCTCTTCTTGACAAAGAAAGATCTAGTTAGGGGGCAAATAGGTCACTTAACTAAATGCTACATCTACCTAGCTAGCTAATTTGGGAGGAGACAACTTCAACTAGTGGAGGGGGAAGGAAAAAAAGAAAGAAGATGCATTAATGGAGGTGGTGTAGTTAGCTAGGAGTAATGAAGAGAGAGAAAGGTAGGTAGAAGAGGGAGAGTAATGGGGGAGAAGCATTGAGGAAGAAGAACAGTGAGAGAGGGAGGATGTGGGAGGTAGGGGAAAGGGAGGAGAAGAGATGGGGAGGTGGAAAAAGGTGGTGGGTGTCGCGTCTTTGCAGCAGCGCGGGAGCAAAAACACGCTACTGCTATGAACGTAGCAGCAGTGCTCTTTCCTATCACGCGCTACTGCTAAACGGGCCAACCGTGTGGACAATTTCAAAATTAGCAACAACGGCGTGACTAAAAACTGCGCTACTACTATGGCATTAGCAGTAGCGCGCTTCTTGACGCCGCGCTGCTGGTAAAGTTAGGTCGTTGTGTAATGTCGGTGGATTTTTGTAGCAGCGCGGTTTAAACATCACACGCTACTGCTAAATTTACATCAGTAGCGCGCTTTCCCTAGCTGCGCTGCTACTAATTAGCAGCAGCGCCTCTTTTTGTGTCGCGCTGCTGTTAAGATTCTGTGTATATGGTTTTCCCTAGTAGTGCAAGCATGCTTAACAACTTGGAAATATTGCACCCTGAAGAATTGAACATCACATTTGCAGAATTGAACCAAGCAGTTAATTGAACACCACATTGCACGACATATAGAACATATACATGATATGTCTCCGTCGTATCTACTTTCCCAAACACTTTTACCCTTGTTTTGGACTCTAACTTGCATGATTTGAATGGAACTAACCCGGACTGACGTTGGTTTCAGCAGAATTGCCATGGTGTTATTTTTGTGCAGAAATAAAAGTTCTCGGAATGACCTGAAAATCAGCGGAGAATTATTTTGGAATATATAAAAAATAGTGGAAGAAAGATCCACGTCAGGTGGGCCACCACTTGTCCACAAGGGTGGGGGGCGCGCCACCCTGCCTCGTGGGCCCCCTGATGCTCCATCGACCTCAACCTTGACTCCAGATATTCACTTTCGTGGAGAAAAAACCCAGAGAGAAGGATTCATCGCGTTTTACGATATGGATCCGCCGCCAAGCCCTAAACTCTCTCGGGAGGGCTGATCTAGAGTCCGTTCGGCGCTTCGGAGAGGGGAATCCGTCGCCAACGTCATCATCAACCTTCCTCCATCACCAATTTCATGATGCTCACCGCCTTGCGTGAGTAATTCCATCGTAGGCTTGCTAGACGGTGATGGGTTGGATGAGATTTATCATGTAATCGAGTTAGTTTTGTTAGGGTTTGATCCCTAGTATCCACTATGTTCTGAGATTGATGTTGCTATGACTTTGCTATGCTTAATGCTTGTCACTAGGGCCCGAGTGCCATGATTTCAGATCTGAACCTATTATGTTTTCATCAATATATGAGAGTTCTTGATCCTATCTTGCAAGTCAATGGTCACCTATTATGTGTTATGATCCGTTAACTCCGAAGTGACAATAATCGGGATACTTACCGATGATGACCGTAGTTTGTGGAGTTCATGTATTCACTATGTGTTAATGCTTTGGTCCGGTACTCTATTAAAAGGAGGCCTTAATATCCCTTAGTTTCCAATAGGACCCCGTTGCCACGGGAGGGTAGGACAAAAGATGTCATGCAAGTTCTTTTCCATAAGCACGTATGACTATATTCGGAATACATGCCTACATTACATTGATGAACTGGAGCTAGTTCTGTGTCACCCTAGGTTATGACTGTTACATGATCGATCACATCCGGCATAATTCTCCATCACCGATCCAATGCCTACGAGCTTTCCATATATTGTTCTTCGCTTATTTACTTTTCCGCTGCTACTGTTACAATCACTATAAAATCCAAAAATATTACTTTTGCTACCATTACCTATTGCCACCGTTACCACTACTATCATATTACTTCGCTACTAAATACTTTGCTGCAGATATTAAGTTTCCAGGTGTGGTTGAATTGACAACTCAGCTGCTAATACTTGAGAATATTCTTTGGCTCCCCTTGTGTCGAATCAATAAATTTGGGTTGAATACTCTACCCTCAAAAACTGTTGCGATCCCCTATACTTGTGGGTTATCAAGAACATTTTCTGGCTCCATTGCCGGGGAGCATAGCTCTATTCTTTGAGTCACTTGGGATTTATATTTGCTTATCATTATGAAGAACTTGAAAGATCAAAGAACCAATATTTTTCCCTCAACTACGAGGGGAGGTAATGAACTTCCATCTAGCTCTGCACTTGATTCACCTTCTGTTTTTAGTAAGCTTGCGACACCTAAACCTGCTTCTGCTATTCATTATGATATGTCGCATGTTATTGATGATGCCACTTCTGCTATGCATGATACTTATGATGAAACTACTTCTATGCTTGATACTACTGTGCCACTAGGTGAATTTCTCGATGAACAACTTGCTAGGGCTAGAGAAAATGAAATTATTGAAACTGATAATATTGATGAAAGTGATGTTGAAGATTCTCCCCTAGATATGAATTGCCTGTTGTTCTTGAGGGTTATGTTATGGATGAAGAAACTGCGAGAGACTTTCTTGCTTGCAATGATAGAAGTGATCTTAAGAAATTATTAGCTAAGCTGAAAGAAAAATCTCTGAATGCTAGAATGAAATATGATCCTGCTTATGCTAATTCACCTATCCTTATTACTGATAAGGATTATGATTTCTCTGTTGATCCTGAGTTAATTACTTTGGTTGAATCTGATCCTTTCTATGGCTATGAATCCGAAACTGTTGTGGCACATCTTACTAAATTAAATGATATAGCTACCCTGTTCACTAATGATGAGAAAACTCGATACTATTATATCCTTAAATTATTTTCGTTCTCATTAAAGGGTGATGCTAAGATATGGTTTAATTCTCTTGATCCTGGTTGTGTGCGTAGTCCCCAGGATGTGATTTACTACTTCTCTGCTAAATATTTCCCCACTCATAAGAAACAAGCTGCTTTAAGGGAAATATATAATTTTGTGCAAATTGAAGAAGAGAGTCTCCCACAAGCTTGGGGGAGGCTTCTCCAATTAATTAATGCTTTGCCTGATCACCCTCTTAAAAAATGAAATACTTGATATCTTTTATAATGGACTAACCGATGCTTCGAGAGATTACCTGGACATTTGTGCTGGTTGTGTTTTCAGGGAAAGAACTGTTGATCAAGCTTAATTGCTATTGAATAATATGTTGACTAACGAAAATAATTGGACACTTCTTGAATCAACTCCTAAGCCAACTCCGAAGAAAAGGGGTATCCTATTTCTCAGTCCTGAAGATATGCAAGAGGCAAAGAAATCTTTGAAAGAAAAAGGTATAAAAGCTGAAGTTGTTAAGAATTTACCTCCTATTGAAGAAATACATGGTCTTAATTTGCCGCCTGTTGAAGAAACACACGGTCTCGATAACCCGACACATGTAGTAAAGGTAAATTCTCTATATAGATATGATAAAGCTGAAATCCCTCCTGCTAAGCTTGCTAGCCAATGTTTGGATGAATTTGATAACTTTATGGTTAATCAAGAAGATTTTAATGCTTATTATAGTGACTCGACCTCAGATGAGCAAGTCTCTGTTCTGAAGTGTCATCCCTGGATCGGTATGCTAACACACACAGTACTCGAGGATTTATAACAGAGGTAAATCACTTGTATAAAGTAATGTAAATACTATTACCTCAATCCAAATAGCGTAAGTAACAACAAGGTTGTGGATTCCCATCAACACCAACGACAAAGTTGAGTCTAGAAATCGTAACCCTAACGCATCACTTACTCGTGGTAAGAAGTCCTGCAGCATGAGACGTTGCAGCCACAAAGGGTCAGTACATTGAACGTACTGACGAATTCACACCATACGATAATGATGAATAATAGCTATCACTACATGCATATATGGTTGGTGGAAAAGCTCTATGGTTACAATGTTTTTGCGAAAAGCCAATTTTTCCCTACTACAAAGGAATATAATTTATTTAACTACAAAGTTGGTTGAAAAATATTGAGAAGGTTCCTCCAACTCAATCCCAAATTAACATCAATAACCCAACAAATTATTTAAGTAACGTGATGAGATCAATACGATAATCCAAGTACTAGAGACTCAAGATGTCCATAACCGGGGACACGGCTAACCATGATTAGTTTGTACACTCTGCAGAGGTTTGCGCACTTTTCCCCAAAAGACTCGAATACATCCATGGTCGGAGATTCGAGACACAGTCTTTCTGAAGCATTAACTCTCTACTCTGGATAGACAGTACCACCTACAACCCACTACATTTTCTAGTCTACCTCTTCGAGAGCTTCATGCAACTTACTCAACAATGCCAGAGCCCATAATGGCTTGTGGCTGCACACAGAAGTTTCTAGCATGAATAATCTTATGATCCCTTTGAGCCTGGGTGGCAATCCATAGGGTGATCACACGGGTCCTCCGGGATCCCCTTGGGCAAGCACTGGGTTCTCCAGGTGCCCGGGCAAACCATTGGGTACTCCAGGGTGCCCCAACCAATCCATCCAAATGTGTATTAAAGTAGCCACCTTAAGTTAAACCTTAATTAACAATCTCACATCTATCATGGATACACTCAAACCCAATCCACGTCCACGAGCATAGCATGACAATAAGCATAACGTAGTAACTCCCAGGGTTTGAATGCAAGACAATAGGTTCCTACCTCATCAACTACTTCCCAATACCCACATGTTATCAATCCTACTCATGCAATGTTTGAGGGTGAAACTAATGCATAAAAACTGGGTATGAAATGGATATGATCAAAGTGTGAACTTGCCTTGTATGGTTGATGAAGATGATTCACACTCATAACTCCTGATATATCTACCCGTCACACTCCGATCAATCTATCGTAAGCAAGCAATAGTAACCACACATAAGCAATCACTCAAAAGATCAGGACGAACGAAGAAGTCAATTCGGAAAACAACAAAACCAAGCAAATAACTCTTGCAGCATAAAACAATTTCTAACAGTACCAAAATTATGTGTATTTGGCCTTATCAGAAAGTTTAGGTCAATAGCTTCGATTTGCAAAAAGAATCAACTCAAACAGGGTTATAAACTCAAGTTACGATCAAACGAAGTTCAAATACAAATCTGTTGGAATTCAAATTTTAAAACTTTCAAAAATATGTTTAAGTTGAATATCTGGATAGAGGGGATCATAACGAATAAGTGGGCGTTGGTTTCGTTGAATTTGGACAAACGGTTGAAAAATTGTGGTCATTTGAAAAACAGGGGCCAAACTGTAAAGAAACTAATTGCGGATAGGTCCCTGACTAAAACTAATAGAAAAAGAAAAGACTAAATAATGAACATTCGTTTTCTAAACCTAACCAGCGAACGTTCTCTAAATAAATAAACCTAATCAAAACCGGTTTTAAGATGAAAACTAGAACTAAAACAACTTTAAAAAAACCGGGCGAACCGGGCGGTTCCTACCGGTTCAGGCGGGTCGATGGTGGATCGGACCGGCGTCGGCGATTGTCTCCGGCGGCGGGGCAGTTGCGGGGTGGCGGCTCCGGTGAGCGAGCGGCGCGGCACGGAGGCGAGCGCGCGGCGAGGGCGGAGCGTGGGACGACGGCGCAGGTGGCGCGGGCGAAGTGCGGCGGGGCGGCGCAACTCATCGTCGGCGGCGGCCATTGCTGCGAGCAGCAGTGGGCGGCGGCATGGGATGCGTGGGCGGCGGCGCTACTCGGGAAGAGAGAGAGAGGGCGACGGGGGCCGGCCTTATAAACGGGCCAGGGAGTGCGGCGCCTTGCGCGAGGAGGCAACGAAGTTCAGCCTCGGCACGGACACCGAGGTCGGCGCGGCGGCGCGCCGTGGTGCGGCTGGAAACCAGCTCGGGGTCGGGGAAGGTGGAGCTGGGCCGGCTGGCTGGGCTTCAGCCCGGTTGGCCCGGTCTGGAGAAGAAGTTTTTTTAAACACAGACAAAGAAAGAAAAAAATAAAACAAAAGAAACTAACAATATTATATACGCATATAATATATCAAAATTTTCAGAAAAAGATTTTCTATGACTTGAACATTTTTCTAGCATCAAATAAAATCTACAAAAATTCCAATAAATCAAACAGTGCTACTGCTCTAATAAAATCCAATAAAAATCATTTCAAAAATAACAAAATAATTTCAAATTTATTTTTCTCCAATTTTCTATTGTAGGGAATCATTTTACCCTAAATTCTATATTTTTTTGGAGAAAAAATAATTTGAATAATATCCAAATAACTCCAAATTAAAAATAATTTCCAAAAGGACTTTGAATTTGATCCTTTTTAAAGTTCCAACTCATATTTCATATGTTTTGAAGAAGTCATTTTATCTTCTCTCATGAAAATCATTGAGTTGCTTAAAGTTTCTGAATTGGAAAATATTTCCAAATAAAATTCAAATCTTTTCAAAACCCTTTTCATTTGAATAAATGGAAGAAGTCATGTCATCTTCTCTCTAGGGTTTTGTATTTTAAAAGTATTTGAATTCATGGAGCAAAGATGAAACTTTGGGAAAGTCCTTTTATTCCCTCTCATTTAACTTGCAAAAGTTTCAAATTTCACTGTCAGGACCCCGATTCCAAATCACATCGATCTAGCCGGTAACACCTCATATCACTTTGCAGCCTCACGCACGGTATTCCCACGGGTGTCGCCTTACCATGGCCCGGGACCATTTGCGCCTTTTGGCTCATGTATATGATAGTGTCGCTAGCATCCATATGACAGAGAACCCAGGCCGACATGGCTAGTCATGGACCCAAAGCGGCACAGACCTATGGGGACAGGCATACGTGAATCACATCGAGCATGTCAGTCAACAGCGTGTGAATCCGGGCTGTAGCACTGGGCTAACAGGACTCCGGGGAACCCGGGCTGTAGCAGGCTAGGCAGGACTCCGGATGTCACCGCGTGACATTTCCCCGAAGGGACAGACATAGGAACAAAGTGAAACACATGCCGGCCAGTCAAGTGTCCTGAGCAGTAGTGCTGGGCTAGCAGGACTCCGGTGAACCGAGCTGTAGCGGACTACTATGGCTCATGGAAGCACTAGACTACATTTCCCCATAAGAGAGGCTGCCAAGGATAAACAACTAGGTTGTCGGATCCCACACATACCAAGCATTTCAATCATACACACAATATGCTCGATATGTGTAAATACAACATGGCATCACAACATAACTCTACGACCCAAGTATTTATTCATTAGGCTCCGAGGAGCGAGAAATTACAAACATGGGTCTCATGACCCAACAATCATAGCATACAAATCAAAGCACATGTGGAAGCTTAACATGTCTGGGTACAGACATCTACAAATGAAAAAGCCTGAGAAGCCTGACTATCTACCAGATCCTGCCGAGGGCACAAGATCGTAGCTGAGGTATCAAGCTAAACGTCGAAGTCCACACGAAAATGTTGAGTGGCTCTCATATGCATTATTGTTGATCTAACAAAGAGCCCATATTACCTTGTCCTCTCTCTTGAATTGAATGCTTGCAGATTCCATCTTAGTCCAATGCGCGGGCACTATTATTATTATCCACACTATTCGGTCGTGCAAGTGAAAGGCAATAATGATGATTATATGATGAACTTATTTAGATGAAAAAAGTTGGTATGAACTCAACCTCTCTTGTTTTTGTAAATATGATCAGTCCATCGTTCCTGATTCAGCCTATTATGAATAAACATGTTTGCAATGACAATTAGAGATTGTAGTTGCTTATGCCATGCTTAATTAGCTAGGAGCTTATAATGGTTTACCTTGCGTGCAAACATGCTATTAAAATGGTTGTGATGTGGTATGATAGGGTGGTATCCTATTTTGAACGATTCGAGTGGCTTGACTTGGCACATGTTCATGCATGTAGTTGAAACAAAATCAACATAGCCTCTACGATTTTATGTTCATGGTGCATTATATCCTACTCATGCTTGCATTCGGTGTTGATTAATTTTAATGCATGTTCATGACTGTTGTCGCTCTCTAGCTGTTCGCTTCCCAGTCTTTTTCTAGCCTTCACTTGTACTAAGCGGGAATACTGCTTGTGAATCCAACTCCATAAACGCCAAAGTTATTCCATATGAGTCCACCATACCTACCTATATACGGTATCTACCTGCCGTTCCAAGTAAATTTGTATGTGCCAAACTCTAAACCTTCAAATAAACATTATGTTTTGTATGCTCGAACAGCTCATGTATCAACTAGGGCTATCTGTATCTTCCACGCTAGGCGGGTTATTCTCAAGAGGAGTGGACTCCGCTCCTCACTCACGAGAAAATGGCTGGTCACCGGGATGCCCAGTCCCATGCTTAATGCAGATCAAATCAAAATAACTGCAAACAAAACTCCCCCGGGACTCTTGTTAGTTGGAGGCACTCGTTGTTTCGAGCAAGCCATGGATTGATGGTTGTTGGTGGAGGGGGAGTATAAACTTTACCATTCTGTTTGGGAACCGCCTATAATGTGTGTAGCATGGAAGATATCGAGATCTCTCGGTTGTTATGTTGCCAATGAAAGTATACCGCTCAAAATATTATTCATATCTATTTCAAAACCGAGCTCTGGCACCTCTACAAATCACTGCTTCCCTCTGCGAAGGGCCTATCTATTTACTTTTATGTTGAGTCATCATCCTCTTATTAAAAAGCACTAGTTGGAGAGCACCGCTATCATTTGCATCCATTATTGTTAATTTACATTGAGTATGACTTGACTGGATCTCTTTTACCATGAATTACAATGTCTAGTTAGTCCTTGATCTTTAAAGGTGCTCTGCATTTATGTTTTTCGGTCTCAGAAAGGGCTAGCGAGATACCATCTTGTCATATCATATCATGATTGTTTTGAGAAAGTGTTGTCATCCGAGATTTATTATTATTGCTCACTAGTTGGTTATGCCATTGGCATGAGTAAACACGAGACCTAAGTGTTATTGTGAATATGGTTAGTTCATAATCTTTGCTAAAAACCTGAATGCTGGCTTTACATATTTACAACAACAAGAGCAAACAGAGTTTGTAAAAGTTTTTCTTTATCACTTTTAGTTTATCAACTGAATTGTTTGAGGACAAGCAAAGGTTTAACCTTGGGGGAGTTGATACGTCTCCGTCGTATCTACTTTTCCAAATACTTTTGCCCTTGTTTTGGACTCTAAATTGCATGATTTGAATGGAACTAACCCGGACTGGCGCTGTTTTCAGCAGAATTGCCATGGTGTTATTTTTGTGCAGAAATAAAAGTTCTCGGAATGACTTGAAAATCGACGGAGAATTATTTTGGAATATATAAAAAATAATGGAAGAAAGATCCACGTAAGGGGGGGAGGGGCACCACCTGTCCACGAGGGTGGGGGGCGCGCCCCACCCACCTCGGCGCGCCCCCTGCCCCGTGGGCCCCCGGACGCTCCATCGACCTCAACCTTCACTCCATATATTCACTTTCGGGGAGAAAAAACCAGAGAGAAGGATTCATCGCGTTTTACGATACGAAGCTGATGCCAAGCCCTAAACTCTCTCGGGAGGGCTGATCTGGAGTCCGTTCGGCGCTCCGGAGAGGGGAATCCGTCGCTATCATCATCATCAACCTTCCTCCATCACCAATTTCATGATGCTCACCGCCGTGCGTGAGTAATTCCATCATAGGCTTGCTAGACGGTGATGGGTTGGATGAGATTTATCATGTAATCGAGTTAGTTTTGTTAGGGTTTGATCCCTAGTATCCACTATGTTCTGAGATTGATGTTGCTATGACTTTGCTATGATTAATGCTTGTCACTAGGGCCCGAGTGCCATGATTTCAGATCTGAACCTATTATGTTTTCATCAATATATGAGAGTTCTTGATCCTATCTTGCAAGTCTATAGTCACCTATTATGTGTTATGATCCGTTAACCCCGAAGTGACAATAATCGGGACACTTACCGGTGATGACCGTAGTTTGAGGAGTTCATGTATTCACTATGTGTTAATGCTTTGGTCCGGTACTCTATTAAAAGGAGGCCTTAATATCCCTTAGTTTCCAATAGGACCCCGCTGCCACGGGAGGGTAGGACAAAAGATGCCATGCAAGTTCTTTTCCATAAGCACGTATGACTATATTCGGAATACATGCCTACATTACATTGATGAACTGGAGCTAGTTCTGTGTCACCCTAGGTTATGACTGATACATGATCGATCGCATCCAACATAATTCTCCATCACCGATCCAATGCCTACGAGCTTTCCATATATTGTTCTTCGCTTATTTACTTTTCCGCTGCTACTGTTACAATCACTATAAAATCCAAAAATACTACTTTTGCTACCATTACCTTTTGCCACCGTTACCACTACTATCATATTACTTTGCTACTAAATACTTTGCTGCAGATATTAAGTTTCCAGGTGTGGTTGAATTGACAACTCGGCTACTAATACTTGATAATATTCTTTGGCTCCCCTTGTGTCGAATCAATAAATTTGGGTTGAATACTCTACCCTTGAAAATTGTTGCAATCCCCTATACTTGTGGGTTATCAATACACTATAGCAGAAGATTGCATGGTAAAAGTAGATAGCACAATTTACTAGAATTTGTTAAGGAAAGGCAGTAGCTAGCAAACTGAACATTGGTCCTTATAGTGAGCTAACAAGACAAGCTACTCCTCATTGTCGGAAATATCGATGATGATTGGCTCCTTGGACATGTAAGAGGGCGAGGCCTCCGCATCGTGGGTGCCCTCGTTGTAGTGGTGAGTTGCCTGAGCCGCTCCGGGCACCAACCTGCTGGCTCTCGAGATGAGGTAAGCACGTGCATGCTGAGAAAACACCTCGTAGTCTTTGTCGAAGGCACCGACGGTGGCCTCGAGAAAATGCCACGAACTGTTGTTTAAAGCAGCCAACCTCGTCGTGGCATCGACGCGCGAGGCATCAATGGTGGCCTCGACGGCGAGGTGCTCCTCCAAGATCTGGGGGTCAACATGAATGGCAGCCATCGCGACCACATCCGCGCGTGCGGCCGCGATTTGCTTCTCCGCTGCCAAATGCTCCTTGAGGTCCTGGCTATACTGTGTGCATCGTGGCTTAGGCTGGCGCTTATTTGGTGGAGGGGTCGGGGATTTGGGTGGAAGGTGTAGCGCTCGCGCCGGTGGTCGGGGCATGTGGGATGTGGAAGGAGGAGGAGGATGGGGGTCGGGTGTGGATTACCTGCCTGGATAGGCGAGGCCGAGCAGCATGAAGGAGGGTCACCGGCGAGGAAGCGGCGGTGCTGCAAGCAAGGAGTGAAGGTTTCAATTTGGAAAAGAAGGCGGAAACAGGGGAAATGTGGCTTTTGGTAAGGGGGAGGGGCGGGGAGGTAGATATTTCCACGGAAGCCAAAAATTTGGAATCGCTTCAGCCAAAAAACTGGCGCGCAAAGTGTCATCAGACACGGTCCCTTATTCAGACATGGTCCGAAGATATTTTGTGCTGCATCTCACACGGTTGGTTATAATAAACTGTGTGGGATATACTTGATTTTTCGCCTTGATTTGAATTACATAATGGGGTCACAGCGGCCATGGACGGTGTTTGAATGTCTAGACCTTTTATCTGCAGTGATCATGCAACTATATGTGTGTCATAAAAGAATTGGAATTATTCAAGGTTCGTTTGGACATTTTTATGCACTAAGTGAGTTTTCAATGCATTTATGTGCATAATTCAAATTTGAACTACATGCACATGCTCCAGTGAATATAAATTGGTTGAAAAATCAAATCTTTGTCCTTGGGTGCATGCTTAGGTCCCATGCAAGAAATGGGAATTAATTTCAAACACCAGGGCACCGTCGATTGCCGGCAAAACATTGAGATGCCTGGTTTTTAAATTATAGTAAATCCAAAACTCGTCTGAAATTCATAAAACTTGGCATGCTATCATGGAGCGGCATCAGCATGCCGTGGTAAATTTTTTGTCCCATTTGGGGCAGGTTTGGGTATATGCTTCTCACAAACCAGAGCTTCTCACAACAAGCATGATGGTTTCGGTAGGGAACACCCCACCTTTGGGGATGAAATGATATCCATTGCCTCTTATTGCTTTCAAAAATTTTCTCATGTCAACATAGAACAACATGAGTGTTGTGTTATTTTTTGTGATTTTTCGGGGTTCGTTTGGACATTTTTATGCACTAACTGAGTTTTCAATGCATTTATGTGCACAATTCAAATTTGAAAGACATGCACATGCTTCGATGCATATAAGTTAGTTGAAAAATCAAATCTTTGTCCTTGGGTGCATGCTTAGGTCCCATGCAAGAAATGGGAATGAATTTCAAACACCAGGGCACCGTTGATTGCCGGCAAAACATTGAGATGCCTGGTTTTTAAATTCTAGTAAATCCAAAACTCGTCTGAAATTTATGAAACTTGGCATGCTATCATGGAGCGGCATCAACATGTAGTGGTAAAGTTTTTGTCCCATTTGGGGCAGGTTTGGGTATACGCTTTCCACAAACCAGAGCTTCTCACAACAAGCATGATGGTTTCGGTAGGGAACGCCCCACCTTTGGGGACGAAACAATATCAATTGCCTCTTATTTCTTTCAAAAAATTTCTCGTGTCAACATAGAACAACAGGAGTGTTGTGTTATTTTTTGTGATTTTTCGCAGTTCGTTTGGACATTTTTACGCACTAAGTGAGTTTCCAATGCATTTATGTGCATAATTCAAATTTGAACTACATGCACATGCTCCGGTGCATATAAATTGGTTGAAAAATCAAATCTTTGTCCTTGGGTGCATGCTTAGGTCCCATGTAAGAAATGGGAATGAATTTCAAACACCAGGCACCGTTGATTGCCGACAAAACATTGAGATGCCTGGTTTTTAAATTCTAGTAATCCAAAACTCGTCTGAAATTCATGAAACATGGCATGCTATCATGGAGCGGCATCAACATGTCGTGGTAAATTTTTTGTCCCATTTGGGGCAGGTTTGGGTATATGCTTCTCACAAACCAGAGCTTCTCACAACAAGCATGATGGTTTCGGTAGGAACGCCCCGCATTTGGGGACCAAACGATATCCATTGTCTCTAATTGCTTTCAAATTTTTTCTCGTGTCAACATAGAACAACAAGAATGTTGTGTTATTTTTTTGTGATTTTTCGGTGTTCGTTTGGACATTTTTATGCTTTAAGTGAGTTTTCAATGCATTTATGTGCATAATTCAAATTTGAACTACATGCACATGCTCCGGTGCATATAAATTGGTTGAAAAATCAAATCTTTGTCCTTGGGTGCATGCTTAGGTCCCATGCAAGAAATGGGAGTGAATTTCAAACACCAGGGCACCATTGAGTGCCGGTAAAACATTGAGATGCCTGGTTTTTAAATTCTAGTAAATCCAGAACTCGTCTAAAATTCATGAAACTTGGCATCCTACCATGGAGCGGCATCAACATGCGGTGGTAAATTTTTTGTCGCATTTGGGATAGGTTTGGGTATATGCTTCTCACAAACCAGAGCTTCCCACAACAAGCATGATGGTTTCGGTAGGGAACGCCCCAACTTTGGGGGCGAAAAGATATCCATTGCCTCTTATTGCTTTCAATTTTTTTCTCGTGTCAACATAGAACAACATGAGTGTTGTGTTATTTTTTGTGATTTTTCGGGGTTTGTTGGACATTTTTATGCATTAAGTGAGTTTTCAATGCATTTATGTGCATAATTCAAATTTGAACTACATGCACATGCTCCAGTGCATATAAATTGGTTGAAAAATCAAATCTTTTATTGTTGGGTGAATGCTTAGGTCCCATGCAATAAATGAGAATGAATGTCAAACACCCTGCCACCGTCACTCGGTCGCAAACATTGAGATGCCTGGTTTTTAAATTCTAGTAAATCCAAAACTCGTCTGAAATTCATGAAACTTGGCATGCTATCATGGAGCGGCATCAACATGTCGTGCTAGATTTTTTGTCCCATTTGGGTTTGGGTGTATGCTTCTCACAATCCAGAGCTTCTCACAACAAGCATGATGGTTTCAGATAGAACACCCGTATGCAAAGTGAGAGCAGGATTTGTGCATCTCTTGAACACTAACGGTTCTTTTGGATGACCCGTGTGAACCACTTACAAACAATTTGGTGTGACTTGTATCTGTCATATTGGGTATGTTGCCATTTGTCAAACTAGAAAGATTGACATTTGTTGATCTAGTAACATTGCCATTTGCCAACCTTGTAACACTGCGATTTGTCAAAATATGAAGCTAAAAATCACTAGTAGTATCTAATTTTTGCAACTAGAATTCAGTAATTAAGCATAGATGGAGGCGAGGAGGCGTGTTCAGCCAGGCGTGCAGCGGGCGGCGCAGTACTATTGGATTTGACAGCGGGCGGCGTAGTTCCCGATACGGCTTTAATGCAAACGAGGGAGAGGGTAGCTATTCCCAAAATGTTGAACGGCCAATGATGCATCCTCCTTCAATTAGCATCGTGTGAATGCATGCGGGAAGTAATGGGAGGACCGGGAAAAGAGAGGCAGCATGATGTGAATGCAACGCAGTTTGCACTCATATAAAGGTGCCCCTCCATTCCAATGCATCTACCACATCGCACGCACCTAAGTATTTGCCTAAGCACCTACACTAATAAGCGTGAAAGTGCCCACTCTAGACCCATGGCGGCGATGCGCGCGAGCAGCCAGCGGCTGTACCAGATGGTCCATGATGCTGGCCTACGGCATGGCACCGTGGATCGTCTCCATACCGTGTTGGAGAACGGATGGTGGATGGCCGCCATCGACGCCAGCTATGACTCTCAGTTGGACCAGATGATCGTTCGCACCACCAACAGGTTCGCCGTCATCAAGAAGCTCGCGGACGACATCACCATACTCCTCCAGCCCGCACGCCCAGGCTCCTCATTGCCTGCCACCCTAATCGGCCTCCATGGTCGGAACCTCTTTCAAGCACTGGTGACCCTACGACTGCCCACCGACGCCACGAAGAATGTCCACCTGGAGGTCGCACTCGCCACGAGGACTCACCCTGCAAGAAACCGTCGACCTACACATCCATGTGTATGAGTGAATCATGTACATAGGTATCTACAAGGCTAGTGAGGACGCTACGACGTTGGCCTTCTTCAGCAGGCTGGAAGCCTTGGATACCTTTGTTGGGAAGCACATTGACCTCGCCACAAAAGCTGCCACTCCTTAGCCGCCGGCCGGTAGCCCGGCCGGCGCACTGAGTTGAGGAGGAGGAGGTCGTACGTTGATAGATGCATCTTTCTTCTCGCCTCCTGTAACCACCACTGCGATCGCATCATCGTGGCCTTAATTCTTATTTTGCTATTGCATTCTCGTTCCAGTCAATACAGACATGTGCGATCCCTTTTCTCAATACAAACATATCCGTTCCAGTCTTATTTTGATTGGCTTGAATGAAGGTCTATCCCACCGTTAGGCGCCACAGCGCGATGTGCTCGCCGTTTGGCGCTGCGGCGTGCTCTGCTCGCGTCCGTCGGTGCGCTCGGCTTGTGGACAGCTTTTCCTTGCGTGTTCAACTGCTATATGCGGAGCGCTCTGGTCGCGTCCCTCCGCGCGTGCTCTGCCAATGGTTGGGCGTGCGCACAATCACGTCGGGGGCCCCGTATGCATGCGGTTGTGCCACGTGCATTGCCACACGATGCAGTTACATGCGGGACGATGGAGTTATGCGCTGCAAATTAGAACTACCATCAGGGCCTGCCGATATTCCTGGCCGTCCGGCTTCCCCTTTAATTCCTGTGGCCATTATAACCTTAGTCTCTTCAACCTTTCGATCACGCCCCACAACACAACAAGCACACCCACAACGACACATAGAGAGGGGATGTCTAGTGATGCTCCAATGGAGTTCGGCGAGCATAGATTGGAGACCCACACGAGGGAGACAGATCTCTTGATGGTGTACACCATCGACCCGGCCGTGGTGGACGATTACATCAACAACGTTGAGGAGTTGCTTGCTGGAGACAAGTACAAGGTGGTCGGCATCGACCTCTAGTACACTGCCAGTCGTCCTGGCATAGATCAGAAGGTTGCCGTCGCCCAGTTGTGCGTGCGCCATCATGTCCTCATCTACCACTACTGCATGGCCACAGAGCCTTGCGACCGTTTCAACAGGTTTGTCAACAGCACTGACTACAAGTTCGCCACGGTGGAAACCACCAACGATGTAAAAGCTCTCAGTGTTTCGAGCTTGGCCTGCAAAAACCTTGTTGAAATTTGTGACCACTACAGGGTCTGGGGCAGCATCAATAAGGACTCCCTGGTCGAACTCGCCTCGGCCATCATCGACCCCTACTACGAAAAGATGAAGCAGGATGCGTAGATAACAAGTCCCGTATCCTGGCACGGGGCCTGGATGCGGCAACTGGATGAACCTCACCTCAGGTTTGCGGCCAAGAGCGTGTACACATGCTACGAGATGCACATGCGGATCGTTGACATGAGGAAGTGCCTCGTTACCAAAATCGATGAGCCCGGATCGAGCCACAAGCAGAGCAAGCGTCATAAGAAGAAGATGATGATCAGATGATCGTTTATGCTAGTTAATCATGCATGTAATATATAGTTTACTTTATTGGTGTGTGGAAATGGCATGTGTGTAGTAGCCACCTATGTAATTATGCATGTAATAGTTTACTTTGGTGTGTGCAAATGCCATGGTTGTAGTAGACACCTATATAAGTGGATGTTTAATTTGGTTATGCAAGCATGTCCTTATAAGTGTGTGTGTGTGTGTGTGTGTGTGTGTGTGTTGTTCTATATGCAATCCCATCGCACAACACACACGTCTTATTACAGTAATCGTCTATGTTATTATCGGTATTCACACACATTTCTGATTACAGACATGTTTGCCGCGTATCACACACATCTTGTTCATTTGAACTGTCTCTGTTCTCATGTCTCAACGGAAACAGTTCATCCGAGTGAACCGCATGCCGTATATCGCGCACACCTTTGATCTGGCTGACCGTTTCCATTGTGTTGCCTAATCACAAACAGTTCATCCGAGTGAACCATATGTTGTACATCGCACACACCTTCATCTGGCTGCCCATTTCTTTTGTTCCTCCTCATCGCAAATAGTTAATTAAGACGAACCGTATGCCCTGCATCGCACACGCAACTAAAATCTGAACCGTGTTTGATGCATCCTCCATCGCAAACATTTTAGACCTTTTTTGGCGGTTCTTTTACACCACCGTTTGCGATTATGGCATCGCACACAGTTTCGTCGAAGGGTCTCTGATCGTAGTGTCGCGTTAGTAGCATCCTGTAGTAGTGGAAAGTAATACGCACAGAGCATCCCGAGTGTACAGAGCATTGCCTGTAAGGTAGGCCCCACATGGTTTGGCTCTTTTTTAACATAACGCGTCAAGTCACAATTTGTTTGTTCACCCGTGGTAGACGATCCTCCATCAAGTGGACAACCACTACATGTGTCAAATTACCACTTGGGCTGCCTTTTCGTACAGAAATGAGATCCACTATGTACCTGCGCGGGTGTGGTTTGGAAAGAGACGGGAGTACGCGCGTCGTGCGTGCACCTCTTCTCTTCATGCACGTCCCCCACCTACGTGGGTGTGTGTGAGAGAGATACAAACCTAGACAGATGGTGTGCGCATTCATGAGTGTTTTTTGTTTGGGGGTGATTTCGTGAATGTATTTGTGGGAATATGTGTCGATGACTGAGGGAGTCATGGACTAAGGGGTCCTCGAACGTCCGGCCTGTTGGATATGGGCCGGACTAATGGGCTGTGAAGATTCAAGACCAAAAACTATCTCTTGTGTCTGGATGGGGCTCTCCTTGGCGTGGAAGGTAAGCTTGGCGATCTAATATGAAGATTCCTTTCTTTGTAACCAACCTTGTGTAACCCTAGATCCCTCCGGTGCCTATATAAACCGGAGGGCTTAGTCCAGATCAGGAGGCAATCATAATCATAGTCATACACGCTAGACTTTCAGGGTTTAGCCATTACGATCTCGTGGTAGATCAACTCTTGTAATACTCATATTCATCAAGATCAATCAAGCAGGAAGTAGGGTGTTACCTCCATAGAGGGCCCGAACCTGGGCAAACATTGTGTCCCCTGTCTCCTGTTACCATCGACCTTAGACGTACAGTTCAGGACCCCCTACCCGAGATCCTCCGGTTTTGACACCGACATTGGTTCTTTCATTGAGAGTTCCACTGTGCTGTCGTCAATAGGTTTGATGGATCCTTCAATCATCTACAATGACGCTGTCCAAGGAGAAGTCTTCCTCCCTGGACAAATCTTCGTGTTCGGCGGCTTCGCACTACGGGCCAATTTGCTTGGCCATTTGGAGCAGATCGAAAGCTACGCCCCTAGCCACCAGGCCAGATTTGGGAGCTTGAACTATGTCGCGGATATCCGTGGAGACTTGATCTTCGACGGATTCGAGACCACGGCAGTCGCTCGCCGTCACCTCGATGAACATGACTTGGATCTGTTATCGGGCCATACCCAGGAAATCGCACTTGTAACCGCTCTGGCCTTATATCTGGAGCAGGACGCGCCATCCGAGGACAGGAAGCTCAACCCCACCATGGAAATCGCAGACTCCACAACGTTGGAGCCGCACACAGACCTAACTTCCGGTAATGCCTGTGTCACTGGAACCTCGGACTCGTTTCCGATTATAAGTTCCGAACTATGTGCGTCCGCGCATGTCGAGCATGATCGGTCATCGATCGCCGAATTTAGTGCCGCGGACATCTTCTGGCACTCGCCTTTAGGCGATGTGCTGAACTCATTAAAAAATCTATCCTTAGCCGAACTATATCCGGTTTGAACTAGAAGCTGAGGACAGAGAATTTTGCTTCCCACCCGCCACCCACTTCATAGCCACTGTCGAAGACTTGACAGACATGCTCGATTACGGCTCCAAAGACATCAACGGTATGGATGACGATGCAGATGAGGAGCATGGACAAAACCCGTTGTTTATCGGACGCTGGACAACCACCTCTTCGTACGATGTATACATGGTGGATACACCTAAAGAGCCTAATGACGACGACAAAGAAGACCCAGTCGAGGATAAACCTCCTGGGACACAACCTAAGCACCGACGTCAGCGACGCCGCTCTAAATCACGCTGCAACAAAGACAGCAACACCGACACGGGAGACGATAACACTCCGGACGATGCCAAAGACAGAGAAGATCCCGACGAACAAACTGTTCAACAGGACAATTAGGGAAGATGGGCAAGTTAGCCCTAATGAACAGGCCATAAACAAATATTCGGAGGACAGTAGTTACCTTCCGCTCTCAGAGTAGGAGGCGAGCCTCGGCAACGAAGATTTTATTGTACCTGAGGAACCTCTCGAGCAGGAGCGCTTTAAGTGCCAGTTAATAGCCACTGCAAGGAGCCTGAAAAAGAATCAGCATCAGCTTCAAGCTGACCAAGATCTGCTCAATGATAGATGGACCAATGTCATAGCAGCCGAAGAATACGGCCTCAAGCGCCCAGCCAAAAGTACCCGAAGCACAAATTGTTACCTCAGTTCGATGATGAGGCGCTGGAGCCCATACCATCATCACGCAATGGGGCTGACCGACCACCATGAGGTCGGGATAAAGCGGCAACTCAAGCCGAATACCAGCCCGCCCCGCCTCATTATAAAGGCAGAGATAAAATAGCTCATGGTCATACATATGACCTTCGGCAGGACCTGAACAATAGAGCAGGACATACCAGATCGATATACGGATCGCGAGGACGTACCTCGACACGTTAGGACAGCTATCTATTCGAACATGACAAGCCTAGTCATGCGTGGGCCGAAAACCACAAACGGACTCCATCAGAGCTACGTCGCGATGTGGCCCGATATAGAGGCGCCACACACCCTCTTTGCTTCACTGACGAAGTAATGGAGCATGAATTCCCGTAAGGGTTTAAACCTGTGAATATTGAATCATACGATGGAACAACTGATCATGCGGTGTGGATTGAGGATTTTATTCTCCACAATCATATGGCTCGTGGAGATGACCTCCACGCCATCAAATACCTCCCATTAAAACTCAAAGCGCCAGCTCGACACTGGTTAAACAGTCTGCCTAAAAACTCTATTGGCAGCTGGGAGGATTTGGAAGAAGCCTTCCGCGACAACTTCCAAGGTACATATGTCCGGCCACCAGATGCCGTTGACTTAAGCCACATAGTTCAATAGCCTGGAGAGTCAGCCAGGAAATTCTGGACTAGGTTCCTAACTAAAAAAACCAGATCATGGACTGTGTAGACGCCGAAGCCCTAGCGGCCTTTAAACACAACATCCGTGACGAATGGCTCGCTCGCCACCTTGGCCAAGAAAAGCCGAACTCTATGGTAGCCCTCACGGCACTCATGACCCGCTTTTGTGCGGGTGAGGATAGTTGGCTGACTCGTATCAAGAACAATACAAACAACGCCGGCACCCCTGAAGTCAGAAACAGTAACGACAAATCTCGACGCAATAAACACAAGCGTCGAAACAACAATGACAACACCGATGATATGACGATTAATGCCGGATTCTGTGGCTCTAAGTCCGGTCAGCGGAAGAAGCCATTCAAAAAGAACAATTCGGGCTCATCCAGCTTGGACCGTATACTTGATCGCCCATGCCAGATCCATGGCACCCCATATAAACCGCCCAACCATACCAACAGAGATTGTTGGGTTTTTAAACAAGCCAGCAAGATAAATGCCGAAAGCAAGGAGAAGGGATCGAAAAACAAGGACGATGACAAGGAGCCCCGGCTACCGAACACTGGGGGACAGAAGAAATTCCCCCCTTAGGTCAAAACGGTGAACATGATATATGCTACCCACATCCCCAAAGGGAGCGCAAACGTGCGCTCAGGGACGTCTACGTGATAGAGCTAGTCGCCCCAAAATTCAACCCACGGTCGTCATACTCGGTCACTTTTGATCATCGGGATCATCCGACCAGTATTCGTAATGGAGGTTCAGCCGCACTGGTCCTCGATCCAATCATTGATGGATTCCACCTGACGCAAGTCCTCATGGATGTCGGTAGCAGTCTCAATCTGCTCTATCAGGACACAGCATGCAAAATGGGCATTAATCCATCACAGATCAAACCCACAAAGACTACCTTCAAAGGAGTCATTCCAGGTGTAGAGGCCTGCTATACGGGCTCAATCACACTGGAGGTTGTCTTCAGATCGCTAGACAACTTCCGAAGTAAGGAGTTAATTTTCGATATCGTCCCCTTTTGCAGCGGCTATCACTCACTGCTCGGACGAACCGCGTTTGCTCGATTCAACGCAGTGCCACACTATGCTTACCTCAATCTCAAGATGCCCAGACCGCGCAGCGTCATAACAGTTAATGGAAACACGAAACGCTCCCTCTGTACTGAGGACCACACCGCTACCTTAGCAACAGAAGTGCAGAGCGGCCTTTTTAAGCAGAACATCAATTCGGCGGCCGAGCACCCGGACACCGCCAAGAGAGTCCGGACCACTCTGCAGCAGGACAGGCCAGTTCGTCAGGAGCTCGACTAGCAATTCGGCTTCCATCCTAGTCCCGATAAAGTACCGGTGTTCGTACCGTGCGTACATAATTACGCACTCAAGATACCATGGGCATAGACGGAGGCATAACTAGCCTGTGATCCACAATACGACTCGACCGCTCCCGGACACACATACTCTCACTGTTTCCTCTTCCCCTTTTCAGGTTTTCTCTCCATAGGTTACCCCTGGTGGCCCAGTCACCGATCCTTTTAAAAGGATAAATATACCAAGATGGCATGAAGCACAGACGTATGGGGGGAGTTCTTAGGTGGTTTCTTTAACAATCACTCTACCTGTTATCAGGACCCACACGTAGCTCTCTCTTGGTCATGGCTTAGCCCGTTGCTTCTTGCACTATTTGTATCAGTGCGCTTCAACGTATTAATCAAACTATAATGAAAACAGTTTGCGGCCCAAATTCTACGGCCTTGGCTCATTACCCTTGCTCCTTTTCTGTTTTCCTTTTTTTCTTATTGATAATCTTATCAGATAGCGCCCGTACACTTTGGTACGTTCTAATTTGCCAGGGGCTTCATAGCACCCCACAACATGGCAACAAAGTCTGAACACTTTCCACTGTTCGGCACCCCGAATTTAGCACTATATGCACTGGCTCTGAATCATGTCTTTGGTCAATAGTTGGGTTGCCCGGCTCCTGTGCTTGCTACCTTACGTTCCGCTATATCGGCTAAGGTAGTAAAGGGAGAACTACTGCGATTGTGCCCTGGTTCATCTGGGTAATCACCTTAGTAGAGAAAGCCAAAAACTGACTGTCATGATGCGGCGAGAGTCGGTCAACTCTTCGGAGGTCTCAAATCGTTAGAGATTTTTTCTGCATTATGTGAGGGATCGGTACTTGCCCGATCAGGTGTTTATAGCTTCATGGATCGAATACCAGGCGCTGACCTAAATTTTTATCGTCAAGCTCCTATGGCTAAGTGAGGGTATTCAAGCCGAGTAGTCCGATTGCCTGGTTCGCTATGCTAAACACCTCCTTCAAGGACCAAACAATTGGATCAAGAGTGTTTAGTTTATATCCCGAACACCCCCGTACTTCCTACATGGGGGCAGAAGCCAACGACTGGCCAACTCTCAGATTTCATACAACACGGCCGCAGAGGAGGTGAATTTTTTTTTAAAAAAACATTATATTACACAACAAATTTGTTTCATTATACAAGGCAGAGACAACATGAATATATTCATTCGAATATAGTGTTTTGCGCACATTGCGTCGCCACAATGCGGGACCCCTCCAGGATGTCTTCAAAATACCGCTACGGCATGCCGTGCTCCTTGCCTTCAGGTGGCCCCTCGGTCACAAGCTTGATGGCATCCATCTTCGCCCACCACACCTTGACGCGGGCGAAGGCCATGCGCGCACCCTCGATGCAGGCCGACCTCTTGACGATGTCCAGCCAAGGGCAGGCACCTGCCAGCCACTTCATGAGTCCAAAGTAGCTGCTGGGTATAGCTTCGGCAGGCCACACCCGGATTACTAAATCGTTCATGGACAGTTTGGCCACCCTATGCAGCTTGACCAGCTGTTTTAGCTGATCGGTGAAGGGCACCGGATGTTCTAGCGCAAGATATTGTGACCAGAACAGCTTCTCCGTCGAGCTCCCTTCTTCGGCTCGGAAACTTCGCAGCATCGGACACGCTGCGCAGCAGATCTGCAAATGCCCCTGGAGAACTCTGAACCTAGGTTAGTAGGAAATACTTCTCCTTCACATATTTGCTTTGCATACTAAATGCCTTACCCGCCGCGACCTTCTTGGCCTCCTGGATCTCCTGGAGGGCACCCTGGGCTTCAACCCGGGCCACTTCCATGCTTTGGCGAGCCTTGGCGAGTTCGGTCTCTCGGGCCAAAACATCGCCTTCCAAGGCCTCGCACTTCTTCACAGCGTCCAGGAGCTCTTGCTGGACCTTGTTCAGTCTGGCCTTAAGCTTCTTACGAGCGGCCTGCTCCTTGACAGCTTTCCCCACGGCTTCGGCCAGGGCCTTTTTAAGGGCCTCGACCTCGGTCGTCGCTCCTACACATATTATGACATTACGGTCAGTATACATCATTTATTCTTTCCGAATATATAGCGAGTCACTACATACCTTGCTGGTCTTCCAGTTGCTTCCTCGCTTGGCCGAGCTCCTCTTCGGCCCGCTCCAGTCTCTGCTTTAGTTCGGAGACTTCGGCAGTGTGTGAGGTCGCCGCCAACAATGACGCCTACTTATTCACATAAGACACATTTAGTTAGTTCCCTGCGAAATTTAATTGATCCTCTGTACGGCTTTTCTTTCTGAACACCGGACAGTGTCTCTGGGGCTACTGTCTATATATATAGGGATTTTCTCTTGGGCGTCGCTTACCTCAAAACCTGTCAGCAGGCCGTTGCAGGCTTCAGTCAGTCCGCTCTTGACGGACTGAACCTTCTCAATCACCGTACCCATAAGGATACGGTGTTCTTCCACAATGGAAGTGCCTCGTAGCACTTCCAGTAGATTATCCAGCGCCTCTGGATGGATAGAGGTCACAGGCGGGATAGGCACGCCCCCCTCTCTGGAAGGAGGCTGCCTGTCGGATTCCGGAGCCACATGGGTCTCCGGATCCATGCTCGGATGAGGGCTGAACTGAACATGGCCCCCATCGTCAGTCTCCATGGGGGTCTTTTCCCCCATGTGTCAGGCGGCCGAGGAGTCACCCTCCGGTGATGCCATGACGGCCTCCTGAACCTCTCCCTGGCCCAGGAAGGTCCTTTGGGATAGCACCTCGTCGTCTCCCTTGGCCTTGGGAGAGTAAGCGACCGGCAGTGAATCGCTGGCCATTGATGTCGAATCCAACGAGCCTCTTGACGAGGATCACTGGGAGCTATCGTGGGCCAGACTGCAATAACATGATTAGCCATATAAAATACCATAAGGTGGAGAGGCCAAAAAAATGGACGTGCGATGGTTCTTGGTACTCACGATGCGGCCAGGGGCTTGTTCCGGGGGCGTCACTCCGGACTGCTGTCGACATCCCACGCGGAGTTTTCTGTGAGAGGGCCTTTCCCCTTCTTGGGCGCCTCTGCCTCCAGATTTGTGGAGGCCACCCTCTTCTTCCTCCCCCCATCAGGGGGAGAGTCGCTCTCCTCATCTTCCTCCTCGTCGTCGTCTTCGGTGGCGAAGGAGCGAGTCTTGTCTTCGGACATCACGTCCGAAGCGCCCTTGCAGCGGGGGCCACTCCGGACCCCCCCTTGGCCTTCTTCTTGGCCTTCTTCTCCGGCGCCATATAGGGCGCCGGTACCAGTATCTTCGCCAGGCGCGGGATGATTGGTTCCTCGGGTAGCGGAGCCTGATACCGAATCCGCTTCGCCCTCTTCGTCCATTCCTGAAGAAGCAATGATAATATAAGTTCAGATATCCTCCTTGAAACAAGTAGGTATAGGATGTGTTAAAGGCCTACCTCATTGGCGTGGTGGGTAATGTCGTGCCCATGGTCCGAATCTATGGCTGGCGGCATCTTGTTGCCTTTGAAGAGCAACTTCCAGGCGTCTTCGTGAGTGGTTCGAAGAGCCTTTCCAGAGTTTGGTGCTTCTTCGGATTGAATTCCCATAAAGGGCGGCTTCGGCTTTGGCCTGGGAGGATCCGGCGAACTAGCATCACTTGGATTACGTCAACGAGCATAATGTCTTTATCAACCATGCTCTGAACACGCGTGATACGTCTCCAACGTATCTATGATTGATTGCTCCATGCTATTATATTATCTATTTTGGATGTCAATGGGCTTTATTTTACACTTTTATATCATTTTTGGGACTAACCTACTAACCGGAGGCCCAACCCAAATTGCTATTTTTTTTGCCTATTTTAGGGTTCCAAAGAAAAGGAATATCAAACGGAGTCCAAACGGAATGAAACCTTTAGGAACGTGATTTTCTCAACAAACGTGATCCAGGAGACTTGGAGTGGGCGTCAAAAAAAGATCGAGGAGGGCATGAGGCAGGGGGCGCGCCCACCACCCTCGTGGGCCCCTTGTTGCTCCACCGACGTACTTCTTCCACCTATATATATCCACGTATCCCCAAACATCCAGGAGCACCACGAAAACCTAATTCCACCGCCGCAACCTTCTGTACCCGAGAGATCCCATCTCGGGGCCTTTTCCGGAGCTCCACCGGATGGGGCATTGATCACGGAGGGCCTCTACATCAACTTCATGGCCTCTCCGGTGATGTGTGAGTAGTTTACTTCAGACCTACGGGTCCATAGTTATTAGCTAGATGGCTTCTTCTCTCTCTTTGGATCTCAATACAAAGTTCTCTTCGATCTTCTTGGAGATCTATTTGAGGTAATCTTCTTTTGCGGTGTGTTTGTCGAGATCCGATGAATTGTGGGTTTATGATCCAGATTATCTATGAACAATATTTGATTCTCCTTTGAATTCTTTTATGTATGATTGGTTTATCTTTGCAAGTCTCTTCGAATTATCAGTTTGGTTTGGCCTACTAGATTGATCTTTCTTGCAATGGGAGAAGTGCTTAGCTTTGGGTTCAATCTTGCGGTGCTCGATCCCAGTGACAGAAAGGGAACCGGCGCGTATTGTATTGTTGCCATCGAGGATAAAAATATGGGGTTTATATCATATTGCATGAGTTTATCCCTCTACATCATGTCATCTTCCTTAAAGCATTACTCTGTTCTTATGAACTTAATACTCTAGATGCATGCTGGATAGCGGTCGATGTGTGGAGTAATAGTAGTAGATGCATAATCGTTTCAGTCGACTTGTCTCGGACGTGATGCCTATATACATGATCATACCTAGATATTCTCATAACTATGCTCAATTCTATCAATTTCTCGACAGTAATTCGTTTACCCACCGTAATACTTATGCTCTTGAGAGAAGCCACTAGTGAAACCTATGGCCCCCGGGTCTATCTTCCATCATATTAATCTTCCAACACTTAGTTATTTCCTTTGCAGTTTATTTTACTTTGCATCTTTATTTCTCTTTATCATAAAAATATCAAAAATATTATCTTATCATATCTATCAGATCTCACTCTCGTAAGTGACTGTGAAGGGCTTGACAACCCCCTTATCGCGTTGGTTGCGAGGTTCTTAATTGTTTGTATAGGTGCGTGGGACTTGAGCGTGATCTCCTACTGGATTGATACCTTGGTTCTCAAAAAGTGAGGGAAATACTTACGCTACTTTGCTGCATCACCCTTTCCTCTTCAAGGGAAAACCAGCGCAGTGCTCAAGAGGTAGCAACGCGTTTGCAGCGCTATCAGCTCATCTGACGAAGACCAATTTGGGCCCTTCTCAATCCAGGAGGTGAGCCGCATGGAGCTCCGGAGTTGAATTCAGCAACCACGGCCCAAGTGGCGCCGCGGGGCTCTGTGATGTAGAACCACAGCTTCTGCCACTCCTTGACATTCTCTACGAAAGTACCTTTTGGCCAGATGGCATTGGGCATCTTGCTCACCATGGCGCCTCCGCACTCCGTGTGCTGGCCATCCACCACCTTAGGCTTCACATTGAAGACCTTGAGCCACAGTCCAAAGTGGGGTTGGATGCGGAGGAAAGCCTCGCACACGACAATGAATGCCGAGATGTTGAGGAAAGAGTTCGGGGTTAGATCATGGAAGTCTAGCCCATAATAGAACATCAGCCCGCGGATGAAAGGGTGGAGTGGAAACCCTAACCCGCGGACGAAATGAGGGAGGTAAACCACCCTCTCGTTGGGCTTTGGTGTAGGGACGACTTGCCCCTTGGTCGGAAGATGGTGGGCGATTTCCTTCGCCAGATACCCGGTCGCCCGAAGCTCAGCGATGTCCTTCTCCTTGACGGAGGAGGCCATCCACTTGCCTTTACTTCCGTAACTGGACTTGGTTGAGTGCTTGCTCGAGTTGGGAAAGATGAGAACTTGGGCGCTGAAGCTCAAGGATGGAAGGGCAGAGGAAGAAGGCGTGGGAGAAGAAAGGGAGTCCTTATCCCCTTATAAAGACAGTAAAATATTGAACACCTCCCCACTCACCTTAAAGCTCGCCTATTCCCAAGGGATGTATAAACAACACGGTTAGATTACCCATGCCCGTATTGATGAGAATCCCGCAATAAGGGGGACACGATCTCTGCTTTGACAAGACGTGCCAATGGAAACCGCATCTCGAAACGCGGAACGGCAGACAAAAAATGGTTCGATATAATGACCGAGCAGATGTGATGTCATCTTGCAAAAAGTTGTCAGCAGATGGGATGCGTGAAATATTATACTCTCCACGGTTGTGTGTGTGGTACTTTTGTTGTAGACCGGACACGTTCGTTTCATCCGAAGACTATCTTGGAGTATTCGGAAAGGGGAACCCGCCTTGAAATGCCAAAGACAATCTGCGCGCCGAACACCTCGTCATTGAAGCCTGGTTCAGGGCTACTGAGGGAGTCATGGACTAAGGGTCCTCGGACATCCGGCCTGTTGGATATGGGCCAGACTAATGGGCTGTGAAGATTCAAGACCGAAGACTCTCTCCTGTGTCCGGATGGGACTGTCCTTGGCGTGGAAGGCAAGCTTGGCGACCTAATATGAAGATTCCTTTCTCTATAACCGACCTTGTGTAACCCTAGATCCCTCTGGTGCTTATATAAACCGGAGGGCTTAGTCCGGATCAGGAGGCAATCATAATCATAGTCATACATGCTAGACTATTAGGGTTTAGCCATTACGATCTCATGGTAGATCAACTCTTGTAATACTCATATTCATCAAGATCAATCTAGAAGGAAGTAGGGTGTTATCTCCATAGAGAGGGCCCGAACCTGGGTAAACATTGTGTCCCCTGTCTCCTGTTACCATCGACCTTAGACGCACAGTTCGGGACCCCCTACCCGAGATCCGCCGGTTTTGACACCGACAATGACATCTCAAACAAAAATTCGACACATGCAATGTGTGTGAAATAGAGGCATATCGATATCATATGTAGAGGGGGCGATCCACGAGAAGAGAGGGAGGGGTCATAGATATTGATAGAGTCGAAGAGAGGATCAAGTGGGTGGGTGCGAGATTGATGAAGAGAGCCAACGAAATTGTGTGTGTGCAAGTCAAAGATATAGGGTGACTAACCTACCGGAACATCGGAGGGCACAGGGAAAGTTTGTGTGTGGCAAGGAGACATTACTAGAGCGCTCGATGTATCGGTGTGTGGGGGGAGGGGGGGAGGCAGAGGCCTAAACTAGAGAGGTAGAATGACTCATATATGTGTTGAGAAGGAGAGACCCAACTATGTCTTGAGGGAGATCAGTCGACATCCATACATAATTGAAGGATGAGAAATAGGTGGGACAGAGAGAGAGAGAGAGAGGAGAGAGGGGGAGAGGGGTAGAGTGTTGGATGGGTGATGGAGTTGCTTCTCGAAGATGGTGGGAGAGGCCTACTAGACAAACTGAGGGTAGAACTGCAATATTATCAATAAGAGTGGGGATGTGTTTCTGTGTGTGCATGTGCATGATAGATGTGTTGGGACACATGCATGGATGATGAAGAGGAACCATGTGTTTGGTAAGCAAACCTAATTAGATCAATAGATCAATTGTTGTTTGTCGGAGGAAGGGAGAGACATAACTAATGAGGTAGATCGATCGACGCATGGGGAAAAATGAGTTATAAGGACCTAGCTAGCTATATGTATAGCGGGAGATCGGTCGGTGTACATCCATTTGTTAGAGGCAAATAAGGCCTAGCGAGACGGATAGGCAGAGAGAATGGAGCTAGGAGGTGGTGCGAGATGCCGAGCTACTAGCTAGATAGGGGGGGAGTGTGCGATTGTGAGATCGATGAAAAGAGGGGCGAGAGTTTACACGTGTGTGGGACCGTATGAGAGACACGAGGCATGGACACAGAAAGAAGGAGATGGAAGGTGCATGTGTAGGTTGTAGGCAGACATCGCTGGAGAGGTTTATCGATCGGTGTGTGTCGAAAAGGAGTTGTGGAGACTATGGGAGAACGACCTAAAAAAAGAATGTGTGCGATTGATGGAATGCTGAGGGAGGGAGAGGGCGAGGAGGGCGTGTGCATGCACGAGTGAAAGTTAGTGCTAGCTACAAAGGTTAGAGGATTGTGTGGGTGTAAGAGACTAACAAAGATGATAATTTGATATGAAAGTGGATTCATATATTTGAATAGGAGATCATAGTGTTATAAACATATGCATGCATGAATATAGCGGTGATACGCATGCTGTGGTTTTGCACATGTTATACCATAACGTGATAATGCATGGAGTTTACAACTCACAACTAAATGTCGAACAATCTAAACCATACTATACATCGAACAATCTCACATTTTATTTGAATTTGTGATAATGTGTGGCGTTTGCAGCTTACAACTAAATATCGAACAATCTAAACAATACTATATATCGAACAATCTCACATTTTATTTGAATTTGTGGTAATGTGTGGCGTTTGCAACTCACATCTAAATACTTGTAGGAGTAGAGGGCGGGGCACCATACATTATGTGATAACCACATTATACATATGAGACATGGTTTAGATTATGAAGATCTAGCTAGAGCTTGAAATGTATTGTGATTTGAAATCAACATAAAGTGGATTTAAAAAATCGAGTTCGAGTTCATATAGTACACATAGTTCATATCTAACTCGATAGTAATCATGTGGTGTGCTGTGAAGATAATACACAAACGGTGGTTTAACTTGACAATAATGATGATTATAAATCTTATTAAAATAGAGAAACGAATTCAAATGGTTTGACTTCACAACAATCATTATTGCAGATCTTATTCAAATAGAGAAACGAATTCAAATGTAGTTCATATTGAAGCGTTAGTATATACGTTTGGAATGCACTAAAACGTTCATTTGAGTAGCAGGTTGCATGCATTATACACGTAGCGAAATATTTTAATTGAACATAACATGATTCAAAGTTTTGAATGGCATTTCTAGTGCGAATTGATTTGGTACAGTACACAGCACTAGACTCTCTTGTGTGGTGCGAATTGATTTCTTTTTGTTTTTTCATCAACGGAAGTGCGAATTGATTTGGTACAGTACATGTTAGGCTTGTCCGGAAATTTCAACCCGCACCTTGTTACCCCGAAATATTTAAGATACTTCTTTGTCTCGTTGTGCTCCGAAAACTCCCTCCATCTCAACTCGCGCCTTGCTATCCCAAAATTACAACATGCGCGAAAACTCCCACCTCCTGCGAAATCCTGACACGCGAAATGCCCGTGATACCCGTGAACCGAAAGACCCGCCTAGCACAAATTGGTGGGGGTACTTCCGTAACTTACTGCACATTTCGTACAAGCGGGTCGCTAAGCCATGGTTCCCCACTCCCATCCTATCAGCCCACCCATTCGTACACCGAGGACGCGAAAACCCGCGAAGCCCCACACCCTCCTCCGTCCGCCACTCAGCCAGAGCCTCTTCCCCGACGACTTCGTCCATAACAACACCTCGACGTCCCTCATCCATCGTGCCGAATGAGGATCCGTCGTCGATCTCGTTGTCCCGCCGGTTCAGCCACCCCGTCCTCCACCTCCATGGAGCTGCCCCGATGTTCCCCTCGTCTTTTGCACCACCTCCATTCCCACACCGCCGTCTTCACCTGCATCACCGGAAGAGCATCATCATCACCGTTTCCTCGGATGAAGCTGAGGCCTAATCGGCGCCGGCAAAGAGGTTGTACACTAATCCCTGCATTTTCTTCTTGATTCGATGTCAAGGTGCTATCGGCCCTCAGTCCTGAGCCGACATGGCACGGCTCCATCCACGACGGCGTCTGCTACCTCTTGTGCATGTGTTGGTTTTCCCTTGAAGAAGAAAGGGTGATGCAGCAAAGTAGCGTAAGTATTTCCCTCGGTTTTTGAGAACCAAGGTATCATTCCAGTAGGAGACTACACACAAATTGCCTAGTACCTGCACAAACAAATAAGAACCTTGCAACCAACGCGATAAAGGGGTTGTCAATCCCTTCATGGCCACTTGCAAAAGTGAGATCTGATAAAGATAATAAGATAAATATTTGTGGTATTTTTGTTGTATATATTGGAAAATAAAGATTGCAAAATAAACAGCGACAGAAATGGCTAGTTGACGGGAAAATAATATCATGTAAAGTGGACCTGGGGGCCATAGGTTTCACTAGCGGCTTCTCTCAAGATAGCATATATTACGATGGATGAACAAATTACTATCGAGCAATTGATAGAAAGCGCATAGTTATGAGAATATCTAGGCATGATCATAAACATAGGCGACACGTCCGTGTCAAGTAGACCTAAATGATTCTACATCTACTACTATTACTCCACACATCGACCGCTATCCAGCATGCATCTAGAGTATTGAGTTCATAAGAACAGAGTAATGCATTAGGCAAGATGACATGATGTAGAGGGATAAACTCAAGCAATATGATATAAACCCCATCTTTTTATCCTCGATGGCAACAATACAATACGTGCCTTGCCGCCCCTGCTGTCACTGGGAAAGGGCACCGCAAGATTAAACCCAAAGCTAAGAACTTCTCCCATTGCAAGAAAGATCAATCTAGTAGGCCAAACCAAATTGATAATTCGAAGAGACTTGCAAAGATATCAAATCATGCATATAAGAATTGAGAGAAGAATCAAATATTTTTCATAGGTAAACTTGATCATAAACCCACAATTCATCGGATCTCGGCAAACACACCGCAAAAAGTATTACATCGAATAGATATCCAAGAACATCGAGGAGAACTTTGTATTGAGAACCAAAGAGAGAGAAGAAGCCATCTAGCTAATAACTATGGACCCGAAGGTCTGTGGTAAACTACTCACACATCATCGGAGAGGCTATGGTGTTGATGTAGAAGCCCTCCGCGATTGAATCCCCCTCCAGCATATTGCCGAAAAAGGTCCCCAGATGGGATCTCACGAGTACAGAAGGTTGCGGCGGTGGAAAAGTGGTTTCGTGGCTCCCTTGGATGTTTTCAGGGCATAAGAGTATATATAGGCGAAAGAAGTAGGTCGGTGGAGCTACGAGGGGCCCATGAGGGTGGGGGGCGCGCCACCCTACCTCGTGGCCGCCTCGTTGCTTCCTTGACCTCCACTCAATGTCTCCTGGATTGCGTTTGTTCCAAAAAAGATCCTTGCGAAGGTTTCATTCCGTTTGGATTCCATTTGATATTCCTTTTCTGCGAAACACTGAAATAGGCAAAACAACAACAATTTGCACTGGGACTTCGGTTAATAGGTTAGTCCCAAAAATAATATAAAAGTGCATAATAAAGCCCATTAAACATCCAAAACAGATAATATAATAGCATGGAAGAATCAAAAATTATAGATACGTTGGAGACGTATCAAGCATACCCAAGCTTAATTCCTGCTCGTCCTCGAGTAGGTAAATGATAAAAACATAATTTTTGATATGAAATGCTACCTAACATAATTTTCAATGTAATTCTCTTTATTGCAGCATGAATGTTTAGATCAAAAGATTCTAGACAAAAGTTTAATATTGACATAAAAATAATACTTCAAGCATGCTAACCAAGGAATTACGTCTTATAGAAATAACATAGCCAAAGAAAGCTTATCCCTACAAAATCATATAGTTTGGCCATGCTTCATTTTTGTCACACAAAATGCTCCCATCATGCACAACCCCGATGACAAGCCAAGCAATTGTTTCATACTTAGCCTTTTCAAACTCTTTCAACTTTCACGCAATATATGAGCGCGAGCCTTGGACATAGCACTATGGGTGGAATAGAATATGATGATGGAGGTTGTGTGAGAAGACAAAAAGGGAGAAAGTCTCACATTGACGCAGCTAATCAACAGGCTATGGAGATGCCCATCAATTGATGTCAATGCAAGGAGTAGGGATTGCCATGCAACAGATGCACTAGAGCTATAAATATATGAAAGCTCAACAAAAGAAACTAAGTGGGTGTGCATCCAACTTGCTTGCTCACGAAGACCTAGGGCATTTTGAGGAAGCCCATCATTGGAATATACAAGCCAAGTTCTATAATAAAAGATTCCCACTAGTATATGAAAGTGACAAAATAGGAGACTCTCTATCATGAAGATCATGGTGCTACTTTGAAGCACAAGTGTGGAAAAAGGATAGTAACATTGCCCCTTCTCTCTTTTTCTCTCTTTTTTTTCTTTGGGCCTTTTTTCTCTCTTTTTATGGCCTCTTTTTTTTCGTCCGGAATCTGATCCCGACTTGTGGGGGAATCATAGTCTCCATCACCTTTCCTCACATGGGACAATGCTCTAATAATGAAAATCATCACACTTTTATTTACTTACAACTCAATAATTACAACTTGATACTTAGAACAAAATATGACTCTATGTGAATGCCTCCGGCGGTGTACTAGGATATGCAGTGAATCAAGAGTGACATGCATGAAAGAACTATGAAGGTGGCTTTGCCACAAATACGATGTCAACTACATGATCATGCAAAGCAATATGAAAATGATGGAGCATGTCATAATAAACGGTACAGTGGAAAGTTGCATGGAAATATATCTCGGAATGACTATGGAAATGCCATAATATGTAGGTATGGTGGCTGTTTTGAGGAAGATATAAGGAGGCTTATGTGTGATAGAGCGTATCATATCATGGGGTTTGGATGCACCGGCAAAGTTTGCACCAACTCTCGAGGTGAGAAAGGGCAATGCACGGTACCGAAGAAGCTAGCAATGATGGAAGGGTGAGAGTGCGTATAATCCATGGACTCAACATTAGTCATAAAGAACTCACATACTTATTGCAAAAATCTACAAGTTAGCAAAACCAAGCACTACGCGTATGCTCCTAGGGGGATAGATTGGTAGGAAAAGACCATCGCTCGTCCCCGACCGCCACTCATAAGGAAAGCAATCAAAGAACACCTCATGCTTCAAATTTTTCACACAACGTTTACCATGCATGCATGCTACGGGACTTGCCAACTTCAACACAAGTATTTCTCAATTCCATAATTACTCAACTAGCACAAGTCTAATATTACTACCTTTATATCTCAAAACCACTATCAAGAATCAAACTTCTCATAGTATTTAATGCACTCTATATGAAAGTTTTTATTATACCCATCTTGGATGCCTATCATATTAGGACTAATTTTATAGCCAAAGCAAATTACCATGCTGTTCTAAAAGACTTTCAAAATAATATAAGTGAAGCATGAGAGATCAATAACTTCTATAAAATAAAACCACCACCGTGCTCTGAAAAGATATAACATGTGTGTCCCTCCCAAAGGTGTGTACAGCAAGTATGATTAAACTAAAAATCAAAGAATCAAATCATACAAGACGCTCCAAGCAAAACACATATCACGTGGTGAATAAAAATATAGCCTCAAGTAAAGTTACTGATAAATGACGACGAAAGAGGGGATGCCTTCCGGGGCATCCCCAAGCTTAGGCTTTTTGTTGTCCTTGGATTTTACCTTGGGGTGCCTTGGGAATCCCCAAGCTTAGGCTCTTGCCACTCCTTGTTCCCAAATCCATCAAATCTTTACCCAAAAACTTGAGAACTTCACAACAGAAAACTCAACAGAAAATCTCATGAGCTCCGTTAGTATAAGAAAACAAACCACCACTTTAAGGTACTGTAATGAACACATACTTTATTTATATTGGTGTTAAACCAACTGTATTCCAACTTCTCTATGGTTCATACCCCCGATACTAGCCATAGATTCATCAAAATAAGCAAACAACACACGAAAAACAGAATCTGTCAAAAACAGAACTGTCTGTAGTAATCTATAGGTTTCGAATACTTCTGCAACTCCAAACAGCTTGAAAATTAGGACGTCCTAAATAATTTTTATATTGATCTACTGCGGTTGGAATTGTTATTTTATCTTCCTCTGGTAAAAAATTAAAATTATTCTCGTGAGCGCATACTTTCTGTTTTTTCCAGCAAGATCAAATAACAATCACCCAAGAAGATCCTAAAGGCTTTACTTGGCACAAACACTAATTAAAACATAAAAAACACAATCATAACAAAGGATAGATGATTTATTTATTACTAAACAAGAACGAAAAGTAAAGAACAAAAATAAAATTGGGTTGCCTCCCAACAAGCGCTATCATTTAACGCCCCTAGCTAGGCATAAAAACAAGAATAGATCTAGGTATTGTCATCTTTGGTATGCAATCCATATGTGGCTCTCATAATAGATTCATAAGGTAATTTGATTTTCTTTTTAGGAAAGTATTCCATGCCTTTCCTTAACGGAAATTCGAATCTAATATTTCCTTCTTTCATGTCAATAATTGCACCAATCGTTCTAAGGAAAATTCTACCAAGAATAATAGGACATGTAGTATTGCAATCTATATCAAGAACAATGAAATCTACAGGCACATAATTCCTATTTGCAACAATAAGAACATCATTAATCCTTCCCATAGGTTTCTTAATGGTGGAATCCGCAAGATGCAAATTTAAAGAACAATCATCAAATTCACAGAAACCTAACACATCACACTTTTTTTTGGAATCATGGAAAAACTAGCACCCAAATCACATAAAGCATAGCATTCATGATCTTTAACTTAATTTTAATAGTAGGTTACCACTCATCATAAAGTTTTCTAGGGATAGAAACTTCTAATTCAACTTTTTCTTCATAAGATTACATTAAAGCATCAACGATATGTTTAGTAAAAGCTTTGTTTTGATCATAAGCATGAAGAGAATTTAACACAGATTGCAACAAGGAAATACAATCTATCAAAGAGAAATTATCATAATTAAATTCCTTGAAATCCAAAATAGTGGGTTCATTGCTATGCAAAGTTTTGACCTCTTCAATCCCACTTTTACCAAAATTTGCATCAAGATCTAAAAACTCCGAATCATTGGGACGCCTTCTAACTAAAGTTGACTCATCTCCAGTCCCATCTTTATTAAGATTCATATTGGCAAACAAAGACTTAATATGAGACACACCAATAACTTTTAGATCTTCATCTTTATTATCCTCTAGATCTTCCGGTTTAGCGGCCATCTTATTAACTAAGGGGGCTTGCTTATCCGAAATTGGCCTACTAAATTTTCAAGATGAGAAAATTGAGATTTCAAACCATGAAATTCCTTAGACATATCATCAAGCTCTTTATTCATGTACTCCATAAAGCCTTTCTGTTCTTTAAGCTCGTTTCTAAAGAAATTATTATGCTCAAATTGCAAAGACATAAATCTTCTAATGTTGTTTTCAATTTTTTCCAACCTTCTAAGGTGAGGATCAATGCTTCTAGGCAAGGCCATCAGGGAAAATAGACACACAAAAAGAGGCAAGCAGGAAGAGATGGATGGAATAAGGGTGAATAAAATGGCAAAGCTGAAGTGGGGGAGAGGAAAACGAGAGGCAAATGGCAAATAATGTAATGCGAGCGATAATAGTTTGTGATAGGTACTTGGTATGTCTTGACTTGGCATAGATCTCCCAGGCAATGGCGCCAGAAATCCTTCTTGCTACCTCTTGAGCATGCGTTGGTTTTCCCTTGAACAGGAAAGGGTGATGCAGCAAAGTAGCGTAAGTATTTCCCTCAGTTTTTGAGAACCAAGGTATCAATCCAGTAGGAGACTACACGCAAATTTCCTAGTACCTACACAAACAAATAAGAACCTTGCAACCAACGCAATAAAGGGGTTGTCAATCCCTTCACGGCCACTTGCAAAAGTGAGATCTGATAAAGATAATAAGATAAATATTTTTGGCATTTTTTTGTATAGATTGGAAAATGAAGGTTGCAAAATAAACGGCGACAGAAATGACTAGTTGACGGGAAAATAATATGATGTAAAGTAGACCCGGGGGCCATAGGTTTCACTAGTGGCTTCTCTCAAGATAGCATAAATTATGGTGGGTGAAGAAATTACTGTCGAGCAATTGATAGAAAAGCACATAGTTATGAGAATATCTAGGCATGATCATAAACATAGGCATCACGTTTGTGTCAAGTAGACCGAAACGATTCTGCATCTACAACTATTACTCCACACATCGACCGCTATCCACCATGCGTTTAGAGTATTAAGTTCATAAGAACAGAGTAACGCATTAGGCAAGATGACAGGATGTAGAGGGATAAACTCAAGCAATATGATATAAACCCCATCTTTTTATCCTCGATGGCAACAATACAATACGTGCCTTGCTGCCCCTGCTGTCACTGGGAAAGGACACCGCAATATTGAACCCAAAGCTAAGAACTTCTCCCATTGCAAGAAAGATCAATCTAGTAGGCCAAACCAAACTGATAATTCGAAGAGACTTGCAAAGATATCAAATCATGCGTATAAGAATTCAGAGAAGAATAAAATATTGTTCATAGATAAACTTGATCATAAACCCACAATTCATCGGATCTCGGCAAACACACCGAAAAAAGTATTACATCGAATAGATCTCCAAGAACATCGAGGAGAACTTTGTATTAAGAACCAAAGAGAGAGAAGAAGTCATCTAGCTAATAACTATGGACCCGAAGGTCTGTGGTAAACTACTCACACATCATCGAAGAGGCTATGGTGTTGATGTAGAAGCCCTCCATGATCGAATCCCCCTCCGGCAGATCGCCGAAAAAGGTCCCCAGATGGGATCTCACGGGTACAGAAGGTTGCGGCGGTGGAAAAGTGGTTTAGTGGTTCCCTTGGATGTTTTCAGGGGATAAGAGTATATATAGGCGAAAGAAGTAGGTCGGTGGAGCTACAAGGGGCCCACGAGGGTGGGGGCGCGCCTGCCCCCTGGGCACTCCGCCCTACGTCGTGGCTGCCTTGTTGCTTCCTTGACCTCCACTCCAAGTCTCCTAGATTGCGTTTGTTCCAAAAAAGATCCTCGCGAAGGTTTCAGTTTGTTTGGATTCCGTTTGATATTCCTTTTCTGCAAAACACTGGAATAGGCAAAAAAACAACAATTTGCACTGGACCTTCGGTTAATAGGCCAGTTCCAAAAATAATATAAAAGTGCATAATAAAGCCCATTAAACATCCAAAACAGATAATATAATAGCATGGAACAATCAAAAATTATAGATACATTGGAGTCGTATCAGCGTCGCTGGCCACTTCCTCCATGGTGGTGACTTCCACATCAGTAGGAGTTGCTGGTGCTTTAGCTCTCGCTCGCTCTGCTGCTCTGCTCTTGCTCTCGGTCCCCTGCCTAGTCTGCTCTTGCTATTGCTCTTTCTCTTGCTCTTGCTCTTACTGCTGCTCTTGTTCTTGCTTGCGATGCTGCTTCGATTTGGCTACACTTTAGTCGACTGAATCGACTTTTGGGTCAGTCGATTTTCAGCGGGTGGGGGGCTCGCCGGAGTTAAGGAAGAACCAGCCACTGCGGGGAGGGGGGCTCGCCGGAGAGGTACCCCACTATCTATCTTAGGGTTCAGGGTGGGGGCGGTGGTCGCCGGAGGTGGTGGGGCGGTGGCGTGGGGATTTCCGGAGAATAATCTTGGCACGGGGGGGCCTAGAGGGATTGCCGGGGCGGCGACGGACCGGCGGTGGGGAGTGATTTCGGGGCGGGCGGGGCAACGGGGGGCGGAGGTTTGGCCGGTGGTGTCAGTCGACTGATGCTGCTACATGACCAGCTGCCCTGGCTCTCGCACGCGCTGCTGCTACTGCTTTTCTGCTACTAGTGCGTTCAGTTTCGACAGTTAAATTCAGTTTCGACAATTAAGTTCAGAGATGAGCGGCTAATGTATTTTACATCTAGCACTTTGTGGTTATGTATTTTACGTCATCTATTGGAGATGCTATTAGAATTCCACTCAGGTTAACGTTGTCTCTCTTGTCCCGCTTCAGCCTCGGCGCCGTACAACTCACCGGAGCTGCTTCAACGACGAAACCCTCCATCACAATGGAGCAGTACCCCGGGTTCCATCTCCAGACGCCTAAGATCTTCTTCCCCTCCTCCGACAGCCAAGTTAGCCAGAGCATCCTCACCGACCAACCCAATCACGCTGAGATCGACATGGCTTCACCAAAGAGGTTGTACACTTGTTGCATCCCTTTTTTACTCTACATGTTATATATATTGTCCACTGAGCACATGTAGTAATGTCAGGACTCCGATCCTAAGTCACACCGATCTAGCATGTAACACTTCATATCACTTTGTGGCCCCACGCACGGTATTCCCACGGGTGCCACCTTACCTGGCCCAGGACCATTTGCGCCTTTTGGCTCATGTATATGATAATGTCGCTAGCATCCATATGACAGAGAACCCGGGCCGACATGGCTAGTCGTGAACCCAAAGCAGCACCAACCTATGGGGACAGGCATACATGAATCACATCGAGCATGTCGGTCAGCAGCATGTGAATCCGGGCTGTAGCCGGCTAGGCAGGACACCGGACGTGACCGCGTGACATTTCCCCGAAGGGACAGACACAAGAACAAAGTGAAACACATGCCGGCCAGTCAAGTGTCCTGAGCAGTAGTGCTGGGCTAGCAGGACTCCGGTGAACCGGGCTATAGCGGACTACTATGGCTCATGGAAGCACTAGACTACATTTCCCCATAAGAGAGGCTGCCAAGGATAAACAACTAGATTGTCGGATCCCACACATACCAAGCATTTCAATCATACACACAATATGCTCGATATGTGTAAATACAACATGGCATCACAACATAATTCTACGACTCAAGTATTTATTCATTAGGCTCCGAGGAGCAAGAAATTACACACATGGGTCTCATGACCCATCATTCAGAGCATACAATCAAAGCACATGCAGAAGCTTAACATGTCTGAGTACAGACATCTACAAATGAAAAAGGCTAAGAAGCCTGACTATCTACCAGATCCTGCCGAGGGCACAAGATTGTAGCTGAGGTATCAAGCTAAACATCGAAGTCCACATGGAACTACTAGCGAGACTGATGTCTCTCTGCAAAACATAAAATAGGCAAATTTGAGTACAAATGTACCCAGCAAGACTTACATCAGAACTATCTACATATGCATCGGTATCAATAAAGGGGGTGGTGGAGTTTAACTGCAGCAAGCCATCTTTGACTCAATGGCTAACCTGAACTACGACTGCAAGCAACTCTTTTGAGGTGGCGCACACGAGTCCACATATTCACCATTCAATACACCACTATGGATCTGCTCCCGTCTCCCTGCGAGAAGGCCATCCATAGCACTCACACTTATCTTGCGAGTTTTAGAGTATCCACTTTCACTTGTCTATGAACTATGCAAGGGGTCCAAGTTTCCATATCCGAGGAATCCGGCTATTTGAATAGATAATGATAACCCTGCAGGGGTGTACTTCTTCACACACGCTCCCACCACTTACCGTCGTTTACACGACATGTACTCGGCAACCTTCAAGCGGAAGCCCAACGAGGGTGTCGGCCACGGCCTACCTAAACACTCAAGTCTCTAGTCCAGGTTTATCGCCTATCCAGGTTCCATCCGCAGGGAGTCCGGCCGAGGTTTCCACATACGGCCCCGAACTATGTGAACAGGGTTCCCGAGACACCAAACGGGCGCCCGGTACACCGTGCCATAGTGTATCTACCGCATCATAGCCCACCCCTAGGGTCAGCGCTACGCACGGCCGCCAACACATAACCTACAAACACCAGAAACTAGTTGCAACTCCTGGACAGAGTACTAGGGTGATTAAGAAGCCGAGAGGGTCAATTAAGGATCCCAATGAGTGGTAGTAGCTGTTCATGGATCACAGACACAGAACTCAGTTCCTAAGAACGGTTTCAATGAGACAACCCACCATGTACTCCTACATGGCCTCTCACCGCTACCTTTACCAAATCGTGTTCACACACTTAGCTCACACACAGTAGGACATGTTCATCACCATTCCAATTCATTCCCGATGAATCAGACCCGACACAACTCTATGCAATATCAGGCATGACAAACAAGCATGAATGAGTAGGCACATCAGGGCTCAAACAACTCCTACTCATGCTAGTGGGTTTCATCTATTTACTGTGGCAATGATGGGTCATGCAGAGGAAAGGGGTTCAACTACCGCAGCATGTAATAGTTGAATCGTTGTTGTCCTAATGCAATAAAAGAGAGCAGGAGCGAGAGAATGGGATTGTATCGGAATGAACAAGGGGGTTTTGCTTGCCTGGCACTTCTGAAGATAATATAGCTCTTCATCGGTGTCATCGAACTCATCGTCGGAACACGTCTATCGAGAGGGGACAACCACCGGCAAACACAGAAAGAACACAATCAATGCAAATGCGACAATATGATGCGTGATCATGACATGGAAATATGCTATGATTTGTACTAATGCATCTAGCAACAATTTAAATGAAGTCCATATGAACCAAGGGTTCATATGCAAACTCCATAAGGGGTATTTAAAATGCCATTATCATGTTTTCACATATACAGGGGGTATAAGTTGATTGAACATCCATGAAAGTAGCATAAATGGATAGATTAGATTTTTCTGATAATTTTTCATATATAATTTATTTCATTCTGAGTTATAGATTATTTTCTATGATTTTTCAAAGTTTTGGATATTTTCTGGAATTTACTGATTATTAATAAATCCAGAAAATGTATTACTGCGTTAGCATTGGGTCATGCTGATGTCAGCAGGTCAACAGGAGCCGTCCAGGTCAAACCTGACCAGTGGGGCCCACTGGTCAGTGGCCCAGTGCTGCCTAGGTCACAGACAGGTGGGGTCGGGTCAACGGCCATGTCAGCAAGTCAACGCTGACGTGTGGGGCCACTGTGGTTAGTTTAAGCTAAACAGAGAAATAAACTACGGTTAACTAAAACGTGGGGCCCATGTGTCAGTGACTCAGGGGGGGTTAATCAGCAGGGTCATTAGTGGCTAATGAGGGGCCACGTCATCTCACTGGAGTTCAACGCCGGCGAGCACACAGACGCAGTGGGGACGATCGGAAAGACTGCTCCAGCGACCAAAACGATGGCCGAGCCCACCTACGAGGAGCTGGGTCTCGTGCGCATCCAACTGTGGCAGGGGGAGGGCGCAAGGTGACCGGAGTTGGGCACGGCGTCAACCTCGGTGGCAGCCGGAGCTACGGCATCGAGCAGAACGGGGCTGTGGAGCACGACAGGAGGAGTTGGGTGATGCATTCGGCTCCTGGGAGCTCGGTGAGAACGGTGACAGGCTCAGGTGCGAGCTATGTCATCAGTAGCCGCGGTGGTGACGAAGCGCAACGACGGCGAGCTTCGGTGACGGTGGGGAATGGCTCTACGGCATGCAAACGAGACAGAGAAGAGGGGGGTTCAGGGAAGGAGCTCTCGTCGGTTGCAGTACGCGTCTCAGCGGGCTCGGGGAAGGGTTGGTGACGGCGTGCGGTCGTCGGTGATCTCGGCGGCCGAGAGGTTGAAGACGACGCCATGGTCGTGGTGCGGTGCATCCGGCGTCCTACGGGTCGTCTAGGAGGCGTAGGCGATGGTGGCGGAGCTTCCACGCAACACGGGAAGGCGACAGGGGGTCGGGGAGCGCGGTGGTTCACGGCGGCGCTTCCATGGCCACGTCGACCGTCGCGGGGGAAGAGCGAGGCAGAGAAGGGGATGGACGCGAGAGAGAGGGAGGGGGCCCGGGGAAGTGCGTGGCGTCTCCTGGGCGTCGAGGAGGAGCCAGGCAGGCTGGGAGGGAGGAGGTGGCCAAGGCGCATGCCCAAGAGCGGCGACCACACGCCCTCCTGCCTACTGGCAGGAGGTTGAAGACGGTGGGGGCGCCTGCTAGGCTGGGCCAACAGTGCTGGGCCGCAGCTGGGCCGCCAGGTAGGTTAGGTAGGTGGCCTAGTGGCCTTCTCTCCCTCTCTTTTATTATTTGTTTCAGTTTTTCTAATTTCTGCTACTATTTTGCAAATAAAATACTAACCAAAACAATTTGGTTAATTCTATAAATTTTTGTGAGGAATATTTGAATTATTTCCAAACCACACAACAAATTTCAGAATATTTGGAGCAACCAATATTTAATGGTAAATTTTAAACTCCAACTCAAATACCGTAATGATTTAATTCAATGACCAAAATGTCCTGGAAAAATATGCATCATCTCTGGTAGAGGCTTTCACCTTTTTCCATAAATCATGAACATTTTAAAAGGATATTTTGAGGTCATTGAAAATATTTTGGTTGAACCTATTTAAATTGCATTTGTGCTAGGGTTTATCAATCCCTAATTCAAATTTCTTAAATTTAAACATGATGACATGAATGCTGATGCAACTATTTCACTCAGGTATTCTAGGGCTGTGACAAGTAACGTGAAATACAATTATTTTCTCGTACTATATGACAAGCAATGAGGTACCAGGCAACTTAGCTATCCGTGATGGACTCTCTTGAACGCCATCATTATTTATCTCTGCACGTTTGAGCTATGCATTTGTCGATGGGCCTGGGAGTTGAGCTAGTAGGGCAGTGGCCTGGGTCCAAAGTAGTAGAAGTAGCACAAAAACATTTTTTGAGTGTAGGCTTTTCCTTGCTCAAGCCTGCCTACTAGAATCACCAGTGCTTGAAAGGAAAAGTGAAGGAAAAACATAGGAATTGGAAAGTTTCCTATGGTACTACTATTCATGCATTTGGTTCAAAGGAATGGAGCAAAGGAAAACTGTAGGATTTGTTCCTTTAGTGTCTCTTTGAAAGAAAAATCGTAGGAATTTTAATATCCACTTGTCCTCCTTTTCAAATTCCTATTTATGAAGCACAAGACTAAGAGATAGTAGCATAATAGCATTATAACCGTACATTTTCTTGTGGTTTGACTTAATCTCACCATGCTTCTTTGCATTCTGTGATCTTCCAATTCTTGTGAACCAAACACCTAGATTGGCAGAAATCCTGTGTTTTTAAATTCTCTATTTTGCACATGCATTCCTACCATATTACTGTGTATTTCCTATCCCTGCGTTGTTAGAATCCTCCAATTCAAACGAGAGCCCTTACAGAATTACTTCTCTTATAGATAGTTGTCAAAGAAAACCTTGTGTGGTTTGTCTCTCTCCTGCCGCACCGTCGTCCACCCCAGCTCAGCTGCTCCAATGACAGAAGGGTCCAGCACAACAGGGATCCGGCCTCCAGACTATCTTTCGCCACCACAGATCTTCTTCCCCGCCGTGGGCAGCCATGACAACTGCATTACCATCATCAACCGAGCAGATGACCTCGAGGACTACACGGGTCCGCAAGAGAGGTCGCACTCTTTTGTGTCTGCTTACGTTATGCATCGCTTAATATTACATGCTACTTTATCGCCCTGTTCACCGATTAGACTCTAAGTCAGCTCCAAACTAATGGTCAAACTTGAGTTTTAAATGGTTGTGGGGTACATATCAGGGCTGCAATCAATAGTATCTATCTACTATCTGGTTAATCTCTGGTGTCTACTATGAGTTTCATGTTGGGTGGGAAACAAACAGTAAAGAAGCCATTATCTGTATCTTTTAACCGAAGACATTATCTGCCTGCTATCATTGGTTTTGGGTCTATCCACAGGTTGCTACCATCACTCTGGATTTCTACATGCACTCCTTACATAAACTCACTATGTTTTATTCCTATGCATGTCAGTTATTGTACACAATGGAACTGAACATGTAGAGCAAAAGAGACGAGCCTTACGTGGCAATAAAATTTCATGCAGACGTCGCTCCATGGTAGGCACAAAGGCAGCCCCCTCCACCCATTTTGGATTGTAATCGAGAGGAAGATATCTGTTCTGAGGGGGATTCAGAAGGAGAAGACCACTCCTATTTACCCCCTGAGGTCATCGCTCTAACTTGGCATGCTGATGTTGGTTATATCATGCATACGATGCCTTGCATTGCTTACTTTATACATCAAATATGTCATCTGCTTAGTTTAGACATGCTTTGTGTGAATACCATCTGTTTAGTTTACTCATCGTTTATGTGAATTATGCAACGCCATCTTGTTTAGCCAGGCATCATATTTGTGAATTTTGCAATGCCATCCTGCTTAGCCAGTCATCTTATATGTGAATTATATCGGGCCATCCTTTTTTTCATTACGTATTACATTTGTCAATAATGTTAGTACATTCAACTACTCTTTGTGTGCATCAGCCATTTGACACGGTGATGGAAAATTCTGGAGTGAAAACAAGGTCTTCAGAGCAGACTATGCTATCTGATGAAGCGCATATCTTGCTGGTTACGGATAGCTCCTCAGAGGAGGATTCAGAGACAGATGACCAGTCCTATTCCCCCCCTCCCGAGGTGTATGCTCTAACTTGGCAGGGTTATGTTGCTCATATCATGCGTATGGTGTCTTGCATTGCTATGTCATTTGATTAGTTTAGACATGCTTTGTGTGAATGCCACCTGTTTAGTGTCTAATTACCATATATGTGAATTATGCATTGCCATCTTGTTGCAAGACATTACATATGTGAATTATGCAATGATATCTTGTTGCAAAGGCATTATATATGTGAATTATGCAATGCCATGTTGTTTAGCCAATCATCATGTATGTGAATTATATCATGCTATCATTTTTTTGTTTTACGTGTTCCATTTGTCGACGAGGTTTGTATATTCAACTACTCTTCCTGTGCATCAGCCATTTGAAGCGGTGATGGAAGTATCTGGAGTGAAAACAAGGTATTCAGAGCAGACAATGCTACCTGCTGAAGCAGACATCTTGCTGGTTACAGAGAGCTCCTCAGAGGAGGATTCAGAGACTGATGACCAGTCCTATTTCCCCCCTGAGGTCTATGGTCAAACTTGGCAGGGTTATATTATCCATGCCATGCATGTTGTCTTGCATTGCTTAGTTTTTACATCATACATGGATTGCCATCTACTTACTTGATTACTATATAAATCATATATTTGAATTATATCATGCCATCATGTTTACATACACATCATCTATCTGAATTATGGCATGGCCACCCATTTAATACAGACATCATATAGTTATATCATCTCATCCTGTTTAGTGTTTACAGTAATCATATTTTGAATTATGTCATTCTATCCGTGAATTATATCATGCTATCATGTTTCCATAGGCGGCATGTATGTGAATTATGGCATGCCAACCTATTTAATAAACACATTATATAGTTATATCATGTCATCCTGTTTACATAGTCATCATATTTTGAACTATGTCTTTCCATCTTTTCTAGTTAGCCATCATAATGTGAAATTGTGTCATGCTATCCTGTTTAGTTAGCCATCATATATGTGAAATCGTGTCATGCTATCATGTTTGGTTAGACAACATAAATGTGAATTATTTTATGCCCTCTTTTATTCCCCACTATCCATTGCACATGTCTATCATACAATGTCTATACATTCAATTACTTTTCTTGTTTATCATCCATTTGAATTGGAGAGGGTGATGGCAGTATCTAAGGGAGTAACAACACGGTCTTCAGAAAAGATAGTGCTACCAGTTGATGCAGATAGAACCATGGTTGTACTTGCCCAAGAACCAGCCCACCACACATAATCCAGACTCTCGCAGATTGTACCCCTACCCAGTTGGACAGAGAACCAGCTACACCTCTTCTAACCCCAACCCCAGCAGATAGTAACCCAGTTCCAGTTGACACAGCACTGTCTCCACCACAGAGCACCCAAACACGAGCAGTTAGTAAGGGAACTGCAGTGCCCAAAGCACGAGGACCACCACTCCGAATCCCAACTCAACACTTAAAGGAGAAGAGCAATTGTTCTCAGGTCAGGTTCTGTAGCTATGGTTCATACTCCTTTGTTCTTGCATCACTGTATTTACTCATATCAACTATTTTCAAATTTGAAGGATGGAATTGAAACTCCAATGGCGCAACAGGTATGTTTTAAACCTGTTTCTTTAACTGGTTTGCTGTTGTAACTTGCTCTATGTTGATTTCAGTTTCAATTCAATAAACAGTTATGTTCTCATGTCATGCACACTACAAGTGTTGTTATTTCTCTATAGTTTCCCACACTTATATTCTGTCTATTCTGCTTTGTCTTGAACAAATATTATTTGAACTGTGTCTCTATCTTGATTTGGCAACAAAAACTAGAATGATATAGACCATAAAGCGACCATGGTACATAGATATATGTTTTTTTCATGCTGTTATCCTATCCACTTTACTACTGAACTGATTTACCAAAATGAGTTTCATATACAACATGGTAAACCTGTGATGTGCTGCTTGTTTCTCTTTTAAAATGCGGACAAAATATTGGAGAACAGTACCCCATTATGCAATGGTAAAGGCAGTAATGCAGATAAGGTTCAAGATAGTGAGACATCCCTGTCGGTCTCCAAGAAAGCTGATAAAAACTATCTTGACAATAGTGAGAAAACCCAAAAGTCCTGTCTTGATGTAGTGTTCGAGTTACTGACCACTACTGCTGGCACAAGCTCTTTGAACTCGCTGCCTGAATCAGTTCGTCTTCTTGAGTCTCAACTTCAAGTTGAAAGACATCAATCAGATGTGCTGCGAAAGAAGCTGAAGGACTGAGGAAGTCCCTCCAGAATTTAGATGCATACTTTCTGGTGCAACAGCAAGCGCTGGAGGATTTAAGCACCAAACAAGAGAAAGTTAATAAGCTTGCTAAGCATCTTGCCAGCATTATGGGTACCCAGGATATTGTTTCTTGAGCTCTTCTGAAGTGGTTTCGGTTCTGGACATGTTTTGTTGCGGCATTTATTTGCACTAGTCGCCAACTTTGATAACCAGTGTATATGATATGCTGCTTTGGTCCCTATATTTGCATTGGTGGCGAACTTTGATGCCCGGTGGATGTAATATGTGTAATAGCCGTGATAGCCTAGCGTAAGTTGCTTGCTTATGAATTTCCTTGTTATCTTGTTTATTTGTTTGCTTGTAGTCAGTGCAGTTCTTTTTCCGCGGTTTGCTAGTGGCCGCAATAACCTTTTTTTTAAACTAGGCCACAATAACTATGGGCTACATATTTACTGTAGTTACCATGGGCCTCCTACGGGCCGGAGAAACAATGGGCATTCTAAGGGCCGTAGAAACAATGGGCCTTCACGGGTCGTAGCATCAATGGACCTTCTACGAGCCGTATGATCGATAGGCCAAACATGGGCCAATAACATACCGCATTATGGGCCGTATACGGGCTAGATTTGCAATCGTCCGTTCATGGACCGACAATAACGGGCCGTCGTTAATCGGACATTTTTTATGACGCTATGAAAACGGTCCAACGGATTAACGGGCCGCAAACGGGTCGATTGTAACCACGGGCTAAATTTGGCCCACAAGCGGAAAAGGCCAGTAACGGGCTGTAAGTAACGGAATGCTAGAAATGAGCCCAAGAATAAATGGGCCCTGAGAAGGCCGAAAGATAACACGGGTTGGAAACGGCCCAATGGAATAATGGGCCATTGATGGGTATAAAGCGGTACACTGTTCATTGTGGGCCAGATTCACCACGGGCCATTAATGGGCCAAGAGTTACAAACGGCCTCGTATGGGCCAAAAGACATCATGGTCCATACATGGGCCGGAAGTTACAATGGGCTGGATCATATTGGACGGCCCAGATGAAGCTACTGGGCTTAATTCCGATATGCCATAACGGGCCGTGAGTTAGCGGGCCGTAAATGGGCTATATACGAACATGCCGTTAACAGGCTTTCATTGGGCCGGCCCGTTACCTTTTGGCCGGCCCGTTACCTTTTGACCAAGTCAAACGGGCCAGCCTTTTCACCGGAATGGGCCTCTGTTGGGTCGTGCCACGTGTCGACGTATCATAGGCACCTCCTGTCCAATTAATGGATGACATCTGTCCCAACGATGAGCCAACATGTGTTTCCTCCGGCCAATGAGAATTTTACATGTGGAAAATCCTCATTGGTTCGGGCTGTTAGCGGGTTATCGGATCCAAACCCGGACCCAATAGCTTAATGGCGACCCATTACGGTGGATGCCACGTGTCGGTCACCCTTGATGAAAGCACTTCCATGACGCGCGATTTATCGTCATGGAAGTGGACACTTCCGTGATGATAATTTTGGTAATGTCACGGAACACTTCTACGATAGCACAGGTATGACTATCTTGATTCTGTCATAAAATTGTCATGGATGTACATGCATGACAGAAAACGTGACCTACTGTGACAAACATGTATCATCACGGAAGTGTCTTTTTTTTGTAGTGAAGAGCCTTGGTGAGCTCGGCCGCTTGGGCCTTGTTGCTATCCTCCAAGGACTCACACTTGGTGGCGGCTTCCTGGAACGCCTGCTCTACTTCGGTCACCCTCGCCTCATACTGAAGGCGGGCAGCCTTTTCGGCCTCTACATCCACAACCGCTTTCTCCGTGGCTACTTTGCTTGCCCTCGCCTCCTCCTTGGCTTCAGCAAGGGCATTCTTGAGGGCCTCGACCTCGGTCGCGTTGTGTACAATCATTTACATAGCAGCGCATGAGCTTAAACTTTGAGTTTGCATTATAATTTAGGCTTGTAAAGGGGTATTTTTAAAAAAAATACCCTGGGCCTCATCGAACCGCTTGTTAATACGGTCGATCTCATCGTCAGCCAGCTTTAGTTTCCCTTGGAGTTCGGATACTTTAGCATCCTTAGCTGAAGCCGCCAACAGTGAAGCATGTTTATCAAAATAGATGAACATGTTATCTCCATCGACTACTTGATCCTCTATCCGTCTCTTTTCTCCAAAGACCCAAATAGAGTCTCAGGGGCTACCATCTATATACAGGCATATTCTTCCAATACGAAAAGCGGCTAAAGCATGTTATATCACTTACCTCAAAACTTGTTAACAGGCTAGTGAAAGCTTCATTTAGACCGCTTTTGGCAGACTGAACCTTCTCAACCACCGCACCTATCAGGGTACAGTGCTCTTCCACGACAGAATCACGTTGAAGTGCTTCCCTCAACATATCCGGCACCTCCGGATTGATAGAGGTCCCCGGTGGAGTCGACACTCCCCCTTCCCATGAAGAGGGTTGCTCGCTCGACTCCGGAGCCACGTGGGTCTCCGGAGTGGATTCGGCTGGGGGCGGACTGATCCAGGCCCCCGTCGTCAGTTTCCATGGGGGTAGTATCCCCCATGTTTTTGGTAGCCGAGGCATCACCTTCTGGCGTTGTTTCAGCGGCCTTCCGCACCTCCCCCTGGCCCGGAGAAGTCCTTTGGGACAACACCTCGGTGTCATCGGCTCGTGGCGGAGAGGCTCGCGGAGGCGTTTCGCTCTCCATCATCTCCGGCGCCAACGAGTTTCCCGAAGACAATGATTGTTGGGGGAGATCACGGGCCAGACTGAAAATACGTAAATAAAATGTTATCCTACGATCTATAAAAAGGCCAGATGTATGTATAGTATCTTTAAATACTTAAGATTTGGCCGGCCTGAGGCGCCGCTCAGGGATGACTTCAGTGTCCGAATCCGAATCATCCAAAAGGGAAATCTTCCCCTTCTTGGGCGCCTCCGCTTCTAGGTCCGCGGACGCCGCCCTTTTATTCTCTCTCTTGAGGGGAGAATTGCTCTCCTCCTCTTCCTCTTCATCTTCATCTCGGTGTCTTCGGACGCGATATCCTAAGTACCTTTACGGCGGAGGCCACTTCTGGACTCCTTGCCCTTCTTCTCCGGCGCCTGGTACGGCGCCGGAACTAGCATCTTTGTTAGCAGAGGGACAGCTGGGTCATCGGGCAACGGAGTTGGACATTTGATCCGCTCCGCTTTCTTCGTCCGGACCTGAAGGATAAAAGGAAGGCTTATCATACTCCTCGAATCTACAAGTAGAGGTTATGTTTGGAAATCTAAAAACTTACCCGGGTGAGCGCAGTCGAGGCCTAGGTCTTCTGTCGGTCCCGGCCACGACTTCTGGGCCTTGAAAAGCAGCTTCCAGATTTCTTCGTGCTTCGTGTCGAAGAAGTGCTGCAAGGTCCGAGGGCCGGCCGAATTGAATTCCCACATATGGAGAGTCCGGCGCTGGCAGAGGAGAATCCGGTGAAAAAGCTTCACCTGGATCACATCGGCGAGGCTGGTTTTCTTCTCTATCACATCCTTGACGCGCTTCTACAGCGTCATCACCTCGTCGGACGATGCCCAGTCCAGGCCCTTTTTAACCCACGATGTGAGCCGCATTGGAGGCCCAGATTTGAACTCAGGAGTGGCGGCCCATGTGGCGTCATGAGGTTCAGTGACATAGAACCACTCCTGCTGCCATCCCTTCACGGTCTCCACGAAGGCCCCCTGGGGCCAAGTGACGTTGGGGAGCTTGCTCACCATGGCCTCCGCCGCACTCCGTGTGTTGACTATCCACCACTTTCGGCTTCACATTGAAGACCTTGAGCCATAATCCGAAGTGGGGGGATGCGGAGGAACGCCTCACACACAACGATGAACACCGAGATGTGGAGGAAGAAATTTGCGGCTAGATCATGAAAGTCTATCCCATAATAGAACATGAGCCCGCGGACAAAAGGCTGGAGAGGAAACCCTAGTCCGCGGAGAAAGTGGGGGATAAATACTACCCTCTCATTGGTTTCTGGAGTGGGGATGATCTACTTTTTAGCAGGAAGCCGGTGGGCGATTTCTACGGCCAGGTACCCCGCTTCCCGGGGTTCCTTAATATTCTCCTCCATGACGGAGGAGGCCATCCACTTGCCCTGAGCGCTAGATCCGAACATTGCTAGAGTGTTTGCTGGGGACGGAAAGAACTGAACTCGAGCGCTGGAGCTCAAGGGCGGATGGGCTAAGGAGGAAGAAGGCGTGGGGTAAAAAGATGGGTCATTATCTTCTTATAAAGGCAGTGAATATCAAGCGTCCCCCACGAGCCTTAAAGCTCCCCTATTCCCAAGGGGTCGTGCAAACGGCATGATTGGATTACCCAAACCCGTATTGATGAGAATCCCGTAATAAGGGGACACGATCTCTGCTTTGACAAGACATGTCAATGAGGACCGGCCTCGAAATGCGAAGCGGGAGGCTGAAAAACGGTTCGAAATAATAATAAGGCCAGAACATAACGTCTCGCCGAAAAAGCTGTCAGTAGACACGGCTTATTTTGTTTAAGTATTTTGCCCTTGTGGTTCAGGGTTGTGACGGTTATACAGAGCCGAACATAGTTCTTTTGACCAACTGCTTTGGAGTATTCAGAGCAGGAACCTGCCTTGCAATGCCGAAGACAATCTGTGCGCCGGACACATCGTCATTGAAGCCTGGTTCAGGGGCTAATGAGGAGTCCTGGATTAGGGGGTCCCCGGGCGTCCGGGCTATGTGATATGGGTCGGACTGATGGGCCAAGAAGATACAAGATAGAAGGCCTTCCCCCGTGTCTGGATCAAGGTAGTCAGAGTCGGATCGGTTTTCCTCAGACAGAATCGAGTCGTGGAATCGTGGATTCTACTAGATTTACTCAAATTAGATATTTTGTATGCACATAAGAAATTTATATGGGTTCTATAGAGTTTTGACACTAAATATGGAGCAAAGAACGTACACATCAATGCTAGTTGTATTCCACTTCTTTTTATGGCTAACCTACCATCTAGCGCGCGTGTATGGAACATATATGAGAGGGAAATATATAGAACATTTAAACCTTCAATGCACGAAATTTACTTATGTTCTTTTTAGAGTGTGTGAATAGTCGATCACTTGTCTATCTGACCTACAGTACTAAACCTTGAAGGGACTTGCTCTCCTTCTCCGATCAATCTTGAAGCATCCTCCTTTTCACGCCAATCCATATGTCGACAAGCCTGATCCTCAATTTTGATCGAAGGTTTCTGAGAGCTAGACCAAAGGTGTCTACGGCTAAGCGTTTGGACTTGGGAGGGGAATAAAGATCCATATGAAAAGGGGTTTGGATGATGGCATACTATCTTGTTACAACTAAACAAACGGCTTAGATAAGTTAGTAGAATCGGATGTAGTCCATAGCATAGTTGGGATTGTATAGTTTTGTATAGGATTCTATGATTTGGATCGCGACTCAACATGGATTCTACTTGATCCGGATTCATAGTGGGATTTGGATCGACATGCTTCCGTAGGGTCGTGAAGTCGTAGGACTCTAGCAGTCGAATCGGGATTCTGACTACCTTGGTCCGGATGGGACTCTCCTTTGCATGGATGGCAAGCTTGGCGTTCCGATGTGAAGATTCCTTTCTCTGTAAACCGACTCTGTACAACCCTAGGCCCCTCCGATGTCTATATAAACTGGAGGGTTTAGTTCGTAGAGGCAATCATAATCATACAGGCTAGACATCTAGGGTTTAGCCATTACGATCTCAAGGTAGATCAACTCTTGTAACCCCTATACTCATCAAAGTCAATCAAGCAGGAAGTAGGGTATTACCTCCATCAAGAGGGCCCGAACCTGGGTAACCATCGTGTCCCCTGCCTCTTGTTATTGCTACCTCTTGAGCACTGTGTTGGTTTTCCCTTGAAGAGGAAAGGGTGATGCAGAAAAGTAGCATAAGTATTTCCCTCGGTTTTTGAGAACCAAGGTATTAATCCAGTAGGAGACTACACGCAAGTCCCTCATACCTGCACAAACAAATAAGAACCTTGCAACCAACGTGATAAAGGGGTTGTCAATCCCTTCAAGGTCACTTACGAGAGTGAGATCTGGTAGAGATAATAATAATAAGATAAATATTTTTGGTATTTTTATGATATATATTGGAATATAAAGATTGCAAAATAAACGACGCCAGAAATAACTAGTTGAAGGGAGAATAATATAATGGAGAATAGACCCGGGGGCCATAGGTTTCACTAGTGGCTTCTCTCAAGATAGCATAAGTATTACGGTGGTCGAACGAATTACTGTCGAGCAATTGATAGAAAAGTGCATAATTATGTGAATATCTAGGCATGATCATGTATATAGGCATCACGTCCGCGACAAGTAGACTAAAACGATTCTGCATCTACTACTATTACTCCACACATCGACCGCTATCCAGCATGCATCTAGAGTATTAAGTTCATAAGAACAGAGTAACACATTAAGCAAGATGACATGATGTAGAGGGATAAACTCAAGCAATATGATATAAACCCCATCTTTTTATCCTCGATGGCAATAATACAATACGTGCCTTGCTGCCCCAGCTGTCACTGGTGAAAGGATCGATATAGTTGACTAGAGGGGGGTGAATGCTTGTGTACTTATTATTGTTGCATCATATAGGTTGCTCACCTCGTTGCATATCTAGACAACCTACTTTAATGCAAAGTTTAAATTGGTAAAGAAAAGCTAAAAATTGTTAGTTGCTTAAGCTAAGGATATAACACAAAAGCTTGCACAAGTAAAGGCTCGAGATAACCAAGAGTGGAGCCGGTGAAGACGAGGATGTGTTACCGAAGTTCCTTCCTTTTGTGGGGAAGTACGTCTCCGTTGGAGCGGTGTGGAGGCACAATGCTCCCCAAGAAGCCACTAGGGCCACCGTATTCTCCTCACGCCCTCACACAATGCGAGATGCCGTGATTCCACTATTGGTGCCCTTGGAGGCGGCGACCGGACCTTTACAAACAAGGTTGGGGCTCTCTCCACAACCAAATTGGAGGCTCCCAACGAAAGCACAGAGCTTCAGCACAATGGAATATGGCTTCGAGGTGACATCAACCGTCTAGGGTTCTCAAACACCCAAGAGTAACAAGATCCGCAAGGGATGAGTGGAGGGAATCAAATTTCTCTTGGTGGAAGTGTAGATCTGGGCCTTCTCAACCAATCCCTAGAAAATCAACAAGTTTGATTGGGTAGGGAGTGAGATCGGGCGAAAATGAGCTTTGGAGCAACAATGGAGCTTGGGGGAAAGAGATAGGTCAACTTGGAGAAGAAGACCTCCTTTTATAAGGGGGAAGACAAACCAACTGTTACCCTCGCCCAGCCCTGCACAGGGAGGTATACCGCAGGGGTGGGCGGTACTACCGCTGTGGCCAGCGGTACTACCGTTCCACCTCGCGGTACTGCCGCGCAGTAAGACGGGAGCGAGGACCTGGACCCAGGGCGGTACTACCGCGGTGGTAAGAACGGTACTACCGCCTAAGAGTTGTACTACCGCCCCTATTGCCGCAGCTAGTGCCGCAAAACCCGACACGAAAGGAGAACCCTCGAGTCGAGGCGGTAGGATCACAGAGCCACAGCGGCACTACGGCTGAGAGCTCCAAGCGGTACTACCGCTGAGGAGCGGTACTGCCACTTGTAGCTCTCGAGCGGTACTACCGCTGGGGTTCACGGTACTACCGCTGGGACCAGACCTCAGGGAGAAGGCAGCAAGGGAGCCTTCAACGAAATGGAAAAGCTTAGAGGGTGCAAAAGTGATGTGTACGTGTTGATTCCACCCTAGCCTAACCAATGTGGGGCCCCCTCTTAATAGTATGGCTTTCCTACGACTCAAAACCAGCGAAAAGAAACATAGACAAACGCCATCTTCGATAGTCCTCGAGGGGGACAAAACCGCCTTGTGCCTAGTGATGAAACATCTGAAATACTCAAGGCACACGATTCGTCCGCAAATGCATTGTCATCAAACACCAAAACACCTTAGGGATAAATATGCCCTTACAATCTCCCCCTTTTTGGTGGATTGATGAAAATACAGGATTTGCACAAAGGGGAAAATATAGGACATAAGCAGACCGCACATCTCTAAAATATAGATGGGCTCCCCCTAGATGTGTGCTATCTAGATAAGTGCTTTGGACTGCACGGCGCACATACTAGGATCAACACTCCCCCTATATTTTATAGACAATGCATATCTTGCAACAATAGGGCTAACACTAAACAAGATAGTAAATATGAGCATAACATAAATAGCACAAGATAACATAAGCTCAGTAAGATGCGATAGAGTGTATATGTCTTACACCATATGATAGATAAGTCTCACAAGCACAAACCAAACCAAAGCAAGCAAGGTTCAACACGAGAAAAGAGTTTACAAGAAAGATAGGCAAGGCAAACAACACACGCTCGCAACTCAACACGACAAATCCCTAAGCTCTCTCCCCCTTTGGCATCGAGACACCAAAAGGCAAAGAGCGTTGCTCCAGGTGATAGCAAACTAAGGGGCTACATCATCACATCCCGGCGGGAGCCATCCTCAGTCAGAAACTGCTCGGTGTCTGAATCGGTCCATGGAAAGTGATGCTGAATCCACTCCTCCTCATCAGTGATCTTGCCCTTAGATCCGCTGGCAACGGTCGCACCCAACTAACGCATGAGCTCCTTGTGACGACTCCTGGCCTGCTTCTCAGCCACATGAGTCATGTACTGACCATGAGAATCCATGCAGAAGAGTTTCTTCATCTCGCGCTCGAGCTTCTTCGCCCAAGAGGGCTCTGCTCTAGAAGGCTCATAGTCATCGTCATCATCAGCATCAGCCTCGGTCTCCATGTCAGCAGCTCCAGGCGGAACGCCAGCACTCGGAGCTGCGGTGCCCCAGTTCTCCTTCTTCCTCAGATGCTTGATCTCATGAGAAACTAGATCCCCGGTCTCCAACACCACCTTAGGACGAACATGCTCCCAGGCCTTCTCAATGAGCAACATGATAAACGGTCCATAGATAGGGCACTTTCGCTCAGAGATGGCGGAAACAACTCAGACCACATGACATGAGAGATATCCAAAGAGTCTCCAGTGTTTTCTTCCTTCTCATGTTGACAAAAAAGAAGCATGTCCACAAGGAAAGAGTGTACCATATCCAAGTTTCCAATGCAAGGGAAGAGGGTCTCCCTGAAGATGCGATGCATAATGTCTAGAAGTGCAGGCAGCTCATAGGTCTCCTTCTGAGTCACTGGGTGAATCCTCAAGGTACAGTATGGCCAGAGAGATTGCTTGTGAGTGGAAGTTGCATTGCGGTGAGGACGGAAGCCAAATGGGTTCTCAAGACCTTGATCATCAACTTCAAGAAGCTGCATGAAGGCCTTCCACTTGACAGAAAGCAGCCTGCCATTTGTCATCCAAGTCAGAGTCATGTCCTCATCTGTTCCAAGATGGACGGTGGCATAAAACTGAGTCACCAAATCTGCATCAAAATCTTTGTTGAACTGCATGATCCTAAGGATGTTCAACTGAGAGCACATCTGAAGAGCCTCCCCAAAGTAGTCAGGATCCTTCTCCATAAAGGCAACGTCAATGGAGCGAACATCAACAAAAAGATTCTTCTTGGCTTTGATCACATCAAAGTAGATGGCATACTGAAAGCGGTTCCAGAACAAGCGGTTGACCAAGGCGGGTTCTTGATCGACCTCATAGGGGTTGCGCCGACGATTCTCCTAGAATTCCTTGGCAGACAACTCTGTCACAGACTTGGTCCTTGGCTTGGGCTTGGACGCACTCATCTTCTTCATTTGAGGAGAAGGCGGAACACTTGATGAGGCCGCCGTTGTCTTAGGGGTGCGGTAGCGCTTTGAAGTTGCACGCCCGGGGTTGACACGATGCACATGCTGCTCAGAAGGACCATCACATGGAACCAAACACACGGACACACGGAACAACCAGAAAGAACGAGCATAAGCCACCAAACACAGCAAAAAGATCAAAAAATGGCAGGAACAGGATGGAATTGGGCAAACAACGGTAGTACCGCGATCCATAAGCGGCAGTACCGCCCGAGCGGTAGTACCACTCCACTGGGAGCAGTAGTACCGCTCAAGATGGGGAAACGGCGGTTCCCTACTGCCGTGGTCAAATCCGGCACTACCGGACTGCCAAATTCAAAAATACTCCTACCAATTATCAATCCAAATAGTCTAGTCGCCTTGTAGTATGGCGCCACGAAGATTTTAACCTTGGGCCCATGACCAAAACTCGTCTTTGAAGCACAAGTACCATCAAGAATGGCTAATGTGAAAGACTAAATCAATTTATGCATAATGGGGGGAGGGAGAGTTCGTTGAGAGAACAACACTCCCCCTACGTCCATGCCTACACCTACACAAGACAACAATTTGAGTATGGTGGAGTGTGCAAGGGTTCAAGCAACATTGCTCGAATCGATGATATTTAGCTCATGCCTTAACTCGTGAAATCTTGCTTCATCCAAAGGCTTCATGAAAATATATGCAAGGTTATCATGAGTGTTGACATAGTTGAGCTCAATCTCCCCTCGCCTAATGTGATTCCGAATGAAGTGATACTGAATCTCAATATGCTTCATCTTGAAGTGTTGAACCGGGTTGAGAGAAATCTTGATGGCACTTTCATTGTCACACCAAAGAGGCACTTTGTCACAAATGACACCATAATCCTTTAAAGTTTGCCTCATCCAAAGAAGTTGTGCACAACAACTACCGGCGGCCACGTACTCTGCCTCGGTGGACGAGAGAGACACACAACTTTGCTTCTTGGAAGACCAACTCACCAAAGAGCAACCAAGAAATTGGCACCCTCCGGAAGTGGACTTCCTATCCACTTTGTCTCCCGCCCAATCGGAGTCCGAATAACCTACAAGCTTGAAGTTTTCTCCTCTTGGGTACCATAAGCCAAAGTTTGGGGTATGAGCCAAATATCGAAAGATTCGCTTGACCGCCACAAAGTGGCTTTCCTTAGGCGCGGCTTGAAACCATGCACAAATTCCCACACTCAACATGATATCCGGTCTAGATGCACAAAGCTAAAGCAAAGAGCCGATCATGGAGCGATATACCTTTTGATCCACCGCTTTACCATTGGATCTAAGTCAAGTTGGCATTTGACGGGCATTGGAGTGGAAGCCGGCTTGACAACATTGAGCTTGAATCTCTTGAGCATGTCTTGAGTGTATTTGGATTGGTTGATGAAGGTTCCTTCTCTCCGTTGCTTGACTTCGAACCCGAGAAAGAACTTCAATTCTCCCATCATGGACATCTTAAACTTGGAGGTCATGAGTGCGGCAAATTCCTCATTTAAAGCTTTGTTAGGGGAACCAAAGATAATATCATCAACATATAGTTGGCACACAAACAACTCCCCTTTGACCTTCTTGGTAAAAAGAGTGGGGTCAATTTTCCCAATTTCAAAACCGCGGTATTGCAACAACTCAGTAAGGTGGTCATACCACGCACGTGGGGCTTGCTTAAGGCCATAGAGTGCCTTATCGAGTTGGTACACATGATCAGGAAAATAGGGATCCTCAAACCCGGGGGGTTGCTTGACATACACCAACTCATTAATGGGACCATTAAGAAATGCACTCTTCACATCCATTTGTTGCAACTTAAAGTTATGATGAGAAGCATAAGCAATCAACATGCGAATGGATTCAAGGCGAGCAACGGGAGCAAAGGTTTCACCGTAGTCGATACCATCGACTTTGGAGTAGCCTTGTGCTACCAACCGGGCCTTGTTGCGAATGATAACTCCATGAGTGTCTTGTTTGTTCTTGAATATCCACTTGGTTCCAATGACATTGTGGTTCCCCGTTGACCTTGGAACCAACCTCCACACCTTGTTGTACTCGAAGTTGTTGAGTTCTTCATGCATGGCATTGAGCCAATCCGAATCTTCGAGCGCCTCATAGACCTTTTGGGGTTCAACACAAGAGACAAACGTGTGATGTTCACAATAGTTTGCCAATTGTCTACGAGTGCTTACCCCCTTTCGGATGCTTCCAAGCACATTTGTCATGAGATGGCCCTTGGTTGAGATCTTGGAAGCAATCTTGGCGGCACGACGCTCCAATTCCCCCTTAGGGGTGAGTTGAGGAGCGGTGACTTGATCATCTTGGGCGCCATCTTGAGCTTGTTCTTGATCTTGAGCTTGCTCTTGATCTTGAACTTGCTCAAAGGATAGAACTTGACCTTGGGCATCACTTGGTGAATCAACACTTTCTTGATCTTGATCTTGCCCTTGGTCTTGTTCATGATGTTGAGGGCCTTCACTTTGTTCTTCGGAAGCGTGTGGGCCTTGGATTGGTGATGGCTCCACTTGAGTGGAGCATTGTCCTTCTCCTTCGGCCACAAGGGGTTCCTCAATGGGTAGGATAAAGCCAACTCCCATTCTTCTTATGGCTTGGGGAGGAATTTCATCACCTACATCACAAGTGCCACTTTACTCCACTTGGGAGCCGTTATTCTCATCAAACTCCACGTTACACGTCTCCTCAATGAGTCCCGTGGACTTATTGAGGACATGGTAAGCATGAGAGTTGGTAGCATAACCAACAAATATGCCCTCATAAGCTCTAGCCTCAAATTTAGACAAACGAGCACCTTTCTTGAGAATGAAACACTTACACCCGAACACCCAGAAGTACTTGAGGTTGGGCTTGTTACCGGTGAGTATCTCATAAGGAGTCTTGTTCAAGCCCTTGTGGAGGTAGAGCCGATTGGATGCATGACAAGCGGTGTTGATGGCTTCGGCCCAAAAGTTGTATGGAGACTTGAACTCCGCCATCATGGTCCTTGCCGCATCCATCAATGTCCAGTTCTTCCTCTCCGCTACACCATTTTGTTGAGGGGTGTATGGTGCAGAATATTGATGCTTGATCCCCTCATCACTAAGGAACTCATCCAAGGTGTAGTTCTTGAACTTGGTGCTGTTGTCGCTTCTTATTGTCAAGATCTTTGCATTGTGTTATCATTGGGCTTTATTTGCAAAGTCAATGACGGTTTGTTGGGTCTCTCTCTTCCTCTTGAAGAAGTATACCCAAGTGTATCTTGAATAATCATCCACAATCACCAAGCAATACTTTCTACCCCAAGACTATTAAAGGATGGAGAACCAAAGAGATCCAAGTGAAGGAGCTCCAAAGGCCTCTTCGAGTAGATGATAGTCGTGGGAGGGTGAGCCTTTTCATGAAGCTTTCCTTCGTTACAAGCACTGCAAGCACGATCTTTAGCAAAACTAACATTTGTTAGTCCACAGACATGGTCCTCCTTGAGAAGACTTTGCGAAGATCTCATATTGACATGGGCTAAAAAGCGATGCCAAAGCCATCCCACATCAACTTTAGCCATTAGGCATGTCGCGGTCTTAGTGGGTCCCTCTGAAAAATTAATCACATAGAGACCGTTCTCGACATGCCCAACAAAGGCTACTTTAAGAGTCTTGCTCCACAAGAGGGCCATGGTATCAACATGAAAGAAAGTGGCAAAGCCCATGAGTGCAAGTTGACGAACGGAAAGTAAATTATATGCAAGGGACTCAACAAGCATGACCTTCTCGATCGTGGGATCATGAGAAATGACAACCTTTCCAAGCCCCAATACCTTGGAGGACGAGGCATCACCCCACTCGACATTGGTGGGCACAGATGGAATCTTGTGAACATCCACCACCAAGTCCTTGCTTCCGGTCATATGATTAGTGGCTCCATTATCGAGCAACCATGATCCCCCACCGGAAGCAAACACCTACAAGAGATCAATGCTTGGTTTTAGGTACCCATTTTGTAATGGGTCCTTTGTTGTTAGTAACAAGGGTCTTAGGAACCCAAATAGACCATTCAATGTGCTCATAAGGAGAGCCAACAAATTTGGCATAAACATGTCCATCACTAGCACGGCACAACACATAAAAAGGGTTAAAGTCGCCGGCTTTGTTAGGAAGGGAAGTGTTGCCCTTCTTGGCATCACCACCCTTCACAGTGTTCTTCTTCTTCTTCTTCTCCTTAGTAGCACCCTCTCCCTCCTTCACAAAGGTTTGCTTGAGAGGGGGAGGTCGTTTGGCCTTGTCATTCTTCTTCTTGTTCTTGGACTTGGGTGCGTACCCAATCCCTTCCTTGGCCACAACTCCCTTTTGATTACTCAAAAGATCGTTGAGGTTTTTCTTGCCTTGTATGCAAGAAACAAGGCCTTTCTCAAGTCGCTCCTTCAACTTAGCATTCTCCTCAACAAGATGGCACATGCTCACAACATGGGATAGTGGCATTTGCATTATCAATTAGCATCATATGAGGAAATGTGGCTTTCTCCTTGGTTAGCTTTACTTGAAGTTGATCATGAGACTCTTTGAGGCTAGCATGAGTACCCTTCAAGCCTTGTGAGCCTTGTCAAGTAGGTTAAACTCCTCTTTGAGTCTAGCAAGATCAACCCCAAGCTTGGCCTTCTCGGAGTTTAGCACACGAGAAACAACAATAGCATGATCAAGATATTTCTTTAACTTAGCGTGATCATCGTTGTGTGACTCCTCAAGAGCCAAACGAAGACCACACTCTTTCTCAAGAGCATTGGAAATATCCAAAATCTCATTGGCATAGTCACGACTATGCCCCTCCATCTGAGAGATGGTATCTTCGTGAGACTCGATCATGTCATTGGCTTCACCAAGTTGTTCCAAGAGAGCAATGAAGTGCTTCTTGGATTTACCCTTGAGTTTACTCATAAAGGACTCAAACTCATTCTCCTCCACATTAGATCCATCATGTTCATCAATGCAATCCATCAAAGAAGGATTATTAATGATGCTAGTTTTGATGTTGGGGGTTACCTTGTTGGTGGCTTTAGCCATGAGGCACTTGGCGGTGATGCTCTCATTGGGCGAGTCGAAGAGTGACACTCATGGAGTTGTCGCAATGGCAACAGAGGCCATGGCAACCAACTCACCATCCTCATCATCATCCTCATTGTACTATTCTTGTAGCACCAATGCCTTGGGAGGAGTCTTCTTGGTGAAGTTTCTCTTGTTTGGGAAAGACTTGGCTTTGTCCTTTCGGATGAGCTTGCCACCATTGTCTTCCCTCTTCTCATACGGGCACTCCGCAACAAAATGGCTCACATTGCCACAATTATAGCAAGTCCTCACACGTTGCTTGCCCTTCGTGCCACTTGAGTTGTTCTTGTTGAAGTTGGGCCTTGAGTTTTTCTTGCTCCAAAATTGCCTTGAAGCAAGAGCCATGTGTTCATGATAGGCATACTTTGTATCTTCGGGGTTGCTCTCCTCTTCTTCCTCTTCGTCCTCTTATTCCACACTAACCTTGGCCTTTAATGCAAGGCTGGGCTTCTTTTCTCTTTGAGAACGTAGCACCGCATTGTCAACGGTCTTGTCCAAGATGCTCATGGCCACAAACTCATCCAACACTTCACTTGAGGACAAGGTGTGGAAGTCCGGCCATTGACGAATGACGGAGGACATGGCCTTGTGGTAAGGCATCATTACCTTGAGAAATTTGTGCTTGATCCAATTGTCATCCGTGTCCTTGATCCCATGATCTCAGAGTGAGACCGCGAGTTTGGTTACCCTCCGATAAAGTTCATGAGGTTCTTCATCTTCTTTCATTGCAAACTCACCGGCTTCATTTTGCACCACTTCATAGTTGGCGCGTTGTATGCTTGCGTTTCCCTTGTAGAGGGAAACAACTTGATGCCATGCATCTTTGGCCATGGCGATGGGCCGGAGATGAGGAAGATCTTCGGGTGGAATTGCATCTTGGATGATGAAGAGAGCATTCTCGTTGAATTGATTATCCGCAGCTTCTCTAGGAGTGAAGTTGCTCGGTCATGCGGATAGAAACCTTCTTCAATGATTCTCCAAAGATTAGTATTCACATGATTTAAATGACACTTAAAGCGATAGACCCAAGAATCAAAGTCCTCATTTTTCACAATCTTGGTGGAGGACCAGCATGATTCAAATGAGTGGAAGGAAGTGGTCCACCATAAACAAGTGGAGGTTCCACATGGGCAAAGATGCCGGTGCCATTTTTACCACTACAAGAAGGAACTTGATCACTAGTAGCTTCCCCCTTGTCGGAGTTAGCATCCGTCACCTTGTTAGTGGGATAATCCACTCTCAACGGTGCGGTGGATAGTCTAAGCCCTTCTAGGAATTTATTAAACATGATTTCAACCTCAGTCGTCATGGAGGTTTTCAATGTATCCAAAGCCACATTGAATTCCTCACGAGAGACCGCGGTTCCCCCATCGGCCGTAGACGAGATCAGATTCACACCGGAGTGCTCCTCCACACCGTCTACAGTGTCAACCATACTCTTCGGATGGCAAAGTCCTTCATAAAGAGATGAGGCTCTGACACCAATTGAAAGGATCGATATAGTTGACTAGAGGGGGGTGAATAGGCAACTAACAATTTTTAGCTTTTCTTTACAAATTTAAACTTTGCATCAAAGTAGGTTGTCAAGGTATGCAACGAGGTGAGCAACCTATATGATGCAACAACAATAAGTACACAATCAAGCTAAGGATACAACACAAAAGCTTGCACAAGTAAAGGCACGAGATAACCAAGAGTGGGGCACTACTAGGAAAAGGCATGCTAGTGGCGCACTGAATTTGCCTTCTAATGGCGCACTACCGGTGCGCCACTGGCATCACGCCATTAGAATTAAATTCTAATGGCGCACCACCGGTGCGCCATTAGTATCTGGTGTTCTAATGGCGCACCACGTAGTGCGCCATTAGTATAGCCTGCAGTGCGCCATTAGAATGCCTCCCAGGGGGCCATATGTACCCATGTGCTTTGGCATTCTAATGGCGCACCAGCAGTTAATGCGCCATTAGTGTGATGATCACAGTGCGCCATTAGTGTCTTGTGTGGTGCGCCATTAGTATGAATATTAGGTTTTTTTTGCTTTTCTGATTTTTGCACAGGTTACAAAATATATTATTGGACAGAATATAGACAGCAGCACACAGCAACATCAGATTCGTCGAATACAATAGAAGATTAGTCTCCGAATACAATTCATCATATTAGTCTCCGAATTCAAAAGACCGAACAAAGATAAAACATTACAAGTCTCAAGACCGCGAGTATCGAGTTTGTCGGAAGTAATACTAATCCTAACAAGTCCTACTAATCATCATCATACAACTTCTACTCGTTATTCATAACAAGTCATACGATCATCATCTTGATAGTCTTCGAACCAACCCTACTTAATTGTTCTTAGCACATGATCATCAGTATTAGGCAGGACCTAAATACCCTATTTAAGCTAAAATAGCATAAAACAATATAGACCCTGACTCTCCATTATGGAGAATGGAGAACATCCTGTCTCCAATTCTTGCGCTTCGCTTCCTTTTGCTTCCAAGAAGCTCCTTACGACTGTCCATACATTTTTTCCATCCTTTGATTTTCATGTCTCCACTTCTTTTAGAAATCTCGTATGGACAGTTGAGATTCGTAGGACGACCTGGCTGTATGTTCAAAACATTAACACTACCTTTCAGATACATCATATGAGGCACACAATTCTCTGGGATTATCTGTTGAAAAACATAGTAATAACTTCATAGTTAGCAATGATGTACTAGTTTTAGAAGTATGCAAAAGATGCACGGATGTCGTAATAGTAAAAATCTTACCAGGGTATCTCCATGGTAGTTACCGTAGTTGAACACATGCACTAGTGGCACGTATTTACCATAATGTTGAGGAGTTTGATTGTAGATATTGTAATTCTCAATGTCAGTACAAAATCCGACCAAATGATTTTTCTCCTTGTAAGTTGTTAATTCGGAGCCATCGGTGTAGTGGGTTTTGTCTACCATCTCCCGCACATTCTTTGAACAATAAAAATAAGCTGTCAATGGAAATAAGCTGTCAACTATTTTGAAATAAACAATATAAATTAGCTAATAACTATGTTTGAGAAACTCACATAGCGGTAGAACTGGAGGCGTATCAACAAGGACCCAAATGTCCATATTGTCTTGGTTGATGTCAGGATTACCAAGATCCATGGTGATAAGCATACCCTCATCAAAACCATACATCTTGCAAAATGCTTCCCAATTTTTGCAACCAAAATGGGTTACGCTCTCAGAATTATATAGATTTACTTCAAAGTCCACATCGTGATGAGTCCTTAGGTGAATTTTCTTTGTTTCAGAAATTTCATGGTCTTCAAAATCCATCCTCTCCAAGACATAGCGTCTTGCATGGCATGGAATAAGCTATACTCGAATTGTAAAAGATGAAAATTACACGTTGAAATAGTTGAAGTCATGCTTAATTATGAAAATAACACTCGTCGTCGTTGTGTACCGTTTCAACTTCGAAGGTCTCCTCGAGCTTAATGCTGAAGCGTCGATCATTGTCCAGGTGAGGCATGTCGCACAAACCTCGATCATCATGGCACCAGTCGCACTCCGCCGGGAGACTTTCGTCGTCCGATGATGATGACGACATATCCTACGTTCATAATTCAAAACTACATCATTTAGGGTTTGTCGACACCGAGGCACCCTAAAAGCCTAAGCTTTCATCATTTAGGTTTTGTCGACGCTGAGGCACCCTAAAAGCCTAAGCGTACATCATTTAGGTTCTCATCGACACCGAGGCACCCTAGGTTGGGCCTAATCACTTGGCACTAATCACTTGGCTCTATTGCCACCTATGTTGGGTTTATCATCTAGGGTTTATCGATGCTAACGAGAATTCTAAGTTGGGCCTAATAACTTGGCTCTATTGCCACCTATGGTTTAATGCAGCAAGAATGGCATGGCAGTTGATCCTACTTAACTAAGTACTAAGATACCCCGGCCCATGCATTAGTCGCAAGTACCCCATATGTCCTATTTTTAGCAAAGTCATGCTAAAATTCACGGAAAATTTTAGCATGACCTTTGCTGAAAATAGGACATATGGAGTACCCTAATTTGCCGGAACAGAAGTTAATCGACATTCCGGCAAACTCAAGGGCCTCTCGGGGTACCTGCAAAATCATCACGACACGAAGGGCCTCTCAAGGGCCTCAAGGAGCAGTGGCGTCTCCCAGGACCCCATTTTTTGCTAAATTTCTTTGAGCAACAATCAGAGCAGAAAATTCAGCATATTTCTATACAACAACACTGTAAAGATGAAGAACAGTTCTATAGCAGCCCATCTTTGATCATCATCTTTGCATCTCTTTCTCAATGTGATCAGTAATGTAGACATATTCATGATCTAGTTTAGCAGCAGGTTGCAAATACTTAACAGTCTAGAACATCACAGCATGCACAGTAATAAGAATAATGTAAACATTTGGCTTAGTTATAAGCATAGTATAGTTCTTATAAACTGAAAGTGCAACTACTCACAATGCAGAAGTATTAGCAGATAGTTTGTCAACTCATGAAATAACATTTTTTTCTGCCCAAAATGGATGCCATTTTATAACATTGCATAGCATTAGTCAGACAGAGCTGAGCCTTTCACCACTATATAATATTGCCATATAACAACACATGTTCACTGGGTGCCAATATGCCAAAATATAAAAAAGAGGCATACAAGAGACCCATCGAAGACAACACATGACTAATGTTGTACTAAGACCAGTGACATAAACAAAGCACAGCTGATGTGGTGCTAAACTGGATATACCCTCCCAGTCCCAGTGTCCAGATTTATAATGCCATGTCTTATGGCTGACAGACACTGCTTCAGGCACATAGTATACTTGATCCTGCACGTCGAACCATATACGTACTATCTTACATGACAAATCAGCATAGAGAGCATTGCACAACCAAAACAAACAAATAAAAACATGGTAGCAAAACATATAGTGAGAATTGCCATCTACCAGTCCTATGTGACTGAACCAAACATGCACAGCTTTCTTGCGCCATCATCATTTTTTTTGAATTTTCATCATCAACTAATTAACGCCTTCTGTGACGGTGCATTAGCATAGGCATAAGCTGCACTACAACTTGTTCATGCCGCCTCTTTGAAACTATAAAACTCTGCACTAGTACTTTGGCATGGTGTCAGACTTTGTACATAAGTACATGACCCGTATGAGGTGTAGTTATCTCGATTGTGCAGTCACGAACATACAGAGCATTGCATGATTAAGACAACTAAATAAAAACACGGTAGAAAAACATATAGATAGAATTGCCATCCACCAGTCCCATGTCACTGAACATATATATGATGCACTTGCCTTAACACATATCTCCAGAAGGGACCTGAATCGAGCAACAACCAGCCTAGGGGAAATAGGGGAAGGGGGGAGAAGTGAGGAATCACATGTGGGATAATGGCAGGCTGCCGTAGGAGGGCGCCGGCGTCGAGGAGGTGGTGGGCGGTGGCGCGTCGAGGAGGAGGCGCGTTGAGAAGGAGGCGGCGCGTCGAGGAGGAGGCGGCGTGTCGACCTTGCCACCCACCTTGGAGCCGGAACCCTAGGGCGTGCAGGCGTGGCGGTCGGAGGGGACGGAGGGGGCGGCGCTCGCGGGGGAGGCGGGGCTCGGGGGAGGAGGTGCTCGAGGGGGAGGAAGGGGAGAGGGAGGCGGCGGGGGCGCGTGGGCGGCTGTGGCGAACGGGGGCGGCGGATGGCGGGGGCGCATGGGCGGCTGCGGCGGCGGCGGATGGCGGTGGTCGATCGAGGGGAATCTGGCGAGGGAGGGAGGGAGGACACAGTGCGAGGGCAGTAGGTGGAGTGGGGGCAGGGTTCTAATGGCGCACCACCCCCTCGTGCGCCATAAGTACGACTATTCTAATGGCGCACCACCCCTCGGTGCGCCATTAGAATTTTGTTTTAATCTAGCCCACTAGCCCTATCTACAACCTAACCCTATCTACAACAGAAGCCCCCCACTAGCCCGACTGGTCAGCACGCAACACACACACCAGGAGGTCTTGGGTTCGATTCCAGGCTCCCCAATATTTTTTATGCATTTTAAATGCTGTTTGATATTTATTTGTGTTTAAATATGTTCAAACTTGTTTAAATCATAACAGTAATATTTTTTTATAAAAACAGTAATAATTTTTTAAAAAATATGTTCAAATTTGTTACTTGAAAATATCATCATCGGCGGCGGTGGAACGGGGGAGGGTGCGGGGGGTGCCCGTTGGCGGCGGTGGATCGGGGGAGGGTGCGGGGGGCCGGGTGCTCGTCGGCGGCGGTGGAGCGGAGGAGGGTTGCGGTGGGTCGGCGGCGGCGGTGGAGCTAGCGGGGGAGGGTGCGGGTGGGATCGAGGTGGAGGGGGGAATCGAGATGGAGATGGAGATCGAGATCAAGTGTCCTCATGAATTGAAAAAGTGACCACGAAATTTAAAAATATTCATGATATCAAAAAGTGCCCACGAAATACAATCGAGAAATGAAGACTACGATTTAAATACAATCGATCTTAGCTAGCTATCTGTTCACAATCTTCTTGCCCATTAGTAGTTTTGCAAAAAAGTAAATATATATATATATATATATATATACTAATGGTGCACCGGGTAATAGTGCGCCATTACTAGTTTAAACTAGTAATGGCGCACTGTGAAACGATGCGCCATTAGTAGTTTTGCAAAAAAAAGAATAATTTTTTTACAGTAATGGCGCACTGTCTGCTTGGTGCGCCATTACTACTTAGAACTAGTAATGGCGCACTTCGACCTGATGCGCCATTACTACTTAGAACTAGTAATGGCGCACTTCGACCTGATGCGCCATTATTATGTATGGAAAAATGGAAAGAAAAAAATTAATACTAGTGGTGCACCCTGTTTCTGGTGCGCCATTAGTGTCTTCCACACTAATGGCGCATCACCAACCGGTGCGCCATTAGTATATAGTAGTGGCGCACTGCTTCCATGGTGCGCCATTAGTATCAATCCTATCTATAGCCCTTTTCCTAGTAGTGGGGCCGGTGAAGACGAGGATGTGTTATCAAAGTTCCTTCCTTTTGAGGGGAAGTACATCTCTGTTGGAGTGGTGTGGAGGCACAATGCTCCCCATGAAGCCACTAGGGCCACCGTATTCTCCTCACGCCCTCACACAATGCGAGATGCCGTGATACCACTATTGGTGCCCTTGGAGGCGGCGACCGGACCTTTACAAACAAGGTTGGGGCTCTCTCCACAACCGAATTGGAGGCTCCGAATGAAACCATAGAGCTTCACCACAATGGAATATGGCTCCGTGGTGACCTCAACCGTCTAGGGTGCTCAAACACCCAAGAGTAACAAGATCCGCAAGGGATGAGTGGGGGAATCAAATTTCTCTTGGTGGAAGTGTAGATCCGGGCCTTCTCAACCAATCCCTAGAAAATCAACAAGTTCGATTGGGTAGGGAGTGAGATTGGGCGAAAATGAGCTTTGCAGCAACAATGGAGCTTGGGGGAAAGAGATAGGTCAACTTGGAGAAGAAGACCTCCTTCTATAAGGGGGGAAGACAAACCAACCGTTACCCTCGCTCAGCCCCACACAGGGCGGTACTACCGCAGGGGTGGGCGGTACTACCGTTGTGGCCAGCGGTACTACCGTTCCACCTCGCGGTACTGCCACGCAGTAAGACGGGAGCGAGGACCTGGACCCAGGGGGTACTACCGTGGTGGTAAGAACGGTACTACCGCCTAAGAGTTGTCCTATCGCCCCTACTGCCACAGCCGGTGCTGCAAAACCCGACACGAAAGAAGAACCCTCGAGTCGAGGCGGTAGGGGCACGGAGTCGCGGCGGTACTACGGCTCAGATCTCCAAGCGGTACTACCGCTGAGGAGCGGTACTGCCGCTTGTAGCTCTCGAGCGGTACTACTGCTGGGGTTCGCGGTACTACCGCTGGGACCAGACCTCAGGGAGAAGGCAGCAAGGGAGCCTTCAACGAAACGGAAAAGCTCAGAGGGTGCAAAAGTGATGTGTATGTGTTGATTCCACCCTAGCCTAACCAATGCGGACCCCCTCTTAATAGTACGGCTTTCCTATGACTCAAAACCACCGAAAAGAAACATAGACAAACACCGTCTTCGATAGTCCTCGAGGGGGACAAAACCATCTTGTGCCTAGTGATGAAACGTCTGAAATACTCAAGGCACACAATTAGTCTGCAAAAGCATTGTCATCAAACACCAAAACACCATAGGGATAAATATGCCCTTACAACTGGGAAAGGACACCACAAGATTGAACCCAAAGCTAAGCACTTCTCCCATTGCAAGAAAGATCAATCTAGTAGTCCAAACCAAACTGATAATTCGAAGAGAGTTGCAAAGATAACCAATCATACATAAAACATTTCAGAGAAGACTCAAATATTGTTCATAGATAAACATGATCATAAACCCACAATTCATCGGATCTCGACAAACACACCGCAAAAAGAGTTACATCGAATAGATCTCCAAGAAGATCGAGGAGAACTTTGTATTGAGATCAAAGTGAGACAAGAAGCCATCTAGCTAATAACTATGGACCCGAAGGTCTGAGGTAAACTACTCACACATCATCGGAGATGATATGGTGTTGATGTAGAAGCCCTCCGTGATTATCCCCCCTCCGGCGGAGCTCCAGAAAAGGCCCCAAGATGGGATCTCTTGGGTACAGAAGGTTGTGGCAGTGGAAATAGGGTTCCGTGGTGCTCCTGGATGTTTTCAGGGTATATGGATATATATAGGAGGAAGAAGTAGGTCGGTGGAGCTACGAGGGGCCCACGAGGGTGGGGGCGCGCCTCCCTGCCTCGTGGCCTCCTCGTTGATTTCTTGATGTCCACTCCAAGTCCCTTGGATCACGTTTGTTCCAAAAATAACTCTCCCAAAGGTTTCATTCCGTTTGGATTCCGTTTGATATTCCTTTTCTGCGAAACACCGAAATAGGCAAAAAAATAGCAATTTGCACTGGGCCTTGGGTTAGTAGGTTAGTCCCAAAAATAATATAAAAGTGTATAAATAAGCCCATAAACATTCAAAACAGATAATATAATACCATGGAACAATAAAAAATTATAGATACGTTGGAGACGTATCAAGCATCCCCAAGCTTAATTCCTGCTCGTCCTCGAGTAGGTAAATGGTAAAAATAGAAGTTTTGATGTGGAATGCTACCTAGCATAATTCTCAATGTAATTTTCTTTATTGTGGCATGAATGTTCAGATCCGAAAGATTCAAGACAAAAGTTTAATATTGACATAAAAATAATAAATACTTCAAGCATACTAACTAAGCAATCATGTCTTCTCAAAATAACATGGCAAAAGAAAGTTCATCCCTACAAAATCATATAGTTTGGTCATGCTCTATTTTCGTCACACAAGAACGCTCTCATCTTGCACAACCCCCGATGACAAGCCAAGCAATTGTTTCATACTTTATTAATCTCAAACTTTTTCAACTTTCACGCAATACATGAACGTGAGCCATGGATATAGCACTATGGGTGGAATAGAATAATGATAGGGGGTTATGTGGAGAAGACAAAAAGGGAGAAAGTCTCACATCGACGCGGCTAATCAAGAGGCTGGGGAGATGCCCATCAATTGATGTCAATGCAAGGAGCAGGGATTGCCATGCAACGGATGCACTAGAGCTATAAATGTATGAAAGCTCAACAAAAGAAACTAAGTGAGTGTGCATCCAACTTGCTTGCTCACGAAGACCTAGGGCATTTGAGGAAGCCCATTGTTGGAATATACAAGCCAAGTTCTATAATGAAAAATTCCCACTAGTATATGAAAGTGACAAAACAAGAGACTCTCTATCATAAAGATCATGGTGCTACTTTGAAGCACAAGTGTGGAAAAAAAGGATAGTAGCATTGCCCCTTTTTATTTCTCTTTTTTGGCCCCCCTTTTTTATTTGGCCTTTCTCTTTTTTTGGGACAATGCTCTATTAATGATGATCATCACACTTATATTTATTTACAACTCAATGATTACAACTCGATACTAGAACAAAATATGACTCTATATGAATGCCTCCGGCGGTGTACCGGGAAGTGCAATGAATCAAGAGTGACATGTATGATAAATTATGCATGGTGGCTTTGCCACAAATACGATGTCGACTACATGATCATGCAAGGCAATATGACAATGATGAAACCTGTCATAAATGAAGCGGTGGAAAGTTGCATGGCAATATATCTCAGAATGGCTATGGAAATGCTATAATAGGTAGGTATGGTGGCTGTTTTGAGGAAGATATAAGGAGGTTTATGTGTGAAAGAGCATATCATATCATGGGGTTTGGATGCACCGGCGAATTTGGACCAACTTTCAAGGTGAGAAAGGGCAATGCACGGTACCGAAGAGGCTAGCAATGATGGAAAGGTGAGAGTGCGTATAATCCATGGACTCAACATTAGTCATAAAGAACTCACATACTTATTGCAAAAATCTATAAGTCATAAAAAACCAAGCATTACGCGCATGCTCCTAGGGGGATAGATTGGTAGGAAAAGACCATCGCTCGTCTCCGACCACCACTCATAAGGAAGACAATCAAAGAACACCTCATGTTTCAAATTTGTTACACAACGGTTACCATACATGCATGCTACGGGACTTGCAAACTTCAACACAAGTATTTCTCAAATTCACAACTACTCAACTAGCACAACTCTAATATCACCATCTTTATATCTCAAAACAATTATCAAGTATCAAACTTCTCCTAGTACTCAATGCACTTTTTATAATAGTTTTTATTATACCCATCTTGGATGCCTATCATATTAGGACTAATTTCATAACCAAAGCAAATTACCATGCTGTTCTAAAGGAATCTCAAAATAATATAAGTGAAGCATGAGAGACCAATAATTTCTATAAAATAAAACCACCACCGTGCTCTAAAAGATATAAGTGAAGCACTAGAGCAAAATTATCTAGCTCAAAAGATACAAGTGAAGCACATAGAGTATTCTAATAAATTCCAATCCATGTGTGTCTCTCCCAAAAGGTGTGTATGGCAAGGATGATTGTGATAAACTAAAAAGAAAAGACTCAAATCATACAATACGCTCCAAGCAAAACACATATCATGTGGAGAATAAAAATATAGCCTCAAGTAAAGTTACCGATGGACGAAGACGAAAGAGGGGACGCCTTACGGGGCATCCCCAAGCTTAGGCTTTTGGTTGTTCTTGAATTTTACCTTGGGGTGCCTTGGGCATCCCCATGCTTAGGCTCTTTCCACTCCTTATTCCATAATTCATCAAATCTTTACCCAAAACTTGAAAACTTCACAACACAAAACTTAAACAGAAAATCTCATGAGCTCCGTTAGTATAAGAAAACAAACCACCACTTAAGGTACTGTAATGAACTCATTCTTTATTTATATTGGTGTTAAACCTACTGTATTCCAACTTCTCTATGGTTCATAACCTCCGATACTAGCCATAGATTCATCAAATAAGCAAACAACACACGAAAAACAGAATAGTCTGTAGTAATCTGTAGGTTTCGAATACTTATGTAACCCCAAAAATTCTAAAATAAATTGCTGGACGTGGGGAATTTATCTATTAATCATATACAAAAATAATCAACCTAATATCACTCTCCAGTAAAAAATGGCAGCAAATCTCGTGAGCACTAAAGTTTCTGTTTTTTACAGCAAGATCGCAAAGACTTTCCCCAAGTCTTCCCAAAGGTTCTACTTGGCACAAACACTAATTAAAAGCATAAAAACACATCTAAATAGAGGCTATATGAATTATTTATTACTAAACAGAACCAAAAAGCAAGAAACAAAAATAAAATTGGGTTGCCTGCCAACAAGCGTTATCGTTTAACGCCCCTAGCTCGGCATAAAAGGAAGGATAGATCTAGGTGTTATCATATTTGGTATGCAATCCATAAGTGGCTCTCATAATAGATTCATAATGTAATTTAATTTTCTTTCTAGGAAATTGTTCTATGCCTTTCCTTAATGGAAATTGGAACCTAATATTCCCTTCTTTCATATCAATAATAGCACCAATCGTTCTAAGGAAAGGTCTACCAAGAATAATGGGGCATGTAGGATTGCAATCTATATCAAGAACAGTGAAATCTACGGGCACATAATTCCTATTTGCAACAATAATAACATCATTAATTCTTCACATAGGTTTCTTAATGGTGGAATCCGCAAGGTGCAAGTTTAAAGAACAATCATCAAATTCACGAAAACCTAGCACATCACATAAAGTTTTTGGAATCGTGGAAACGCTAGCACCCAAATCACATAAAGCATAGCATTCATGATCTTTAATTTTAATTTTAATAGTAGGCTCCCGTTCATCATGAAGTTTTCTAGGGATAGAAACTTCCAATTCAAGCTTTTCTTCATAAGATTGCATTAAAGCATCAACGATATGTTTAGTAAAAGCCTTATTTTGACTATAATCATGCGGAGAATTTAGCACCAATTGCAACAAGGAAATACAATCTATTAAAGAACAATTATCATAATTAAATTCCTTGAAATCCAAAATAGTGGGTTCATTGCTATGTAAAGTTTTGACCTCTCCAATCCCACTTTTATTAATTTTTGCATCAAGATCTAAAAACTCCGAATCATTGGGACGCCTTTTAACTAAAGTTGACTCATCTCCAGTCCCATCATTATAAAGATTCATATTGCAAAACAAAGATTTAATATGAGACATCAATCACTTTTAGATCTTCATCCTTATTATCATCAAAACTAGAAGAACACGCTTTTATAAAGCAATCCTTTTTTGCACGCATCCTAGCGATTCTTTCTTTGCACTCATTAATGGAAATTCTCATGGCTTTGAGAGACTCATTGATATCATGCTTAGGTGGAATAGATCTAAGTTTCAAAGAATCAACATCAAGAGAAATTCTATCCACGTTCCTAGCCAACTCATCAATCTTAGCCAATTTTTCTTCAATCAAAGCATTGAAACTCTTTTGCAAACTAATAAATTCTTTAATACTAGATTCAAAATCAGAGGGCATCTTATTATAATTTCCGTATGAATTGTTGTAGGAATTACCATAATTATTAGATGAATTACTAGGAAACGGCCTAGGATTAAAATTACCTCTATACGCGTTATTACCAAAATTGTTCCTACCAACAAAATTCACATCCATAGATTCATTATTATTCACAATCAAAGTAGACAAAGGCATGTCATTAGGATCAGAAAAAACACTCTTATTAGCAAACAATTTCATAAGTTCATCCATCTTTCCACTCAAAACATTAATTTCTTCTGTAGCATGCACCTTTTTACTAGTAGATCTTTCAGTGTGCCATTGAGAATAATTAACCATAATATTATCTAGGAGTTTAGTAGCTTCTCCTAAAGTGATTTCCATAAAAGTGCCTCCTGCGACCGAATCTAAAAGATTTCTAGAAGCAAAATTCAATCCGGCATAAATTTTTTGTATAATCATCCAAAGATTCAAACCATGTGTAGGGCAATTACGTATCATTAATTTCATCCTCTCCCAAGCTTGTGCAACATTATCATGATCAAGTTGCTTAAAATCCATAATATCGTTTCTAAGAGAGATGATCTTAGCAGGAGGAAAATACTAAGAGATAAAAGCATATTTGCACTTATTCCATGAATCGATACTATTTTTAGGCAAAGACGAAAACCAAGTTTTAGGACGTTCTCTAAGCGAAAACGGGAATAGCTTCAATTTAACAATATCATTATCCACATCTCTATTCTTTTGCATATCACACAAATCAGCAAAGTTGTTTAGATGGGTAGCGGCATCTTCACTAGGAAGGCCGGAAAACGGATCTTTCATGACAAGATTCAGCAAAGCAGTATTAATTTCACAAGATTCAACATTGGTAAGAGGAGCAATCGGAGTGCTAATAAAATCATTATTGTTGGTATTGGAAAATTCACACAATTTAGTATTATCTTGAGCAATCATGACAAACAATCCAGCACACAAGCACACAAGAAGCAAGCGAAAAGAGACGAACTAGAAAAGAGAAGGGGGACGGAAAAGCAGGGCGAATAAAACAGCAAGGGTGAAATGGGGGAGAGGAAAACGAGAGGCAAATGGCAAATAATGTAATGCGAGGGATCAGAGTTTATGATAGGTACATGGTATGTCTTGACTTGTGCGTAGATCTCCCCGGCAATGGCGCCAGAAATCCTTCTTGCTACCTCTTGAGCACTGCGTTAGTTTTCCCTTGAAGAGGAAAGGGTGATGCAGCAAAGTAGCGTAAGTATTTCCCTCAGTTTTGAGAACCAAGGTATCAATCCAGTAGGATACTACACGCAAGTCCCTTGTACCTGCACAAACAAATAAGAACCTCGCAACCAACGCGATAAAGGGGATGTCAACCCCTTCACGGTCACTTACGAGAGTGAGATCTGATAGAGATAATAATAATAAGATAAATATTTTTGGTATTTTTATGATATAGATTGGAATATAAAGATTGCAAAATAAATGGCGCCAGAAATAGCTAGTTGACGGGAGAATAGACCCGGGGGCCATAGGTTTCACTAGTGGCTTCTCTCAAGATAGCATAAGTATTACGGTGGGTGAACGAATTACTGTCGAGCAATTGATAGAAAAGTGCATAATTATGAGAATATCTAGGCATGATCATGTATATAGGCATCACGTCCGCGACAAGTAGACCGAAACAATTCTGCATCTACTACTATTACTCCACACATCGACCACTATCCAGCATGCATCTAGAGTATTAAATTCATAAGAACAGAGTAACGCGTTAAGCAAGATGAGATGATGTAGAGGGATAAACTCAAGCAATATGATATAAACCCCATCTTTTTATCCTCGATGGAAACAATACAATACGTGCCTTGCTACCCCTACTGTCACTGGGAAAGGACACCGCAAGATTGAACCCAAAGCTAAGCACTTCTGCCATTGCAAGAAAGATCAATCTAGTAGGCCAAACCAGACTGATAATTCAAAGAGACTTGCAAAGATAACCAATCGTACATAAAAGAAAAGATTTTAGAGAAGAATCAAATATTGTTCATAGATAAACTTGATCATAAACCCACAATTCATCGGATCTCGACAAACACACCGCAAAAAGAGTTACATCGAATAGATCTCTAAGAAGATCGAGGAGAACTTTGTATTGAGATCCAAATTGAGAGAAGAAGCCATCTAGCTAATAACTATGGGCCTGAAGGTTTGAGGTAAACTACTCACACATCATTGGAGAGGCTATGGTGTTGATGTAGAAGCCCTCTGTGATTGATTCCCCCTCCGACGGAGCTCGGAAAAGGCCCCAAGATGGGATATCTTGGGTACAGAAGGTTGCGGTGGTGGAAATAGGGTTTCGTGGTGCTCCTGGATGTTTTCGGGGTATATGGATATATATATAGGAGGAAGAAGTAAGTCGGTGGAGCTACGAGGGGCCCATGAGGGTGGGGGCGCGCCTCCCTGCCTCGTGGCCTCCTCATTGATTTCTTGACGTCCGCTCCAAGTCCCCTGGATCATGTTTGTTCCAAAAATAACTCTCCCAAAGGTTTCATTCTGTTTGGATCCCGTTTGATATTCCTTTTCTGCGAAACACTGAAATAGGCAAGAAAACAACAATTTGCACTGGGCCTTGGGTTAGTCCCAAAAATAATATAAAAGTGTATAAATAAGCCCATAAACATCCAAAATAGATAATATAATAGCATGGAACAATCAAAAATTATAGATACGTTGGAGACGTATCAGTTACCTTCGATCCTCAGACGCACAATTCGGGACCCCCTACCCGAGATCGGTCGGGTTTGACAACGACAGCAGTCGACCTGGTTCTAGTGCAAAGATGTCCCGACGCCGGGTTAGTCGACTGGCCTTCCCCCTTTCTCTTTGGAGAGACTCTGCACCCCTTTTTCATTAACTGTAGAAGAGGAGAAGAAGGGTGAGGTGGCCATCCTGGTTGACGCGGTCATTGCGCTGGTCTGGGGCGGAGTGACATGCATGGATTTGCTAGAGGTGTTTCTCAGTCGACGCATCATGCCCTTGCAAGCTCGCGACCACCCCATGTGGCTATACTCAGGTACAGAAGACAACGCTCAGATCCACCCAGAGGAGGTCAAAGAGGATACAGTGGTGTAGTGGCTTCGGAGCATCACTGGGAACAAGGACAACCCACGCGGAGCAAAACAGATCTTGCCATTCGACGCTGAGCACCCTCCAGGAGAGGTCTAACATAACTTGTTGAGTGTTTTAGCTTTTATTCTTCAATATGCAATTGTATTGGAATCCGACTGATCTTCGTAATCTGTGTTTCCTAGGTATTCACGAAGATGTACTCGCCTGTACCGAACGGGGAGCAACTCCTCGAAGGAGCACAAAGCGAGGGCGGGAGTGCCGATATTGAGTACGCCGATGATAGGGAAGACGACAGCGGCGACTCCTAGGACAGTGAGGAAGTTGAGTCGCCTCCATGTTCTGAGCGCTGATCCAAACAGACCCAAGATCCAACGGCTAGTCAGAGCAAGGCTGTGATGTCGAGAGTCAGGACCTAGAAGCGCACTCGGACGCCAACTCCCGACCCGACTGAGAAAACCGCCAAGCAAGCCAAGGTTACCCAGTTTATCAGTCGCCTTGGGGAGAAGGCCATCCCTTTATATCAGATGCTCAAGAAAATAGATAACTTTGTCTGGAGCGAGGCAGCTGATAAGGCGTTCGAGGATCTAAAGAGGCAGTTAGCTAAACCTCCCGTACTTGCAGCACCAATTGATAAGAGCCGTTATTGCTATATGTGGCTGCTAATGCCCGGGCTATTAGCGTAGCTATTGTGGTAGAGCGCAAGGAGCTTGGCAAAGAATATCCGGTTCAACGGCCGGTTTATTATATCAGTGAAGTGCTCATTGAGTCAAAGCAGCGGTATCCGCATTGGCAGAAGTTGGTGTATGGAGTGTTTATGGCAAGCCGGAAGCTTAAACATTATTTTCAGGGTCATCCCATCACAGTGGTCAGTTCATCTCCTCTGGGTGATATCATTCAAAACAGAGAAGCAACTGGCCGGATTGCCAAGTGGGCTATTGAGCTTGGACCTCATGGGCTCAAATATAGACCCCGCACAGCGATCAAATCCCAGGCACTCGTGGACTTCATCAATGATTGGACGGAGTTACATGCACCTAAAGAGAAACCAGATAATACATATTGGACTATTCATTTTGATGGGTCCAGACAGTTGGAGGGGTCGGGGGCTAGAGTCATACTAACTTCCCCATGAGGTGACAAGTTTTGTGATGTCCTCTGTTTATTGTTCCCTTGTACTAACAATGCAGCTGAATATGAGGCTTTGCTCCACGGTCTTCGGATGGCTAAGGAGATGAATTTGAGCTGGGTTAAGTGCTTTAGCGATTCAGATCTAGTGTCTCAGCAGGTGTCTGGCACTTGGGATTCTAAAGACCCACTCATGGCTGCATATCGGCGAGAGGTGGACACAGTGGCTGGTCACTTTAAGGGTTATCAGGTGGACCATATAGATCGGCGGAAGAATGAAGCGACGGACGCTTTAAGTCGTCTTGGTTCCTAGCGTAAACCGGTCCTGCCCAATGTCTTTCTTGATGTATTGCATAATCCGTCAGTCAAAGTGCCAACCGAAGAAGATTTGGCTATTCCTGATCCAGAGGCTCAGTTGGTGGCAGCTCTGCATGCCATACCGGATTGGACAATCCCATATTTGGCTTACATGAACCGGGGCGAGTTACCAGACAATGAAACATTGGCCCGATAGATAATCCGGCGTTCCAAGTCCATGGCCATACTCAACGGGGAGTTACATCGCTACAGCGTTTCAGGAGCAATTCAGCGTTGTGTTTCTCCTCAAGAAGGTTGTCAGATTTTGCAAGAAATCCATGAAGGGGACTACGGTCACCATGCCGGTTCAAAGTCTTTGGTTGCTAAAGCTTTTCGCCACGGTTTTTACTGGTTGACAGTGCATGCTGATGTGGAAGATTTAGTCAAGAGATGTGACGGGTGTTAAAAATTCGCCCGCCGTGCGGACGTTCCAGCTCAAGAGTTGCGGATGATTCCAATTACGTGTCCGTTTGCAACTTGGGGGCTTGATATGGTTGGACCCTTCAAGCGATCTAAAGACAAAAAGACCCACCTGTTAGTAGCAGTTGATAAATTCACCAAATGGGTGGAAGCAGAGCCAGTCAGCAAGTGTGATGCAGCCATGGCGGTTCAATTCATGAAAAAGGTGATATTCCGGTTTGGTTTTCCACACAGCATTATAACAGATAATGGTACTAACCTGTCAAAGGGGGAGATGGAAGAATTTTGTCAACGTGAGCACATCCGGCTCGATCTAGCGTCGGTGGCTTACCCCCAGTCTAATGGTCAAGCAGAGAGGGCAAATCAAGAAATTCTATGGGGCATCAAACCCAGGCTTATGGTTCCCTTAAAGCGGACACCGGGTTGTTGGGTTGAGGAGCTACCTTCTGTGTTATGGAGCATCAACACCACACCCAATAGGTCTACAGGTTACACACCTTTCTTCATGGTCTATGGAGCGGAGGCCGTTCTTCCTAGTGACATCTGTCACGACTCGCCCCGTGTGACGGCTTATGTTGAAGCTGATAATGAGAAGGCACATCAGGATTCTCTGGACCTGTTGGATGAAGAGCGTGATCTTGCAGCAGCACGATCGATGATTTATCAACAAGATCTCTAACGTTATCACAGCCGCTGGGTTAAAACCACAACCTTTCAAGAAGGCGATTTGGTGCTCCGGCTCATCCAGGATCAGATGGATATGCACAAGTTATCCCCACCTTGGGAAGGACCCTTTGTGGTCAGCAAAAATCTACACAACGGGTCTTACTACCTCATTGATGTTCGAGAGCATAAAGACTCACGTCAATCGGAGGAAGAGACCAAGCGGCCATGGAACATAGCTCTCCTTCGGCCTTACTATACTTGAAGCCATAGGCTCTTCATCTGTACATATTTATGAAAGTGTATATATCATATAATAAACCGGAGCCTCCGTTATAAGCGGGGTATCTGTTCTTTTTACATCCTGTGTGTGCTTATAAGAGTTTACTGACAAAGCGGAAATTTTTATTAATCCGGTGTTAGCAGCTACACAGGTATGCAGAAAATCACTAGGGGGCTTGGTCATATTTGACCTACAGCTACACCTCTTGATCGGTTTTGAAACCACAAAGGGATATCACTAGGGGGCTTGGTTGTTATCACACCATAGCTACACCTCTTGGTAGGCATTTAAGCCACAAAAGAAAAATATGTGGAGCCAAAGAGAGTGTTGCATAAAGCACAGACTCAAACATGGGCACACACTGAGCACAGCTCACAAAGTTGCTTGGGGGCTCTTTTTTGCAAAGCAGCAAAGAGGTTGAAAGGACCCTTGTAATTGGCTATCAAGCCACGGCTTGGAAGCCTGGTGTATTCACCTAAAAACCCGGGTTAACCTGCCTTCATCAAGTAAGCCACTCCTGTCCAGGTAATCCTAGTATGACCCATCGAATGTTTGACATGTCAATCTTTTATAGACCCCAAGCTTGTCAAAGTTAAAACGATGATTGGTTAATTGGAGGCCCATCTTAAAAGTCTTTGTTAAATGGTTTAACTCAGAGGCCTGGCAGCCCATGAAAAGCCTCGATTTGGAGCCTGGCGGCTCGTAAAAAACCTTTCATATTTTCCTTTTTGAGTTTTATTTGTTGAAGTTCATAAGTATTTTTTGATAAACCGGCGTCCTTGACCCGGCTTGCTTTTCAACTAAAAGTTGTCGGCACATCGTCAATTATAAACCGGTGTTTATTGACCCGGTCTAGTTTGACTAAATCACCAGTGTTATAAAGAAAACCCAGTGGTTATCCCGGTCCGGTTTAATATATAGACCGGTATTTCAAAGATGGGGTTATCAACATTCCGGACTGGTATTAACACCTTTGCCGTATACACTGTTGGTCAACCAATGAGGTATGTTATGTATATTGCTTTTTGTACAAACACTTTGATTATTTCATCTATGTATTGTATACTTCCTGGACATTATGACCTGTCTAGCAGTAAACCGCTAGACACTTTTAAGTTGTTGTACCCAGGAACACAATTCATCATGGGTTATGCATAAATATATCCCAAAAAGTGGCACAAGATTGTCATGAAGTATTATGAAACATGCTTGATGGCATGGCAGATAACGGAGTTTTAGCTATCCTATTACAAGAAGATTTCAAAGCGGCTCCAATGGTATCATTGTTTTTCACAGCAGCCATGTAAACCGGTGACTGGATCAGGACTCTTCATCTGGATGGTTTGATGGTTGAGGGTCAGTTGGTGTGGGCACTTCTTCATCCCTCCCCAGACGCTGGAAATCAACCGTTGACCAATCGATCCCAGTTAAAGCTTGAAACATTGCTTCTTCATGCATAAGATTGGAGGGGTTAATATCAGGAGCATAAATGTGCTTACGAATCGGAGGCACAAGTTCTTCAACTTCATGGATGTCGGCCGGCTATTTTTCCGCTCCGCATCGTAAAACGGTTGAAGATCGGACAAATCTGTATCATCGGCCAACTTGCTGGCTGCTGGACGCATCTGTTTGGTCAGCCGCCGGAGGTCATCATTGTCGAAGTTTGAACCGTCTTCCTTTACACCCGGGTATCCTTTAATAATATCCTCCACTTCAAGGTCTGGAATCCCGGCTTTGGCTCGAATAAGTGCAGTTAAAGCTCCGGCTCTAGCAGCTGCTTTCTTCAACTCGGCAATACGGGCTGGTAACATGGCCAACTTCTCAAGAGTTTCTTTAATCAAAGTTGGGGCCGGTTTGTTATAAGCTGCCGTGCAAATAGCCCGCTGAGACCCAGAGTACAGTTGTTCAACCAATGTGTATGCCGCTTTGAGCTTCATCTGCATATACGTACCAAGATGAGCGATCCGAGTGCCTACCAAAGATTTTATCAACATTTTGGTTAGTGATAAGGTTCATCGACTTGCGCAACACACATAAGCAGGCACTTACCAAAGATAGCAGAGGTCATAGCATTGATTTGGCGTTTCAAACCGGCTAGTTCATCTACCAGTGGCTTCAGGGCTGCCTCGGCGTCTATAGCTCTTTTGGTTAAACCGGATTTCTCGGTTTCCCAGTCAGCATGATCTTTGTTGAAAGATTCTTTTAGCTTTTCCATTACGGCCAGGGCCTGGGTCAGCTCCTCTTTGGCTTTTGCAGCCTCGGCTTGTTGTGACTTCACATTCTCTTGCAAGTCAGAATTTCGGGCATCTTTGCTTCTCAGTTCAGCCTACAACATTGAAGGTATATTAAACAAACAACATATATATGTGCTAAGTACAAAGCGTATAACAAGTTATGCACTTCATACTTGGGGGCTAATGCATATTTGCTCTAAAGTACTACATTTTATACAAGTCTCCAGAACAATGCAAGCATTGTCCTTGACACTTGGGGGCTAATGTGCGTCTGTTCTAAAACAGATGTGTGGATTAAAACCCGGATTAACTTGCCAAGTTAAACCGGCCTTTGGGGGCTATGCTGCAGAAAGTTATCTAATTACTTCAAGATGAGTCTTATCTCTTATTAGAGACCTGCCATTGCAAGGATCAATGATGAGAAACTTAAAGTGTTGCAAAGACCCGGTTTATGATTAACATCATAAAACAGCCCTTGGGGGCTACTTGGGATAGTATTTCAGCTATAAATCAATAAACAAAGGGAGAGGAATTTACCTCATATCGCTCTTTAATCAAGTTCACCAAACCGGCTTCATAATCCCGGTTTGAGTGCAGACGGTTCAAGAAGCCAGAGTGAAGCTCATCAGCGTTAAGATGAGCATAGCTTGATAAATCGCTGCTCCATTTGCCTTTTTCCCTGGCAGCTTGCTCTTCTTTGGCACTGTGTTGAGCCAAAATGACGGGATGGCCAGGAGAGATGTGGTCCATTCCAGTAATAATAACATCGTCTCCTTGGCCTTCAGTGTGTTTGGCTGGTGACAATGAAGTTTCAGTATTTCTCACCGGACTAGCCTGGTTTGGCTCTGCCAGTCCAGTATCAGGTGCGGCAGGTTCAGCGTCTGCTGGTTCACCGGTGTTTTGGTCCTGAAGGGGCGGTTCATTAGAAGTGGCTTCAGGATGAGGGCCCTCCGGTTCACCTCTGGGTTCTTCGTCAAAAGTGGTCGTGTCTTCAGGCGGATTGGTGACCCGAGCTTTCTTGCTGGGTCTGGCTTTGGCCATGTAAACAAAATATAAAGGATTAACATCTTATTCAAGTTCTGTGATGCATTGAAGGAAAAGGTTTTACAGTGTACCCGGCCACAGTTTTCAGAGGAGGGAGTTGAGTTTTTGTCGACTCGCCAGATGATGAGGGAGGTGTAACCTGATAATTTGAATCGGACGGATTAAGAGGTTGTCTGAAATAACCTGCCTTGGAGTAAGAATGGTCAGAAGTAGGGAGACCTCAGACCGGCGCTTCCGAACCGGAGTATCAGGTAAACCGGTTGAAGTGACCTGTTAGCCATTGTGTCGGGTTGTCCGGCGGGCTTCATGCTGTTGAGTCTTCAAAATAAATGTTGGATCCAAGTGAGCAAGAGGATGAGAAAAGCTTGCTTTCCGGACTGCTTGGCGGATTTTTTGTGTTGGCATAGAGTCTGAACCGGAGGAAAGGGTAATTACCTCTACATCATCAGCTTGACTGCCTTCTACGTCCTCCTGAGGAATATCATTGTTAATGAGATGCATGAAAAGAGAGCCAAGTGAGTCAAGTTCTACCTCAACTTCTGGATCCTCGGTGTCATCATCAAGCTCCATGTTGATCCGGTCAGTCATTTTCCGCTTTGACGTCCGTTTGACGGCTTTAGTTTTGGGGCGAGATGGTTTGACCGCTTTGTCCCCAGTTGGTTTTACCGCTTTTTCTACGGTTTTCCGTTTCCAGAAGGGGTCATCACCCTATGCATACATACACAGAAGAAGGATTACAGGTTGCTCAAAGCTCAAAATATTAGAAGTGAAAAGGAAGTATAATGCTTACAATAGGCGGTTTTTTCTTGGCATAGAAGGGACTCAAACCGGTTTGGCTACAGGCCAGTTCCGATTCATTCAGAATCTTCTTTACACATTCAGTGACTTCTTCCTCAGATAGTTGAAGGTTGCAATGGCGTTGAGGGTCGTCAACCTCACCGGTATACTCACACATTAAACTGGAATGCCGGCTTAGAGGCAAGATACTCCAAGATATCCAGCAGTGCACGAAATCCACACCTGTCAAACCATTAGCCATAAAGGCCCGGAGTTTGGTGAGTTGAGGGGCATATTTCGCCCTTTCTGAGGAGCTTAGGCGTTGCGGCATCAGATGGGTGTTGGAAAGCCGGTATTCGCGAAAGCCTGGAAGGGGATTTTCATTTTCAGGTGAAGTGTCTCTGCAATAAAACCAAGTTTGGTTCCATTCCTTTGGGTGGCTATGATGTTTGGCATGAGGAAACTCAACTTCTTTCCGCTTTTGAATCGAGACACCACCAAGTTCTGTGTTCGGGCCATTTACAAACTCTGTGCGCCGGTTTAAGTGAAAGAAATCCCGGAACAATTCTGCAGTTGGTTCTTCCTGTAAGTATGCTTCATAGAAGACCTGGAAGTTGCATAGGTTGGATACTGAATTTGGCCCAATATCTTGGGGATGGAGTTGGAAATTGGCAAGCGCATCCCGGTAAAACTTTGATCCTGGCGGTTTGAAGCCACGGCCTATGTGGTCGACAAAGACCACCACCTCACCCTACCTTGGGGTCGGAGGATTTTCTGTTCCTGGAACTCGCCATTTAATTTCAGTCTTTTTAGGCAAGGAGCCGATGCTAACCATATCGTTCAACTGATCTTCGGTGACCCGGGAACGAGCCTAGTTGCAAGCAGTGAATTGTTTGGCCATTGTGAAATGAACAAGCTGAAAATGAAGGGCCGGTTTATAAAATCACTCATGATGATATGCAAGATACAATGGAGTAAGAAACGTACTGATATGCGAAATGGCATAAACTGGAAACCAATGCAATAAGGAGTGAAAGGTAATACCAGGATAGGAATACTCAGACACTGTTAAACCGGAGTATAGCTATGAAGGTAAAAGGCTCCTCCGGTTTAGCAGAGGGCTAATGGTATAGATTGCTTATACAAGGTTAAACCGCCTATGTTGGCGTGAGGAGAAACAGATTTCATAGAGACATATGAAAATTTCGGATCTAAGGTAAGACAGAAAAGCAAAATATTTCGACTTAAAAAGGGTAAAGACCCAAAACGGTTTATGAAGGACTACATAAGCTTTTGCGCATAAGGATCTATGGTGGTAACAAAAGATTAGCCACGGCAAGGGATACGATAAATGCAAAGCATTCATCTATAGGCCAAGGAAGAACAGCATCAAAAGCTCCGATGAGCTTCAAGAACTGCGAAGAACAGGGAAACCCTAATGGATCTAGAAAGGAAGGGGGAAGGACTTACTGCGTCCGCGGAAGCAGCGGAGGTGTGCTGCGAAACTCTGGTGCGAACAGGTCGATGCAGCGGCCGACAGTGAAGCAGAGGCGCGGCTTGGCAATGATGGCGGTGCTCAGGTGTGAAGACGTCGCGAGGAAGAAGAAGGGAGGAAAGGAGAGCGGAAAGAAAATAATGGGGTCCTCTGCCCCTATTTATAAGATGAAGCGATGAAACGGCAAGTGCGAGAATCGAGGAGCCCAAAATTGGATAAGTTAATAAGGGTGTCGCCTCGGTGACTGAATACACATTAAAAGAAGGTAATCTTCGACATCAACGGATGGATGACGTCAGGGCGGTTTATCATAATCTTGAAGTATGACGTCACAGCGGTTTACAAGATCAAGGTGAAGATATGAGGGAGGAATTTTTCTAACTGTAGAAGATTGACATGAACAAGTTCAAACCAATCTGGGGCCTAATGTTGGGGATATTACTACTGGAGGTAAACCGGCATTATGTAGCCGGATTGACTCCTTGAAGATTAGAAGCCCATGAAGATGCAAGGATGATGGCGCTTCATGGAGGCCCAAGGCCCAAAGGCGGGTTAAAGCCTGTAAATGTAAACCGACCTAGTCATGTAACTTGTATTGTAAGATAGGAAGGATAGAAACCGAACCGGACACATTTATGATCCGGCTTCGGGACTCTGTAGCCCGGCGGGCGTTAGCCTATGTATATAAAGGGACGACCCGGCAGCGGTTTAGGGACAGATAACAACTCGAGAGCCAGACAAAGCGGATTCGCTCCCTGGCCTTCGAAACCCTAGCAATACCAATCACAACTAGACGTAGGCTTTTACCTTCCTTGAAGGGGGCTGAACTAGTATAAAACTCCACGTGTCCCCTTGTCCGGTTTAATCCCTTTAAGCTAACCCGTAGCGATGGCTCCACGACTAAGTCCTTTCACAAGGACGTCTGCCGTGACAAGCCCACGACACCGTGCCTATTGTTTCAACATTAGTGCTCCGAGTGCCTCTCTTTCTTTTCCTCCTTCTTTGCTTTTGCAGACCTTATTGTTTTACTTGACCGAGTGGAATTATGAATCTCGGGTCTGCTACTTCCGGGACGTCGCATATGGAGATCGACGACGAGCACGCTGACGTGGAGACTGCGGACGCAGCCACTTCTTAGGCAGGTATGATCACCTCTCGCCTTGCTAATTATTCCGATGGTCGACTGAAATCTGACTGACTGTAGTGCCAATGGACGTCATCCAACTTCGAGATGATGACCAGGAGGAACCTCCGAGAAGCTCAAGAGGACGGGGCAGGACTTGTACCACCTCACGAAGCCCTACGAAGAGAGTGCCCTCGGGCCGGGCATCTCGTATGCCTCCTAAATCTGTTCCTCAAGGGTCGGGTGGTTCGTCTAGGACTGTGTTTCTTTCTTTGTACCACTGTCGACTGTTCAGCCTGTCACGTCGACTGTTCAAGCCTCGGGTCCAACTGAACAACCACGAGTGCTGATCCCTCCAGCTGCATCGCCAACTCCTGCGCCGAGTGCATTCACACTACATCACGTCCCAGAAGACCAAACATGAGCTGCCAAGGAAGCTATGATCCAGGTCAGCCTGATGATGCAGCGCCTGAAGGAGGTGTATGAGTCCAGCAAGTTGGCTTATGATGCCAGCACATCCCTTCAAGCCAATGTCCGAGTAAGTGCGATAGTAAGTTGATTTCCGATTGGATTTTCTTCGTCTTGATTCTACTAAATTAGTACACCAACTGGGTGTGTTTTCTTTTTGCTCTGCATTCCATTCACTCGAAGTGGTCAGGCCGCACCAAGTGGGGAATCGAGCCAGTGGGGGCACATTGAGTGCACCCACTAGATGTAGTCCCCGAGACCGTCGTTGAATGTTTGATTCGGCGGGGGTCTAAGAACAAGTTGTTTTTTTGGCTCTTCCACTCGGGCCGGACAAGCCGTACCAAGTGGGAAATTGATCTAGTGGGGGCATGCTGAGTGCACCCACTGGGTGTAGTCCCCGAGAACGCCGTCGAATATTTGATTCGGCAGTGGTCTTATAAAACTTTTGATAATAGCAATTTGGATTTGATCTTCTCCACTTGGAAATAGAGGAAACACTTTTGAGATTCTTTCTCTTTGTTGAGTGAATTGTCTTTTTGTTGACCTCAGAAATCTTGTGAACTAGGAACCCAGTATGTTGCCTTGGGGAAGGAGAAAACCCAACTCCAATTGGACTTAGAGCTGGCAAAGAAGAACCTGAAGCAGGCTCGGGAGAAAGTGAAGACCATGGGAGGTAACACTTCGCCAACTGTGTACTTTGCCATTTTTTTCTTTTCCGTCCTTTGAACCGAGTGAATCCACTCGAACAGATGTGCATAGTGAAAATTGTCAATTCCAAGCACGACTGAAGAATGTCATTTCTTTAGACACCATGAAGCAGACACTGGAGAGGAAAGACAACGAACTTGTGGGGGCGCAGAAGGTGGCTCAAGAGAAGACTGAAGCGGTTGAGAAAAAACTAACTTTAGTCAGTAAGCTTGAAGAGGAGAATGCTGCCCTGAAGACTGCCATTGAGGAGGTGAAGAAGGAGGCTGCTTAGTTGAAGGAAGAGAAAGTTGTCCTGTCCGACAAGGCGGACCAGCTCACTCGAAAGAGGGACGAGCTGGAGAAATATTTGGGGGGTTTTGCAAAGAAGATGTATGACATGCTGGAAGGTACCTCTCTTTGGTCGAGTGGATTTCTGCAAGCTTTCAGAGTAATTTGTATTTAACCACTTGTTTCTCCTTTGTGCAGAGTTCTGCCAGAACTTTGGAGAGGAGACAGAACATATCGAGACGAGTTTAGACCCCACCAAGTTGTTAGTAAAGGACGGATGGCTCTGAACATGTTGCGCCTCGAAGATCGTCTTGAAGGAGTTCAAGGATATATCACTCGCTTGAGGGCCGCGCTGGCAAACATCGACAAGGAGCTATGGCCTGAAGATACGCTTCAGAATGACATCGAGCCGATGATGACTCGGCTTAACAATATCCCAAGTCGGGTGCAAGCATGGAAGAAATCTGCTGCCTGCTGTGGAGCCGACGTGGCTCTCTCACTCATCCGAGTCCATTGCAAAGATACCAAAGAAGACAAGCTAAAAGCTCTCTAGGTTGCAAACATGAAGAAGCTCCAGTTTCAATCCTTCATGGAAACTTTCAACGAGGCAGCCACTCGCATAGCCGACGACATTGACGTGGACACCTTCGTCGAGCCAGCAAGTCCTCCCCCCGCCGAGTGATGAAAAACTTAATGATCTGAACTTATTTGCCTTGGAATGTGATATGTCCATTTTACATCATGCTTTTATATCGATATTTATTGCATTCTGGGCTGTTATTTCACTTTATGTCACAATACTTATGGCTATTCTCTCTTATTTTACAAGGTTTACATAAGGAGGGAGAATGCCGGCAGCTGGAATTCTGGGCTGGAAAAGGAGCAAATATTAGAGACCTATTTTGCGCAACTCCAAAAGTCCTGAAACTCCACGGAACGTCTTAAAATAAATAAAGAAAAAATCCTCACCAAAGATGAAGGCCAGGGGGCCCACACCCTTCTCACGAGGGTGCCCCCCCTAGGGCGCGCCCCTACCTCGTGGGCCCCCTGGTGGCTCTCCGACGTCCATCTTCTCCTATATGACGTCTTTCGATGAGAAAAAAAGAAGGAGGAACTTTTCAGGACGAGACTCCGCCGCCACGAGGCGGAACCTTGGCGGATCCAATCTAGAGCTCCGGTAGAGCTATTCTGCCAGGGATACTTCCCTCCCGGAGGGGGAAATCATCACCATGGTCATCACCAACGCTCCTCTCATCGGGAGAGGGCAATCTCCATCAACATCTTCACCAGCACCATCTCATCTCCAACCCTAGTTCATCTCTTGTATCCAATTCTTGTCTCAAAGTCCGGGATTGGTGCTAGTAGGTTGCTAGTAGTGTTGATTACTCCTTGTAGTTGATGCTAGTTGGTTTATTTGGTGGAAGATCATATGTTCAGATCCTATATGCATATTATTACCTCTCTGATTATGAACATGAATATGCTTTGTGAGTAATTACGTTTGTTCCTGAGGACAAGGGAGAAGTCTTGCTATGAGTAGTCACGTGAATTTGGTATTCATTTGATATTTTGATAAGATGTATGTTGTCTAGCCTCTAGTGGTGTTATGTGAACGTCGACTACATAACACTTCACCATTATTTGGGCCTAGAGGAAGGCATTGGGAAGTAATAAGTAGATGATGGGTTGCTAGAGTGACAAAAGCTTAAACCCTAGTTTATGCGTTGCTTCATAAGGGGCTGATTTGGATCCACATGTTTCATGCTATGGTTAGGTTTACCTTAATACTTTTGTTGTAGTTGTGGATGCTTGCAATAGAGGTTAATCATAAGTGGGATGCTTGTTCAAGTAAGAACAGCACCCAAGCACCGGTCCACCCACATATCAAATTATCAAAGTATCAAACGCGAATCATATGAACGTGATGAAAACTAGCTTGACGATATTCTCATGTGTCCTCGGGAGCACTTTTCCTATTATAAGAGTTTGTTCCAGCTTGTCCTTTGCTACAAAAAGGATTGGGCCACCTTGCTGCACTTTATTTACATTTGTTACTTGTTGCTCGTTACAATTTACCTTATCACAAAACTATCTGTTATCACTTATTTCAGTACTTGCAGAGAATACCTTGCTGAAAACCGCTTATCATTTCCTTCTGCTCCTCGTTGGGTTCGACACTCTTACTTATCGAAAGGACTACGATAGATCCCCTATACTTGTGGGTAATCAAGACTCTTTTCTGGCGCCGTTGCCGGGGAGTGTAGCGCCTTTGGTAGGTGGAATTTGGTAAGGAAAAATTTATATAGTGTGCTGAAATTTACTGTCACTTGTTACTATGGAAAGTAATTCTCTGAGGGGCTTGTTCGGGTATCTTCACCCCGTCCAGTAGAGCAAAGAGTTGCTCCTCCACCTACTGAACCTATTGAAAATGAAACTCCTTTTGAATTTCCTTCGGCTATGATGGAAAAACTGCTAGCTAACCCTTTTACGGGAGATGGAACAAAGCATCCTGATGAGCACTTAATATATGTGGATGAAGTTTGTGGATTATTTAAGCTTGCAGGTATACCCGATGATGTTGCTAAGAAGAAGGTCTTCCCTTTATCTTTGAAGGGAGACGCATTGATATGGTATAGGCTATGTGATGATATGAGATCATGGGACTATAAAAGATTGAAGTTGGAATTTCATCAAAAGTATTACCCTATGCATCTTGTTCATCGTGATTGCAATTATATATATAATTTTTGGCCTCACGAAGGAGAAAGCATAGCTCAAGCTTGGGGGAGGCTTAAATCAATGTTATATTCATGCCCCAATCATGAGCTCCCAAGAGAAATAATTATGCAAAGTTTTTATGCTCGACTTTCTGAAAACAATTGCACCATGCTCAATACTTCTTGTGCTCGCTCTTTTATGATGAAAACTATTGAATTCAGATGGAATTTATTGGATAGAATTAAATGCAACTCTGAAGATTGGGACCTCAATGAAGGTAAAGAGTCAGGTATGACACCTAAGGTTGATTGTGTTAAATCTTTTATGGATACCGATATTTTCCATAAGTTTAGCACTAAATATGGACTTGACTCTGAGATAGTAGCTTCTTTCTGTGAATCTTTTGCTACTTATGTTGATCTCTCTAAGGAGAAGTGGTTTAAATATCATCCTCCCATAGAAGTAAAAGTAGCTGCACCTATTAAAGTTGAAGAAAAGACTGTCATTATAATGATCCTATTGTTCCTACTTCCTATGTTGAGAAACCACCTTTCCCTATTAGAGTAAAGGATCATCCTAAAGCTTCAACTGTTGTTCGTAAAAGCAATATTAGAACTTATACACCTCCGGAGCAAGTTAAAGTAGAACCTAAAATTGCTATTGTTAAAGATCTCTTGTCTGATAATATTGATGGGCATATTATTCAGTTCGAAGGTGAAACTGCTAGAATTGCTAAACCTTGTGATAAAGATAAACATAGACCTGTGGTAGGCGTGCCTGTTATTTCTATTAAAATAGTAGATCATTGTTATCATGGCTTATGTGATATGGGTGCCAGTGCTAGTGTTATACCTCATGACTTATACAAAGAAATTATGCATGATATAGCACCTGTTGAGTTAGAAAATATTGATGTCACAATTAAACTTGCTAATAGAGATACTATTTCACCAATTGGAATTGTTAGAGATGTGTTGTGTGGGAAAACTAAATATCCTACTGATTTTCTTGTTCTTACTTCTCCGCAAGATAGCTTTTGTCCCATTATATTTGGTAGACCCTTCTTGAATACTGTTAATGCTAAGATAGACTCCGAAAAGAATGTTGTTACTATTGGCTTGGACGATATGGTTCATGAGTGTAATTTCTCTAAATTTAGTAAACAACATCGTGAGGAAGAATTACCTAGTAAGGATGAAATTATTGGTCTTGCTTCTATTGCCGTACCTCCTAGTGATCCTTTAGAACACTATTTGCTAGACCATGAAAATAATATGTTCATGAATGAAAGAAGGGAAATAGATGAAGTATTCTTTAAACAGCCTGTTGAAATTTTAGGGGATCCTCCTCCACCCAAGGGTGATCCCGTGTTTGAACTTAAACCTTTGCCTGATAATCTTAAATATGTTTATCTTGATGAAAAGAAGATATATCCTGTTATTATTAGTGATAACCTTTCAGAGCATGAAGAAGAAAGATTATTGAAAACTCTGAAGAAACATCGTGCTGCTATTGGATATACTCTTGATGATCTTAAGGGCATTAGTCCCACTCTATGTCAACATAAAATAAATTTGGAAGCAGATGCCAAACCAGTTCGTGATCCTCAATGACGTCTGAATCCTAAGATGAAAGAAGTGGTAAGAAAAGAAATACTAAAGCTTCTGGAGGCAGGTATAATCTATCCCGTTGCTAATAGTGAGTGGGTAAGTCCTGTCCATTGTGTCCCTAAGAAAGGAGGTATTACTATTGTTCCTAATGATAAAGATGAATTGATTCCACAAAGAATTATCACATGTTATAGGATGGTAATTGATTTCCGCAAATTAAGTAAAGCTACTAAGAAAGATCATTACCCCTTACCTTTTATTGATCAAATGCTAGAAAGATTATGCAGACATACACACTATTGCTTTCTAGATGGTTATTCTGGTTTCTCTCAAATACTTGTGTTGGCTAGAGATCAATCAAAGACTACTTTTACATGCCCTTTTGGTACTTTTGCTTATAGACATATGCCTTTTGGTTTATGTAATGCACCTGCTACCTTTCAAAGATGCATGATGGCAATATTCTCTGACTTTTGTGAAAAGATTTGTGAGGTTCTCATGGACAATTTTTCCGTCTATGGTTCCTCTTTTGATGATTGCTTGAGCAATCTTGATCAAGTTTTGCAGAGATGTGAAGAAACTAATCTTGTCTTGAATTGGGAAAAGTGCCACTTTATGGTTAATGAAGGTATTGTCTTGGGGCACAAAGTTTCTGAAAGAGGTATTGAAGTTGATAAAGCCAAGGTTGATGCTATTGAAAAGATGCCATGTCCCAAGGACATCAAAGGTATAAGAAGTTTCCTTGGTCACGCTGGATTTTATAGGAGGTTCATTAAGGATTCTCAAAAATTTCTCGGCCTCTGACTAATTTATTGCAAAAAGATATACCATTTGTCTTTGATGATGATTGTGTAGAAGCATTTGAAATACTTAAGAAAGCATTAGTCTCTGCACCTGCTGTTCAGCCACCTAATTGGAATTTACCCTTTGAAATTATGTGTGATGCTAGTGATTATGCTGTAGGTGATGTTCTAGGGAAAAGAGTTGATAAGAACTTAAATGTTATTCATTATGCTAGTAAGACTCTAGACAATGCTCAAAGAAATTATGCTACTACTGAAAAAGAGCTTTTAGCAGTTGTATTTGCTTGTGATAAGTTCAGATCTTATATTGTTGATTCTAAAGTAACTATTCAAACTGATCATGCTGCTATTAAATACCTTATGGAAAAGAAAGATGCTAAACCTAGACTTATTAGATGGGTTCTCTTGCTACAAGAATTTGATTTGCATATTGTTGATAGAAAGGGAGCTGAGAACCCCGTTGCAGACAACCTGTCTAGGTTAGAAAATATTCTTGATGACCCACTGCCTATTAATGATAACTTTTCTGATGAACAATTAAATGTTATAAGTACTTCTCGTAGTACTCCATGGTATGCTGATTATGCTAATTATATTGTTGCTAAGTTTATACCACCTAGCTTCACATACCAGCAAAAGAAAAATTTCTTCTATGATTTGAGACATTACTTTTGGGATGACCCACATCTTTATAAAGAAGGAGTAGATGGTGTTATTAGACGTTGTGTACCTGAGCATGAACAGGAACAGATCCTACGCAAGTGTCATTCCGAGTCTTATGGAGGACACCACGCTGGAGATAGAACTGCACATAAGGTACTGCAATCTGGTTTTTATTGGCCTACTCTCTTCAAGGATGCCCGTAAGTTTGTCTTGTCTTGTGATGAATGTCAAAGAATTGGTAATATTAGTAGACGTCAAGAAATGCCTATGAATTATTCACTTGTTATTGAACCATTTGATGTTTGGGGCTTTGATTATATGGGACCTTTTCCTGCCTCTAATGGATACACACATATTCTAGTTGCTATTGATTACGTTACTAAGTGGGTAGAAGCTATTCCAACTAGTAGTGCTGATCATAACTGTAAGTGCATCTAGTGCCCCTTAGTGATTTTGGTGTATTGAAGACTTATAGGTGAAGGGACTAATGTGTTTGTGAGTGTACACAGGTCTATAAGTCTATGAGGAGTTTGATATTTATAGAGAAAGTCCACCCCTAAAAATGAAGTTCTTCTATTGAAGACTTTGGCTTTCTGAAGACTTTCTGAAGACTTTGAATGTGAAGAAATTGGTGTGTCCTTGAAGACTTGGTATTCTTTCGAGGAACATGAAGCGTGAAGACTCTTGTTTTCGCAGTTTCATTTTCTCTTTCTTGAGTCATAGGAAACACCATACTGTTAAAGGGGTCGAGGAAATACTAAGGAAAAATTTCCATGTGATGCTCAACTCAAAATCCTACACCTACCAATCCCTTCGAGTGAAGCCATTGGAAATCTCATACAGTTCAGTTGTAAGTGCATCTAGTGCCCCTTAGTGATTTTGGTGTATTGAAGACTTATAGGTTAAGGGACTAATGCGTTTGTGAGTGTACACAGGTCTATAAGTCTATGAGGAGTTTGATATTTACAGGAAAAGTCGACCCCTAAAAATGAATATCTTCGACTGAAGATTTTGGTATTTCTGAAGACTTCCATGAAGACTTTGAAAGTGAAGAAATTGGTGTGTCCGTGAAGACTTGATATTCATGCGAGGAATATGAAGCTTGAAGACTTTCATTTTCATAGTTTTGTTTTTCTATCCGTCTTGAGTCATAGGAAACACCGTACTATTAAAGGGGGTCGAGGAAATACTAAGTAAAAATTTCCATGTGATGCTCAACTCAAAATCCTACACCTACCAATCCCTTCGAGTAAAGCCATTAGAAATGTCATACAGTTCGGTCAATTTCTTCAGTGACAGAGACGAAGTTCTTCTGGTCTCTGAGGAATTTGTCCTGACTGAGGAGTTAGGAATTCGCCAGTGCGGATTGCCTACACAGTGAGGAACATGATAGCCCTGAGGATTTTGCTACTCAAAATTCCGACCGTTGCTATGCTATGCGCCAGCTGTCCCAAAATATCTATCCACCTAACAGTCATATCATTGAAGGGCATTTATGTCTTATCATGTTGGGTTGCTCCCTAGGCTATAAATAGCCGCCCCCTACAACCACTAGCTGGTTGGCTGCTCCGAGAGAAACTGACACTTGTCATTTGAGAGCAACCCATCCTCTGAGGACTTTGAGCGAAAATCATCAAGTGAGGAAAAACCAAAAACCCAAAACCCAAACACCTACAAACCCCAAGTGATTGAGCATCACTGAAGAGATTGATCCTGCGTGGATCCGACGCTTGTTACCTTTGAAGACCGTGCCTCTTCCAGACGGTTAGGCGTCATGGTCTAGAGCATCCAAGAGGAATTGTGGATCGCAGAGTGACCAAGTTTGTGAAGGTTTGGAAGTCGCCTGAAGACTTACCACGAGTGATTGGACGAGGTCTATGTGACCTTAGTTCAAGGAGAATACGGTGAAGACTGGGTGTCCTGAGCTGCGTGTTCAGGACTGGGTGTCCGGGACTGGGTGTCCTCGAGTTTAAATACTCAGCCGCTCCAACCAGACGTACAACTGAGACAGCAGTTGGAACTAGCCTACCAAATCATTGTCTTCACCAAGCTTACTGGTTCTATTTCCTCAACTCTTTCATTTCCTCATAACTGTGTTGTGTGCTTGTTCATATCTGTGTTTGAAGACTTTGACTGAAGACTTTCTCAATTTCCTCAGTTCAATTTCTTCAGTCTGTTTGTCTTCATCCTGTGTTTACGCTTCTGTACTCTGTGCCTATCTTCATTTCATCATGATGACTATGCTTGTATTCTGTTATGTTTACTTTTGAGTACTCATTCCGCTGCTGGTAGTTCTTCGCTAAGGAATTGCCTCACCAGCAAATTCCTCAGTGAAGAATTTCATAAAAATCGCCTATTCACCCCCCTCTAGTCGATATAACGCAGTTTCAATTGGTATCAAAGCAAGGTACTCCCTTGTTCTGTGTGATTTTGGTTTAACCACCTGGAGTTTTAGTTATGTGGACCGCGGGTATGACGAAAGTGACATGCCCCATCTTTGACGGTCACGAGTATCCCAAGTGGAAGGCCATGATGAAGAAACGCCTCATGGCGATGAACAGCGAGCTGTGGACCGTCACTGAGATTGGTCTGACCGGTCTGTGCAAGATGGAGGAAGCTGATGACATTCGCAAGTACCCTCTTCTCAACCTCACGACGAAGGATGTCATCTGCTCCAGTCTGTCACAAAATCAGTTCAGGAATATCATGCATCTCGATCATGCGAAGCTCGTCTGGGACCGTCTCTCTGAGGTCTATGAAGGTCATCGAACCTGTCATGATCCTTGGTTTGTGGACTTCAAGGAATCTCTCAAAGCGATGACATTCGAACCAGAATCATCATCTTCTGCATCATGCCTTATGGCAAAAGATGCTGAGGTAACTGAATGCTACCTATCCGAGTCTAGTGATGATGAATCTGGTGACGAATTTAGACCCAGCTATGTCAAACTTGCTTCCCTTGCCACTTAACAACAAAGAGCTTTGGAAAAGGTTTACTACATGCTAAATAAGAGCGATGATATGTTGGGTGAAGAAATGGATCAGTCAAAAGCTTTGGCTGAAAGTCTTCAGAGACTTCATACTAAGTATGACACCCTTCAAGATCATCATAACACTCTCTTATCCGATCATGAGAAGCTTTGCATGTGAATCTCCTCATTCTGATGATGAGTCAGTTGACTCCAACTATAAACTATTCAAAAATCAGAATGGTGAAGTATTTGCTAGATATGTTGGCACTAACTGCAGGAACGGCTCCCCTATGAAGAAAATCTTGGTTCCCAAAAGATGCCTTGAAAATCTTCAGGTGAATGTCATCATGACGCCACCTGTGAAGAATAGGAACCCCATATCAAATTCTTCATATGGACCAAATTCCTCATATGGATCAAAGTCCTCATATGAACATCATCGTGCTAACCCGTCTGTTTCGCAGGGAAGATCTAAGAATTACGGATATGTGCATTATTCTTCAAATCATTATGTCCAAAAGTCCTCGAAGAATTTCTCTGCTTACTCTTATGCTTACTCTAACCCCTCTTATGTGAAACGAAATGGACTAGCTTCTATGCCATCCTTCTCGTATGGAGCTCGCAGAATGATGAACTCTTTGCCACCCCTTCATATGTGGGTGGTGAAGAAAAAGAACTAATATCTTCTCCAGGGTCAGGTCTCCAGACGCACGTAATCGTCTGAATAATTTGCTAGAGACCTGAGCATGCCTGATAGGACGCAGGCTAATCATGAAGAAATGAACTTCCATTTCCCACGTCCTCATATTGCTTTATCAATTCTTTTACTTGATGAAATTGATCTGATAAATTGATGTCATATTCTTCACTGATGAAGTATATGAGTTTGTAAGCTGCACTAATTCGACTTCAGGATGATCAACCCAAAGCCACTGAGTGGGTCCTCGATAGTGGACGTACAAACCACATGACTGGTGACAAGAATCTATTGATGGATGCTCCATTATCTCCGTCGCATCTGAAGCATATCATCTTTGCTGACAAAGGCAAAAGTCGGGTATTGGGTCTAGGTAAGGTTGCGATTACAAAGGATCGACACATGGACAAAGTCATGCTTGTTGAGTCCTTAGGATACAACCTTATGTCTGTCTCAATGCTTTGTGATCTTGATATGGTTGTTGTCTTTGGCAAGTACCGTTGTGTTGTGGTTATGGAAGCTGACAATTCCAAAGTCTTCGAAGGCTTTAGGAGAGGAGACCTGTATATTGTTGATTTCTCTACAGGACCACAACCAGCCATGTGCTTACTTGCAAAAGCTTCAGAAGGCTGGCTCTGGCATCGACGACTTGGTCATGCAGGCATGAGGAGTTTGCACACGCTTGCGAAGAAGAAGCATGTCATTGGCATCGAGAATGTCAAATTCCTCAAGGATCACCTATGCGGAGCCTGTGAAGCTGGGAAGATGACGAAGGCCAAGCATCCAGCAAAGACTATCATGACCACCACTCGCCCGTTTGAATTGCTTCACATGGATCTCTTTGGTCCTAATCATTATTCTGCTATTTCAAATGAAGCATCTCAATATGGCTTTGTTATTGTTGATGATTATTCTCGCTACACATGGGTACACCTTGTTACTTACAAACATGAAGTGCAGGAAGTCTTCAAACGATTTTCCTCGAGGGCTTCAACCAACTTTGGTGTGAAGATCAAGCACATCAAAAGTGACAATGGCACTGAGTTCGGTCCCGATGACTATCTTGATGAACTTGGTATTACTCATGAGTTATCTGCTCCTTACACTCCTCAGCAGAATGGCGTCGTGGAGTGCAAGAACAGGACTCTTGCTGAGATGGCTCGCACTATGCTTGATGAATACAAAACGCCTCGTCATTTCTGGACTGAGGCAATTGATACTGCGTGCCACATCATCAACAGAGTATATCTTCACAAATTCTTCAAAAAGACTGCCTATGAACTCCTCACTGATAAGAAACCTAATGTAAGTTATTTCAAAGTCTTCGGTGCTAAATGTTGGATTAGAGATCCTCATCACAACTCAAAATTTGCACCGAAAGCACATGAAGGATTTATGTTTGGTTACGGAAAGGACTCGCACACCTACAGAGTCTTCAACAATGTTCTTCACAAAGTTGTTGAAAGTGTAGATGTGCGGTTCGATCAAACTAATGGCTCTCAAAGAGAGAACCTACCTACTATGATAGATGAACCAGCACCTGAGGAAACTATCAAGTTCAAGGCTAATGAGGATGTCATTCCTACTGAAGAATCTGTTGAAGAATTCATTCCAGAACATGAAGAACATCGGGCTAATGCACCTAAAGAAAATGCTGAAGAAAATGGTGCTGAAGAAAACGCTGATCAAATTCTTCAACAACAACCAGCTCATCCTCGCATTGCAAAAGAAGTGAAAGTTGAAAAGATCATCAATGACATCAAAGCGCCAGGTCCTCTCACACGCTCAAAAGCTTCACATTTGTCTAACTTTTGTGGGAACTATGCTTTTGTCTATATTACAGAGCCCACTAAGGTAGATGAACCATTTCTGGAGCCTAAGTGGATTCAGGCCATGCAAGAAGAATTACATCAGTCGGAGCTCAACAATGTCTGGGAACTGGTCAAACATCCAGATCCTCGCAAGCACAATATCATCGGCACAAAGTGGATCTACCGCAACAAGCAAGATGAAAATGGCCTTGTGGTGAGGAATAAGGCACGGCTTGTAGCTCAAGGCTACACACAGGTTGAAGGAATTGATTTCGATGAAACTTTTGCACTTGTTGCTAGATTTGAGGCTATTCGCATATTACTTGCTTATGCTAACCATCATGATATCACTTTATATCAAATGGATGTGAAAAGTGCATTCCTCAATGGTAAGCTTGAGGAAGAAGTATATGTTGCTCAACCCCCAGGTTTTGAAGATCCAAAGAATCCTGACAAAGTCTTCGGACTCAACAAGGCCCTCTGTGGCCTCAAGCAGGCCCCACGGGCTTGGTATGATACCTTGAAGGAACTCTTCATGAAGAAAGGCTTCAAACCCGGTTCACTCGACCCTACTCTTTTCACTAAATCTTATGATGGTGAATTGTTTGTGTGCCAAATATATGTTGATGATATTATCTTTGGCTGTACTGACCAACGTTATAGTGATGAATTTGCATATATGATGAGTGAAGAATATCAAATGTCTAGGATGGGAGAGTTGAAATTATTCTTAGGTCTTCAAATTCGTCAACAATGCAATGGCATATTCATATCTCAGGAGAAATACCTCAAGGATGTACTGAGGAAATTTGGCATGCAAGATTGCAAAGGCGTCAAAATTCCTATGCCCACAAATGGCCATTTGTGCACTGATGAAAATGGTATTGGCTTCGATCATAAGGTATACCGCTCCATGATAGGTTCCTTATTGTACTTATGTGCATCTAGGCCAGCTATAATGCTTAGTGTTTGCATGTGTGCCCGATTTCAAGCTACACCGAAGGAATCACACCATAAGGCTATGAAGCATATTCTTCGATATCTAGCTCACACACCAACACTTGGATTATGGTACCCCAAGGGCTCGGCTTTTGATCTCATTGAATCACACCATAAGGCTATGAAGCATATTCTTCGATATCTAGCTCACATATTCTTCAGCTTTTCATTAGTTCTTTGAAATTCCTCAGTTGTTCTTTCTACTTTGCATTGTCTTCACCTTTTCCGTCGTTTTTCTTCATTGGCTATATATATATATATATGAGTTTATGTCCTCTACAGCATTCACTTATTGTTATTTCTTCAAGTTGGTTCTCGGCTAAGTGAATGTGATCGGACCCTTCCCCTCTATGCTATACTCAACCCAATCTGTTCACAAATTCTTCATGTGCGTTCTATTTGAAACTCGTTCGAAATCTTCACTGTGTCCTTGTCAGCTGAAGAAATTGCGAACGGAACTTTAAAACCTATCTTATCGAAATTTTCGGCTTTGCCGCTCAAACCGTTCTGCATCCCACGATACACTTATCCACTCACCCACGATCTAACACGATCTCCACCTCTCACTACGTGGGTGACACATGTCATGCGAATGAGAAGGGTCAGGGGCACGTTCGTCCAATTTCTTTGGGCGAACAGTTTTTCATCGTGGCTATAAATACCCCTCCTTCCCTTCCACACTTATTTTACTCCGCTCGACCTCTCTCTCCACCTCGAGCTTCTCAAACCCTAGCGTTGCCGCTACTTCATCGCTGCCGATGAGGAAGAGCTTCACTGCCTCGACCTCGTCGCCGACGTACTCGCACTGACCGCAGAAATCTTCACTCCACTGTCGCCGTAGTTGTCTTCCTCCGCCAAGTTAGGGCGTGGAAGATCTGCACAGACGAACTTCACATCTCCTCACTCCAGTTCGTTGTGTTCTTCGTCCAGGGTAATTAAAAGTTACTTTTACTACCCTCGTTGATTCGAATGATTATCTTCAGAATCTTCAAAGGTGTTTTTCTTCATAGATTCATACAATAAACACCTCACAAGTCATCTATTCTTGACTCGTTTCTCTAAGCCATGTTTTTTCTTCAAGATTCATCAAATGTGTGGATTTTTAATCTACACATCTCTGGAACCTAAGACAAAGAACGCTTAGTGAAATTCTTCAAGACTCATCTGGTCAAATTCCTCAAACTTGTTCTTTTTGCAAAACCTTCTGAGAACGCATATGACCTCTCCAAATTCCTCGCAACTATACTCTATTCATAGGTACACATGTCAACTGCTGAATCACTAGGTTCTCATCAACTTAACTCATTTGCAGCGTTCCTCAAAGAAAAGTTGCATACTTCTTCAGAGAATTCAATTGTTCAAAATCCTCAACTGAAGAAAATGGCTGACGGTAAGAAGCCACAGAAGGGAGGAAAAAGGCCTGAGGTAAATACAGTGTTTGAGATCCCTGATGACATATATGCTGGGTACTACAGACCTACTGAGGAAACCAAGAATGAGCGCAAAGTGCGCATTCAGAAGATAGAGAGGAGATGGGCAAGAGAATGGAGGGAGTATAGATATATCACTCCTAAGTACATGAAGAAATTCGCACTCAATCCTCCATGCCCAAGAGCTCCATTGGCACCTGGCCAAATAGCTCATCCCACCAGTCTCAAGCGCGGTGAGGACTATCCTAATGAATGGGCCAAGCGCCAAGCCAAGCTGGCTAAGCAAGCCAGAGGAGCAGTGAGGAAATCTAATGAAGACTCTGCTGCTGCTGCTGCCTCTGCTGAGGCCTTTGCTCTCAAGCCAAAGAAGGTTATGTCAAAGAAGCCTGCGCGCAAGCCAAGTGCTTCACCAACAATGCCCTCAAGGCCAAGTTCCTTAGCAATGCCCTCACAGCCAGAATCCTCAAAGCCCTCATGGCAAATTCCTCATGCTGCTCCTGTTCCTCCAAAGTCCTCAGCTCCTCCGCCAAAGCCTTCAGTTGTTCCGACTAAATCCTTAGCACCTATGCATCTCGCCTCGTGCCAAAGGACTGTCGGCATCTCCATTGCCTCAGGTGTCTCAGCTAGTTCCTCAGCTGCACCAAGTTCCTCAGCTGGCCTCTCACTTCTGAAGACAAAGGCCACTGCTGGACGAGGTCCTCGCCCAAGTCCTCAAAAGAAGCAAGTCGCTTTCCAAGTGTCGTCTGATGAAGACGAAGCTAATGATGATGAACTTGCAGAAATCATCAGAGACAGGCAAGTCAGGGCCGCTAGAGCCAAAGGATCAGAGGTGCCACTGCTTTTGGATCCCAAGCTGATCCTCGACTACATTGATGATTGGCACAAGGACCCCAACACTCCCTTGCCTGACTTCAAGCTGACTCCTAGCCAGAGTCACATGCTGACCCACTACATTCAAGAAGAAAAGTGGAAATTTGAGAAGGCCAGGCAGATCAAGAAAGTGCAGTACAAGAAAGAGCGCTATCTAGAGAAAATGTTGTCTCTATGACAACTGAAGAACTTGTCACTATTCAGACTGAGATTAAGAAACTCAGTGATGACTTCGACGCATATCGCGCTGATTGGCTTGGAGCCAAGGTTCGTTTTGTGAAACTTGCGGATAACTTCACTTCCAATATTGCAGCCCCAACGCAACAGGAAATTCCTCAGGCTGAAGCATCTGCTCAGCCTACTGAAGAAAATGCCAGCACCGCTGATGACAATCAGGCTGCTGAAGATAATGTGAGTTCCAGGGCTGATAACTGCATTCCAGCCGCTGAAGAAATTGCCAGGGCACCCGCTAGTGGTGTGCCTGAAGAAACTGAAGAACTCAGGGCAACTGCATCAATTGTGCCTGAAGAAAATCAACCAGATTCCTCAGCTGCTCCTGCACCAACTTCAACTCCAATCCTTCCATCTGCATCAGATGTGAAGAAGACCAAGGCTGCAGAGCGTGCTGCAGTGAAGAAAAGGAAAGCATCAGTTGCTTCAGATTCTTCAGCTCCGAAGAAAATGAAGCCTATGACAAGTTCATTTGCAAATCCGATTGATGTTGTTCCCATCTCAACCAGGCCATCAAAGGACCTTGTTCCTTTTGATGAAGAATATGTGATCCCCAGCGGATCTGATGAAGAAACTCCTTCTGCTGCTTCGTCTGAACCGTTGGATGAAGAAATTGAAGTGGATGCGATCTCTTCAACACCTATCATCTCCTCGCCTATGCCTCAGTTCATAGCTGAAGAGGCTGGCGTTGAAGAAATGGAAGATGAAGATGTGGACATTGGCTGCTCCACACCCGTAATCAGTGATGAATTCTGGGAAAGTCAGCATCCAAACTCTCCAATGTTCACCCCTCTACAGCAAATTCCTCAGTCCCCCACACAAACTATTCACATGGGCTCTGAAGAAACTCATCCCATTGCATCTGTCCATGAGGAAATTCTAGCCACTAGCGCTGAAGAAACTGCTGCTGCTGAACAACCAACGACACAGACTGCCACTAAGGAGGAACCAAAAATTCCTCGGCCTGAAGAACCTGTGATTGAGATTCCTGAGGTCGTGATGCAACTCACTGACACTCCTCTGCCGAAGCCAAAGGATCCATTCTCATGCAAGCAAAAGTTCAAGGCTGATGATTTCTTCGGTGAGCACGTATTCTTCAAAGATTACAACCTATATGACTCTGCTCGCATTAGGAAGAGGCGTTTCTGGACTACTAGTCAAGCCAATTTCTATTCCTCGGTGTTGTTCAACAAGGAGAAGATCTTCTACCATGAGCATATTCCTCACGTGGATATGGAATCTCTATCGTGCTTCGCACTAGTCCTCAGTGTTCTTCACGACGCTGGGCTGCTGAACTTTTGCTCTGACATCTACGATTGGAATGAAGAACGGATTCTTCAATTTTATGCAACGCTGCACATCACCGGAGATGCTGAAGATGTGAATTCATGGGTGCTGGATTGGATCTCTGAAAACACTCACTACACTGCACCAGCCTCTGAATTGCTTCGTGCTCTACCACTCAGTCCTCCCCTTGAAGAAGCTCGCTACATCTACAGTGAACCTGAGCTCACACATCATTACATGCAGGTGCTGATGAAACCTTTGAAGCCAGGTCAAGAACCAAGAACCAAATTCCTCGTGAAGGAATTGCTGTACGTGCCCAGAACTGTCTATCATATTCTTACGAGGAAAATCAGTCCCATCAAAGGCCACGACTCATCTGATGAGGAAATTGTTGGCATCATGAAGAATTTGGTATTCAACATCGTTCATGGCATTCCTATCAATTATCACGATTTCTTCATGAGGACTATGGCCAATGTTGCACTTTCTCCGTTTGAGCTGAAGCCTTATGCACCTTGGATTATGAGATTCCTCAGGACAAGGTCTTCACTCAACTACAAAGCTGATTTCCAGAATCACCTCAGCTACTTGCCCCCAATTGAAGTCCTCAAGTAGACGTATTCCTCAGTTGATGGAAAGGGCAAGGCACCAGCTGTAATAGATGAAGTGATGTAGGGTGGAACCCTAGATGGCCGATCTTTCACGAAAGGAGTGGATCCCTACGAGAAACACGAAGAACACGAGGGGAATTCACGAGGGAAAACACGAGAGAATCACTCAAACCAACAAGATTCGATTACACATGTGCTAGATCCCCGAAACACAAACAGATACACGATGATCCAAGGTCAACAAAGGACGATACAAGTAACCGGTTCTTCTCCTAGAAGGAGGTCTTGATGGGGCCTCCCAAGAGGGGGTCTTGAATCCAAGTTGATCTTCTCCGAAGAGGGGCCGCAGTCTCTCTCGAGGAGGAGATCGGTATGGATGAGCGAAGCTCTATCTCGAAATATGAGCTAAACCAACGCTAACCCTAGCTAGGATGAATGGGGGGGGGGTCTATTTATAGTCTAAGTGCAAAAAGGGGCAAAGTGAAGGGGTACATGGGCCTCGAGCCCGAATCTGGACGCAGCCAGGTACCGGACGTCCGCTGGGGACCGGTCGTCCGGTGTCTCAGGAGCTGCCGGACATCCGGTGTCCTCCGGTCGTCCGCTGGTTCTGCTCTGTGATGGGGGTGCCGGACGTCCAGAGGCTCCAGACTTCTGCTGATGTTGGCTCAGGTGTTGGGGCGCCGGTCGTCTGGTCCGGACCGGACGTCCGCTCGTTCGCTTCGGGTGCAGGGGCACTGGTCGTCCGGTCTGGGCCGGACGTCCGCTGGCTGGAGCTCGGCTGACGCTTCAGGCACCAGACGTCTGGTCCCGGCCGGTCGTCCGGTGGCTGGGAAATTTCCTGCAGTTCTTCTTCTTCTTCGTCTTCTCGTCCATCTTCCTCTTCTTCTTGTCCTTGCTCCTTAGATTCTCCATTGTACCTGAGTATGCATAATGTATCCATATGAGGTAGTAGCCATGCTTCATGTGCATCGGAGTGGAATTGTGAGAGGAGAGATGTCACCTCGGTTTCAAGGGCTCTTGCACGTGATCGAGTCATGGGCCCGGTAGGCACTTGGTGAGACGATGGTAGGTCCATGGGGATGACCTTGGGATGCTCTGCATCATCTCCCCTCCCTTGGGGAAGATCCGTCCTCGGATCAAAATCTTCATCACCATGGAAAGGAGAGAGATCTTTGACGTTGAAGATGTCGCTCACGTTATACTTGTCGCGTGGAAGGTCGATCTTGTAAGCGTTGTCGTTGTAGCGTGCAAGCACCTTGAAGGGTCCATCCGCTCGTGGACGAAGCTTGGATTTGCGTTCTTGTGGGAAGCGGTCCTTGCGAAGGTGTAGCCACACTTGATCACCAATGTTGAAGACCATAGGTTGCTTGTTCAAGTTGAGCTTGGTCGCAAGGCGTTGAACTTGGCGCTCGATGGTGTTTCTTGTATCTTCATGCATCTTCTTGAGATGTGTCACACGCGCACTTGCGTCCAAATTGATGCGCTCTTGGAGTGGTAGAGGAAGAATATCCAATGGTGACAAAGGGTTGAATCCGTAGACGACCTCGAAAGGGGACTTGCCGGTTGTTGAGTGTCTTGCTCGGTTGTATGCGAACTCGGCGATGGGTAGACACTCCTCCCACTCCTTGATGTTCTTCTTGATGAGTACTCTAAGTAGAGCGGAGAGTGTGCGGTTTCTCACCTCCGTTTGGCCGTTGGTTTGAGGATGGTATGCCGTGGAGAAGAGTAGCTTGATTCCGAGCTTGGCACATAGTCTTCCAAAAGTAGCTAAGGAACTTGACGTCGCGGTCCGAGACGATAGTCTTTGGCACTCCATGAAGGTGCAAGATTTCCCTACAAACCAAATTTGCAATATGTGAAGCATCGTCTATCTTGTTGCAAGGAATGAAATGAGCCATTTTGGAGAAACGGTCCACGACAACAAAAATGGAATCCTTGCCATTTCGAGTTCTAGGCAAACCAAGCACAAAGTCCATGCTAATATCTTCCCATGGTTGGTATGGAATCGGTAGAGGCATATAGAGGCCATGAGATTGAGCTTTGGACTTAGCTTTGCGGCATGTCGAACATCGGTTGGTAAAGCGATTGACGTCCCGAAACATCTTTGGCCAAAAGTAGCTCTTCGAGAGCGTGGCGAACGTCTTACCGCGTCCAAAGTGTCCCATTAATCCTCCTCCATGCGATTCCTGCAAAAGCAATAAACGAAGGGATGACTTGGGGATGCAAAGTTTGTTAGCTCTCATAAGGTAGCCGTCTTTGATGTAATAGCGCTCCCACGATGTATTCGACAAACACTTGGCATAAGGGGTGGCAAAAGTGTCATCATGCGCATACAAATCTTTGATATGCTCGAAGCCAATGACATCTAACTCGAGTTGCGTGACTAGCATGCATATGCAAGAAAGAGCATTCGCGACGATGTTTTCTTTACCCTTGATGTACTTGATGACATAGGGAAAAGACTCAATGAATTCACTCCATTTAGCATGACGCTTGTTCAACTTAGTTTGACCCTTGAGATACTTGAGGGTCTCATAATCGGTATGAATGATAAAGTCGTGGGGACGAAGGTAATGTTCCCATTCATGTAAAACGCGGACTAAAGCATATAGCTCTTTGTCATAGATGGGATAGTTGAGTTGCGCTCCGGAAAGTTTCTCACTAAAGTAAGCTATGGGGCGCTTCTCTTGCGTTAACACGCCTCCTATGCCATTACCGCTAGCATCGCAATGAATCTCAAAAGGCTTGTCGAAGTTGGGTAAAGCAAGCACGGGAGCATGAGTAAGCAAATTCTTAAGCTCATTGAAAGCAATATCTTGAGATGGTCCCCAAACAAAAGGCGCGTTCTTCTTGCTCAAAGCATGCAAAGGTGAAGCGATGGTGCTAAAATCCTTCACAAATCAACGGTAGAAACCGGCTAAACCAAGAAAACTACGCACTTGTTGCAAATTGGTTGGTTGGGGCCAAGTTTTAATAGCATTGATCTTAGATTCATCAACATGAACACCCTTAGAAGAGACCACAAAACCCAAGAAAACGAGCTTATCAACACCAAATAGGCATTTCTCCATATTAGCATAGAGACGCTCTTTTCTAAGAGTTTGCAAAATGGTGCAGACATGGATGACATGTTTGTGGATAGATTTGCTAAACACAAGAATGTCATCGAAGTAAACCACAACAAATATACCAATGTAAGGGCGAAAGACATGATTCATAAGGCGCATAAATGTGCCCGGTGCTTCCGAAAGACCCATAGGCATGACTAACCACTCATACAAACCAAACTTGGTTTTGAAGGCGGTTTTCCATTCATCACCCTGTTGTACGCGGATTTGATAGTAACCACTCTTAAGATCAATTTTGGAAAATATAGTGGCACCACTAAGTTCATCAAGCATATCATCAAGGCGTGGAATGGGGTACCTATATCTAACGGTGATAGCATTGATGGGTCTACAATCGGAGCACATGCGAAAGCTACCGTCATGTTTTGGCACAAGAATGACCGGTACGGCGCAGGACTCAAACTTTCACGCACATGACCATGGTCTATGAGATGCTTTACTTGCCTTTGTATTTCTTTGGTTTCTTCGGGGTTGACGCGGTATGGAGCTTTGTTGGGAAGCGGCGCTCCGGGGATGAGATCAATTCAGTGCTCAATGCCTCGTAGTGGAGGTAGACCCGGAGGTAGCTCATCGGGGAAAACATCTTGGAATTCCTGCAAGAGAGAAGATAACACCAAAGGTAGATCGTGAGAGTTGTTAGTTTTTGTGACCTCGTCCTTGCACAATAGGACATAGTGTAGGACACTTGATGGGTTCTCACACACTTCTCTCATCTCACGTTTGGTGGCAAAGAGAACTAGGTTTTTCTTATCGCTCATCATGGAGTCACTCAATTTGGGCTTGTGGCGCTCACTCTCTTTTTGGTGGATCGCTCTCTCACTATTTTCTCCACGATGGGTGGCTTGCTTGTCGGCTATCACTTGGCTTAGAGACATAGGACGTAGCACGAACTCTTTCCCTTTCATCTTGAAGCTATAGTGATTTGTACGCCCATTATGAATGACACCTCGGTCAAATTGCCATGGCCGTCCAAGAAGGAGGTGGCAAATGGTCATCGGAAGTACATCACATTCCAATGTGTCTTCATAGGCGCCGATCTTGAAAGAGACTTGTACTCTATGCTCAACTTGTATGGTGCCGGTGTCGCTTAGCCATTGAACCTTGTAGGGGTGAGGGTGCTTCATCTTGACCAATTGGAGCTTGGAGCATAGTTCTTCACTTGCTAAGTTGTGGCAACTCCCTCCATCGATGATGACCTTGACGGATCGTCCATTGATTCCGGCCTTGGTGTGAAAGATATGGCATCTTTGATCTTCGTCTTGTTGATGTTGAAGAGTCAAGACCTTGGAGACAACAAGAGCGGGGCTTGAATCTTCATCACAAAAGACTTATTCTTCTTCATTGTTCACTTGGCGGTGCATGGCCACTTGCTCAAGGGCTTCCATTTCTCCTTCTCTCATGGAATCATAAGTGCCATCGTCGTTGAAGATCATTGTGCGCTTGTTGGTGCACTCATAGGACTTGTGGCCTCGGCCTCCGCAAGTGAAACACTTGAGGGAACTCGTCTTGACGGTCTCATTGCTTGGGGTAGATGAAGATGAAGCTCTCGGCTTGAAGTTGCTCGTAGGAGGATGACTTGTAGTTGACGAAGCTTTCTTGGAAGTCGGCTTGTCGATGTTGGAAGTAGACGTTCTTGTAGTCGGCGTTGGAGTCGTTGAAGCTTGGTTATTGGAGAAGCCGTAGGACTTGGATGAGAACTTGGCGTACTTGAAGTCAACTTGCACTTGGCGTTCCGCTTTGGTAGCTTGGTGCACGAGCTCAATGAGATTTGAGTATGGTTGGAAGTCGGCGATCTTCTTGATGGGGTGATTGAGTCCATTCAAGAAACGTGCCATAGTTTGCTCATCATCTTCCGTCACATTGGCTCTTATCATTGCAATCTCCATCTCCTTGTAGTATTCTTCAATGCTCTTGGTTCCTTGCTTGAGTTGTTGGAGTTTTTTGAAGAGGTCGCGGTTGTAGTAGGTAGGCATGAAGCGTGCTCTCATGACATCCTTCATTTGTGCCCAAGTAGTGATGGGTGGTTCACCTCTTGCCTCGCGGCGCCCAATGACTTGTTCCCACCAAATGAGGACATAGTCTTGGAACTCAAGGGATGCCATCACGATCTTCTTCTCTTCTTTATAATTGTGCAAACGGAAGATCTCATCAACTTTCAATGCCCATGAAAGGTATTCTTCGGGATTGTTGCTACCATTGAACTTGGGAATGGTGAACTTGAGCTTGCCGTAGCGTTGCTCTTCATTGTGTTGGGGTCAGGGATGATGACGCCCATGTTGTAGATGATTGTCCAACTCGTGGTACTCTTGACGCGGAGGGTTGTCAACCTCGTGTTGCTCTTGCCACGGAGGATTCCCATTGTTTTCATGCTCTTGATGAACTTGATGGTCTTGGCAAGCTTGAGGGGGAGCTTGTCTATCTTGACGAGGCGCTTGTCTATCTTGACGAGGAGCTTGTTGACGCACACGTCTTTGGTAAACTCGTTCTTGAGCTTCATCACGAAGTGCTTTTCGATGTAGTCGAGCTTGTCGGCCTCGGTCGGCTACGGCACGACTTGATTCATGAAGGGCACGTTGCGCTTCAAGTGCTTGAGCTTCACGTAGTTGTTGTTCTTGGCGTTCCGCCTCGGCGTCTTGTGCATCTTGATGTTGTCGCGCTCGCTCCTCTTGTTCGTGTTGACATTGGCGATGCCATTCTCGGGCTAGCGCAAAGGCTTGTTCGGCTTGACGTCGTCGATGTTCTTGTGAGTCGGTGTCTCGAAGTGGATTGAGGTTTGCTTGACGCTCGTTGCGCGCGGCTCGTCGAAGAGTGTTCGATGTCGATGTACTTGAACCGGAGATGGTGTCGTCAGAGTGTCGACTTGAACGGCTCCTTCTTGAAGTGGAAGAAGAGCGGTTGAGCAACAAAGCACGGATCTCGTCCATCCTTGCGTCATTCTCTTGCTTGTGATCGTCGAGCTTGTTGTCAAAGTAGTCCCTTGTATGTTGCTCGGAAAGTCGTAAGTCGGCGGCAAGGTTGTCGATGCGTTCACTCATAGCTTGTTGCTCTTGATGTAAAGCATGCTGTGCACCAAAGAGGTGACTCTTGGTGATGAAGGAGTTCATGTCGTCGTCTTGCTCGATGAAGAGCGGGTTGGTAGAAGTACTTGGCCTATCCATCATTCCAAGACAAATGTGAGTGGAAGAAAGGGAAGAACCAATATCAAATGTACCTTGACCGATGTTGACAATGGATCAAAGATGACTCCAATGTGTAACAAGGAAATAGCACAATTGGTACCAATTCTTGTCGGTTCTCACACCTACACAAGTAAAAGCTTTTGGTGGAGCTTGGTTAGGATGGTGGCACAATTTTTAATGTGAATGTAAGCAAGATTCAATAATGTTGGAAAAGATTCGCAAGATGCAGTGTAACAAGTAGACCAAGCATATACGGTACACAGAAACACACATGCAAAAAGATAAGTGGGGTTAAGCAACCAAGGGTGAGCCAAAATGTGGAATCCACAAAAATGCTCTTGTTGCACAACACTAGAGAGACGCTAGCACGATTGCATGATAGGCGGATACAAGAACTTGTGCACGACCTACTTAGCAAAAATGCAACGACTTCTATCCCAAATATGTTTTATGCGAGGTGTTGCTATGATATGATCCAAGATGATCGAGTATGACAAACTTAATGTTGTATGATGCTATGGTTCTTGCTTAAAAGCTCTTTGCTTATCTTTCCTCTTTGCTTAAAAGCTTGGTTGGCTCTTTGATGTTTGAGCTCTTTTCTTATGCGATGCTTGACGAACCAAGATAGCAAGTGAGTATGCGATGACAACTTAGTGACACAAGAGATGATACCAATATAGGCAACAATGATGTATGTATGTATGCTATGGGAAGTATGATCACTAATCTGCACAAGTCTCATTGCCGGCAATACTCAATGGCTAGTCTCGATGGGTAAGCGACGCAAAGGAGTAAGGCGATGATGGGTAACAATGTGATGGCAAGAGTGATATGTCCAATACCAAGATGAGGTTACAGGTCTTGCTTCCGGTATGGTGTCAAAATGGTGGCATGAATACCAAGTCATAGTCGAGGTGGTCGTTGTTGTTGACCGGTGTTGATGACGCGTCCGTGGCGAAAATGAGCGGCGGTGATGTCGATGTCGAACCATACCTAGATAGCCGAAACACAAAAGGATACGGTACCGCAACTCAAATTCTCAAAACCAAAGGCGACCAAAATCGTCGGAGTAGGTGGCGGTTAGGTGGTGGTGTGGGCTGGGATAATGTCAAAGAGTGCGGAAAGTCGGTGGTGGTGTAGCGGATGAAGTGGTGGAAGTAGCGGTCGTCCGGTAGTGGACGGAAGTCCGGTCACCGGTCGTCCGGTCGGGTCGGACGTCCGGTGCTTCCTGGGTCGATGGACGTCCGGTGATGTGTCGGTCGTCCGGTGGTCAGGGTCAACGTGAGATTCTAGATCTGGGAGGTGATTTTTTGGGGGGGAATATGGGGAATTTGGGAGGGATTTCGAGGTGGAGATGGTGGGGGGAGGCTAGATCTACTTGCAACGCAACAAATTCACGGATCAAAACCAACAAAACATCATCAAAACTCACAAAACACAAGAAAAAAATTTGGGGCTATTTTTGTGGGGATTTTCGGATTATGACGAAAAACAACAAAATCAAGCTAGAAAAACGAAGAGGGGGCTCCGAAATCATGATCAACCTTGCTCATGATACCAAGATGATGTAGGGTGGAACCCTAGATGGCCGATCTTTCACGAAAGGAGTGGATCCCTACGAGAAACACGAAGAACACGAGGGAAATTCACGAGGGAAAACACGAGAGAATCACTCAAACCAACAAGATTCGATTACACGTGTGCTAGATCCCTGAAACACAAACAGATACACGATGATCCAAGGTCAACAAAGGACAATACAAGTAACCGGTTCTTCTCCTAGAAGGAGGTCTTGATGGGGCCGCCCAAGAGGGGGTCTTGAATCCAAGTTGATCTTCTCCGAAGAGGGGTTGCAGTCTCTCTCGAGGAGGAGATCGGTATGGATGAGCGAAGCTCTATCTCAAAATATGAGTTAAACCAACACTAACCCTAGCTAGGATGAATGGGGGGTCTATTTATAGTCTAAGTGCAAAAAGGGGTGAAGTGAAGGGGTACATGGGCCTCGGGCCTGAGTCTGGACGCAGCCAGGTACCGGACGTCCGCTGGGGACCGGTCGTCCGGTGTCTCAAGAGCTGCCGGATGTCCGGTGTCCTCCGGTCGTCCGCTAGTTCTGCTCTGTGATGGGGGTGCCGGACGTCCGGAGGCTCCGGACTTCCGCTGATGTTGGCTCGGGTGCTGGGGCGCCGGTCGTCCGGTCCGGACCGGACGTCCGCTCATTCGCTTCGGGTGCAGGGGCACCGGTCGTCCGGTCTGGGCCGGACGTCCGCTGGCTGGAGCTCGGCTAACGCTTCAGGCGCCAGACTTCCAGTGGTTGGGAAATTTCCTGCAGCTCTTCTTCTTCTCCGTCTTCTCGTCCATCTTCCTCTTCTTCTTATCCTTGCTCCTTAGATTCTCCATTGTACCTGAGTATGCATAATGTATCCATATGAGGTAGTAGCCATGCTTCATGTGCATCGGAGTGGAATTGTGAGAGGAGAGATGTCACCTTGATTTCAAGGGCTCTTGCACGTGATCGAGTCATGGGCCCGGTAGGCACTTGGTGAGACGATGGTAGGTCCATGGGGATGACCTTGGGATGCTCTGCATCATGAAGGCATTCGTCCATTGGATGGTCAGTTTCGCAAAGCTGCATCTTATCCCACCAATGATGACTCTGCCACACATGACTCTGCCAATGCACCCAAGTCCACTCCTCAAGCCACTGCTCCGCGCGTGATGACTGACCGTAAACTTCTGCTTAGTCTTCACCAGAAGGTGGATCAAAATCACAAATGGGTTAAGCGTCAGTTTGGTTCACTTCTTCACAACAAGACTGCCACACACGATGTAGTGAAGAAAAACCACTACTACCTCCATCAAGTCTTCGGTCGCACCTGGGCAATCCTGTCACATCTGTATGGTGAAGAAGATCTGAACAACATGGGTCTCAAAGAAGATTTTCACTGGTCTGCACCTCCACCGTAGAAATTCAAGAAGGTCAAGGTTCCTTCTCTGGTGGCCAGCTCATATTCTTCATCGTGCGACACTGATGAACATGAAGATTTGGACGACACTGCGGCAGGCCCTACATCAACAAACGACCCCAACAACGCTGGCGCTCCTTCATCAAGATGATTCTCTTCAGGGGCGTTAGTCCTCATTTTCAATCCTTTTGGTCATTCGATGACAAAGGGGGAGAAATATGAGTTAGTCTTCAAGTTGGTCTACTATATGGGCGTTTTTTTAAAATATGAGTTAGTCTTCAAGCGGGTCTACTATATGGGCGTTTTTGTGCTAAGTTACAACTCTCGTTCTTCTGAAACTTTATTGGATCGAGTTGTAATCTTAAACCCGATGGTGCTCTGATACTTTTGATGCCCTGTGCTCTGGTACTTTTGATGCACTATTCTGCATGCTTATTCCTCGTTAATATTATTGCACGCATGCTGAATTTCATCAGGCACCATATTTCATCATGCATTTCAAATTCTTCATATTATATGTTAAATGCGTGTATGAATTACAAGATATAGGGGAGATCTCCATGATTCAACTCTTCAAGTGTGCATTGCTTCAAAAGCAAAATCCTCACTATGCACATCTTCACGGGGAGTTCTTCTATATCTTGCAATCAAATTCCTCAATATCAGTAGTTACACTTCATATGTTTATCCCGTTGAAAACTTAACCTATATTGTCATCAATCACCAAAAAGGGGGAGATTGTAAGTGCATCTAGTGCCACTTAGTGATTTTGGTGTATTGAAGACTTATAGGTTAAGGGACTAATGCGTTTGTGAGTGTACACAGGTCTATAAATCTATGAGGAGTTTGATATTTACAGGAAAAGTCGACCCCTAAAAATGAATATCTTCGACTGAAGATTTTGGTATTTCTGAAGACTTTGAAAGTGAAGAAATTGGTGTGTCTGTGAAGACTTGATATTCATGCGAGGAATATGAAGCTTGAAGACTTTCATTTTCATAGTTTTGTTTTTCTCTCTGTCTTGAGTCATAGGAAACACCGTACTGTTAAAGGGGGTCGAGGAAATACTTAGGAAAAATTTCCATGTGATGCTCAACTCAAAATCCTACACCTACCAATCCCTTTGAGTGAAGCCATTGGAAATCTCATACAGTTCAGTCAATTTCTTCAGTGACAGAGACGAAGTTCTTCTGGTCTCTGAGGAATTTGTCCTGACTCGGGAGTTAGGAATTCGCCAGTGCGGATTGCCTACACAGTGAGCAACATGATAGCCTTGAGGATTTTGCTACTCAAAATTCCGATCGTTGCTGTGCTATGCGCCAGCTGTCCCAAAATATCTATCCACCTAACGGCCATATCATTGAAGGGCATTTATGTCTTATCATGGCGGGCTGCTCCCTAGGCCATAAATAGCCGCCCCGTACAACCACTAGCTGGTTGGCTGCTCCGACAGAAACTGACACTTGTCATTTGAGAGCAACCCATCCTCTGAGGACTTTGAGCGAAAATCATCAAGTGAGGAAAAACCAGAACCCCAAAACCCAAACACCTACAAACCCCAAGTGATTGAGCATCACTGAAGAGATTGATCCTGCATGGATCCGACGCTTGTTACCTTTGAAGACTATGCTTCTTCCAGACAGTTAGGCGTCATGGTCTAGAGCATCCAAGAGGAATTGTGGATCGCCGAGTGACCAAGTTTGTGAAGGTTTGGAAGTCGCCTGAAGACTTACCACGAGTGATTGGACGAGGTCTGTGTGACCTTAGTTCAAGGAGAATACGGTGAGGACTAGGTGTCCTAAGCTGCATGTTCAGGACTGGGTGTCCAGGACTATGTGTCCTCGAGTTTAAATACTCAGCCGCTCCAACCAGACGTACAGCTGAGACAACAGTTGGAACTGGTCTACCAAATCATTGTCTTCACCAAGCTTACTGGTTCTATTTCCTCAACTCTTTCACTTCCTCATAACTGTGTTGTGTGCTTGTTCATATCTGTGTTTGAAGACTTTGACTGACGACTTTCTCAATTTCCTCAGTTCAATTTCTTCAGTCTATTTGTCTTCATCCTGTGTTATCCTGTGTTTACGCTTCTGTACTCTGTGCCTGTCTTCATTTCATCATGATGACTATGCTTGTATTCTGTTATGTTTACTTTTGAGTACTCATTCCGCTGCTGGTAGTTCTTCGCTAAGGAATTACCTCACCAGCAAATTCCTCGGTGAAGAATTTCATAAAAATCGACTATTCACCCCCCCCCACTAGTCGATATAACGCACTTTCATCAGTCAATTTCCTCAGTGATAGAGACGAAGTTCTTCTGGTCTCTAAGGAATTTGTCCTGACTGAGGAGTTAGGAATTCGTCAGTGCGGATTGCCTACACAGTGAGGAACATGATAGCCCTGAGGATTTTGCTACTTAAAATTCCGACCATTGTTGTGCTATGCGCCAGCTGTCCCAAAATATCTATCCACCTAACGGTCATATCATTGAAGGGCATTTATGTCTTATCATGTCGGGCTGCTCCCTAGGCTATAAATAGCCGCCCCCTACAACCACTAGCTGGTTGGCTGCTCCGAGAGAAACTGACACTTGTCATTTGAGAGCAACCCATCCTCTGAGGACTTTGAGCGAAAAGCATCAAGTGAGGAAAAAACGAAAACCCAAACCCAAACACCTTCAAACCCCAAGTGATTGAGCATCACTGAAGAGATTGATCCTGCATGGATCCGACGCTTGTTACCTTTGAAGACTGTGCTTCTTCCAGACGGTTAGGCGTCATGGTCTAGAGCATCCAAGAGGAATTGTGGATCGCCGAGTGACCAAGTTTGTGAAGGTTCGGAAGTCACCTGAAGACTTACCACGAGTGATTGGACGAGGTCTGTGTGACCTTAGTTCAAGGAGAATACAATGAGGACTAGGTGTCCTGAGCTGCGTGTTCAGGACTGGGTGTCCGGGACTGTGTGTCCTCGAGTTTAAATACTCAGCCGCTCCAACCAGACGTACAACTGAGACAGCAGTTGGAACTGGTCTACCAAATCATTGTCTTCACCAAGCTTACTGGTTCTATTTTCTCAACTCTTTCATTTCCTCATAATTGTGTTGTGTGCTTGTTCATATCTGTGTTTGAAGACTTTGACTGAAGACTTTCTCAATTTCCTCAGTTCAATTTCTTCAGCCTGTTTGTCTTCATCCTGTGTTATCCTGTGCTTATGCTACCTGTACTCTGTGCCTGTCTTCATTTCATCATGATGACCAAGCTTGTATTCTGTCATGTTTACTTTTGAGTACTTATTCCACTGCTAGTAGTTCTTCGCTAAGGAATTTCCTCACCGGCAAATTCCTTAGTGAAGAATTTCATAAAAATCTCCTATTCACCCCCCCCTCTAGTCGATATAACACACTTTCAATTGGTATCAGAGCAAGGTACTCCCTTGTTCTGTGTGATTTTGGTTTAACCGCCTGGAGTTTTAGTTATGTCGACCGCAGGTATGATCAAGGTCTCTGCTGGGTGTCCTACCTTCGATGGGACAGACTACCCCTACTGGAAGAATAAGATGCGAATGCATCTTGAAGCAATTGATAACGATCTCTGGTATGTTGTGGAAAATGGTGTTCCCTCAGTCACACCTTCTCTGAATGATGCTAATGTGAAGAGATTCAAGCAACTCGACTCTCAAGCGAAGAATATCATATGTGGCCATCTGAGCAAAGGACAGTATGGCAGAGTGAGTGCTTTGGAGACAGCGAATCTTATCTGGGACAGGTTGTCCAAAGTGAATGAAGGAGTCTCAACTCAGCGTGACTCTCGAGCTGATGTTCTTCGCAATCTCTTCAACCGCTTCAAAAGACTCGACAATGAAAATGTTCAACAAACCTTCGATCGCCTCACTGACATCTCAAATGAGCTTCAAGCACTTGGTGCCACTGACATCACCGACCATGAGGTGGTGAAGAAATTGCTGAGATCGCTTGATTCCTCATTTGACACTCTGGCATTGATGATACAAGAACGTGCTGATTACAAGTCACTTGATCCCGCTGATATTCTCGAGAGGCTAAATACTCATGAGTTCCAACTTGCTGAAAAGAGAGATCTCTATGGTTCAAGCTATGGCAGAACACGTGCACTGAAGGCCAAGGCAGTATCTGAGTCCGAAGATGAAGACTCTGGTAGCAGCCTTGGTGATCCTAAAGAACTAAGCCATGATCTGGCTCTGCTTGTGAAGAAGTTCCAAAAGTTCTCAAGACGTGGTCGCCTTGGAAGACCCTCAAGGAGCAGTGATTCCTCATCCAGTGACTACAAGAGGAGGCTCTGCCACAAATGCAAGAAGCCTGGACATTACAAGATTGTCCTCAATTGGAAAAGGAATCAAAGAAGAAGAAATACAAGGATTACAGTTCTGATGATGCTAAGAAAAAGAAGAAATCCAAAAAATCCTCATCATCAAAATCCTCAAAGCCTTCATATCACAAGAAGAGCAGCTCCAAGAAGGCGAGGGCATTCATTGGCAAGGAAATGGACTCTGAGGCTGAATCTGAAGAAAATGATGAAGAGGAGTCATCTAAGGAGTCCGAATCCAGAGTGGCGAGCCTTGCTCTCGCTATTGTATTCGTCAGCAAGTCTATCTTCAACACTGAAGAAAATGACCTCACCAACAAGGCTGGTGAAGGGAATGATGACTATGCTCCCACCTATTGCTTCATGGCAAAGGGTGCCAAGGTACTCAAATATACCTCATCTGAATCAAGTGAGAATGAATCTGATGAAAACCTTAAGCCCAGCTATTCTAAACTTGCTAAGATTGCAGTAAAACAACAAAGGGCTTTAGAAAAGGTTCAAAACATGCTAGACAAAAGTGATGACATGTTGTGTGAAGAAATGGGTCGCACTGAAACTTTGACTGAAAATCTTCAGAGACTTCAGTCCAAGCTTGACAAACTTCAAAGTCATCATAACACTCTCTTATCGGATCACGAGAAGCTTTCTTATGAATTTCTTCAAAGAAAGCAAGACCTTGAGAAGCTAAGAGTGAGTTATGAAGATCTTCAGAAGGAGCGCGATTCATTACTTGCTCAACAAATCAGCGCTTCTCAGGAAGAATTTGTTCCTCCATGCTTGAAGTGCATTGAACGTGAATCTGCTAATTCTTCACCTGAATGTTCAAATGCTGCTAATGTTACAAATTCTTCACATGCCTCTGCTATCACTAATTCCTCATCTGAGGACATTGCTAGTATCACTGATGATTCAGGGCTGAAGGAATTGTACATGACAGGCATGTACAAAAGCCTCAAAGGGCATCAGGCTCTTTGTGATGTGCTTAAAAAGTAGATCCTCAATAGGAACCCTAGGAAAGAGGGTATTGCCTTTGAGAGGAAACTCAATGCTGATGGTACATATTGGAAGCCTGAGCAGTACCCCAAAACTACATGCGTTGCTGCAAAGGGACCTCCAGTTGATCCATCTAACTTATCTGGATTTGCATGTGAATCTCCTCATTCTGATGATGAGTCAATTGACTCCAACTATAAACTGTTCAAAAATCAGAATGGTGAAGTATTTGCTAGATATGTTGGCACTAACTGCAGGAACGGTCCCCCTATGAAGAAAATATGGGTTCCCAAAAGATGCCTTGAAAATCTTCAGGTGAATGTCATCATGACGCCACCTGTGAAGAATAGGAACCCCAGATCAAATTCTTCATATGGATCCAAGTCCTCAAACAGACCAGACTCCTCACATGGATCATATTCCTCATATGGATCAAAGTCCTCATATGAACATCATCGTGCTAACCCGTCTGTTTCGCAGGGAAGATTTAAGGATTATGGATATGTACATTATTCTTCAAATCATTATGTCCATAAGTCCTCGAAGAATTTCTCTGCTTACTCTTATGCTTACTCTAACCCATCTTATGTGAAACGAAATGGACTGGCTTCTATCCATCCTTCTCGTATGGAGCTCGCATAATGATGAACTCTTTGCCACCCCTTCAGATGTGGGTGGTGAAGAAAAAGAACTAATCTCTTCTGCAGGGTCAGGTCTCTAGACGTACGTAATCGTCTGAAGAATTTGCTGGACACCTGAGTATGCCTGATTGGACGTAGGCTAATCATGAAGAAATGAACTTTCATTTCTCACGTCCTCATACTGCTTTATCTGTTCTTCTGCTTGATGAAATTGATCTGATGAATTGATGCCATATTCTTCACTGATGAAGTATATGAGTTTGTAAGCTGCACTAATTCATCTGCAGGATGATCAACCCAAAGCCACTGAGTGGGTCCTCGATAGTGGATGTACAAATCACATGACTGGTGACAAGAATCTATTGATGGATGATCCATTATCTTCGTCGCATCTGAAGCATATCATCTTTGCTGACAAAGGCAAAAGTCAGGTATTGGGTCTAGGTAAGGTTGCGATCATAAAGGATCGACACATGGACAAAGTCATGCTTGTTGAGTCCTTAGGATACAACCTTATGTCTGTCTCAATGCTTTGTGATCTTGATATGGTTTTTGTCTTTGGCAAGTATCGTTGTGCTGTGGTTATGGAAGCTGACAATTCCAAAGTCTTCGAAGGCTTTAGGAGAGGAGACCTGTATATTGTTGATTTCTCTATAGGATCACAACCAGCCGTGTGCTTACTTGCAAAAGCTTCAGAAGGCTGGCTCTGGCATCGACGACTTGGTCATGCAGGCATGAGGAATTTGCATACGCTTGCGAAGAAGAAGCATGTCATTGGTATTGAGAATGTCAAATTCCTCAAGGATCACTTATGTGGAGCCTGTGAAGCTGGAAAGATGACCAAGGCCAAGCATCCAGCGAAGACTATCATGAACACTACTCGACCATTTGAATTGCTTCACATGGATCTCTTCGGTCCTAATCATTATTCTGCTGTTTCAAATGAAGCATCTCAATATGGCTTTGTTATTGTTGATGATTATTCTCGATACAGCGAAGACTATCATGACCACTACTCGACCATTGTTACTTACAAACATGAAGTGCAGGAAATCTTCAAACGATTTTCCTCGAGGGCTTCAACCAACTTTGGAGTGAAGATCAAGCACATCAGAAGTGACAATGGCACTGAGTTTAAGAATTCTGGTCTCGATGACTAACTTGATGAACTTGGTATTACTCATGAGTTATCTGCTCCTTACACTCCTCAGCAGAACGGCGTCGTGGAGCGCAAGAACAGGACTCTTGCTGAGATGGCTCGCACTATGCTTGATGAATACAAAATGCCTCGTCGATTCTGGATTGAGGCAATTGACACTGCGTGCCACATCATCAACAGAGTATATCTTCACAAATTCTTCAAGAAGACTGCCTATGAACTCCTCACTGATAAGAAACCCAATGTAAGTTATTTCAAAGTCTTCAGTGCTAAATGTTGGATTAGAGATCCTCATCACAACTCAAAATTTGCATCGAAAGCACATGAAGGTTTTATGCTTGGTTACGGAAAGGACTCGCACACCTACAGAGTCTTCAACAACGTTCTTCACAAGGTTGTTGAAACTGTAGATGTGCGGTTCGATGAAACTAATGGCTCGCAAAGAGAGCACCTACCTACTGTGATAGATGAACCAACACCTGAGGAAACAATCAAGTTCAAGGCTACTGAGGATGTCATTCCTACTGAAGAATCTGCTGAAGAATTCATTCCAGAACATGAAGAACGTCGAGCTAATGCACCTGAAGAAAATACTGAAGAAAATGGTGCTGAAGAAAATGCTAATCAAATTCTTCAATGACAACCAGCTCATCCTCGCATTGCAAAAGAAGTGCAAGTTGAAAAGATCATCAATGACATCAAAGTGTCAGGTCCTCTCACACGCTCAAAAGCTTCACATTTATCTAACTTTTGTGGGCACTATGCTTTTGTCTCTATTACAGAGCCCACTAAGGTAGATGAAGCATTTCTGGAGCCTGAGTGGATTCAAGCCATGCAAGAAGAACTATATCAGTTCGAGCTCAACAATGTCTGGGAACTGGTCAAATGTCTAGATCCTCGCAAGCACAATATCATCGGCACAAAGTGGATCTACTGCGACAAGCAAGATGAAAATGGCCTTATGGTGAGGAATAAGGCATGGCTTGTAGCTCAAGGCTACACACAGGTTGAAGGAATTGATTTCGATGAAACTTTTGCACCTGTTGCTAGACTTGAGGCTATTCGCATATTACTTGCTTATGCTAACCATCATGATATCACTTTATATCAAATGGATGTGAAAAGTGCATTCCTCAATGGTAAGCTTGAGGAAGAAGTATATGTTGCTCAACCCCCAGGTTTTGAAGATCCAAAGAAAACTGACAAAGTCTTCAGACTCAACAAGGCCCTCTATGGCCTCAAGCAGGCCCCGCGGGTGTGGTATGATACTTTGAAGGAATTCCTCATGACGAAAGGCTTCAAACCCGTTTCACTCGACCCTACTCTTTTCACTAAATCTTATGATGGTGAATTGTTTGTGTGCCAAATATATGTTGATGATATTATCTTTGGCTGTACTGACCAACGTTATAGTGATGAATTTGCCTATATGATGAGTGAAGAATATCAAATGTCTATGATGGGAGAGTTGAAATTCTTCTTAGGTCTTCAAATTCGTCAACAACGCAATGGCATATTCATATCTCAAGAGAAATACCTCAAGGATATACTGAGGAAATTCGGCATGCAAGATTGCAAAGGCGTCAAAATTCCTATGCCCACAAATGGCCATCTGTGCACTGATGAAAATGGTATTGACTTCGATCATAAGGTATACCGCTCCATGATTGGTTCTTTATTGTACTTATGTGCATCTAGGCCAGATATAATGCTTAGTGTTTGCATGTGTGCCCGATTTCAAGCTTCACCGAAGGAATCACACCATAAGGCTGTGAAGCATATTCTTCGATATCTAGCTCACACACCAACACTTGGATTATGGTACCCCAAGGGCTCGGCTTTTGATCTTGTTGGATATTCTGACCCTGACTATGTTGGTGATCGTGTGGACCGCAAGTCAACATTTGGTACATGTCATTTCCTCGGACGATCTTTGGTCTGTTGGTCCTCGAAGAAACAGAACTGCGTATCACTATCTACTGCTGAAGCTGAGTATATTGCCGCTGGTTCTTGCTGTGCTCAATTGCTATGGATGAAGCAAACTCTCAAGGACTACGGCGTCAACATGAAGAATGTGCCTCTCTACTATGACAATGAGGGTGCCATCAAGATTGCTCACAACCTAGTTCAGCACTCGAAGACAAAGCACATTCAGATTCGTCATCATTTTCTTCGTGATCATGTGTTGAAGGGCGACATTTCTATTGAGCATGTGAAGACTGAAGAACAACTAGCCGATATCTTCACAAAGCCCTTGGATGAGAAGAGATTTAGCAAGTTGCGGTGTGAGCTAAATATCCTAGAATCTTCGAATGTTCTTTGAAAAGGACACTCATCCTAACACTTATGCAAAACTGATGACTTAGATGTGCAACACATGAAGAAACGTTTTTCTTCAATCAATGAAGAATAACACTCTTAGTGTGAAGAAATTAATGAATAATTTGATACTCAGAACCCTACGATAATTGTACGCGGTGTCTGAAATCATCATTCTTATACGGTGGGTCACGCCACCACCAAAAGTTGAAATTCCTCAATTATTCATATTCTTCAACTTTGCATTGTCTTCACTGTTTCCGTCGTTTTTCTTCATTGGCTATATATATATATATATATATATATATATATATATATATATATATATATATATATATATATATATATATATATATATATATATATTAGTTTATGTCCTCTACAGCATTCACTTATTGCTAATTCTTCAAGTTGGTTTTTTCTGCTAAGTGAATGTGATCGGACCCTTCCCCTCTATGCTATACTCAACCAAATCTGTTCACAAATTCTTCATGTGCGTTCTATTTGAAACTCGTTCAAAATCTTCACTGTGTCCTTGTCAGCTGAAGAAATTGCGAACGGAACTTTAAAACCTATCTTATCTAAATTTTCGGCTTTGCCGCTCAAACCGTTCCGCATCCCACGATATACTTATCCACTCACCCATGATCTAACACGATCTCCACCTCTCACTACGTGGGTGACACATGTCATGCGAATGAGAAGGGTCAGGGGCACGTTCGTCCAATTTCTTCGGGCGAGCAGTTTTTCACTGTGGCTATAAATACCCCTACGCCCCTTCCTCACTTCTTTTACTCCCCTCGACCACTCTCTCTAGCTCGAGCTTCTCAAACCCTAGTGCCGCCGCTACTTCATCGCCGCCGGTGAGGAAGAGCTTCACTGCCTCGACCTCGTCGCCGACGTACTCGCGCCGACCACAAAAATCTTCACTCCGCCGCCGCCGTAGCCATCTTCCTCCGCCAAGTTAGGGCGTGGAAGATCTGAACAGACGAACTTCACATCTCCTCACTCCAGTTCATCGTGTTCTTCGTACAAGGTAATTAAAAGTTACTTTTACTGCCCTCGTTGATTCGAATGATTATCTTCAAAATCTTCAAAGGTGTTTTTCTTCATAGATTCACACACTAAACACCTCACAAGTCATCTGTTCTTAATTCCTTTCTCTAAGCATTATTTTTCTTCAAGATTCCTCAATTGTGTGGATCTTCGATCTATACAACTCTGGAACCTAAGACAAAGAATGCTTAGTGATATTCTTCAAGACTCATCCGGTCAAATTTTCTCAAACTTGTTCCTTTTGGAAAACCCTCTAAGAACGCATATGACCTCTCCAAATTCCTCGCAACTATACTCTGTTCACAGGTACACATGTCAGCTGCTGAATCACTAGGTTCTCATCAACTTAACTCATTTGTAGCGTTCCTCGAAGAAAAGTTTCATTCTTCTTCAGAGAATTCGACTGTTCAAATTCCTCAACTAAAGAAAATGGCTGATAGTAAAAGGCCACAGAAAGGAGGAAAGAAGCCTGAGGTTATGACTGCTCTTGAGATCCTTGATGACATCTATGCAGGGTACTTCACACCTACTGAGGAAACCAAGAATGAGCACAAGGTGCGCATTCAGAAGATAGAGAGGAGATGGGCAAGAGAATGGAGGGAGTACAGATATGTCACTCCTAAGTATATGAAGAAATTCGCACTCAATCCTCCATGCCCAAGAGCTCCATTGGCACCTGGCCAAATCGCTGATCCCACCAGCCTCAAGCGCGGTGAGGACTATCCTGATGAATGGGCCAAGCGCCAAGCCAAGTTGGCTAAGCAAGGCAAAGAAGCAGTGAGGAAATTCAATGAAGACTCTGCTGTTGCTGCTGCCTCTACTGAGGTCTTTGCTGTCAAGCCAAAGAAGGCTATGTCAAAGAAGTCTGCGCGCAAGCAAATGTGTTTCACCAACAGTGCCCTCAAGGCCAAGTTCCTCAGCAAGGCCCTCATGGCCAGAATCCTCAAAGCCCTCACGGCCAATTCCTCATGCTGCTCCTGTTCCGCCAAAGTCCTCAGCTCCTCCGCCAAAGTCCTCGGTAGCTCCGACTAAATCCTCAGCACCTGTGCATCTCACCTCGTGCCAAAGGACTGCAGGCATGTCCATTTCCTCAGGTGTCTCAGCAAGTTCCTCAGCTGCACCAAGTTTGATAGAGGCGAGGGTCCCGATGTTTCGATGAGATGGTGGCTATCATTTTCTGTGGGAGTCGACTTTGACGATCCGACTACGAACGTGCGAGACGTCGCGCCTTAGCAATCGCTAAACCAACTTCCGAGGGTTATTGACCACGCCGGAGCACGATCAACCTGGCCACGAGGGTCTGTTTCCTGCGAGCAAACGAAGAACAAGCAAGAAACTGAGATTGCAATCTGGATATTGCGAATATAAGATGAAAGCTTTATTGATCAAGGTGGGGTTCTGTGACGTCTTGGTCTGGTCGTTGGACACAAACGAAGTACGCGAAGTTGCAGCTATGGCGAACTTTTGATCTAAACAAAACCCAAAGTCTAAACGACGCCCTAAGGGCTGTATATATGGAGGAAGAGGGGGGAATTTTGTGGCCCTTGAGGGTGGGGTCCGAAACCAACCCCTAACTCTTGTTTCCCCACACATACGGACTCTAAAAATATCCTATACTTAAGTATTTCGAAATTACATGGGCCTGGCCCATTAATAAGGTGACGCAGCACCTAGAATAGCCTATGGACGAATATTATGAAGTGGTATCTTGTATATTTCGTCCAAGGCTTCATGCACTCCTTATGGCGGCTTTAAAGTCCTGAAATCATCACTTATAACTCTGTTCTTGATCCCCTTGCGCATGCCATCAACTCCATGTGTGTTCTTGCTCCAATGTTCATCCTTCTCCACTCTAGGCCCTTCATTTGTAAGCAAAACAAATGTATCCAATTTAGGCAGCATCATAATCTCATGAACATTAGAATCATTACCAAGAAACGAAAGTACCTGGTAATTTAATTGGCGTGCGCGAGCTCTAGTAATTGGTCCAGTATATGTAACAGTAGGGGCTGTGGGTGTAACAATGGTATTGATGTCCTCATCATCCTCCCCTTCTTGAAATGAAGTCATCCTCGACGGAAGCGCATCTTCCTCACCCAAATAAGGCTTCAAATCTGCAATGTTAAAAGTGGGACTAACCCCAAAATCTACAGGTAGCTCAAGTTTATATGCATTATCATTTATTTTCTCTAACACCTTAAAAGGACCATCAGCACGTGGCATTAGCTTTGATTTGCGCAGATTAGGAAATCTATCTTTACGCAAATGTAACCAAACAAGATCTCCAGGCGCAAACACAACATGTTTTCTACCCTTATCTCCAGCAAGTTTATATTTAGCATTCATACGCTCAATGTTTTCCTTAGTTAACTCATGCATTTTTAAAATCAATTCAGAACGTTCTTTAGCATCAAAATTAACCTTCTCTGAAGATGGAAGAGGCAACAAATCAATAGGTGCACGAGGTAGGAAACCATACACAATTTCAAAAGGGCACATCTTAGTAGTAGAATGCAATGAACGATTATAAGCAAATTCAATATGAGGCAAGCATTCTTCCCACATTTTCTTGTTATTCTTCAAAACAGCCCTAAGCATAGTAGACAATGTTCTATTGACTACTTCAGTTTGTCCATCAGTTTGGGGGTGACAAGTAGTACTAAAAAGCAGCTTAGTCCCCAACTTAGCCCATAAACATCTCCAAAAGTGGCTAAGAAATTTAGTATCACGATCTGAAACAATAGTATTTGGCACACCATGTAAGCGAATAATTTCACGAAAGAACAAATCAGCAACATTAACAGCATCATCGCTTTTATGACATGGTATAAAGTGTGCCATTTTCGAGAACCTATCCACGACAACAAATATGCTATCCCTCCCCTTCTTTGTTCGAGGTAAACCTAAAACAAAGTCCATAGATATATCCTCCCAAGGAACACTAGGTACAGGCAAAGGCATATATAAACCATGAGGATTGAGTCGTGACTTAGCTCTTTGACATGTAGTGCAGCGAGCAACAAAACGCTCAACATCCCGTCTCATCTTTGGCCAAAAGAAATGTGTAGCAAGTATATCCTCCGTCTTCTTGACGCCAAAGTGTCCCATTAATCCTCCTCCATGCGCCTCCTGCAACAACAAAAGACGAACGGAGCTAGCTGGAATGCATAGCTTGTTAGCACGAAACACAAATCCATCGTTAAGAACGAACTTGTTCCAAGTTCTCCCTTCCTTACAATTCTGCAATACATCTTTAAATTCAGCATCATGAACATATTGATCTTTGATGGTCTCCAAACCAAATATTTTAAAGTCAAGTTGTGAAAGCATAGTATAACGACGAGACAAGGCATCAGCAATAACATTTTCTTTACCCTTCTTGTGTTTAATGACATAAGGGAAAGTCTCAATGAATTCAACCCATTTAGCATGTCTACGGTTCAGTTTTGCTTGACTTTTAATGTGTTTCAAAGATTCATGATCAGAATGTATAACAAATTCCTTGGGCCATAAATAATGTTGCCATGTTTCTAAGGTCCGAACAAGAGCATATAATTCTTTATCATAAGTAGAATAGTTCAGACTAGGCCCACTCAATTTTTCAGAAAAGTATGCAACAGGTTTTCCATCTTGTAATAACACACCTCCTAATCCAATTCCACTAGCATCACATTCAAGCTCAAAAGTCTTATTGAAATTAGGAAGTTGGAGTAAAGGAGCATGTGTCAACTTATCTTTCAATACCGTGAAGGCTTCTTCCTGTGCGATACCCCAAACAAAAGGCACATCCTTCTTTGTAAGCTCGTTGAGAGGTGCAGCAATGGTGCTGAAATCTCTCACAAAACGCCTATAGAAACCAGCGAGGCCAAGGAAACTCCTCACTTGTGTGACCGTTTTGGGCTGCGGCCAACTCTCAATAGCTTCAATCTTGGCTTTATCAACTTCAATTCCCTGTGGAGTAACAACATAGCCAAGAAAAGATACTCGGTCGGTGCAAAAGGTGCACTTTCCAAGGTTTCCAAACAAACGTGCATCACGTAGAGCAATAAAAACAACACGTAAATGTTCCAAATGTTCCTCCAAAGATTTGCTATAAATCAATATGTCATCAAAGTAAACTACCACAAATCGTCCAATGAAAGCACGTAAAACTTCGTTCATTAACCTCATGAAAGTACTAGGTGCATTAGTTAACCCAAAAGGCATGACTAACCACTCATATAATCCAAACTTAGTTTTAAATGCTGTTTTCCATTCATCTCCCAATTTCATACGAATTTGATGGTATCCACTACGCAAATCAACTTTGGAGAATATTGTAGAGCCACTCAATTCATCAAGCATATCATCTAGCCTAGGAATAGGATGACGATAACGAATAGTAATATTATTTATGCCTCTACAATCAACGCACATACGCGACGTACCATCCTTTTTCGGCACTAAAATGATAGGAACAGCACAAGGACTAAGGGATTCGCGTATATAACCTTTGTCGAGCAGTTCTTGTACTTGACGCATAATCTCCTTCGTCTCCTCTGGATTGGTACGGTATGGTGCACGGTTGGGTAGCGAAGCACCGGGAATTAAGTCAATTTGATGCTCAATCCCTCGAATAGGTGGTAATCCCGGTGGCACGTCTTGTGGAAAGACGTCAGCGAACTCCTGCAAAATGTTAGTGACAGCAGGGGGCAAAGAGGAAGGCACGTCCTCGAATGAAAATAATGCCTCTTTGCACACAAAGCATAGCAAACAGATTTGCTGAAATCTAGCTCATCAATATCAGATTTGGTGGCAAGTAAACATGCACTTTTCAATTTAATTTCAGAAACAACATAGATGGTTTATTATTAGACTTCATTTGGTGCTCAAATTCTTTTGCCACAATCTGATTTTCACTCTTATTTGTCTCCTGTTTTGCTTTATTAGCTCTATTAATATCATCTTTCAAAATGGAATCAGGAGTCATAGGAAGCAAAGTAATATTTTTATCGTTATGAACAAGAGTATACTGATTGTTTCTACCATGGTGTACAGAATTTTTATCAAATTGCCATGGTCTACCAAGTAATAAGGAACATGCTTGCATAGGTACCACATCACAATCAACATAATCAGCATATGTAGAGATACTAAAATGCACACGAACAGTACGTGTTACCTTAACCTTGCCGCTGTTGTTGAACCATTGGATGTAGTAAGGATGTGGATGTGGTCTTGTGGTGAGAGATAGCTTCTCCACCATCTCCATGCTAGCCAAGTTATTGCAGCTCCCTCCATCTATGATCACGCGAACAGAACGTTCCTTCACAACTCCCTTTGTATGGAACAAATTATGCCTCTGATTTTGCTCAGCTTGTGTAACCTGCACACTCAAAACACGTTGAGCAACTAAACATTCATACCTGTCAGCATCTTCAGGAGCCATGTATTGCGTCTCATGATCAGAATCGTCTCCACCATGTTCGTCACGTGTAATAAGAGCCAAAGTCTCCTCATCATAGTCACTAGCAGACTCATACCCACCATCCTCAGTAACAATCATCACACGCTTAGATGGGCATTCTCTCGCATAATGACCTCCACCCTTGCAACGTCGACAAATAATATCATGTGTTTGCCCTGTTGATGCCATGGATGAAGAAGAGCTCTTTGCAGGTCCAGAAGGTGTGCTCTTGGCAGATAGTGGTGATTGTGCCTGCTTTATTGTATCACGGTTGGAGGTGGCAGCCAATGGAGGCGCCGGTGTAGCAGAACGTGTGGAAGTAGATGATGCACGTGGTGTCCATGATGAAGGTCGACCTGCAGAAAAGTTAGTCCGCGCCAATGCCTGTCGATCCTGCACTTCACGTTCAGCTTTACAAGCAAGATGGAATAAACAAGTGATATTAGTATACTCCTTATACTCCAGAATCGTCTGAATATCTCTATTTAATCCACCCATAAAACGTGCAAGCATAGCTTCATTCTCCTCAACAATACCACATCTAATCATGCCAGTTTGTAATTCCTGATAATATTCTTCTACAGAATTTTTTCCCTATCTTAACCGCTGCAATTTTTGAAGTAATTCACGTTGATAATATGGTGGAACCCAACGAGTACGCATAGCAGTTTTCAAAGCAGCCCAAGTAGCCGGAATAGGAAATAATCTACAATGCTCAGACCACCAAACACATGCAAAACTAGTGGATGCACAAACAGCAGCAAGAACACGTCTCTCCTCGGGATATTGTAAACATGTAAATCGTTGTTCAGTTTCTAACTCCCAAGTAAGATATATATCAGGAACATATCTACCCTCAAATGGTGGAATATTCAATTTTAGTTTAGGGAGATGGTCATGATCTCGTACCTGAGGGTGAGCCCTACCATTGCCATTATTTGCATGTGGACGACCTGGTGGTTGTTGTGCTGGTGGTGGCACGTAGTTCTGATTTTGATCAACCTCATCCTCATAATCTCCCACATAATCATCCTCCTCCACATCAGCAGTAGGAGCCACAGAAGTATCAACAGCAGCACCAGCAGTTTGGCCCGACTGAAGAGGGATACGGCTCGCTCGGCGGAGGGCTGTTTCCCGACGTGGAGGTAGTCGGTGTTGTTGCTGTTGTTGCAGAGGTGCAGCAGGAGCAGCCGGTGGTGGTGGTCGAAAACGCGAAAGCAATTCAGCAAACTTGTTATCGAGCTTTGTTTCAAACGTCTTCTCCATGCCATCTATCTTCTCCATGGCCTCTTCAAATCTGTTTATCACATCTTGCACCTGTACACTCATCATTTGCTGAAACGTATCATGAAGCTCCTTGTTCGTCAAGTTCTCCCAGTCAGTCTCGTCGGATTGTGATCCTGGCATGGTTAGCAGCAATAGAAACACACAAGAATATGATCCTATAGACTACTAACAAGTGGTGGTGGTGGCGGGAGTCACAAATCCGTCAAGCAAATCTCAAATTCTTACCAGTTCTTACCCAGCAGCAGGCGGTGATCGGCAACCGTTATAGTCAAAACTCTCAAAAGCTTGGATAGAGCGATTGCCAGGGAGAGTCAAACGCACGACGTAGATGTATGTGGAGCTGGGAAGGCTTATAGTATGGTAGCAAAAAGGGTCAGCAATAATCAATTCAGAGATGCAAAGTTGAATAAACGCTCAACGACGATACTGTGCTGGTCCTAGGCTAGACCGTGCTAGAGACGCGAGCCTAGAACACTAACAAAATCACGGCGCTGCACGTAAATAAGGGAAAAGCACACTCTGGAACTATTTTTTTTGCTCTCTTTTTTTGCGCTCCTCTTTTTTTTTGCGAAAAATCACTATAATGGTGAGTGTCTCAAAACTCTTCCCTCGTCAAACTGATAGGATGGGCACGAAATATTTTTTTCACTTTTTTTTTCAGAAATCAAGGCAGCGACGACGAAAAAGTGCGACAAAATCACTATGATGGCACGTGGCTCAAAAGACTCAGAAAAGCCTAAAAATAGGATAGGGAAAAAAATTTGCCCGTGAAAATTTTGGCCTAAAAACTGCCCGAGGGTCTCTAGACTCTTTTTTTTCCGAGACCTACGCAGGCAAGGAAACACGAATCGGAATTTAGATTGATCTCAAGAACAAACCTAATATGAGAAGAACTCGGATTGGTGGTGGATATATGGTTGTGGTATATGGCAGCGGTGGTGGTATATGGTAGCGGTGGTGGTATATGGATAGAGATTGGTGGTGGTATATGGATACGGATTGGTGGTGGTATATGGATATGGATTCAGAGCGGTGACGGATAAGCAAAAGTGGTAGATGGGCGATGATGATGGTGCGGCGGCGGCGTGACAACTTATGACCAGAACTCGAAACTCTAAAAGACTAGACTCTAAGACCAGCAACTTGACACGACGATGCAACCGCAAATTCAACAAAGCAAAAACCCTAAAAAGATTATGCAAAGGCTCGGATTGGTTCGGATATGATGAACTAACCCTAAAAAAATTTGTGGCTTTTTTGTGGACTGTAGGTATGAAGAACAGATTCGATCTAATCTACGAAAAACTGTAAAATCTCACCGAGCAACCTGGAAATTTGATACCACTTGATAGAGGCGAGGGTCCCGATGTTTCGATGAGATGGTGGCTATCGTTTTCTGTGGGAGTCGACTTTGACGATCCGACTACGAACGTGCGAGACGTCGCGCCTTAGCAATCGCTAAACCAACTTCCGAGGGTTATTGACCACACCGGAGCACGATCAACCTGACCACGAGGGTCTGTTTCCTGCGAGCAAACGAAGAACAAGCAAGAAACTGAGATTGCAATCTGGATATTGCGAATATAAGATGAAAGCTTTATTGATCAAGGTGGGGTTCTGTGACGTCTTGGTCTGGTCGTTGGACACAAACGAAGTACGCGAAGTTGCAGCTATGGCGAACTTTTGATCTAAACAAAACCCAAAGTCTAAACGATGCCCTAAGGGCTGTATATATGGAGGAAGAGGGGGGAATTTCGTGGCCCTTGAGGGTGGGGTCCGAAACCAACCCTAACTCTTGTTTCCCCACACATACAGACTCTAAAAATAGCCCATACTTAAGTATTTCGAAATTACATGGGCCTGGCCCATTAATAAGGTGACGCAGCACCTAGAATAGCCTATGGACGAATATTATGAAGTGGCATCTTGTATATTTCGTCCAAGGCTTCATGCACTCCTTATGGCGGCTTTAAAGTCCTGAAATCATCACTTGTAACTCCGTTCTTGATCCCCTTGCGCATGCCATCAACTCCATGTGTGTTCTTGCTCCAATGTTCATCCTTCTCCAAGCTAGGCCCTTCATTTGTAAGCAAAACAAATGTATCCAATTTAGGCAGCATCATAATCTCATGAACATTAGAATCATTACCAAGAAACAAAAGTACCTGGTAATTTAATTGGCGTGCGCGAGCTCTAGTAATTGGTCCAGTATATGTAACAGTAGGGGCTGTGGGTGTAACAATGGTATTGATGTCCTCATCAAAGTTCCTCAGCTGGCCCCTCACTGCTGAAGACAAAGTCAATTGCTGGACGCGGTCCTCGACCAAGTCCTTAAAAGAAGCAAGTCGCTTTCCAAGTACCGTCTGATGAAGACGAAGCTGATGATGATGAACTTGCAGAAATCATCAGAGACAGGCAAGTCAGGGCCGCTAGAGCCAAGGGAACAAATGTGCCACTACTCTTGGATACCAAGTTGATCCTCGAATACATTGATGTTTGGCACAAGGACCCCAACACTCCCATGCCTGATTTCAAGCTGACTCCTGGTCAAAGTCACATGCTGACTCACTTCATACAAGAAGAGAAGTGGAAATTTGAACAGGGTAGGAGAGTGAAGAAAGCGCAGTACAAGAAAGAGCGCTTTCTGAAGCAAAACATTCTGAAGCATTCACCTGAAGAACTTGTCGCTCTCCAATCAGAAATCAAGAAACTGAGTGATGAATTTGATCACTATTATGCTGACTGGCTGGGAGCCAAAGTCAAATTTGTAAAGATAACAGAACAGTTCTCCTCCAATGTTGCAGCCCCAACGCAACAGGAAATTCCTCAGGCCGAAGCATCTGCTCAGCCTACTGAAGAAAATGCCAGCACCGCTGATGACAATCAGGCTGCTGAAGAAAATGTGAGTTTCAGGGCTGATGACTGCATTCCAGCCACTGAAGAAATTGCCAGGGCACCCACTAGTGGTGCGCCTGAAGAAAATGAAGAAAATCAACCAGATTCCTCAGCTGCTCCTGCGCCTACTTCAACTCCAATCCTTCCATCTGCATCAGATGTGAAGAAGACCAAGGCTGTAGAGCATGCTGTAGTGAAGAAAAGGAAAGCATCAGCTGCTTTAGATTCTTCAGCTCCGAAGAAGATGAAGCCTACGACAAGTTCATTTGCAAATCCCATTGATGTTGTTCCCATCTCAACCAGGCCATCAAAGGACCTTGTTCCTTTTGATGAAGAATATGTGATCCCCAGCGGATCTGATGAAAAACTCCTTCTGTTGCTTCGTCAGAGCAGATTGATGAAGAAATTGAAGTGGATGTGATCCCTTCAACACCTGTCATCTCCTCGCCCATGCCTCAGTTCACCGCTGAAGAGGCTGGCGTTAAAGAAATGGAAGATAAAGATGTGGACGTTGGCTGCTCCACACCAGTAATGAGTGATGAATTCTGGGAAAGTCAGCATCCAAACTCTCCAATGTTCACCCCTCTACAGCAAATTCCTCAGTCCCCCACACAAACTGTTCACATGGGCTCTGAAGAAACTCATCCCATTGCATCTGTCCATGAGGAAATTCCAGCCACTACCGCTGAAGAAAATGTTGCAGCTGAACAACTAAAGACGCAGACTGCCACTGAGGAGGAACCAGAAATTCCTCAACCTGAAGAACCTGCGATTGAGATTCCTGAGGTTGTGATGCAACTCACTGACACTCCTCTGCCGAAGCCAAAGGATCCATTCTCACGCAAGCAAAAGTTCAAGGCTGGTGATTTCTTCGGCGAGCATGTATTCTTCGAAGACTACAACCCCTATAGCTCTGCTCGTATTAGGGAGAGGCGTTTCTAGACTGCTAGTCAAGCAAATTTCTATTCCTTAGTGTTGTTCAACAAGGAGAAAATCTTCTACCATGAGCATATTCCTCACGTGGATATGGAATCGCTGCCGTGCTTCGCACCAGTCCTCAGTGTTCTTCACGACGCTGGACTGCTAAACTTTTGCTCTGACATCTGCGATTGGAATGAAGAACTGATTCTTCAATTCTATCAACGTTGCACATCATAGGAGATGCTGAAGATGTGAATTCATGGGTGCTGGACTGGATGTCTGAAAATACTCACTACACTGCACCAGCCTCTGAATTGCTTCGTGCTCTATCACTCAGTCCTCCCCTTGAAGAAGCTCGCTGCATCTACAGTGAACCTGAGCTCACACATCATTACATGAAGGTGCTGATGAAACCTTTGAAGTCAGGTCAAGCACCAAGAACCAAATTCCTCGTGAAGGAATTGCTTTACGTGCCCAGAACTGTCTATCGTGTTCTTACGAGGACAATCAGTCCTATCAAAGGCCACGACTCATCTGATGAGGAAATTGTTGGCATCATGAAGAATCTGGTATTCAACATCGTTCATGGCATTCCTGTCAATTATCACGATTTCTTCATGAGGACTATGGCAAATGTTGCACTGTCTCCGTTTGAGCTGAAACCTTATGCACCTTGGATTATGAGATTCCTCAGGACAAGGTCTTCACTCAACTACAAAGCTGATTTCCAGAATCACCTCAGCTACTTGCCCCCAATTTAAGTCCTCAAGCAGACATATTCCTCAATTGATGGAAAGGGCAAGGCACCAGCTGTAATAGATGAAGGCATTCGTTCATTGGATGGTCAGTTTTGCAAAGCTGCATCTTATTCCACCAATGATGACTCTGCCACACATGACTCTACCAATGCACCCAAGTCTGCTCCTCAAGCCACTGCTCCGCGCGTGATGACTGACCGTGAACTTCTGCTTAGTCTTCACCGGAAGGTGGATCGAAATCACAAATGGGTTAAGCGTCAGTTTGGTTCACTTCTTCACAACATGACTGCCACACATAATGTAGTGAAGAAAAACCATTACTACCTCCATCAAGTCTTCGGTCGCACCTGGGCAATCCTGTCACATCTGTATGGTGAAGACGATCTAAAGAAAATGGGTCTCAAAGAAGACTTTGAATGGTCTGCACCTCCACCAAAGAAATTCAAGAAGGTCAAGGTTCCTTCTCTGGTAGCCAGCTCATATTCTTCATCGCGCGACACTGATGAACATGAAGACTTGGACGACACTGCGGCAGGCCCTACTACAACAAACGACCCCAACAACGCTGGCACTCCTTCATCAACTTGATATTCTTCAGGGGAGTTAGTCCTCATATTCGATCCTTTTGGTCATTTGATGACAAAGGGGGAGAATTTTGAGTTAGTCTTCAAGCGGGTCTTTCTATATGGGTGTTTTTTTTTGTTAAGTTACAACTCTCGTTCTTCTGAGAGTTTATTGGATCGAGTTGTGATCTTAAACCCAATGGTGCTCTGATACTTTTCAGACATTTTTCCGCATGCTTATTCCTCGTTAAATATTATTGCACGCATGCTGAATTACATCAGTCACCATATTTCATCATGCATTTCAAATTCTTCACTGTTATATGTCAAATGCATGTATGAATTACAAGATATAGGGGGAGATCTCCATGATTCAATTCTTCAAGTGTGCGTTGCTTCAAAAGCAAATTCCTCACTATGCACATCTTCAGGGGGAGTTCTTCTATATCTTGCAATCAAATTCCTCAATAACAATACTAACACTTCATATGTTTATCCCCGTTGAAAACTTAACCTATATTGTCATCAATCACCAAAAAGGGGGGAGATTGTAAGTGCATCTAGTGCCCCTTAGTGATTTTGGTGTATTGAAGACTTATAGGTTAAGGGACTAATGCGTTTGTGAGTGTACACAGGTCTATAAGTCTATGAGGAGTTTGATATTTACAGAGAAAGTCGACCCCTAAAAATGAAGTTCTTCTACTGAAGACTTTGGTTTTCTGAAGACTTTGAAAGTGAAGAAATTGGTGTGTCCTTGAAGACTTGGTATTCTTTTGAGGAACATGAAGCATGAAGACTCTTGTTTTCATAGTTTCATTTTCTCTTTCTTGAGTCATAGCAAACACCGTACTGTTAAAGGGGTTCAAGGAAATACTAAGGAAAAATTTCCATATGATGCTCAACTCAAAATCATACACCTACCAATCCCTTCGAGTGAAGCCATTGGAAATCTCATACAGTTCAGTCAATTTCCTCAGTGACAGAGATGAAGTTCTTCTGGTCTATGAGAAATTTGTCCTAACTGAGGAGTTAGGAATTCGTCAGTGCGGATTGCCTACACAATGAGGAACATGATAGCCCTGAGGATTTTGCTACTCAAAATTCCGACCGTTGCTGTGCTATGCGCCAGCTGTCCCAAAATATCTATCCACCTAACGGTCATATCATTGAAGGGCATTTATGTCTTATCATGTCGGGCTGCTCCCTAGGCTATAAATAGCCGCCCCCTACAACCACTAGCTGGTTGGCTGCTCCGAGAGAAACTGACACTTGTCATTTGAGAGCAACCCATCCTCCGAGGACTTTGAGCGAAAATCATCAAGTGAGGAAAAACCGAAAACCCAAACCCAAACACCTTGAAACCCCAAGTGATTGAGCATCACTGAAGAGATTGATCCTGCGTAGATCCGACGCTTGTTACCTTTGAAGACTGTGCTTCTTCCAGACGGTTAGGCATCATGGTCTAGAGCATCCAAGAGGAATTGTGGATCGCCGAGTGACCAAGTTTGTGAAGGTTTGGAAGTCACCTGAAGACTTACCACGAGTGATTGGACGAGGTCTGTGTGACCTTAGTTCAAGGAGAATACGGTGAGGACTAGGTGTCCTGAGCTGCGTGTTCAGGACTGGGTGTCCGGGACTGTGTGTCCTCGAGTTTAAATACTCAGCCGCTCGAACCAGACGTATAACTGAGACAGTAGTTGGAACTGGTCTACCAAATCATTGTCTTCACCAAGCTTACTGGTTCTATTTCCTCAACTCTTTCATTTCCTCATAACTGTGTTGTGTGCTTGTTCATATCTGTGTTTGAAAACTTTGACTGAAGACTTTCTCAATTTCCTTAGTTCAATTTCTTCAGTCTGTTTGTCTTCATCCTGTGTTATCCTGTGCTCACGCTACCTGTACTCTGTGTCTGTCTTCATTTCATCATGATGACCAAGCTTGTATTCTATCATGTTTACTTTTGAGTACTTGTTCCGCTGCTAGTAGTTCTTCGCTAAGGAATTTCCTCATCGGCAAATTCCTCAGTGAAGAATTTCATAAAAATCGCCTATTCACTCCCCCTCTAGTCGACATAACGCACTTTCAATAACACTTCTATTAAAATGCTTAAAGAAGTTATTTTTCCAAGGTCTGGAGTCCCTAGATATTTAATGACTGATGGTGGTTCACACTTTATTCATGGTGCCTTCCGTAAAATGCTTGCTAAATATGATGTTAATCATAGAATTGCATCTCCTTATCACCCACAGTCTAGTGGTCAAGTAGAGTTGAGCAATAGAGAGCTCAAATTAATTTTGCAAAAGACTGTTAATAGGTCCAGAAAGAATTGGTCTAAGAAACTTGATGATGCATTATGGGCATATAGAACTGCATACAAAAATCCTATGGGTATGTCTCCGTATAAAATGGTTTATGGAAAAGCATGTCACTTACCTCTCGAACTAGAACATAAGGCATATTGGGCTATTAAAGAGCTTAACTATGATTTCAAACTTTCCGGTGAGAAGAGGTTATTTGATATTAGCTCACTTGATGAATGGAGAACCCAGGCTTATGAAAATGCCAAGTTGTTTAAAGAAAAAGTTAAAAGATGGCATGACAAAAGGATACAAAAGCATGAGTTTAATGTAGGTGATTTGCTATACAACTCTCATTTAAGATTTTTTGTAGGAAAACTTCTCTCTAAATGGGAAGGCCCCTATGTTATCGAGGAGGTCTATCGTTCCGGTGCCATAAAAATCAACAACTTCGAGGGCACAAATCCGAAGGTGGTAAACGGTCAAATAATTAAACATTATATCTCAGGTAATCCCATAAATGTTGAAACCAATATTATTGAAACTGTAACCCCGGAGGAATACATAAGGGACACTTTCCGGAATGTTTCAGACTCCGAAAAGGAATAGGTATGTGGTGCGGTAAGTAAACCGACTCCAAAACAATTTTTAAGGCAATATTTCTCCGTTTTGGAATATTTAGAAAAATAGAAAAATAAGTAGCAGTCGAGGAAGGACATGAAGGCCCCATGAGGGTGGTGGGCGCGCCCTGCCCCCCTGGGCGCGCCCCCCTACCTCGTGAGCACCTCGTGTGCCCTCCGGACTCCGTTTTCTTGCACGATACGTATTTTGGTGGGTAAAAATTCATTATATAACCTCCCGAAGGTTTTGACTCCCGTATCACGCAATTATCCTCTATTTTCGTTTCGAGCTATCCCGTTGCAGATTAAATCAACATGTCTTCCCAGGATTCGGAAGGAGAAAGCTCTACGGATGATTACTTAGCGAATCCCAAGGTCTATGGAGATGTGGAACACGATGGATGGACCACGGAGGAAGAAGAGGACTATAAACCCAAGGGGAAGGAGGAGACGAGCTCAGATGAAGATGAAGCACCATTACCTCAACCTGGGGACATGCACGTGGAGTTCAAAAAGTCAAGTCTCCCTAATAGGGTAAAGAAACCCAAGTTCGAGTTTATCCCTTTTCGTCTTTTGCAGGAAAATAAGCAGGACCTATGCAAAAATATATTAACCCTGGAGTGGGAGATTGATGATCTGAGGGATCAAAATGTCGTCCTCAAGTGCAAATTAAGGGAGAAGCCTAAGCCATCAACTAAGCCCACATCATCAACAACACCTCTACCGTCTCCTCCAACAAAGAAGAATTGAGTATCTGGGTATGGGCACTCCCCTTGGCAACTGCCAAGCTTGGGGGAGGTGCCCCGGTATCGTATCACCATCACAACTCCTATCTTTATCGTTTTTCTTAGTTCGATCCTATTAGTAGTATCTTGATCTAGTAGAATAAAGTTTATGGCATGATCTAGTTTTGAGTTTTGCTTTTTGATCTCTATGTAATCGAGTCCTTGAGTTATATATAATAAAGATTAGTGTTGAGTCAAGGGCTTGATTATTTTGCCATGATCTTGGGTGAATAAAAGAAAGAAGAAAAGAATAAAAAGAAACAAAAAGTTCATATTGATCTTATTGAGAGTAATGACTTCACATAGAAAGAGTATGATGATTAAAAGTTGTTGGGAGTTGGCAGACATAGCTTTGGTCATTGTTGCAATTAATAAGAAGTAATAAGGAAAGAGGGGTTTTCACATATAGATATATTATCATTGACATCTTTTATGATTGGGAGCACTCATTAAAATATGACATGCTAAAGAGTTGATGTTGGACAAGGAAGACAACGTAATGAGTTATGTCTTTCTTATACCTGAGATAAAGTATGTTGTCATGGTTCCTCTAACTTGTTGAGCTTGCCTTTCCCCCTCATGCTAGTCAAATTCTCAGCACCAAGTAGAAATACTACTTGTGCTTCCAAAATCCCTAAACCAGTTTTGCCATGAGAGTCCACCATATCTACCTATGGATTGAGTAAGATCCTTCAAGTAAGTTGTCATCGGTGCAAAGCAATAAAATTGATCTAAATATGTATGATTGATTGGTGTGGGAGAAATAAGCTTTATACGATCTTGTGATGTGGAAGTAATAAAAGCGACGGACTGCATAATAAAGGTTCATATCACAAGGGGCAATATAAAGTGACGTTCTTTCGCATTGAGATTTTATGCATCCAACCGTAAAAGCGCATGGCAACCTCTGCTTCCCTCTACGAAGGGCCTATCCTTTATTATTATCTTCTACCTTATGTAAGAGTCATGGTGATCTTCACCTTTCCTTTTTCATTTTATCCTTTGGCAAGCTCAGCATGTTGGAAAGAACATGATATATATATATATATATATATATATATATATATATATATATATATATATATATATATATCTAATTGGATGTAGGGGAGCATGAACCATTATTGTTGACATTACCCTTGAGGTAAAAGGTTGTGGGGTAAAACTATAAGCCCCTATCTTTCTCTGTGTCCGATTAAAACTCCGTAACCACAAGTATTGCGTGAGTGTTAGCAATTATGGAGGACTAAATGGTAGTTGAGTATGTGGACTTGCTTTTTAGCTCTGACATAGACTCTTTCCGATGTTATGATAAATTGCAATTGCTTCAATGACTGAGATTATAGTTTGTCGTAGCCCAATAAGGTTTATGATTTATACTTTTGCATTGTGAATAGATCATCACTTGAACATAAATAATCATATGACAAAAGTTATGTATGTTGCTGTTATGAGAATAATCATGATGCCTCATGTCCGTATTTTATTTTTATCGACGCCTCTACCTCTAAACATGAGGACATATTTATTGTTATCGGCTTTTCGCTTGAGGACAAGCGAGGTCTAAGCTTGGGGGAGTTGATACGTCCATTTTGCATCATGCTTTTATATCGATATTTATTGCATTATGGGCTGTTATTTCACTTTATGTCACAATACTTATGGCTATTCTCTCTTATTTTACAAGGTTTACATAAGGAGGGAGAATGTCGGCAGCTGGAATTCTGGGCTGGAAAAGGAGCAAATATTAGAGACCTATTCTGCGCAACTCCAAAAGTCATGAAACTCCATGGAACGTCTTAAAATAAATAAAGAAAAAATCCTCACCAAAGATGAAGGCCAGGGGGCCCACACCCTTCTCACGAGGGTGGGGGGCGCCCCCCTAGGGCGTGCCCCCTACCTCGTGGGCCCCCTGGTGGCTCTCCCACGTCCATCTTCTCCTATATGAAGTCTTTCGATGAGAAAAAAAGAAGGAGGAACTTTTCGGGACGAGACTCCGCCGCCACGAGGCGGAACCTTGGCGGATCCAATCTAGAGCTCCGACAGAGCTGTTCTGCCGGGGATACTTCCCTCCCGGAGGGGGAAATCATCACCATCGTCATCACCAACGCTCCTCTCATCGGGAGAGGGAAATCTCCATCAACATCTTCACCAGCACCATCTCATCTCTAAACCCTAGTTCATATCTTGTATCCAATTCTTGTCTCAAAGTTTGAGATTGGTGCTAGTAGGTTGCTAGTAGTGTTGATTACTCCTTGTAGTTGATGCTCGTTGGTTTATTTGGTGGAAGATCATATGTTCAGATCCTATATGCATATTATTACCCCTCTGATTATGAACATGAATATGCTTTGTGAGTAATTACGTTTGTTCCTGAGGACAAGGGAGAAGTCTTGCTATGAGTAGTCACGTGCATTTGGTATTCGTTTGATATTTTGATAAGATGTATGTTGTCTAGCCTCTAGTGGTGTTATGTGAACGTTGACTACATAACACTTCACCATTATTTGGGCCTAGAGGAAGTCATTGGGAAGTAATAAGTAGATGATGGGTTGCTAGAGTGACAGAAGCTTAAACCCTAGTTTATGCGTTGCTTCGTAAGGGGCTGATTTGGATCCACATGTTTCATGCTATGGTTAGGTTTACCTTAATACTTTTGTTGCAGTTGCGGATGCTTGCAATAGAGGTTAATCATAAGTGGGATGCTTGTTCAAGTAAGAACAGCACCCAAGCACCGGTCCACCCACATATCAAATTATCAAAGTATCGAACGCGGATCATATGAATGTGATGAAAACTAGCTTGACGATATTCCCATGTGTCCTCGGGAGCGCTTTTCCTATTATAAGAGTTTGTTCGAGCTTGTCCTTTGCTACAAAAAGGATTGGGCCACCTTGCTGCACTTTATTTACATTTGTTACTTGTTGCTCGTTACAATTTACCTTATCACAAAACTATCTGTTACCACTTATTTCAGTACTTGCAGAGAATACCTTGCTGAAAACCGCTTATCATTTCCTTCTGCTCCTTGTTGGGTTCGACACTCTTACTTATCTAAAGGACTACGATAGATCTCCTATACTCGTGGGTCATCAGAAAGCTGAGTGATCTTTTAACCGTTAGACTCATTCGGGCCCGACGCCCGAGCACTTTTGCTTGCGTTCTTGAACTCGATGGATTTATCCGAATATTTGCTTTCCTGTTTACCGCATGCTTCGGGTGAACGGGTTTTTTTAACTTAGTTTTTTAACTTAGGCGAAACTGGTTCGCGACTAAGCCCTCGAGTGGGAGGGATGCTCACCATTCGGAGTAGATTTTTAACTTAGGCGAAGCTGGTTCGCGGCTAAGCCCCCGAGTAGGAGGGATGCTCACCACTCGGAGTAGTTTTTAACTTAGGCGAAACGGGTTCGTGGCTAAGCCCCCGAGTTGGAGGGTTGCTCGCCACTTGGAGTAGTTTTTTAACTTAGGCGAAGCTGGTTTCTGGCTAAGCCCCCGAGTGGGATGATTGCTCTCCACTCGGAGTAGTTTTTTAACTTAGGCGAAACTGGTTCATGGCTAAGCCTCCGAGTGGGAGGATTGCTCTCCACTCAGAGTAGTTTTTTACCTTAGGCGAAACTAGTTCACGGCTAAGCCCCCGAGTGGGAGGATTGTTCTCCACCCGAAGTAGTTTTTTAACTTAGGCGAAACTGGTTCGCATCTAAGCCCCCGAGTGGGAGGATTGCTCTCCACTTGGAGTAGTTTTTTAACTTAGGCGAAACTGATTCGCGGCTAAGCCCCCGAGTAGGAGGATTGCTCTCCACTCGGAGTAGTTTTTTAACTTAGGCGAAACTGGTTCGTGACTAAGCCCCCGAGTGGGAGGATTGCTCTCCGTTCAGATTAGTTTTTCTATCTTAGGTGAAACGGGTTCGCGGCTAAGCCCCCGAGTGGGAGGGATGCTCACCACTCGGAGTAGATTTTTAACTTAGGCGAAGCTGGTTTGCGGCTAAGCCCCCGAGTGGGAGGGATGCTCGCCACTCGGAGTAGATTTTTAACTTAGGCGAAGCTGGTTCGCGGCTAAGCCCTCGAGCGGGAGGGATGCTCACCACTCAGAGTAGTTTTTTTAACTTAGGCAAAACGGGTTCGCGGCTAAGCCCCCGAGTGGGAGGGATGCTCGCCACTCGGAGTAGATTTTTAAGTTAGCAAAGCTGGTTCATGGCTAAGCCCCCGAGTGGGAGGATTGCTCTCCACTCGGAGTAGTTTTTTTAACTTAGGCGAAGCTGGTTCACGGCTAAGCCCCCGAGTGGGAGGATTGCTCTCCACTCGGATTAGTTTTTTAACTTAGGCGAAGCTGGTTTGTGGCTAAGCCCCCGAGTGGGAGGATTGCTCTCTACTCGGAGTAGTTTTTTGACTTAGGCGAACCTGGTTTGCAGCTAAGCCCCCGAGTGGGAGGATTGCTCTCCACTCGGAGTAGTTTTTTAACTTAGGCAAAACTGGTTCACGGCTAAGCCCCCGAGTGGGAGGATTGCTCTCCACTCGGAGTAGTTTTTTAACTTAGGCGAAACTGGTTCGTGGCTAAGCCCCTGAGTGGGAGGATCTCCACTCGGAGTAGTTTTTTAACTTAGGCGAAACTGGTTCGCGGCTAAGCCCCCGAGTGGGAAGATTGCTCTCCACTCGGAGTAGTTTTTTAACTTAGGCGAAAACGGGTTCCGCAGCTAAGTCACTCACTGGGGGATTTGAACACATGTTTATGTGAGAACAATCATTAAGAGACTGCACGAATCATGTTTTCATAAACGATCTAACAAGTACTCTTATTACATCATGACAATTTGACTGTTAAGTATAAAAATGATGAAGAAGATCTGCGTTCCGGGAGCGCGGCTCATCTTTCTTCTGAGTTAGGTTGTAAAGGTGATTGGTTCCATTGTGAAGCACCTTGGATGACGACGAAAGGGCCTTCCCACACAGGGCCGAGTTTGTGCGGTCGCTGCTGGTCCACTAGGAGCACTAGGTCGCCTTCTTGAAATGCTCGACCCTTGACGTTCCTTGCATGGAATCGATAAAGATCTTGTTGATAAATAGTTGACTGAATAAAAGCCATCTCCCGTTCTTCCTCCAAAAGGTCTGCGACGTCTTGGTACGCTTGCTCTGCCTCAGCCTCTAAATAAAGTTCCACTCGAGGTGCATTGTGAAAACAGATTGCTAGGTAGCACGCCTTCGGCTCCATACACCATGAAGAGAGGGGTTTGGTTAGTTGATCGGTTGGGAGTAGTCCTCAATCCCCACAAAACAGACGGCAGTTCAGTCACCCAAGCTCCAGCTGCGTGTTCAAGGTCGTGCATGAATCGAGGTTTCAAACCTTGGAGAATCAGACCATTTGCTCTTTCAGGTTGACCATTTGACTGTGGGTGCGCAACGAATGCGTAATCTACCCGACTGCCCTGGGAAGCGCAGAACTCTCTAAACTCTTCTGAATCGAAGTTTGAGCCGTTGTCTATGATAATGTTGTGCGGAACTCCATATTGAATATCGGCTCTTTTATAAACTTGATGGTTGTGCTTGAATCCAACTTCTTGATAGGCTTGGCCTCAATCCACTTGGTAAATTTGTCGACTGCTACAAGTAGATGAGTGAAACTAATTCTGCCGGTCCTGAGCGGCCCAATCATGTCCAATCCCCACACAGCAAATGGCCAGGTGAGTGGAATGGGTTTCAAGGCAGATGCGGGCTTGTGGGACATGTTTGCGTAGAACTGACATCCTTCACATCAGTGAACGATTTCCTTTGCAGCTTCATTGGCCCGTGGCCAGTAGAATCCCGCTCGGTATGCTTTGGCCACGATGGTCCTAGAGGACGCATGGTGACCATAGTTTCCCGAGAGGATCTCTTCCAAAATCAATCACCCTCTTCTGGAGAAATACATCGTTGAGCTATGTCGGTAACACTTTCTCTATAGAGTTGCCTATTAATCACTGAAAGCCTTGGATCTGCGGAAAATCTGATGTGCTTCAACTTCATCTTCTAGAAGCTCCTGCCTGAGCAGATATGAAATGTATGGCACTATCCAGTCGGGGTGATCACTAGGATCTCCATGACTAGATCAATAACTGTTGGTACCTTGATTTTAGTCGGATTGGTAGGACTTATTACTTGGGGAGGTTCTTTAGTGAAAGGATCCTCTTGCACCGATGGGGAATGGAGATGCTCAAGAAACACATTGCTGGGGATAGGCTTCCGAGTGGAGCCTATCATTGCCAGATCATCGGCTACTTGATTCTTGATTCGGGGAATGTGGTGAAGCTCCAATCCCTCAAACTTTTTCCCTAACTTCCTCACTGCATTGCAGTATCCAGTCACGGCAGGGTTTTTGACATCCCACTCCTTCATCACTTGATTGACCACCAAATCCAAGTCACCGTAGACCATCAGGCGATGGACGCCAAGTGAGATAGCCATACGCAACCCATAGAGAAGTGCTTCATACTCAGCTTCGTTATTGGAGGAATCAAAGTGAATCTGGAGGACATAACTGAGCTCATCGCCTCTTGGGGACACCAGGACCACTCTAGCACCAGAACCATTCAACATCTTAGACCCATCGAAGAACATAGTCCAGTGTTCTGAGTGAATCTGAATCGGCTGTTGCTGCTCAATCCACTCGGCCAAGAAATCTGCGAGTGCTTGAGATTTGATCGCCTTCTTCGCTTCGAACTCGATATCCAGAGGGAGAAGTTCAATTTCCCACTTAGCCACTCGACCAGTTGCATCTCGGTTGTTCATTATCTCAGACAATGGAGCATCACTGACGACTGACACCGAGTGGTCTTGGAAATAATGCGAGACCTTCTTCGCAGTCAAGTAGATTCCATAAACAAGCTTCTAGTAATGCGGATACCTTTGCTTGGATGGAGTCAAGACTTCAGAGATATAGTACACCGGCCGTTGAACTTTATAGGTCTTGCCTTCTTCTTCTCGCTCCACTGTGAGCACTGTGTTGACAACTTGACTAGTGGGCGCAATGTATAAGAGTAGAGTCTATTTGTTGTTTAGAGCAGCAAGCACCGGCTGGGTGGAGAGCAGGGCTTTGAGCTCCACAAACGCTGCTTCGGCTTCGGGATTCCACTCGAACGTGTAAGACTTTTTCATCAGTCGGTAAAGAGGCAGTGCATTTTCACCGAAACGAGAAATGAACCGACTCAGCGCGGCGAAACAACCAGTGAGCTTCTGAACATCATGCACACGCATAGGGTATTTCATTAAGAGAATTGCACCGATCTTCTCGGGATTGGCATCTATCCCTCCACTACTGCAGGATGCTGCTAACGCGACACTACAATCAGAGACCATTCGAGAAACTATGTGTGATGCAATAATCGCAAACGGTGGTGTATGAAAACCGTCAAAAAAAGATGCAAAACATTTGCGATGGAGGATGCATCAAAGACGGTTCAGATTTTAGTTGCGTGTGCGATGAAGGGCATACGGTTTAGTTCAATTAACTGTTTGCGATGAGGAGGAACAAAAGAAACAGGCAGCCAGATGAAGGCGTGTGTGATACACAATATACGGTTCACTCGGATGAACTATTTGTGATTAGGCAATACAAAAAAACGGGCAGCCAGATGAAGGTGTGTGCGATAGACAGCATACGGTTCACTCGGATGAACTGTTTGTGATTAGGCAACACAAAAGAAACGGTCAGCCAGATCAAAGTGTGTGATATATGACATGCGATTCACTCGGATGAACTGTTTGCGTTGACACAAGAGAACAGAAATGGTTCAACTTAACAAGACGTGTGTGTTGTGTGCGATGAGATTGCATACAGAACTATATATATATATATATATATAAAACTCATTTTCTATACTCTTGGGAGTATGTATTCCCATCTTCAATATACCTCGTATATGCATTGATTATACCCCTTATCATTCTCAATATACTTCATTAAATATTCTAAAATACCTCAATACAAGTTTTGTTGAAAAAAATATCATTTACGGCCTACTTTTTGCAATATACCTTTTTCACGTACAAACAAATCAATATATATGTAAACCTTTGAAAATATGAGGCACACATGATTTTTTTTCATGAAATCCATTTTAGGGTATTTAGTAATTATTAATGAAGTATATTAAAAATAATAAGAAGCTATAAAAAATTTATCTATATGATATATGAAGAGCGAGAGCACGTACTCTCGGGAGTACATAACTATTTTTCTATATATATATATATATATATATATATATATATATATATATATAAAGTCTATTAATGACCCAGGCTGAAGAATAAGTAATTCATCACGCTGGTCGATCGACCGAGCCACGTATCGGGGCTGGACCAGGCCACCATCCTAGCGCCGTAAATTGTCACCCAGAGCAGTGTAATTTTACGTTTTATTCATAGCTACCCCACCTGTGCCGTAGCGGTTTACGTCATTCTTCACAGCGCGGCGATTCCACCGATCCCCTTCGCCTCCGGCGGCCGATTAGGTGTCGGCTTGCTGATGGGAACACGGATCTGTCCACAGAGGTATGTTTTAGGTCTGCACGATCTAGGTTTTGTGGTTTTGGTAGTGGTAGGTAGGCTAGGATGAAGCCGGATAAAGGGATCTCTCCGGCCTCTTCCTCGTGCTGCCGGTGTGGCCTCTGTAGATGGCGCGAGGTCGGGCGCTCGACTTCCTACTTGGGGCACTTTGTATAGGAGTGGCCGACGCTGCTCCCTGGGGTGGCAGCGGCGATAGCTCGTCGTCGAGGCGGATGGGTGACTGTAGGTGTGAGGAGGGCTTGATGGTATGAGCTGTTCTTCTTCTCCATCCAATTCAAGAGGCTGCGGTCACTACGGTGTCTCATGAGCACGGGCAGGTTCCCCGGCCGTGGCTGGCCCGGGTGATTCTTCCGGCTGACAAAGGCCATGTATGGCGATGGTGATCCATGTTTGGGCTATTTTGGTTTTAGTTCCATGTGTGTAGGTGGGGATTGCACGGTAGGAGGTGAGAAACCTCAATCCTAATGATTTCTGCTCCAAACTTCCAGTCAACATCACCATACGTTTCACCTGGTCGTGTTCCTCCCAAATTGCTAATTTGGTTTTCCGTTTTTGCAGAGAGGCTGTAGATATAGAAGAGATCATGAGGCTGAACATCCTGTCCAAAGAGGTAATTTGATTTTACCATATATCCTTGACTGTGTGCTTGCTTTCGTGCAAGTAACATTTTTTTATCAGGAACACAATTTTTGTACAGAGGTGGGTGGTCGTGGATTCGAATAGGCCAAGTAGTCATGTAGTGTCGCTGGTGTTCCTCGATGTCAGGTTACCTTTCGCCATTGGCATGCATGTTGATGCGCCATGCATCTCCTTTCATCATGATGGTCGGCAACCAGGTCTTCGCCACCGGAGCTGTTCAGTATCGCCTACTCTTGGTCAGTTTATATAACTACGTAGCAATTTACTATCTTGAGGCAAATTATTGTGTATTAAATTTTGATTTCGGTCCAAAATTTAGTAGTTTTGATCATAGCTAAACTACAAGTTTAATACTGACATTACAAATTTTTATTTCGTTCCAAAAATTTAGTTCCTCCACGTCAGTAGTAGATTGTGTTCTGCTCTAAATTGATTGTAATAGACCAATTTTGTTGAAGATAATAAGCTATTTGGAGTTATAAGTGTGTTATATAGATCATGAAATCCATGCTTAGGTTCTTTCATGTGCAGATTACATTTGCTGGACATATAGATAGCCAATTACTGGTTTTAGGACTATGTAATAGATTCGTACATTGCACCCATGTCATTTCACTAGCTGGTAAGTTGTGAGAAAAGAAGCTAAAAAGCTAATGGTCATGGTGTTCAGTGTTATAGACTACAAGTATGCATGCTAGAAAACAAATTCAGAACTGGCAAAAAGCAGAATTGAGTTCTTCCCGAAAACAATGGCTATATATAAATATGATAGTGATTTTTTTGGTGACTATTTCGGAAAAGAAAACTTAGTGTAACTAATAATATTCTCTAGCGAAAGAGCACATTAAATATACATGGACTCAAGCAAGGCATACATGACATGAGTATAGGGAATCGGTGTGTGTTCTCCTCTAGGAAACAACATTGCTTTATTTCTCTTGGACCATCATGCCTCATTCAGCGGGTTGTTGGTAAGAATCTATCCATGTTTTAATGTTTTGCCAACTACAATTTGTAGTTGTAAAATATGTCTTTAAGCTCAAGCAGTTCATTCTGCAAGCTTCCTGCAAGTATATTGTTTGAGATTAACCCATTGCCTTTTTTTATAAGTATTCCACTTAATTGTTAGGTTACTGATTCCAAAATTCATGATCATGCATGCCAGTAAAGGATGTGATAAGCCCAGTTCTTGCTTTCAGTTTTATCTCTATAGTTTTATAGCATTATTCACTATAACGATTTTATGAACTCTGACCAATGGGTATATGCAAGGGACGTTCCAAGAAGACTGAAAGATGCGAGACACCAACCATTTTAAAGCTTTTTGGCAAGACCTGATGCTTCGGTGCATACAGAGAAGTGTAACATTATACCAAGCCACTTTGTTTCTCTAATTATAGGTCGCCTTGTTCGTATGTGTTGCCCCAACCATCAGGTTTTTGCATGATTATTGCACTAACTTATTTGTGTTCAGATGACAATAGAAAATTACTTTGTCCCATCTGCTTATTTGGCTTGTGACATCATTACCTGACCGGCTCTGGACAAATTACTACTCCCTCTGTCCGCAAATAAGTATACATCTAGCTTTTGTCTTAAGTCAAAGTTATAAAATTTTGATCAATTTTATAGAAAAGAGTAGTAGCATATATGACATCAAATTGGTACATTGTGAAACTACATTTCAAAACAAATCCAGTGATACTAATTTAGTGCCATAAATGCTGCTACTTTTTTCTATAAAGTTGGTTAAAGTTTTAAAACTACTTAGAACAGAATCTAAATGTACACTTATTCACGGACGGAGGGAGTATCCTATATAAGGAGCTAGTATCTCATTCCTCAACAGTAGAGTTATAATTTTGTTGCGGGATAGTACATACTCCCTTCGTTTCAAATTACTCCTTGCAGAAATGGATGTATCTAGAACTAAAATATATCTAGATACATCCATATCTGTGACAAGTAATTTGAAACGGAGGGAGTAGCAAGTCAAGGGCCGAGCTTATCAACGACCTCCCCCTCGCACGAACATCAAATTTTGCACACAGCCGTCAACTACATTTGCTTTTCATTCGCAAAAAAAATCCATATTTGCTTCCGTACCAACAAACTGTTAAGATAATACTAGTAATCACAAGGTAAAAAACAATATGATACTAATCTCCTTGATTTCGGTGGCTTTATGACACTGGAACAAATTCTCTGCCTGAGCTTGACCAGAACTTACGAGTAACTTTATACTTTTCAAAACAATTGTCTCCCATCCGTAATTTACCTGGCTTCCCGTTGAAAAAAGGACTTTAGCTAGTACACGCCTCATGGCTCATGCATCAGAGTAGTTCCTCAGCCCCACGCGGTAATTTTAGCTGCCGAGCGTTTTGTTTTTTATGGTGGACGGTTACCTCCGTAATTTTACCTCACAGCTTTTGCTTCTTACGGCCGTTCCGTGGCCGTGGCTCACGCACTAGGGTAGCATGTGTGGCGTACAACTGGCTGGGGTGAGGAATATATATATATATATATATATATATATATATATATATAGGGAAAATCCATTCTACCACCCGGTGGTAGTTATCCCACATATCTCATATACTATCATGTCGTATTATATATACTATTTTATTATTTTAAATATGTTCATATAATATATCTAAGATATTTCAAAGCAAGTTGCATGAAAAAATTGCATATGAGCCCATAGTTTTTGTTATATTTGTGAAATGCGTACATATTTGTACGTAAAAAAGAGCATACTCAAAACATGGTACATACTACCTATAAATTAGTATATATATTACCTAATCATTGTTATATACTACATACTACACGTACATACTCTTGGTTTCGATAGATACTACATACAACATACAAAACGCAAGTGGTGATAACTACCACTGCTTGTAGGAAACATTTGTCATACACACACACACTCTTGTAAGGACATGCTTGCATAACCAAATTAAACATCCACTTACATAGGTGGCTACTATAACCATGGCATTTGCACACACCAAAAAAAGTATTACATGCATAATTATATAGGTGGCTACTACACACATGACATTTCCACACACCAATAAAGTAAACTATATATTACATGCATGATTAACTAGCATAAACGATCATCTGATCATCATCTACTTCTTGTGACGCTTGCTTTACTTGTGGCTCGATTCGGACTCGTCGATTTTGGTAACGAGGCACTTCCTCATGTCAATGATCCGCCTATGCATCTCGTAGCATGTGTACACGCTCTTGACCGCGAACCTGAGGTGAGGTTCATCCAGTTGCCGCATCCAGGCCCTGTGCCAGGATAGGGGACTTGTTCTCTGGGCATCTTGCTTCATCTTTTCATAGTAGGGGCCGATGATGGCCGAGGCGAGTTCGACCAGGGAGTCCTTCGTGCTACCCCAGACCCTGTAGTGGTCACGGATTTCGACAAGGTTCTAGCAGGCCAAGCCTGTAACACTGAGCGCATTTACATCGTCTTTGGTTTCCACCATGGCGAACTTGTAGTCGGTGTTGTTGACAAACCTGTTGAAACGGTCGCAAGGCTCTGTGGCCATGCAGTAGTGGTAGATGAGGACATGATGGCGCACACACAACTGGGCGACGGCAACCTTCTGATCTATGCCAGGATGACCGGCAGTGTACTGGGGGTCGATGGCGACCACCTTGTACTTGTCTCCAGCAAGCAACTACTCAACGCTGTTGATGTAGTCGTCCACCATGGCCGGGTCGATGGTGTACACCACCGAGAGATCCATCTCCCTCGTGTGGGTCGCCACTCTATGCTCGCTAAACTCTATTGGAGCGCCGCTGGACATCCCCTCTTTATGTGTCGTCGTGGGTGTGCTTGTTGTGTTGTGGGGCGCGATTGAAAGGTTGAAGAGACTAAGGTTATAATGGCCGCGGGAATTAAAGGGGAAACCGGACGACCAGGAATATCGGCAGGCCCTGATGGCAGTTCTAATTTGCAGCGCGTAACTCCATCGTGCCGCACGTTCGCGTGGCAATGCGCGCGGCGCAACTGCATGCATATGGGGGCCCTGACGTGATCGTGCGCACGCCCAACCGCTGGCAGAGCGCGCGCAGAGGGACGCGAGCAGAGCGCTTCGCGGTCGCCTCAACGGCGATCAACCATATATATATATATATATATGCATATAGCAGTTGAAGACGCAAGGAAAAGCTGTCCACAAGCTGAGCGCCGACGGATGCGAGAAGAGCACGCAAACGAACGCGACAGAGCGCGCCGTGGCGCCTAACGGCGAGCAGAGCTTGCCGAGGGACGCGAGCAGAGGATAGCACAGTGATACGTGGCAAATAAGACGAACTGTGCAAGTGATGTCGGAGACATCAAGCACGAATCAGATTAGAGTTGCGTGTGCGATACGTGGCATACAGTTGATCCATCCGAGCTGTTTGTGATGGAAAAGCCGTGTGTGTTGCAGGCAAATGCTTGCTGGTATATAATCTCAAATTTAACCAAAATAGTGTTAATGCATGTTATAAAAATTGTATAGCTGGAAATTATGTTCAAATATGACTCTAACGGTATAATCTTTGGCGACATGTATTTGTATTTTATTAGTTAAATCCTACTTATAAACAGAGATGGGGTATAGTAGGTAATTAAATCGCAAAAGTTTTTATTATTAAACGTGTCCTCTTGCACGTCTTGTCACCCCACTGCCGCAGGCGGCTTACAACGCAAGCTTGCGCAGTACGCGGGGGCGTTCTTTTGGCCAAACGGTGGCGCCAATGAATCGTCGGTGAGCCCGTTCCCGCACAACCTCGCAGGTTCCCGCGCAAGCTTCCCGCCCGACTTGGTGAAATCCCCCAAAATCGAATGCTTACCGGCTTGCTATAAAAACCCTCACGGCCGGCGAGTCCTGTGTCGCATTTTCCTCTCCCTCCCTGTAGCTTATCTCGTCTACTTCTCCCACAATTGCCAATGGCACCGGTCCATCGTTGTCGCTCGGCCACTACGCCGTCATCAGAGGATAGCTCTAGCTGGGAGGCTACACCGCGGCGGCGGCGCAGTCCCCGGCGTAGTGTAGTGCGCGTGGTGTCCCTGTTGGGTGTGCGCGGAACACCCACCACACGCTCCGCCTCCGCTGCCTGTCGGCATCTGTTGCCGGCCGCCGTTGCCGCCACACCACCGTCGAACGCCAAGGCCATCTCCTGCTCCGCCGCCGTGGCCCGAAGGCGGGAGGTGGCCATCGTGGCCGCCACCCAACAGCCGGCCATCGTGGCCATCACCCGCTCCGCCATCGCGGCCCGAAGGTGGGAGGTGGTGGTCGTGGCCGCCACCCCATCGTCGGCCGTCGGTCGCCAGCCCACCGTCGACCGCCGGGATTATCACCTGCTCCGCCACAGCGGCCCGAAGGCGGGAGGCGGGAGGCGGAGGTGGAGGCCCGCACGTGCGTCAGCGACCTTGCGCGCTATATCGAGTTCCTGTGGGAGGATGAGGAGCGCCTCGTCGAGCAGGCAAAGAGCCTTACCGCAGCCGTGGTCGCAGCACATGCCGACGCAAAGGCGAGGGATCAGGAGATCTACAAGCAGTCCGGCCGCTTCGAGAGGGATCGTCTGGAGCGGCAGTGGGCGTTCGAGCTGGCGAGCATCGTTGAACGTGCAGCAGCGGCAAGCACCGTATTGCATTTGTCCAGCTCGTCGGTAGGCTCCTCCTCCTCCTTCTCGGCAGAGGAGAGACTGCCGGAAGTAGCACAAAGCCCCTCCATGGTAGTAGTAGTAGTAGTAGTATTTAGGGGCTATTTTGTTCAGTTCATTTGACTATAGATGTGTGGTCGAACTGTACAACGTACTTAAAATTAGCTAGTATATATAGTTGAACTAGCTATTTCAGTACGTGGTTGGCAACAATTGGGGAGAAGTTTGGTCAGTTCAGCTGTCGAGTTGAACTGTTTGTATAAATTAAGAATGACTGCTTAATCTATGTGTCAGGACCCCGACTCAATGCCACATCGATCTAGCATGTAACACCTCATATCACTTTGCGGCCTCACGCACGGTATTCCCACGGGTGTCGCCTTACCTTTGCCCGGGACCGTTTGCGCCTTTTGGCACACGTATATGATAGTGTGCTAGCATCCATATGATAAGGAGCCCGGGCTGACATGGCTAGACGTAAACCCAAAGTGGCACAAACTTACAGGGACAGGCATCCATGACCCAGCATCGAACGTGTCGGTCATCAGCGAGTGAATCCAGGCTGTAGCACTGGGCTAGCAGGACTCCGGTGAACCGGGCTGTAGCGGGCTAACAGGACTCCGGTATTCATCCCATGACATTTCCCCGAAGGGACAGACACAGGAACGAAGAAGGACACATGCCGGCCAGCCTAAGTGTTCCGGAGCAGTAGCAAGCTACCCTGGCTCAGTGGAAACACTAGGAGACATTTCCCGGTAAGAGAGGCTACCAAGGATAAACAACTAGGTTGTCAGATCCCACACATACCAAGCATTTCAATAACATACACACAATATGCTCGATATGTGCAAATACAACATAGCATCACAACATGACTCTACAACTCAAGTATTTATCAATAGGCTCCGAGGAGCGAGATATTACAAACATGGGTCTCATGACCCAACACTCAGAGCATACAAGTCAAAACACAAGCGGAAGCTATCATGTCTGAGTACAGACATCTATAAATGAAAAAGGCTGAAAGCCTGACTATCTACCAGATTCTGCCGAGGGCACAAGATCGTAGCTGAGGTAACAAGCTAAACGTCGAAGTCCACGTGGAACTACTAGTGAGACTGAAGTCTCTCTGCAAAAACATAGATTAAGCAACGTGAGTACAAATGTACCCAACAAGACTTACATCAGATCTATCTACATATGCATCATTATCAACAAAGGGGATGGTGGAGTTTAACTGCAGCAAGCCAGCTTTAACTCGGTGGCTAACCTGAACTACGACTGCAAGTAACTCTTTGAGGTGGCGCACACGAGTCCACATATTCACCATATCAATACACCACTATGGATCCGCTCCCGTCTCCCTACGAGAACGCCATCCATAGCAATCACGCTTATCTTGCGTATTTTAGAGTATCCACTTTCACTTGTCTATGAACTATGCAAGGGGTCCAAGTTTCCATATCCGAGGAATCCGGCTATTCGAATAGATGATGTTAACCCTGCAGGGGTGTACTTCTTCACACACGCTCTCGCCACTTACCGCCCTGTACACGTCATGTACCTCGGCAACCTTCAAGCGGAAGCCGGGCGAGGGAGTCGGCCACGACCTGACTAACCGAACAAGTCTCTAGTCCAGGTTTATCGCCTATTCGGGTTCCATCCGCAAGGAGATCCGGCCGGGGTGTCGCTCACGGTCCCAAACGATGTGTGCAGGGTTCCCAAGCCCACCTCGACGGGTGGATGTACGCTTGGTACACCGTGCCACTGTGCCTAGTCTGTCCCAAGCCCACCTATACCGGGTGCCACTTGGTAGACTACTAACACTACCTACAAACACCAGAAACTAGTTGCAACTCCTGGACAGAGATCATGTTGATTAATAAGTCGAGAGAGTCAATTAAGGATCCCAATGTGTGGTAGTAGCTGTTCATGGATCACAAACACAGAACTCAGTTCCTGAGGACGGCTGCAATGAGACAACCCACCATGTACTCCTACATGGCCTCTCACCGCTACCTTTACCAAATCGTGTTCACACACTTAGCTCACACACAGTAGAACATGTTCACACGCCTCTGATTCATCCCCGATGAATCAGACCTGACTCAACTCTAGGCAATAGCAGGCATGACAACAAACATGAATGAGTAGGCACAACAGGGCTCAAACAACTCCTACTCATGCTAGTGGGTTTCATCTATTTACTGTGGAATGAAAGGTCATGCAAAGGATAAAGGGGTTCAGCTACCGCATCAAGTAACAATATGTCGTTGTTGTCCTAATGCAGTAAAAGAGAGCAGGAGCGAGAGAGTGGGATTTTATCGGAATGAACAAGGGGGTTTTGCTTGCCTGGCACTTCTGAAGATAACATTGAGTCTTCATCAGTGTCAACGATCACATCGCCGGTACACGTCTATCGAGAGGGGACAATTACCGGCAAACAAGGAAGAACACAATCAATGCGATGCAACAATATGATGCATGATAATGACATGGTAATATAAATGTGTTTTGGGCTAATGCATCTAGCAACAAGTTAAATGGAGTTGGTTTGAACCCTAAGTTCAAAACCAAACTCCATATGTGAAATTCAAATGTCATTTAATTGAATTGTCCTAAACAGCAGCTATAAGTTGTTCTAACATGCATGAAAATGGTACAGATGGATTCCTTGAATTTTTCTGATAATTTTTCATATATAATTTATTTAATTTGGAGTTACGGTTGAATTTCTATGAATTTTAGAAGTTTATACAATTTTCTGGAATTTTCTGACTAAAAATAAATCCAGAAAACATTACTGCGTCATCCTGACGTCATGATGACGTCAGCAGGTCAACGTGGCACAGTCCGGTCAAACCCTGACCTGTGGGTCCCGAGTGTCAGTGTCTAACTAAACTAACCTAGCTTAGTTAATACTAACCTAACTTAATTAGCCGGGCGGGGCCCGCATGTCAGTGAGAGAGAGGGGGGGTCAAACCGGGCAGTGGGGTCAACCCACGCCGGTCATCGGGTCAGCGGTCGCCGGCGTTTAGCCGCCGGCGAGTCCAGACGCGGCGGAGGGCTCGGAAACGAGCCACATGGCATCGTTTCGGCCGTGGTTTGTTGCATTCGAACGCGCGCAGTGGCGCGCATCTAGTGGTGGCGGTGATAGGTGCTGGGGTGGCCGGAAAAGTGGCCGGCGACGAGGTTTGGCGGCGGCAGCAGCTCGGGCAATCCTGGGGTGGTGCTATAGAGCACTAGAGGAGAGACCGAAGGGCGCTGCGGGCTCCTGGGAGGGCGGCGAACATGGTGACGCGCTCAGGCGCAAGCTGGGATGGCCCTGGCCACGGCGCCGCCATGGCCGGCGGCACGGAGCTCTCGGCTCCGGTGGTTTTCATGGATAGAGCGAGCAAAAGCACGCAGGGAGAGAGGGGAATAGAAGAGAAGCTCACGGAGATTCGAACGGGGCGGACGACGAACTCGGGGAGGCGTCGGGGAGGGCACACGGTCGCCGGCGATCTCGGCGGCCGAAGCTTGAAGAAGAGGTTGGGGAAGCCGCTGCAGGGCGCGTCCGCTCGTGTGGCTTGGCGGGGACGGTGTAGAGGTCAGCGGCGGAGCTTCTGGAACTGGCGGAGGGGCGAGGGAGGGCTGGTGGCTGCGGCTATGGCGAACGGCGGCGACGGCTGCGCTCGGGGATCACAGGGAAGAGAGGGAAAGAGAGAGCCAGAGGAGGGGGAGCGGTCCAGAGGGAGAGGGGAGAACGCGGGGAGGCTCTGGGTGTCTCCGTGGCGTCGCGAGGATGTCGGGGAGGCTGCCACGGCGAAGCAGGAGGTGGAGGCCCGGGCACGGGCGCGTCGACACGCCTCTGCCAGTAGGCAGAGGTTGAAGACAGCGGTGCCCCTGGTGGGCTGGGCCGCCAAGTGGACTGGCAGGGGGGGCTGGGCCAGCACAGGTGAGCGCCAGGTAGTTTTCCCTGCTCTGTTTTATTTTTTTTTTCTGTTTTGTTTTATTTAATTTCGTTTTGCCACTGTTTTGAATTTAAAAAATAATTCAAACAATGCCAAAAGCTCCTCTGAATATTTTTATTTTGCTAGATGGACTTTTCCAAAGCTCATAAAATATTTCAGGGGTATTTGAAATTATATTCTAATTATATGAATATAATTCAAATTCAATTAGCTAATGATTTAAATTCAAAGTCCCAAAAATAAATCCTTTTAAAATGTTCATTATTTTTGGTTTGGATCAAAACCCTTGCCAAAATATTAAACATTTAAGAAGAACATTTTTGGAACAATGAATGAGATTTTAGGGTTTTAGCCCTTTTTTTTATTTAAATTTTGAGGCTTCCAAATTTCCTCAATTCAAGTTTCAGAAATTTAGACATGATGCAAACACCAGGCAGCACCAGAAGCTAGGGATGTGACAACTCACCCCCACTAACAAGAATCTCGTCTCGAGATTCAAGCGTAGGGTAAGATGAAGGGGGAACGCAAACTAGCACAATCTTCACGATCAAGGTTGCACTTCAATTGAATGTTGATTCGATCACCATCATTGTCTTGATGTCTTGCTCTGAGAACTCTAGCTAATCATGACAAGAAGAGGAAAGGAAAACTCTAGAAGGATCGATCTTCTCGAAGGTCGAACAACTCACGGAATGAGACATAGAACCATCTCTCGGGTTGAGACACGAGATACACATCAAGAGGGGTGGAAGAAACGGATGATGAAGGTTCACTAGGTGGGCAATAATTCCACACCTAAGAAGGTGGTGATCGGTTGTCAACGTAGCGAGGAGTTGAGTTGCCATGATACCACAACGAGGCACCTTAGGGATGGTGACTCGTAGAAATATCCCCTTAAGTGGCAAAAAGAATTACCTTTGATTCAGAGATCACTGAAACTCTTTAAACCAGCCTAAGGCAATTCTCGAGCGATCGTTTGGAGGGGGTCGGTAGAATGGCATACTCGGACTTGGATGATGTGGATTACCTTGTTGAAGACAACGTAATGGATGAATTTGCTTACCACCGGAAATGGAAGAGACCCATGGTAGAATGGCACATTAGTGGTGCAAGCTGGGAACAAAATGCAAATGCTGGGAATGATTCTGGTAACTGGGGAAAAACCCAACAACAGAGGGTGAATCCACTGTTTGAAAAGTTTTAGCATCACCGAGGAAGCTGAGAGCAATCCCAGTTAGTGTCGATGATATCACCTAGCGCTTGAGCGTGCTCTCAAGAACTTGAGCATTTCCATATTCATCAAAGTTTTACCAATATCCGTGTCAAGGATCTTGGCAACACAACTTGCTACCATGATGAATGATGATGGATGATGCAGATGCAAAGGAAGATAACACTTTCTCAGATTTCACCTTAGCGGGGCCAAGGGGACTAAATCTGGATGATGGACCGAGAGACATTTAGCACTCCGCTTCTAATGTTCTCCTTGACGTGCTATTGTAACCCATTCATAGAAATGGTCTGGTATCTAGAACATCAAGTAGAGGTCGGACTTTGGAAACACAAAAATCATAAGGCACAACTAGGGAGTAAATCCTACGAAATCCTTATGGGGAGGTGGCCAACTTCCTCAATCAAGATGCTATAATAATGGGTCTTCCGGCTGGGTGTGTTGGCTGTCGTGGTTCTAAGCCTGACAGTAGAGTGGGGGGGTAGGTATGGAGAGGCAAGGTCCTAGCTATGGAGAGGTTGTAAGCACAAAGGATGTACGAGTTCAGGCCCTTCTCGGAAGAAGTAACAGCCCTACGTCTCGGAGCCCGGAGGCGGTCGAGTGGATTATGAATGTATGGATTACAAGGTGCCGAACCCTTCTGCCTGTGGAGGGGGGTGGCTTATATAGAGTGCGCCAGGACCCCAGCCAGCCCACGTAGGAGAGGGTTTAAGGTGAGTTAAGTCTGGGGCTTTACTGGTAACGCCCCACATAAAGTGCCTTTATTATCATAAAGACTACTTGATTACAGGCCGTTGCAGTGCAGAGTGCCTCTTGACCTCCTGGTGGTCGAGTGAGTCTTCGTGGTCGAGTCCTTCAGGCCAGTCGAGTGAATCCTCGTTGGTCGACTGGAAGGCGACCTCTTCTAAGGATGTCCTGGGGTAAGTTACTTGGATCAGGACCATGACCCTACCCTAGGTACATAACCCCATCATTAGCCCCCGAATGGATTGAGGCTTCGAGTGAAGAAGGAGTTGATGTCGTTTCCGATTAACCTTTGCGCTCTGGTTGTGCGCTGTTCTGTACTAAAGAATCTCTTCGTCGACAGGAAACAACTTGACTTCAGTCGACTTGATCCATTCTGCTTTTGCGTCGAGTGATCTTTCAAGCTACGACGATCTCCGAGCGACGGATCGCCGGAAACACCGCGCCTGACAGACTGATTTGTTGCTCGCGGATTCTGCGGGATGCGAAATTTGGGGGCGCGCGCGAAGCGGGGCGGACCGCGGCGTTCGGATGGGACGGGGCATGGACGCCTCGATCTCCGCGCCGCCTTTTTCGCCACGTATCCCGCCTGCATAACTGTTCCAGATATGATTAGATCGCCCGGGCCCACCTGTCATCCACTCGGAAGGGACCTTATAAATGTGCCCGGCGAGGATTTCTGTGCTGCGCCTTAGCATTCTTCCCTCTCTCTGCCTCCTTCCTCCCTGCTCAGCGTGCTCGCTCTCGCCCCCGCACCACTTCCCTTTGCGCATCTCGCCCGCGACCATGGCCAAGGAGAAGACGGCGGCGCTGGAGCGCGCCAAGAAGGCGTCGGCGTCGGAGAAGGCGAAGGGGAGACCCACCAGCCGCGGAGGGTCCTCGTCCAGATCCCGCCTGCCGAAGGGCTGGGTCCAAGGAGACTGGATCCAGTCGACCATCACAGAGAAGGACCTCCTCGACATGGCCAACGAGGGCTTGATCCCTCACGGAGCTGCGAGGTTGCCGGGGAAGGAGTGGCAGCCACAGCCAGAAGAGGGTGAGTGTGTGCTTTTAGCCACTCATGTTGATCGTGGGTTTTCCTTGCCGCCAAGTATTTTCTTCCGTGGCTTCTTGAATTTCTTTGGAGCGCAGCTTCACCACTTTACCCCAAACTCCATTGCCTATCTTGCTGCGTTCGTGTCCATGTGTGAGGGTTTCTTGGGCTGTCGACCGCACTGGGGTTTGTTCAAACATATATTCACGTGTCGATCTCAGACCGTGAAGAAGGCGAGCCCCGGTGATGAGAGAACCCGAGTCGTCCAAATGTGTGGGGGCCTGGGGATCCAGGTGAGGAATAAGAGCACCTTCCCGCCCATGACCTTTCCCGAGTCCGTCAGAGGCTGGCAGTCGACTTGGTTCTACTGCCAGGTCCAGTCGACGCCAGGGCAGTCGAGTGGACTCCCTCCGTTCACCATGGACCGAGTGAACAAGCCCTCCCCTCTGAAGCTGATTCCGGAGGAGAAAGCCGACGTGAAGATGTTGATGGAGCGCGTGGTGCAGTTGGTTCGGGAGGGAGTGACAGGCATGGATCTTCTGGAGGTCTTCCTCAGGCGTCGCATCCAACCCTTCCAGTTCCGGAGCCACTGCATGTGGTTGTACTGTGGGACCGAAGACGAGACTAGAGTCCATCCAGAAGCAGTCGACGACGTCACTCTGGAAAGATGGATGGCAGCCGTTACCGGAAACAAGGACAACCCGCGCGGAGCCAGAAGGATTCCTCCACTCGACCACAACAGCGACCCAAACAAGGTACACTTGCTCTGCTCTCCACTGCGCCCTTGTCGTATTCATTTCTGTTAACCCTGCCGACTGGTCGACTGATCCTTGTTTGGGCATCTGCTAGGCCCTCACCGAGCTGTACTCGATGCCCAATGGGGCACAAGCTTCGACTGAGGAAGGCGAGGCGAGCGGGGGCGAGAGCCAGGAAGAGGAGGAATGGGACTCGGATGTTGCAGAGGATGATGACGACGATGATGATGATGACGGCGATGAAGACGACGTCGAGGACGAGGAAGAAGAGGAGGAGGAGGTCGTACCACCGCGCTCAGAAAGGCGGTCGAAGCTTGTCCACGACCCTTCGACTGAACGTGGTAAGGGGGTTGCGACCGCCCAGTCGACCAAGCGCCCTAGGACCACCTCTCCGGTGCCGACTGAAAAGGCGCCGAAGCAGCCCAGGGCGGCCCCGTCGAAGCCGATCAAGCTCTTGCCGGAGATGAAGGTGTCCATCCCTACCATATCAGGGTAACCGTACTGCTCATATTTTCTTATTCTGTGTGAACTTTATCTCTGGTCGACGCTGAAGTTAGTCGACTGATCCTTTGGAGTTGCAGTGCTGCTACTTCTGAGACCTCGGCCCGGGCTGATGACCACGAGATGGAGGATGCAGCAACTTCGAATCCAGGTACTGTGTTCTTAACACCGTTCTTAGTCGACTGACTCGCGATCTCTGATCCTGATCCTTCTCCGCAGCTCCACCCAACACTGTTATCAATCTCCCTGACGACGACGAGGATGAAGAACCACTGACACGCAGGAGGAGTCGGAAAGCGTCCGCCAGTAAGGTACCTCAGGATGTGACGGCGCCTGAGATTCTGACTGTGGAAGAAGAGAACACCACTCGACACACGGTGTCCTTCGCAAATCCACTGACGAGTGCTCAGCAGCCCTCCCTCTTCACGACGCACCACGTCCCAGAGGACCAAGCTGGCGCAGCGAAGGAGGCAATACGCCAGGCGGGACTCATGATGGAGCAGCTGAAGACCATCCGGGACGCGAGCCAGGCAGCTTATGACGCCAGCTCTGCCCTCCAAAGCAATGTCCAGGTCAGTCGACCGCTGTTTGTTCTGTTGGATATGCTACCAAAAACTTTTCTTTTCCGGAATTTATATTAGTCACCCACTGGGTGTGTCGAATAAACTCCGTGTTAGCGGGGGCACGCTGAGTGCACCCGCTGGGTGTAGTCCCCAAGGCTAAGGTCGACTGCTGGCAGTCGGCCTTAGGCTTTATGATGTCAATCTTTCTGTCAGTCGACTGGTCGACTGGATTTCACAAACCGGTGGGGGCACGCTGAGTGCACCCACTGGGTGTAGTCCCCAAGGCTAAGGTCGACTGCTGGCAGTCGGCCTTAGGCTTTATAATGTCAATCTTTCTGTCAGTCGACTGGTCGACTGGATTTCACAAACCGGTGGGGGCACGCTGAGTGCACCCACTGGGTGTAGTCCCCGAGACTGTGGTCGACTGCTTGCAGTTGATCACAGTCTTAGAGAATGCATCTCGCACACTTTTTTTTTGAGGTCGACTGGTCGACTTTGTCTTCAACAGGATTAGTGGGGGCACGCTGAGTGCACCCACTGGGTGTAGTCCCCGAGACTACGGTCGAATGCTTGTATTCGGCTGTAGTCTTAGAAACGTGTGTTTTTCCCTTTTTCACTCGGAAGTGAATTACATTTGACATTTAGTCGATTGGTTCTTCGCAGAACTCTTGTGATCTTGTGGCTCGCTACTCAGAGCTGGAACAGAAACATACTCAAGTCGAGCTGAGCTTGAAGCTGGTTCAGGAGAAGCTGACAAAGGCAAAGGAGGAGACCGAAGGTATGTTTGGTGAGACCCTGACGACTGCTTTTCCCCTTGCTTGTTTCAGCATCTGATCTTGCTGTAACTTGCAGGTAAGGTAAGGGAGGCCCAGCAGAAGAAAGACCTTGAGCTAGCTGAGAAGATCAAGCTTGCTGACGAGAAGTTAGCTTCAGTCACCAAGCTCGAACAAGACAATACCAATCTGAAAACTGCTCTTGGGATTGCCAACAAGGAGGTCAGTCGACTGAGAACTGACAAAGCTGCCCTGACCGATCAAGTCAGCAAATTGACTGAGAAGAAAACTGAACTGGAGGCCTTCCTGAGTGGCCTTGCCAAGAAGTTGTTCTTATGCTTGAAGGTAAACCTCCATGTTTGGCAAATATTTCCAATTGTGGCTTTTTCCATTCGACTATCTCCTTGACTTAGTGATCACCCTTGCAGAATTTTGTCAAAACTTTGAAGAAGAAACCAGCCGACTGGAGCCAAACCTTGACCCCGTCAATTCTCCGGTGAACGACGAAGTTGCCATGGATGTTTTCCGACTGGAGTCTCGTGTTGCAGCTGTCGTGGACTATCTCGCAAGGCTGAAGGCCGCCACATCTCGCATCGACTCGACGCTCTGGCCTGAGGAGACACTTCAGAATGACCTTGAGTCGCTGATGGCCCGCTTGAACACGATCCCTGGTCGAGTGCAGGAGTGGAAGAAGTCCTCGGCTCGGTGTGGTGCAGATGTCGCTCTGTGTCTGGCCCGAGTCCACTGCAAAGATGCGCGAGAAGAGAAGCTGGCGGCCCTTCGGGTGGCCAATACCAAGAAGCACGACTTCAGGTCCTTTATGGAAACTTTCCTTGCAGCTGCCACTCGGATCGCCGACGGGATTGACCTTGATGAATTTGTTGCACCTTCCAGCCCTCCACAGGAGGGGTAAAAAACTTCTTCTGGCTCGACGCTTTAAATTTGCCTCGGTATGCCGAGTGAAATTGTAACCGACAAACCTTAACAGGCTTGACGCCTGAGCACTTTCGGTTCCTTTAGATGTCGATTCAAACTTGGATTTGGTGCTTGAATACGATTGCCTTCGGCTCGGAATGTCTTTTGCAGGTTCAAAGCAAGGTGCCTGTGCTGCAATCGACTTATTCTTTAGTCCACTTAGACGAGCACTGGGCTGCAGCTAAGTCCTCCGAATGAGAGGGTTGCTCTCCACTTGGCAGGGTTTTTATACCTTAGGCGAGCGCTTGGACTGTAGCTAAGCCTCCGAGTGAGAGGGTTGCTCTTCACTCGGTAGGATTTTTGTAACTTAGGCGAGCACAGGGCTGCAGCTAAGCCCCCGAGTGAGAGGGTTGCTCTTCACTCGGTAGGATTTTCACAACTTAGGCGAGTGCTTGGACTGCAGCTAAGCCCCCGAGTGAGAGGATTGCTCTCCACTCGGTAGGATTTTCACAACTTAGGCGAGTGCTTGGACTGCAGCTAAGCCCCCGAGTGAGAGGGTTGCTCTTCACTCGGTAGGATTTTTGTAACTTAGGCGAGCACAGGGCTGCAGCTAAGCCCCCGAGTGAGAGGGTTGCTCTTCACTCGGTAGGATTTTGATAACTTAGGCGAGCACGAGGCTGCAGCTAAGCCTCCGAGTGAGAGGATTGCTCTTCACTCGGTAGGATTTTCACAACTTAGGCGAGTGCTTGGACTGCAGCTAAGCCCCCGAGTGAGAGGGTTGCTCTTCACTCGGTAGGATTTTGATAACTTAGGCGAGCACGAGGCTGCAGCTAAGCCTCCGAGTGAGAGGATTGCTCTTCGCTCGGTAGGATTTTCATAACTTAGGCGAGTGCTTGGACTGCAGCTAAGCCCCCGAGTGAGAGGGTTGCTCTTCACTCGGTAGGATTTTTATAACTTAGGCGAGCACGAGGCTGCAGCTAAGCCTCCGAGTGAGAGGATTGCTCTTCACTCGGTAGGATTTTCACAACTTAGGCGAGTGCTTGGACTGCAGCTAAGCCCCCAAGTGAGAGGGTTGTTCTTCACTCGGTAGGATTTTTATAACTTAGGCGAGCACGAGGCTGCAGCTAAGCCTCCGAGTGGAAGGCTGGCTTACCACTCGGTAGGATTTTGATAACTTAGGCGAGCACAAGGCTGCAGCTAAGCCTCCGAGTGGAAGGCTGGCTTACCACTCGGTAGGATTTTGATAACTTAGGCGAGCACGAGGCTGCAGCTAAGCCTCCGAGTGAGAGGATCGCTCTTCACTCGGCAGGATTTTGATAACTTAGGCGAGCACGAGGCTGCAGCTAAGCCTCCGAGTGAGAGGATTGCTCTTCACTCGGCAGGATTTTGATAACTTAGGCGAGCACAAGGCTGCAGCTAAGCCTCCGAGTGGAAGGCTGGCTTACCACTCGGTAGGATTTTGATAACTTAGGCGAAACGGATTCGCAGCTAAGCCTCCGAGTGGGAGTCTGGCTCACCACTCGGTAGGATTTTTACAAACTTAGGCGAAACGGATTCGCAACTAAGTCACCCACTGGGGGGAATTTTATTGGAAAATAAAAAGTGACAGATAGTGTGGAGGAACTATGACACTATTATTTTGAGGTCCATGAACTACAAAAGTACTTTATTGCAACTCATCCGAGTGATAAAACTTAAGTGTAAAATGGGCGGAGTAGCTCCGCGTTCCAAGCTCGGGGCTCGTCGATATTATGCTCGACGTTGTAAAGACGGTACGCCCCGTTGTGGAGAACCTTGGTGACGATGAAGGGGCCTTCCCAAGAAGGAGCAAGCTTGTGTGGTTTGTGCTGATCCACTCGGAGAACCAAATCCCCTTCCTGGAAGGCTCGACCTCTCACATTTCGGGCGTGGAAACGGCGCAGATCTTGTTGGTAGATGGTCGATCGGATCAGAGCCATCTCCCTTTCTTCCTCTAAAAGGTCGACTGCGTCCTGCCGCGCTTGTTCAGCTTCTGCTTCGTTGTAGATTTCAACTCGAGGAGCATTGTGGAGAAGATCACTCGGCAAGACTGCTTCAGCTCCATAGACCAAGAAGAATGGAGTTCTTCCGGTCGACCGATTAGGCGTGGTCCGCAGTCCCCAGAGTACAGATGGAAGTTCGTCGACCCAAGCTCCAGCCGCGTGTTTGAGATCACGCATCAGTCGAGGCTTCAGTCCCTTGAGAATCAGTCCATTAGCTCGCTCTGCTTGTCCATTCGACTGCGGATGGGCGACTGATGCGTAGTCGACCCGTGTGCCCTGGGAGTCGCAGAAAGCTCTGAATTCCTCTGAGTCAAAGTTCGACCCATTATCCGTAATGATGCTGTGCGGGACTCCATATCTGAATATTAGTTCCCTGATGAAGCTAACAGCAGTACCGGTGTCAAGGCTCTTGATTGGTTTAGCCTCGATCCACTTGGTGAACTTGTCGACTGCCACCAGTACATGCGTGAAGCCACTTCGTCCTGTTCTCAAAGGACCGATCATGTCCAGCCCCCAAACTGCAAAAGGCCAGACGAGTGGGATGGTCTTCAAAGCTGACGCAGGCTTGTGCGACATATTCGAGTAGAACTGACATCCCTCGCACTTATCTACTATCTCTTTTGCCATCTCATTCGCCTTGGGCCAGTAAAATCCGGCTCGGTATGCTTTGGCCACGATGGTCCGAGAGGACGCATGATGACCACAGGTCCCCGAGTGAATATCATTGAGGATGAGTCGACCTTCTTCTGGTGTTATGCACTTCTGACCGACTCCAGTCGCGCTTTCTCTGTATAATTGTCCTTTGATTACGGTAAAGGCCTTAGATCGACGGACGATCTGTCGAGCCTCTTCCTCATCCTCCGGAAGCTCTTTCCTCAAGATATATGCGACATACGGAATCGTCCAGTCGGGAATGACCACCAAAACCTCCATGATCAAGTCGACCACCGCTGGGACTTCAACTTCAGTCGGATCTGTGGCGCTCTTGGGCTGCGGAGTTTCTTCGGTGAAAGGATCCTCTTTGACTGACGGAGTGTGTATATGCTCCAAGAACACACCACTCGGAATGGCTTCTCTCTTGGAACCTATCTTTGCTAGATCATCAGCTGCTTGATTTTTCAGTCGGGGTATATGATGGAGCTCCAACCCCTCGAACTTCTTCTCCAGCTTCCTCACTGCACTGCAGTATCCAGTCATGGCTGGGCTTCTCACGTCCCACTCTTTCATCACCTGATTGACCACTAAATCCGAGTCGCCATAGACCATTAGGCGACGGACGCCGAGTGAAATGGCCATGCGCAACCCATATAGGAGGGCCTCATATTCTGCCTCATTGTTGGAGGAATCAAAGTGAATCTGGAGCACATATCTGAGCTTATCTCCTCTGGGGGAAACCAGGACAACCCCAGCACCGGAACCATTCAACATCTTAGAGCCATCGAAAAACATGGTCCAATGCTCCGAGTGAACTTCAGTCGGCTGCTGTTGTTCAATCCACTCGGCGAGGAAATCTGCTATCGCCTGGGACTTAATGGCTTTCTTTGCCTCAAACTTGATATCAAGGGGAAGAAGTTCAATCGCCCATTTGGCCACTCGACCAGTTGCATCTCTGTTGTGCAAAATCTCTGATAGTGGAGCGTCGCTGACGACTGTGATGGAATGGTCAGAGAAATAATGAGCAACCTTCTTTGTGGTCATGTATATTCCATACACAAGCTTCTGATAATGAGGATATCTCTGCTTGGATGGAGTCAAGACTTCAGACAAATAATACACTGGGCGCTGAACTTTGAGAGCTTTTCCTTCTTCTTCCCGCTCGACCGTTAGCACAGTACTGACGACTTGTCCTGTGGCTGCGATGTAGAGCAACAGAGGCTCTTTGCTGATTGGAGCAGCAAGCACCGGCTGGGTGGAGAGCAGAGCTTTTAGCTCGGCAAACGCTGCATCAGCTTCTGGAGTCCACTCGAACTTGTCAGCCTTCTTCATCAGTCGGTAAAGAGGCAGTGCCTTTTCACCGAGTCGTGAGATGAATCGACTTAATGCGGCCAAGCATCCAGTAAGCTTCTGGACATCGTGCACTCGCACAGGGCGTTTCATTCGGAGAATAGTGCCAATCTTCTCTGGGTTAGCGTCGATTCCCCGTTCGGAAACGAGAAAACCGAGTAACTTGCCACCAGGAACTCCAAATGTGCACTTTGATGGATTGAGCTTGATATGATACCTTCTGAGGTTGGCAAATGTTTCGGCGAGGTCAGCGAGCAGGTCGGAACCTTTTCGTGACTTGACAACAATATCATCCATATAAGCTTCCACATTCCGACTGATTTGGGTGAGTAGACACTTCTGAATCATTCGCATAAATGTGGCTCCGGCATTCTTGAGGCCGAATGGCATGGTGATATAGCAGAAGCACCCGAATGGAGTGATGAAAGCTGTTTTTACCTCATCAGGCCCGTACAGACGGATCTGGTGGTACCCGGAGTAAGCATCTAAAAAAGACAACCTCTCGCATCCCGCGGTCGAGTCAACAATTTGATCTATGCGGGGGAGAGGAAAGTGATCTTTCGGGCAGGCCCGGTTGATGTGCTTGAAATCAATGCACATTCGGAGCGACTTGTCCTTCTTAGGAACCATGACGACATTAGCGAGCCACTCGGAGTGGTATATCTCTCGGATAAATCCTGCCGCCAACAGTCGAGCCACTTCTTCACCGATGGCCTTTCTCTTCTGGACGGCGGACCGCCGAAGATGCTCTTTGACTGGTTTTGCAGACGAGTCGACTCTTAGGCGATGCTCAGCCAGTCCCCTGGGAACACCTGGCATATCAGCGGGCTTCCATGCAAAAATGTCCCAGTTCTCACAGAGGAACTGGATGAGCGCTTCTTCCTATTTTGGGTCGAGTGTTGTGGAGATGCGGGTCGGAGCTGCTTCGGGGTCGGTCGGGTGAATGTGAACAGGCTTCGTCTCACCGGACGACTGGAAAGCAGACTCTGTGGCGGGCTTCTTGGATCGCAGCAAGTCACTCGGATCTGCGTTTTGCTTGTATTCTTCGAACTCGACCGCTGTCACTTGGGAATCGGCAATCTTGGAGCCCTTCTGAAAGCACTCCTCTGCCTTTTTCCTATCACCGGTGACAGTGATCACACCTTTGGGACCGGGCATCTTCAATTTGAGGTACACGTAACATGGTCGAGCCATGAACCGTGCATAGGCTGGTCTCCCCAAAATGGCATGATATGCACTTTGAAAATCCACGACCTCAAACGTCAACTTTTCTTTGCGAAAATGCTTCGAATCACCGAACACTACGTCCAAAGCTATCTGGCCGAGTGACTCGGCCTTCTTCCCTGGTATAACTCCATGGAAGCTCATGTTACTAGTGCTCAGTCGGGACATCGGAATGCCCATACCTTTCAATGTGTCTGCATACAATAAGTTCAGCCCACTTCCACCATCCATCAGCACCTTTGTCAGTCGAGTGCCTTCGACAACTGGATCGACCACCAAAGCTTGCCTCCCGGGGGTGGCAATATGAGTCGGGTGATCAGATTGGTCGAATGTGATGGGTGTTTGAGACCACTTCAGATAATTTGCCTTTGCTGGGGCAACCATGTTCACCTCTCGGTTAATCACTTTCAGTCGACTTCTGCTTTCCACATCTGCAAAGATCATCAGAGTGGAGTTGATATGCGGATATCCTCCCTCACTGTCCTCTTTGTCTTCGGCCTTGTCCGACTCCTTCTCCTTGTCCTTAGACTATTTTCCCTGAAACTGCTGGATCAGGAGTCGACATTGGCGAGTGGTGTGCTTTGGGTAAATGATTCTTGGGGTTCCAGGATCCTTTTGGTTTCCCCTTAAACTTTCCTTGAGTCACGGCCAGAGCCTCTCCAGGAGCTGCCGGTTCAGCCTTCCGCTTCTGTTTCCGACTGGTGTTTCCTTTTTCCGACTGACTCGGCTTGTGCTTGCCGCTGCGGAGTCGGTCTTCTTCTTCGCTGTTGGCGTACTTGGTAGCAATCTCCATCATCCGACTCAAGGTCATGTCACCAGTTCGACCAAATTTCAAACTCAGTTCTCTGTTCTTGACGCCGTCTTTGAAGGCGCATACTGCCTGATGATCAGAGACATTTTCCACAGTGTGGTGCAAAGTGATCCACCTCTGAATATACTCTCGGAGAGTCTCATTAGTTTTCTGCACGCAGACTTGCAACTCTGTCAATCCCGCTGGTCGCTTGCAAGTCCCTTCAAACGTTCTGACGAACACTCGGGACAGATCTTCCCAAGTGTAAATGCTGCTAGGAGGTAATTGAGTCAACCATGCCCTGGCAGAACCTTCCAACATGAGGGGCAAATGCTTCATGGCCACCTCGTCGTTCCCACCACCGATCTGAACTGCCACTCGGTAGTCTTCAAGCCAAGTTTCAGGCTTAGACTCACCAGTGAACTTGCTGACTCCTGTTGCCAACCTGAAATTGGGGGGGATAACTGCAGCTCTGATAGCTCTACTGAAACATTCAGGACCAGAAACATGTACTCGACTGCTCGTGGGTACATCTTTGTCGAGTGCGCCTCGGTGGGCTCTGTTCCGGTCGACCAACCCTTGCACGATAATGGATCGCGCGTCGAAGCCTGGCTCTCTGGGGTCAACTGGAACCCTACGCCCTGTACTGTACTGACGCCTATCATCTGGCTGCCGAGGAGCGTAAGACCCACCCCTCGGAGGGGAATAGGGCACTCGACGCCTATCATCTCGGTCGAGTCTGTCGCCATATTGATCTCGCCGATTCTCACGCCCTTCGCGCCGCGGAGGCGATCTGGGGCTGTGAGCCGACTGAACCGTATTCACAGTGATAGATCGACTGTGAATTCTGTTGCGCGACTGAGACACGGCTGAATTCTGATCTCCTGCTGCCCGGAGCAGATCCCTGATCTGCAGCAAACCTCTGCCAGCTTCCGACTGCGAAGGCTGAATGGACTCTGCTATACGGGTCGCAGCTGCTAAATTCTGAATTGGGGTTCGATATACCTGAGTCGGCGGGAAGAGTTGACGTCGAATGGTGTCGGGAACTCGTTGCCGCGCGCGCTCGTCGAGTGCTCGCTGAAGGTTCTCCAGTCGAGTGCGCTCGGCCAAATTGGCCAGACGCGCCTCCTCCAAGGCACGAGCCTCGGGGGTTTCTCCTGCGATGGGAATACGCAGGGGATCCTCGTTCCTGCGGCGAAGCTCTTCTCTTTGCAGAGAGTCGAGTGGCTCAGGCTGGTACTCTTCGTAGTCTCATGCAGGGTCGCCGCCGTCACCTGCTCCACCGCCACGGGCGAAGCCAGGAGGGCTGTGGGGCCCATCGACCATCAAGATTTCCGCCGCTGGATCACTGCTTCCGCACTCGGATGCAGTCTCTCCGGAGCCAGTCGACTGATCGAACAAGCCGTAGAGAGGTTCGTTGGGCTCGATTGCCGCAACTTGTGTAGTGGCCGATTGGCGAGCCACCGCGTGACTCACCCATCGCTGAAGCCTCGACCGTCCTGAGCGCTTGTGCTGGCGGGAGACCGGGAGGGTAGACGATGGAGGAGCCGACCGATACTGGGTCGACGGTTGCCGCAGCAGAACGCCGCGGACACATGCGCGAAAATGCGTCGCACCGCGGACGGGGAGCGCGTCTACGTCGAGTGGAGCCTCCTGGAGCCATGCGGAGTCGTCGGCGATGAAGGTGAAAGTGCCGAGACGGATCTCTTGACCCTTGACCAAAACTCCAGCAGACACCATGATGAGAGTACTCGGAAGAATCGCAACTTCTCCACAAAATCGCTAAAACACCTGCCCCACGGTGGGCGCCAACTGTCGTGGTTCTAAGCCTGACAGTAGAGTGGGGGGGTAGGTATGGAGAGGCAAGGTCCTAGCTATGGAGAGGTTGTAAGCACAAAGGATGTACGAGTTCAGGCCCTTCTCGGAAGAAGTAACAACCCTACGTCTTGGAGCCCGGAGGCGGTCGAGTGGATTATGAATGTATGGATTACAAGGTGCCGAACCCTTCTGCCTGTGGAGGGGGGTGGCTTATATAGAGTGCGCCAGGACCCCAGCCAGCCCACGTAGGAGAGGGTTTAAGGTGAGTTAAGTCTGGGGCGTTACTGGTAACGCCCCACATAAAGTGCCTTTATTATCATAAAGACTACTTGATTACAGGCCGTTGCAGTGCAGAGTGCCTCTTGACCTCCTGGTGGTCGAGTGAGTCTTCGTGGTCGAGTCCTTCAGGCTAGTCGAGTGAATCCTCGTTGGTCGACTGGAAGGCGACCTCTTCTAAGGATGTCCTGGGGTAAGTTACTTGGATCAGGACCATGACCCTACCCTAGGTACATAACCCCATCATTGGCCACGACATCCACCTTACCGGTTATCGAGGGACCAATATTATAGTTCTTGGGAAATGTTCCAACCATCATATCTGCCTGAGATTCAGATCTGGTTGGTGTCAGGATATTCCAGACTCATCGAGTCTAGGAAGAAAAATGAAAGTTTGCAACACAAATCGACGAGATGACGTTGCGGAATTCTCGGGAGATGAACTACGATAGCAAGCTCCAAAACATGAGCTGGTTCTGCTACACACATGTGAACACGTTGTCCCAGACAAGCATGACCACGTAGTAGTCTTATAATAAAACACTACCGAGTTCAGGTTGGGAACCATCATCGAGGATGTCGAAGTCTTGTGCATGACCTAGGATTAGCACATCAACTCTTTTTCCTTGAACAAATCAATCAGTGGCTTGGTGTGCTACGGAATACATATGGAGTGGAGGTAATTAATCTACCAAACCACAGTATACTTTGCACATGCATGACTGACTTGGGACGATTCCAGAGGAAGCAAAACTAACTTTCTCGAATTCACGACGGCAACTTACATCAAATGCACGTGAATCAAAGGAAGTCACTTCTTTCATCCAAGCATAGGCTTCATGAACGGAGCACGAAGGCATTGCTTACAAAATTTTCAACACTAGGTTGATGTTCAACATGATTCATGGGGGAGACAAAATGCTGCTGATGGGCTCAACAACAACTCATCAGAATTTCCATATCACTGGACTTCCACCATCATGTGAACACGGTGATAGTATTGGTCAGACCAAAAGATGTAATGGTATATGCTCGAGGGATCAACCACGAGTAAGACAACATTACGAGCATCGTTGGTACTGATTTGATTGACGATAGCCCACACTCAAATCAAAGGATTGATAAGACAATAGGTCCAGCAACTGATCACAGGGACCAATCGATGAAGATATCATCTTTCTTCAACACACACTACACAAGAATATCCCTTTGGAACGAACTAAGTTAGGCAAGCTTTTATCTTCCAATTCTCCAAGTTGTTGTCTAGCTTAACCAACTAGCTCAGGGGTATCCAACACAGATTCTTGGAGAAATAGGGGTTTACAGGAATAAACCAACTTGATCACGAGATCAACATAGCGGTCAGGCGACAACCTGGTGATACTTCGAGAAGAAATTCGGAATATCATGAACCACCGGTATGTTACTAAGCTCGAGAACAATCTCGCTTTTGAGGGCAAGACGATATGATCAAATGAGTGAGGACTTGACAAGATCCTAACTCATCAATCGAAGGGTGCACCGAAATAAGGACTAGGTAGCACGATCAGTCTTAGAAGGATGATTCAAAAACCAACACGGTAAGAATGAAATTATTGTCCTTTAACTACCAAGCAACGAGGTTGCTAGGAGTATTGATTTCACACATCACAATTCTTCTGTCGGTATTCCGGTTGCATCGACACGAAGACCGAGGAATGACTAATGATGGTGAGAAGTATCACTACGTCAAAATTCATGAGAGTTGGTGCAGTTCTCATGACAATTCTGACATAAAGGGGGTAATACTCCAAGGTAGAACAGAACCAAAAGCTGGATTGGCATTTGATCTGCGGAATACAACTACTTTGACCCAATCCTGGAAATGGATAAGGTACTGGAGTTTGTTTCTCCTAGTCATTCTGGAATAGAATGGCTTGACGGACCACAAGAATAATAGGCATCGATAAACGAACGCACGCATACTCTTGACTATCAACTGATAGATGAAGGTCAGTAGACAACTAAAGAGGGACAACTCAAAGGAACATATAACTTTCTGAGTTGTGGATGCATAGATTAGTATGTCGAACCAAGTTCAACTTAATTCTTCCGGATAACCCATGCAGAACGGTTGAGCTGGCAGAGTCACAATATAGCATGGAGAACTCATCGAGAGCACTCTTATTGTCATCTTTTGGTTCAAAGGAACTCCTGCCAAGGATGGTTCATGGTAATTGGAAGAAGGATGTACCACGAACCTCGAGGACTATCGCAAAGGTTACTAATATCCTAAAGGAACTAGCAAACACTATCAACATGAAGTAAGTAGAGTGAATCTCGGGTTCAAAACCCAGGAATAGAATACCTACTACTAAGTAGCACCACGAGATGCTTTTGAGAATGATGGCCAGAATCTTCACACTGGGAACACAAAACATTGCTAGATTACTAGATGATCCCCTAAGACACCTAGGGTCATAATACCAGCTCCAACATATAGGTCGAGGCAGTAAAGTACCTCAACTCACTGATTTGTGTGATTAATCTGACCAAAGGCACATTGGAAACAGAAGGAAGGGATTTGCAAATGCATCGGACTATTTAGAAACCTGGGATGACTCGGACAGCATAACGGCTGTAAATGCTCAAAAGGTTTGGAGACATACTACAAAAATGGTGGCATAACCACGCAGAAGCACAATATCAAGGTTTCGAGATCAACAATTAACATACGGAAGTAATAGGAACTGAGACGAGGCTTAAGTCCAACAATCTTATAAGTCTACAGATTAGTAACACGTGATCCTGATAGAAAGAAGAGACAGCCTAGTTCTTAATCCCCGTCGGAAAGATAAGATGACTCAGATCAGAAGGGCATAAGGTATAAGGAGTAAAAAGAGCCTTACGTTCCATCCCACAATCAATTCCCTTATATAACTAAAGCATTTCTAGACTCAACTTCGACCAGTTTGGCTTGGTAATCCTACAGGCAGTCAAGCTCTGATACCAACGCTGTCAGGACCCCGACTCAATGCCACATCGATCTAGCATGTAACACCTCATATCACTTTGCGGCCTCACGCACGGTATTCCCACGGGTGTCGCCTTACCTTTGCCCGGGACCGTTTGCGCCTTTTGGCACACGTATATGATAGTGTTGCTAGCATCCATATGATAAGGAGCCCGGGCTGACATGGCTAGTCGTAAACCCAAAGTGGCACAAACTTACAGGGACAGGCATCCATGACCCAGCATCGAACGTGTCGGTCATCAGCGAGTGAATCCAGGCTGTAGCACTGGGCTAGCAGGACTCCGGTGAACCGGGCTGTAGCGGGCTAACAGGACTCCGGTATTCATCGCGTGACATTTCCCCGAAGGGACAGACACAGGAACGAAGAAGGACACATGCCGGCCAGCCTAAGTGTTCCGGAGCAGTAGCAAGCTACCCTGGCTCAGTGGAAACACTAGGAGACATTTCCCGGTAAGAGAGGCTACCAAGGATAAACAACTAGGTTGTCAGATCCCACACATACCAAGCATTTCAATAACATACACACAATATGCTCGATATGTGCAAATACAACATGGCATCACAACATGACTCTACAACTCAAGTATTTATCAATAGGCTCCGAGGAGCGAGATATTACAAACATGGGTCTCATGACCCAACACTCAGAGCATACAAGTCAAAACACAAGCGGAAGCTATCATGTCTGAGTACAGACATCTATAAATGAAAAAGGCTGAAAGCCTGACTATCTACCAGATCCTGCCGAGGGCACAAGATCGTAGCTGAGGTAACAAGCTAAACGTCGAAGTCCACGTGGAACTACTAGTGAGACTGAAGTCTCTCTGCAAAAACATAGATTAAGCAACGTGAGTACAAATGTACCCAGCAAGACTTACATCAGATCTATCTACATATGCATCATTATCAACAAAGGGGATGGTGGAGTTTAACTGCAGCAAGCCAGCTTTGACTCGGTGGCTAACCTGAACTACGACTGCAAGTAACTCTTTGAGGTGGCGCACACGAGTCCACATATTCACCATATCAATACACCACTATGGATCCGCTCCCGTCTCCCTACGAGAACGCCATCCATAGCACTCACGCTTATCTTGCGTATTTTAGAGTATCCACTTTCACTTGTCTATGAACTATGCAAGGGGTCCAAGTTTCCATATCTGAGGAATCCGGCTATTCGAATAGATGATGTTAACCCTGCAGGGGTGTACTTCTTCACACACGCTCTCGCCACTTACCGCCCTGTACACGTCATGTACCTCGGCAACCTTCAAGCGGAAGCCGGGCGAGGGAGTCGGCCACGACCTGACTAACCGAAACAAGTCTCTAGTCCAGGTTTATCGCCTATTCGGGTTCCATCCGCAAGGAGATCCGGCCGGGGTGTCGCTCACGGCCCCAAACGATGTGTGTAGGGTTCCCAAGCCCACCTCGACGGGTGGATGTACGCTTGGTACACCGTGCCACTGTGCCTAGTCTGTCCCAAGCCCACCTGTACCGGGTGCCACTTGGTAGACTACTAACACTACCTACAAACACCAGAAACTAGTTGCAACTCCTGGACAGAGATCATGTTGATTAATAAGTCGAGAGAGTCAATTAAGGATCCCAATGTGTGGTAGTAGCTGTTCATGGATCACAAACACGGAACTCAGTTCCTGAGGACGGCTGCAATGAGACAACCCACCATGTACTCCTACATGGCCTCTCACCGCTACCTTTACCAAATCGTGTTCACACACTTAGCTCACACACAGTAGAACATGTTCACACGCCTCTGATTCATCCCCGATGAATCAGACCTGACTCAACTCTAGGCAATAGCAGGCATGACAACAAACATGAATGAGTAGGCACAACAGGGCTCAAACAACTCCTACTCATGCTAGTGGGTTTCATCTATTTACTGTGGAATGACAGGTCATGCAAAGGATAAAGGGGTTCAGCTACCGCAGCAAGTAACAATATGTCGTTGTTGTCCTAATGCAGTAAAAGAGAGCAGGAGCGAGAGAGTGGGATTTTATCGGAATGAACAAGGGGGTTTTGCTTGCCTGGCACTTCTGAAGATAACATTGAGTCTTCATCAGTGTCAACGATCACATCGCCGGTACACGTCTATCGAGAGGGGACAATTACCGGCAAACAAGGAAGAACACAATCAATGCGATGCAACAATATGATGCATGATAATGACATGGTAATATAAATGTGTTTTGGGCTAATGCATCTAGCAACAAGTTAAATGGAGTTGGTTTGAACCCTAAGTTCAAAACCAAACTCCATATGTGAAATTCAAATGTCATTTAATTAAATTGTCCTAAACAGCAGCTATACGTTGTTCTAACGTGCATGAAAATGGTACAGATGGATTCCTTGAATTTTTCTGATAATTTTTCATATATAATTTATTTAATTTGGAGTTACGGTTGAATTTCTATGAATTTTAGAAGTTTATACAATTTTCTGGAATTTTCTGAATAAAAATAAATCCAGAAAACATTACTGCGTCATCCTGACGTCATGATGACGTCAGCAGGTCAACGTGGCACAGTCCGGTCAAACCCTGACCTGTGGGTCTCGAGTGTCAGTGTCTAACTAAACTAACCTAGCTTAGTTAATACTAACCTAACTTAATTAGCCGGGCGGGGCCCGCATGTCAGTGAGAGAGAGGGGGGTCAAACCGGGCAGTGGGGTCAACCCACGCCGGTCATCGGGTCAGCGGGCGCCGGTGTTTAGCCGCCGACGAGTCCAGACGCGGCGGAGGGCTCGGAAACGAGCCACATGGCATCGTTTCGGCCGTGGTTTGTTGCATTCGAACGCGCGCAGTGGCGTGCATCTAGTGGTGGCGGTGATAGGTGCTGGGGTGGCCGGAAAAGTGGCCGGCGACGAGGTTTGGCGGCGGCAGCAGCTCGGGCAATCCTGGGGTGGCGCTATAGAGCACTAAAGGAGAGACCGAAGGGCGCTGCGGGCTCCTGGGAGGGCGGCGAACATGGTGACGCGCTCAGGCGCAAGCTGGGATGGCCCTGGCCACGGCGCCGCCATGGCCGGCGGCATGGAGCTCTCGGCTCCGGTGGTTTTCATGGATAGAGCGGGCAAAAGCGCGCAGGGAGAGAGGGGAATAGAAGAGAAGCTCACGGAGATTCGAACGGGGCGGACGACGAACTCGGGGAGGCGTCGGGGAGGGCACACGGTCGCCGGCGATCTCGGCGGCCGAAGCTTGAAGAAGAGGTCGGGGAAGCCGCTGCAGGGCGCGTCCGCTCGTGTGGCTTGGCGGGGACGGTGTAGAGGTCAGCGGCGGAGCTTCTGGAACTAGCGGAGGGGCGAGGGAGGGCTGGTGGCTGTGGCTATGGCGAACGGCGGTGACGGCTGCGCTCGGGGATCACAGGGAAGAGAGGGAAAGAGAGAGCCAGAGGAGGGGGAGCGGTCCAGAGGGAGAGGGGAGAACGCGGGGAGGCTCTGGGTGTCTCCGTGGCGTCGCGAGGATGTCGGGGAGGCTGCCATGGCGAAGCAGGAGGTGGAGGCCCGGGCACGGGCGCGTCGACACGCCTGTGCCAGTAGGCAGAGGTTGAAGACAGCGGTGCCCCTGGTGGGCTGGGCCGCCAAGTGGACTGGCAGGGGGGGCTGGGCCAGCACAGGTGAGCGCCAGGTAGTTTTCCCTGCTCTGTTTTATTTTTTTCTTCTATTTTGTTTTATTTAATTTCGTTTTGCCACTGTTTTGAATTTAAAAAATAATTCAAACAATGCCAAAAGCTCCTCTGAATATTTTTATTTTGCTAGATGGACTTTTCCAAAGCTCATAAAATATTTCAGGGGTATTTGAAATTATATTCTAATTATATGAATATAATTCAAATTCAATTAGCTAATGATTTAAATTCAAAGTCCCAAAAATAAATCCTTTTAAAATGTTCATTATTTTTGGTTTGGATCAAAACCCTTGCCAAAATATTAAACATTTAAGAAGAACATTTTTGGAACAATGAATGAGATTTTAGGGTTTTAGCCCTTTTTTTTATTTAAATTTTGAGGCTTCCAAATTTCCTCAATTCAAGTTTCAGAAATTTAGACATGATGCAAACACCAGGCAGCACCAGAAGCTAGGGATGTGACACTATGAATGAAATCTATGCTTAATTACAGAATTTTAGTTGCAAAAATTAGATAGTGCTAATGATCTCTAGCTGCATATTTTGACAAATCGCAGTGTTATAAGGATTGACAAATGGCAACTTTACTAGATCAACAAATGTAAATCTTTCCATATTGACAAATGGCAACATACTAAATAATTGTTTGTACGTGGTTGCACACGGGTCATCCAAAACAACCATTTGCGTTGAAGGGATGCACAAATCCTGCGCTGCTCTCACTTTGCATACGGGTGTTCTATCTAAAACATTTGCGATCAAGAGCTGCACAAATCCTACTCGGCACATTTTCCCTTTGCTTCCTGGGGAAGCTATCGGTTTGCATACGGGTGTTCTAACTAAAACGTTTGCGATGAGTGTTTTATATTTAAAAAATGAATTAAACTGGGGAAACCGAATTAAACCCGGGGAAGCTAACAATTTTTTTACCGCGGCATGCTGATGCCGCTCCATGATAGCATGCCAAGTTTCATGAATTTCGGATAAGTTTTGGATTTACTAGAATTTAAAAATCAGGTATCTCAATGTTTGCGGCCGAGTGACGGTGGCAGGGTGTTTGAAATTCATTCCCATTTCTTGCATATGACCTAATATAAGGATGCACCCAAGGACACATATTTGATTTTTCAACCAGTTTATATGCAGTGGAGAATGTGCATGTAGTTCAAATATGAATTATGCACATAAAATGCCTGGAAAACCCAGTTAATGTATAAAAATGTCCAAACGAACCCCGAAAAATTCCAAAATTGAACACAACACTCTTGTTGTTCTATGTTGACACTTGAAAATTTTTGAAAGCAATAAGAGGCAACGGATATCGTTTCATCCCCAAAGGTGGCACGTTCCTACCAAAACCATCACGCTTGTTGTGAGAAGCTCTGGTTTGTGAGAAGCTTATACCAAAACCTGCCCCAAATGGGACGAAATTTTTACCACGGCATGTTGATGCCACTCCATGATAGCATGCCAAGTTTCATAAATTTCATACGAGTTTTGGATTTACTAGAATTTAAAAACCAGGTATCTCAATGTTTGCGAACGAGTGACGGTGGCAGGGTGTTTGGAATTCATTCCCATTTCTTGCATGGGACCTAAGCATGCACCCAAGGACACATATTTGATTTTTCAACCAGTTTATATGCACTGGAGAATGTGCATGTAGTTCAAATTCGAATTATGCACATAAAATGCCTGGAAAACCCAGTTAATGTATAAAAATGTCTAAACGAACCCGAAAAATTCCAAAATTGAACACAACAGTCTTGTTGTTCTATGTTGACACTCAAATTTTTTTGAAAGCAATAAGAGGCAACGAATATCGTTTCGTTCCCAAAGGTGGCATGTTCCCTACCAAAACCATCACGCTTGTTGTGAGAAGCTCTGGTTTGTGAGAAGCTTATACACAAACCTGCCCCAAATGGGATAATTTTTTTACCAGGGCATGTTGATGCCGCTCCATGATAGCATGCCAAGTTTCATGAATTCCAGACGAGTTTTGGATTTACTAGAATTTAAAAACCAGGTATCTCAATGTTTGCGACCGAGTGACGGTGGCAGGGTGTTTGAAATTCATTCTCATTTCTTGCATGGGACCTAAGCATGCACCCAAGGACATATATTTGATTTTTTCAACCAGTTTATATGCACTGGAGAATGAGCATGTAGTTCAAATTTGAATTATGCACATAAAATTCTTGGAAACCCTAGTTAATGTATAAAAATGTCCAAACGAACCCTGAAAAATTCCAAAATTGAACACAACACTCTTGTTGTTCTATGTTGACACTCGAATTTTTTTGAAATCAATAAGAGGCAACGGATATCGTTTCATCCCCAAAGGTGGTATGTTCCCTACCGAAACCATCACGCTTGTTGTGAGAAGATTATACCCAAACCTGCCCCAAATGGGACAAATTTTTTACCATGGCACGTTGATGCCGCTCCATGATAGCATGCCAAGTTTCATGAATTTTAGACGAGTTCTGGATATACTAGAATTTCAAAACCAGTCATCTCAATGTTTTATCGGCAATCAACGGTGCCCTAGTGTTTGAAATTCATTCCCATTTCTTGCATGGGACCTAAGCATGCACCCAAGGACACAGATTTGATTTTTCAACCAATTTATATGCACTGGAGCATGTGCATGTAGTTCAAATTTGAATTATGCACATAAATGCATTGAAAACTCACTTAATGCATAAAAATGTCCAAACGAATCCCAAAAATCACAAAAAAATAACACAACACTCCTGTTGTTCTATATTGACATGAGAAATTTTTGAAAGCAATAAGAGGCAATGGATATCGTTTCGTCCCCAAAGGTGGGGCGTTCCCTACCGAAACCATCATGCTTGTTGTGAGAAACTCTAGTTTGTGAGAAGCATATACCCAAACCTGCCCCAAATGGGACAAAAAAATTACCACGACATGTTGATGCCGCTCCATGATAGCATGCCAAGTTTCATGAATTTTAGACGAGTTTTGCATTTACTAGAATTTAAAAACCAATCATCTCAATGTTTTGCCGGCAATCAACGGTGCCCTGGTGTTTGAAATTCATTCCCATTTCTTGCATGGGACCTAAGCATGCACCAAAGGACACATATTTGATTTTTCAACCAATTTATATGCACTGGAGCATGTGCATGTAGTTCAAATTTGAATTATGCACATAAATGCATTGAAAACTCACTTAATGCATAAAAATGTCCAAATGAACCCTGAATAATTCCAATTCTTTTATGATCACTGCAGATAAAAGGTCTAGCAATTTAAACACCGTCCATGGCTGTTGAGACCCCATTATGTAATTCAAATCAAGACGAAAAATCAAGTAGATCCCACACAATTTATTATAACCAACCGTGTGAGATGCAGCGCAATATATCTTCAGACCGTGTTTGAATAAGGGACCGTGTCTGATGACACTTTGCACGCCAGTTTTTTGGCTGAAGCGATTCCAAATTTTTAGCTTCTGCAGAAATATCTACCTCCCCACCCCTCCCCCTTACCAAAAACCACATTTCCCCTGTTTTCACCTACCTTTCCAAGTTGAAACCTTCACTCCTTACTTGCAGCACCGTCGCCTCCTCGCCGGCGACCCTCCTTCACGCTACTTGGCCTTGCCTATCCAGGCAGGTAATCCACACCCGACCCCCATCCTTCTCCTCCTTCCACATCTCACATGCCCCGACCGGCGGCGCGAGCGCGACACCTTCCACCCAAATCACCGACCCCTCCATCAAATAAGCGCCTGCCTAAGCCATGGTGCATGTAGTATAGCCAGGACCTCAAGGAGCATTTGGCAAGGAGAAGCAAATCGCGGCCGCATGCACGGATGAGGTCGTGATGGCTTCCATTCGTGTCGACCCCCAGATCTTGAAGAACCACCTTGCCATTTGCTAGCTATGTTGGTTAAGCATGCTCGCTTTACCCATTGCGTGTCTTGCTCCTGCCTTTCCTTCACAAATTCTAGTGAATTTTGATATCTAATTTTACCATGCAATCTGTTGCTCTAGTGTATATGTTCTATATGTCGTGCAATGTGGTGCTCACTTATTAACTGTTTTGTTAATTAGTTGTCGTCTTCAGTTAAGTGTTTGGTCAATTCTGCAAATGTGATGTTCAATTCTTCAGGCTGCAATTTTGTATTGTCCTCCATGTGAGAAATGAATCGAATTTATCTTTACAAAAATACATGAGAAATGAATACGATTGCTATATTTCCAAGTTGTCAAGCATGCTTGGTATGGTTATACATTGTGCATTGTGCTCAATTAACGTTTGGTTCATTTGTGTTGTGGTGTTTAGTTAACTGTTTGGTTCAATTCTGCAATGCGATGTTTAATAGTTGTGGGTGCATTCTGTTATTGTATACCATGTGAGGAATAAATTGAATTTGGATGTAGTAAATACATGAGAAACAAATACAATTTCTACAATTGGCTGTAGTTAATTGTTTGGTCAACTGTCTGATCTTCTATTAGGAGTATGTTATATTGTGCAATGTGGTGCTCAGTTAATGTTGGTTCATTTGTTGTGGTGTTTAGTTAACTGCTTGGTTCAATTCTGCAATGTGATGTCCAATTGTAGTGGGTAGAATTTTGTATTATTGTGCATGTGCGAAATAAATCGAATTTGGCTGCACTTAATACATGAGAAACATATACAAGTGTTATATTTCCTAGTTCTTAATCATGCTTGGTTTGGATAAATGGGTTTTCCATGTGGCTTGAATTAATCTGATGAATCTACAATGTGCTTATTTTTCATCAACATATTTTACTGATAGCATGCGAACCCTTACTTAACCTGATGACTAACTACCTTATATGTGTTGCAGGGAAACAATGAGAAGCACTGAGGTTTACAATCGAGATTAGCACGTGCATGGTCCGTTGTCTAATAGCACATTATTGTGCAATTGAAGGAACCATTCTAATATTTAGGTTTTTAACAATTTGGTCTTGCACATGTAGATCCTGCTGTGAGAGGTTTTAACCCATTGTTCGACCCTTTTTGCATATGAGGAAATGAGTTGTCCATGAATATCAGTCAAGTTAAGAAACTCAGAAAGATTGTTAGGATAAAGAAATTAGCGGAAAAAAAACAACAAGATCTTTGTCTGCAGAATGAAGAAGACATCAGTTCACTACAGGATGGTACTAACTATTATACCTTGCCTTTTTTATTCCTTTGCCCCATTTCTAATATAGAGAAGATATTTATGCACATCCTTGTTTTTGGGCCTTTCCAAAGCAGTTCACTGATGATTACCTCTCAAACCACCTGTATGGTCAGGAGGCAAGGAAGGTATTCATACAACACCCACGGTTCAATATTGAAGTGTTCCTGAAGAGGACGAAGGATGGACGGTCAATCATCCACAAGCACTGGCCTAAAGTTACAAAGACCTTCAACATCAATGAAGGCTCAATATTCGCCTTCTGCTTCAGCAGTTTTCCAGATGAGATACATCTGTCTATGTACCGTCTATCATGCTAATTTTGAAAGGTTATAGATGTTGCATGTGAAACTTGGTCCTGGTGTAGTTGTGTAATGGGGTAGCTAAGTGTTGAAGCTATATGATGTTGTACTCTGATGTATTTCAATTATGAAAATGAAATATATTATGTGCTTAATATGAAATGTCAATTAGATTAATAAATGGATTATGAATAATCGGATAATTAGCCTGCTAATGACAAATTAACTTGCTAATTGGGTTTTGCTATTGCAAATGGTTGTTGAAAAAATACCGTGGACGATGACCTCAAGCAATGCACACAGTTTCTAGGAATAAATCGTGTTGGATCAATGAAAAATCACACACAACTTTCTCTCAAAAACTGTTTGCATTAGGCCACCTTGCGCAAATGTTTACCGCATAAAAAATGTGTGTGATGGAGAGCCTTTGCCACACAGTTTCTTCTACGGACCGTGTGTGATACATTTAATAACGCAAATGATTTAACAAGAAAAATTGTGTGTGATGTACCTATGAACGGAAACATTTTCCTTGGAGCGACTGTGTGATGTACCTGTGAACGGAAATGTTTTCCTTAGAGCGCCTGTGTGGGATGTACATATGAACGAAAACGTTTGGCGGGGACTGACTGTGTGGGATGTACTTGCGACCGGAAACAATTTCGCCGTATAATTGTATTTTTTAGCTCTACTATATGTATTCCCGTATTTAAGCGCTCGCCGGTCGCACACGACCTCATTTTGCCGAGCGTGTGTGCCAGGAGGGCATATCCCTGACGGTTTCTGGGTCATGTGGGAAGGACCCCCCTATCGCCCACACTCACTTGGAGACGGTTCCAAATGTCGTCACGGAAAGGGGTTAAAACCGTTTGTTTAGCAGCTCACTATACTAGTGCTCATTCAGAAACGAGAAAACCGAGAAACTTTCCTTCGGGTACTCTGAATGTGCACTTGGACAGATTCAACTTAATGCCATACCTTCTCAGATTGGTGCTACGTCTTGAGCTTGCGTTGGTTCTCCCCGAAGAGGAAGGGATGATGCAGCAGAGTAGCGTAAGTATTTCCCTCAGTTTTTGAGAACCAAGGTATCAATCAAGTAGGAGCCCACGCTCAAGTCCCTCGTACCTGCACAAAGTGATAGCTACTCGCAACCAACGCGATTAGGGGTTGTCAAGCCCTTCACGGTCACTTACGAGAGTGAGTTCTGATAGATATAATATTTTTGGTATTTTTGATATAAAGATGCAAAGTAAAAAAGTAAAAGCAAAGTACATAGCAAAACAATATAAAAGTGATGGAGATTGATATGATGAGAATAGACCCGGGGGCCATAGGTTTCATAGTGGCTTCTCTCAAGAGCATAAGTATTCTACGGTGGGTGAACAAATTACTGTTGAGCAATTGATAGAATTGTGCATAATTATGAGAATATCTAGGCATGATCATGTATATAGGCATCACGTCCATGACAAGTAGATCGAAACGATTCTGCATCTACTACTATTACTCCACTCATCGACCGCTATCCAGCATGCATCTAGAGTATTAAGTTAAAAACAGAGTAACGCTTTAAGCAAGATGACATGATGTAGAGAGATAAATTCATGCAATATGAAATAAACCCCATCTTGTTATCCTCGATGGCAATGATACAATACGTGCCTTGCTGCCCCTTCTGTCACTGGGTAAGGACACCGCAAGATCGAACCCAAAGCTAAGCACTTCTCCCATGGCAAGAACTACCAATCTAGTTGGCCAAACCAAACGGATAATTCGAAGAGACTTGCAAAGATAACCAATCATGCATAAAAGAATTCAGAGAAGATTCAAATATTATTCATAGATAGACTTGATCATAAACCCACAATTCATCGGTCTCAACAAACACACCGCAAAAAGAAGATTACATCGAATAGATCTCCACAAGAGAGGGGGAGAACTTTGTATTGAGATTCAAATAGAGAGAAGAAGCCATCTAGCTACTAACTATGGACCCGAAGGTCTGAGGTAAACTACTCACACTTCATCGGAGGGGCTAGGATGATGTAGAAGCCCTCCGTGATGACGGCCCTCTTCCGGCGGAGCTCCGGAACAGGCCCCAATATGGGATCTCGTGGATACAGAAAGCTGCGGCGGTGGAATTAGGTTTTTGGCTCCTATTCTGATCGTTTGGGGGTACGTGTGTATATATAGGAGGAAGGAGTACGTCGGTGGAGCACCGAGGGGCCCACGAGGCAGGGGGTGCGCCCTAGGGGGGTGCGCCCCCCACCCTCGTGACCACCTCTTTGATCCCTTGCAGTAGGGTCCAAGTCTCCTGGATCACGTTCGGTGAGAAAATCACGTTTCCGAAGATTTTATTCCGTTTGGACTCCGTTTGATATTCTGTTTATCCGAAACACCGAAATAGGGAAAAACAGCAATTCTGGGCTGGGCCTCCGGTTAATAGGTTAGTCCCAAAAATAATATAAAATTGGAAAATAAAGCCCAATATAGTCCAAAACAGTAGATAATATAGCATGGAGCAATCAAAAATTATAGATACGTTGGAGACGTATCAATTGGCAAAGGTTTCAGTGAGGTCAGACAGCAGGTCAAAACCTTTGCATGACTTAACCACAATATCATCCATATACGCCTCCACATTCCGACTGATCTGAGTGAGCAGGCACTTCTGAATCATGCGCATGAATGTGGCGCTAGCGTTTTTGAGACCAAATGGCATGGTGACATAGCAAAAACACCCGAACGGGGTGATGACGGCCGTTTTTATTTCATGTGGCCCATACAGTCGGATCTGATGGTATCCAAAATACGCATCAAGAAAAGACAAATGCTCACACCCCGTAGTCGAGTCAACTATCTGATCGATGCAAGTGAGCGGAAAATGATCTTTTGGGAAGGCCCGATTGATATGCTTGAAGTCAATGCACATACGGAGTGAATTATCCTTCTTGGGGACCATGACGACGTTGGCGAGCCACTCGGAGTGGTATATCTCGTGGATGAACTCAGCTGCCAGGAGCCGAGCCACTTCCTCGCCAATCGCCTTCCTCTTCTCTGTGGCAGACCGACGGAGATGCTCTTTGACGGGTTTAGCTTTGGAGTCAACACGCAAATGGTGCTCAACCAGCCCTCAGGGGTACACCTGGCATGTCTGATGGTTTCCATGCGAAGATGTCCCAGTTCTCATGGAGGAACTGGATGAGCACGGTTTCCTATTTGCTCTCAAGTGTCGTTGAGATGTAGGTCGAAGCAACTATGGGATCTTCTGGGTGAATGTGAACTGGTTTCGTCTTGCCAGCCGACTAAAATGCGGACTCAGAAGCAGGCTTCTTTGAACAGAGCAAATCACTCGGATCAGCATTCTTCTTATACTCTTTCAATTCTACCACTGCCATTTGCTCGTCAGTGATCTTGGAACCCTTCCGGAGGCATTCCTCTGCTCTCGGTCTATTCCCAGTGACAGTGATCACACCTTTGGGCCCGGGCATATTTAGTTTGAGATACACGTAACATGGACGGGCCATGAAACAAGCATATGTCGGCCTGCCCAAAATAGCATGATAGGCACTGTGAAAATCTACCACTTCAAACGTTAACTTTTCCTTGCGAAAATTCTTTGAATCACCGAAAATCACATCCAAAGCAATCTGCCCGAGTGATTTCGCCTTCTTTCCTGGGATGACTCCGTGGAACTGCATGTTGCTCTCACTGAGTCGGGATATCGGAATGCCCATCCCCTAGAGGGTTTCAGCATACAGAATGTTTAAACCACTTCCGCCATCCATGAGAACTTTACACAGTCGAGTGCCTCCCATGACTGGGTCGACCACCAAAGCCTGCCGCCCGGGGGTAGCAACATGAGCTGGGTGATCCGACTAATCGAAGGTGTGATAGGAGTCTTTGACCACTTGACGTATGTTGTAGTTGCCGGAGCAACCATGTTCACCTCTCTGTTGATGACTTTCAGTCGACTCTTGCTCTCAACGTCAGCAAAAATCACCAGGGTTGCATTGACTCTTGGGTAATCATCTGCCTTTTCTTCGTCTTCATCCTTATCAGAGCCTTTCTTGCTCTGCTGACCCTCACGGAACTGCTGAATAAGGAATCTGCACTGTCGAGTGGCATGTTTGGACAAAATCAAGTTGCCTTCTTCATCTTTCTTCATGTGGATGGCACACGGTAAATCCAGGACGTCCTGGCCCGACTGGTCCTTCATCTTCTTAGGTACCCACGACCCCTTGGGCTTTCCCTTGAACTTTCCTTGTGTATTCACTACCACGGCTTCAGCCTGACCTGAGGCTTCAACTTTGCGTTTTTGTTTCCGACTGGGATTGGAGCCTCCAGTATCAGGTTCTATGGCCTTTCCTTTACCATTACGAAGTCAATCCTCCTCTTCACCATTTGCGCATCGAGTGGCTATCTCCACCATTCGGTTCAGAGTCATGGCCCCGGAATGACCAAATTTCAATGTGAGCTCTTTGTACCATACGCCTTCCTTGAAAGCGCAGACCGCTTGGTGCTCTAAAACATTCTCCACCAAATGGTGAAGTGTAGTCCAACGCTGGATGCAATCTCTCAAAGTTTCATTTGGCTTTTGGACACAATGTTGCAACTCCGACAGACCAGCGCGTCGCTTGCAAGTGCCTTCAAATGTCTTGATAAACACCCGGGCCAAGTCTTCCCAACAGTATATGCTAGCGGGAGCCAACTGATTCAGCCAGGCCCTGGCCGAGCCTTCAAGCATCAAGGGCAGGTGCTTCATGGCCACTTCTTCGTTGCCTCCACCAATCTACACTGCCACTCGGTAATCCTCTAACCACGTGTCTGGCTTTGACTCACTAGTAAACTTGCTCACTCATGCGGCCAATCTGAAGTTGGGAGGAATCTCAGCCACTTGAATGTCTCTGTTGAAACACTCGGGCCCAGAGACGAACGCTCTGCTCCCACTCGGATGATCTCTGTCCAGACCTTCTCTGTTAGCTCCGCCTCTGTCAACCAGGCCTTGTACGAGTACTGACCTTGCATCAAACCCGGGCTCTCGGGGGTCGACTGGAATCCTCTACTCTTTGCTGTGCGGGCGCCTGTCATCATACCGCCGGGGCGCGTATGAACCACCCCTCAGAGGGGGCGTGGACACTCGACGGCGGTCTTCACGATGGTATCGAGGATCAAACTACACGTGGCCTCGACCCAGGTACTGGTCCTGGTGATAACCACGATCTTCACGCCGCGGAGGCGATCTTGGGTTGTGTGCTGACTGAACTATGTGTGCCATGACGGACCTGTTGTGAATCATATTGTGCGACTGGGAAACAACACCTGTGAATCCTAGGTCGTCCTAATTATTCAGAGATTTTGGAGTTACAGAAGTATTCGAATTACCCAGATTGCTACAAACTGTTCTGTTTTTGACAGATTCTATTTTCCTTGCGTTGTGTGCTTGTTTTGATGGCTCTATGGTTTTCTTTGATGAGTTTTTGCCATAGAAAAGTTGGAATATAGTAGATATAATGCAATAAAAAATATGAATTAGTTTACTGCAGCACTTATAGTAGTGATTTGTTTTCTTATACTAACGGATCTCACGAAGGCTTTTGTTGAGTTTTGTGTGATTGAAGTTTTCAAGTTTTGGGTTATCTTACGATGGATGAAGGAATAAGGTAAAAGAAGAGCCTAAGCTTGGGGATGCCCCGGAATCCCAAGCTATTATCCAAAACAGAGCAAGCAACTAATCTTGGGGATGCCCCCGAGTGGCATCCCCTCTTTCTTCTAACGACCATCAGTATTTTACTCGAAGCTATATTTTTATTCATCACATAGTATGTGTTTTGCTTGGAGCGTCTTGTATGATATGAGTCTTTGCTTGTTTTATTTTGCGTTTTAAGTCTTGATTCCTTGCTGGACACACCTATTTGCGAGAGCCAAAATTATGTCATAACTTGTTAGAATTGCTCTCTATGCTTCACTTAAATTTTTATGAGCTATGGACTTGCTCTAGTGCTTCACTTATATCTTTTTTAGCACGGTGTGCTTTAGTATTTTTGAAGAAATGCTCTCTTGCTTCACTTAGATTTATTTGAGAGTTAGTAAAATTTTCAAGAAATTCTCTCTTACTTCACTTAAATTAATTTGAGAGAAAGAAATATTATGCTCATGATCTTCACTTATATTTGTTTGAGCTAATCAAAAGCAACATGTGAAAATTAGTCCCGAAGTGATAGATATCCAAGAAGGATATAATAAAAACTTTCATGAAGATCATTGGACAAAATAAACTTGATTCTTAGTAATAGTTTTGAGATAGATGATGTGATATGTGAGTTATGTTGATGAGTAATTATGCTTTAGAAAGAATATTGGTGTTAAGGTTTGTGATTCCCTATGCAAGCATGAAATTCAATAATTATGCAATGAAATTATATCCTACTTGTGGTGCATTATTCGGTGTTAATTATGCTTAATGCTCGCTTATGAGATTATTCATTTCTTGGTTGGTCGCTTCTCAATCTTTTGCTAGCTTTCATTTTGCACGAAGTATGATCACTACTTGTGCATCCAAAAACCTTTAAACCAGTTTTGCCACATGAGTCCACTATATCTACCTATATGCGGTATTCTTTTGCCGTTGTAAGCAAATTTGTATGTGACATCTCTAATTTTCAAAATAAACTTCTCTTCTGTGTGTTCGTTCCGATCGCGGAGCGGTGATGGGTGGCTAATATTTTCCATGCTAGATGTGTTATTCTCATGATGAGTGTTTATTCACTTGTCATTGCACGAGAGTAAGGCAAAGGTATTAGGGATGCCCAGTCCCAAAATGAAAAATGAATTTACTTTATGTTGTCAAATAATAAATTCCTTGGAAAGTGATGGTATGGAAGGCACCCGTGGATACGGTTAGCCATGGAAAGTGAAAGTATGGTGGAAAAAGGAATAAACTTTAATTTCTGTTTGGGAACCACCTAGGATATATCTAGCATGGAAAGTGTTGGGAACTCTAAGTCGTTTTCATTGGTGGGAAGGACACACCTCCCAAAATGTTTTTATCTCTATGTTTTTCGCTTTGAGCTCTGGCACCTCTACAAATCCCTACTTCCCATCGCGAAGGGCCTTTATTTTACTTTATGCAATATTTATTTTTTAATTTGAGTCTCCATCTTATTTTATAAAAGCACCAACTAGGATGCACTATGATCGTACTTGAGCATTGGGTGTAGTTAATATGCGAGTGTGTTTCATGAACGGATCAATGATTGACCATGATGGGCTAGGGATAGCTTATTTTAGCGTTGATATTTTGAAAGGCATGGTTGCTTGTTGATATGCTTAAGTATTTAAGTTATCATGTCAAAACTAGACTATTGCTTTGAACAATATAAAAGTCCAAATGTCCATGCTATAAAGAAAAGAATATGATATGACATGATAGGCAGCATTCCACATCAAAAATTCTGTTTTTATCACTTACCTGCTCGAGGACGAGCAGGAGTTAAGCCCGGGGATGCTGATATGTCTCCAACATATATATAACATTTGATTGTTCCATGTTGTTATATTATCAATCTTGGATGTTTTATAATCATTTTATAGTCAATTTATATCATTTTTTGGTACTAACCTGTTGACATACTGCCAAGTGCCCATTGTTGTTTTTTGCATGTTATTTACATCGCAGAAAATCAATACCAAACGGAGTCCAAATGCAACAAAACTTTACGGAGATTTTTTATGGTCCAGAAGACACCTAATGGGCCAAGGCAGTGCCTGTGGGTGCTCCGAGGGGAGCACAACCCACCAGGGCGCGCCAGGAGGCCCAGGCGCGCCCTGGTGGGTTGTGCCCACCTTGGGTGCCCTCCGGACCGCCTCTTTGCTCTATAAATACCCCAGTATTCCAGAAACCCTAGGGGAGTCTACAAAAATCAATTCCAGCCGCCGCAGAGTCCAGAACCACCAGATCCAATCTAGACACCATCACGAAGGGGTTAACCACTTCCATTGGTACCTCTCTGATGATGCCTGAGTAGTTCTTTGTAGACCTTCGAGTCAGTAGTTAGTAGATAGATGGCTTCCTCTCTCTAGTTTGATTCTCAATACAATGGTCTCTTGGAGATCCATATGATGTAACTCTTTTTGCGGTGTATTTGTTGGGATCAGATGAATTTTGAGTTTATGATCAGATCTATCATTTTATATCCATGAAAGTTATTTGAGTTTCTTTGATCTCTTATATGCATGATTTCTTATAGCCTCGTATTTCTTCTCCGATATTTGGGTTTTGTTTGGCCAACTTGATCTATTTATCTTGCAATGGGAAGATGTGCTTTGTAGTGGGTTTGATCTTACGGTGCTTGATCCCAGTGACAAAAGGGGAACTGACACGTATGTATCGTTGCTACTAAGGATAAAATGATGGGGTCTATCTCTACATAGATAGATCTTGTCTGCATCATGTCATCGTTCTTATTGCATTACTTCGTTTCTCCATGAACTTAATACACTGGATGCATGCTGAATAGCGGTCGATGTGCGGAGTAATAGTAGTAGATGAAGGCGGGAGTTGGTCTACTAATCTTGGACGTGATGCCTATATAATGATCATTGCCTGGATATCGTCATGATTATTTGAAGTTCTATCAATTGCCCAACAGTAATTTGTTTACCCACCGTTCGCTATTTTTTCTCGAGAGAAGCCACTAGTGAAACCTACGGCCCCGGGTCTCTTTCTCATATTATTTGCCTTTGCGATCTACTTTTTATTTGTCTTTTATTTTCAAATCTACTAAACCAAAATACAAAAATACTTTTCTGCACTTTATTTTATTTGGCATTCGATCTATCAGTATTTACAACTTTCTCGCATGCCAATTTCTTACGCTGCTACCCGAAAGGGATTGACTACCCATTTTACACGTCGGGTTGCGAGTATTTGTTATTTATGTGCAGGTGTTGTTTAGTTGTGTTGCTAGGTTCTCCTACTGGTTCAATAACCTTGGTTTCATATGTGAGGGAAATACCTACCGCCATTGTGCTGCATCATCCCTTCCTCTTTGGGGAAATACCGAGGTAGCTTCAAGCGACATCACCCCTTTTACACGTCGGGTTGCGAGTATTTGTTATTTGTGTGCAGGTGCGTTTTTCATTGTGTTGCTTGGTTCTCCTACTAGTTCGGTAACCTTGGTTTCATATCTGAGGGAAATACCTACTGCTGATGTGCTGCATCATCCCTTCCTCTTTGGGAAAATACTGACATAGCTTCAAGCCGCCATTAAAAGGAATTTTTGGCGCCGTTGCCGGGGAGGATCTTTAACATATACCCGGTTCCTAATCACAAATCTCATCTCCTCGCAATTTACATGATTTGCCATTTGCCTCTCATTTTCCTCTCCCCCACTTCACAAAAATTTTCCGTTTTATTTGCCTTCTTTTTGTTTACCTTTTTCTCGTTGGATCTTATGTTTGCTTGTATTTCCGTGTGCCTTTTATTTTGCTTGCATCTTTGCTTGCTAAAAATCTATTGATATGGATCCTCATCCACTTGCTAATATTTTCAAGAGATCCAATTATGATGAACCAGTTGCTAGTGAGTTGAGTGTGCTAGATTATCTTTATGAAGTTTTGCTTGAGATTCATGAATCTGGAAATTTTGATGAAGTGTTAAAAGAAGGAATTTATAAAGTGATTCATGATAGCTCCTTGGATGAAAAGCATGATTGCAATGATGTTATTATAAATTCTATTAATGTCAATTGTGCTAATAATATGCAAAACCCCAAGCTTGGGGATGCTAATTTTGCTATGTCCACTACTTCTTGCAATGATCATGATTGGGGTGATGATTCTTATGATCTTGAAAATTTATTTAAACCTCATGATGAATATGCTTTCTATAATATTAAAAGTAGGTTTGGAAGAGTGTCAACTTTAGCTCAAAATAATCTCACTATTTTGGAAGAGTGTCAACTTTGCATGCATGTGGACCATGAAGAGAATATTTTATGTGATAGTTATATTCTTGAATTTGATTATGATCCTACATGTAATTATTATGAGAGAGGAAAATATGGTTGTAGAAATTTTCATGTTACTAAATTACCTCTCGTTATGTTGAGATCGTCAATGTTTCATTCCTCTTCTTTGCATATGTTAGATGTTTCTTGTCTTGATAATTTGTTTGCTTATAAAATTCCTATGCATAGGAAGTATGTTAGACTTAAATATGTTTTTCATATGTTTCATGATGCTCCCTTTGTGTTTTAATTCTTATCTTTCGTGTGAGCATCGTTGAAATCTTATGCCTAGCTAAGGGCGTAAAACTATAGCGCTTGTTGGGAGGCAACCCAATGAATAAACTTTATTTTTGCTTTTTTCTTTCTGTTCTTGAGTGTTCGCACAATTATGCTACTGTTATGATTGTGTTTTTTGTGTTTTAATTAGTGTCTGTGCCAAGTAAAGCCTTTAGGATCTTCTTGGGTAATAGTTGTTTGATCTTGCTGAAAAACAGAAACTTTTGCGCTCACGAAGACAATTCTCATTTTTAACCAGAGCGTGATAAAATACAAATTATTTTTGAAGAATATTTATATACAAATTTCTCAGGTTTTCCTAATTTCTCAAGATTTTTGGAGTTCCATAAGTATTCAAAATATCCAGATTGCTACAGACTGTTCTGTTTTTGACAGATTCTGTTTTCTTTGCGTTGTGTGCTTGTTTTGATGGCTCTATGGTTTTCTTTGATGAGTTTTTGCCATAGAAAAGTTGGAATACAGTAGATATAATTCAAGAACAAAATATGAATTGGTTTGCTACAATACTTATAGTAGTGATTTGCTTTCTTATACTAACGGAACTCACAAAGGTTTTGTTGGAGTTTTGTGTGATTAAAGTTTGTCAAGTTTTGGGTTATCTTATGATGGATGAAAGAATAAGGATTAAGAAGAGACTAAGCTTGGGGATGCCCCGGAATCCCAAGCTATTATCCAAAAGAGAGCAAGCAACTAAGCTTGGGGATGCCCTGAGTGGCATCCCCTCTTTCTTCTAACGACCACCGGTATTTTACTCGAAGCTATATTTTTATTCGTCACATACTATGTGTTTTGCTTGGAGCATCTTGTATGATATGAGTCTTTGCTTGTTTTATTTTTTGTTTTAAGTCTTGATTCCTTGCTGGACACACCTATTTTAGAGAGCCAAAATTATGTCATGACTTGTTAGAATTGCTCTCTATGCTTCACTTAAATTTCTTATGAGCTATGGATTTGCTCTAGTGCTTCACTTATATCTTTTTGAGCACGGTGTGCTTTAGTATGTTTGAAGAAATGCTTTCTTGCTTCACTTAGATTTATTTGAGAGTTAGTAAAACTTTCAAGAAATTCTCTCTTGCTTCACTAAAATTAATTTGAGAGAAAGAAATATTATGTTCATGATCTTCACTTATATTTGTTTGAGCTTATCAAAAGCAACACATGAAAATTAGTCCCAAAGTGATAGATATCCAAGAAGGACATAATAAAAACTTTCATGAAGATCATTGGACCAAATAAACTTGATTTTTAGTAATAGTTTTGAGATATGATGATGTGATATGTGAGTCATCTTGTTGAGTAATTATGCTTTAGTAAGAATATTGGTGTTAAGGTTTGTGATTCCCTATGCAAGCACGAAAGTCAATAATTATGCAATGAAATTATATCCTACTTGTGGTGCATTATTTGGTGTTAATTATGCTTAATGCTCGCTTATGAGATTATTCATTTCTTGGTTGGTCGCTTCTCAATCTTTTGCTAGCCCTCATTTTGCACTAAGTATGATCACTACTTGTGCATACAAAAACCTTTAAACTAGTTTTGTCACATGAGTCCACTATATCTACCTATATGCGGTATTCTTTTGCTGTTCTAAGCAAATTTGTATGTGCCATCTCTAATTTTCAAAATGAACTTCTCTTTTTGTGTGTTCATACCGCTCACAGAGCGGTGAGGGGTGGCTAATATTTTCCATGCTAGATGTGTTATTCTCACGATGAGTGTTTATTCACTTGTCATTGCACGAGAGTAAGGCAAATGTATTAGGGATGCCCAGTCCCGAAATGAAAAATGAATTTACTTTATGTTGTCAAATAATAAGTTCCTTGGAAAGTTTTGGTATGGAAGGCACCCGTGGATACGGTTAGCCATGGAAAGTGAAAGTATGGTGGAAAAAGGAATAAACTTTAATTTCTGTTTGGGAACCCCCTATGATATATCTTGCATGGAAAGTGTTGGGAACTCTAAGTCATTTTCGTTGGTGGGAAGGACACACCTCCAAAAAAAGTTTCTCTAAGTTTTTCGCTTTGAGCTCTGGCACATCTACAAATCCCTACTTCCCTCTGCGAAGGGCCTTTCTTTTACTTTATGCAATTTTTATTTTTGAATTTGAGTCTCCATCTTCTCTTATAAAGCACCAACTAGGAGGCACTATGATCATACTTGAGCATCGGGTGTAGTTAATATGCGAGTGTGTTTCATGAATGGCTCAATGATTGAGCATGATGGGCTAGAGATAGCTTATTTTAGCGTTGATATTTTGAAACACATGGTTGCTTGTTGATATGCTTGAGTATTTAAGATATCATGTCAAAACTAGACTATTGCTTTGAACAATATAAAAGTCCAAATGTCAATGCTATAAAGAAAAAATATATGATATGACATGTTAGGCATCATTCCACATAAAAAATTCTGTTTTTATCACTTACCTACTCGAGGACGAGCAGGAGTTAAGCTTCGGCATGCTGATACGTCTCCAACGTATCTATAATTTTTGATTGTTCCATGATGTTATATTATCAATCTTGGATGTTTTATAATCATTTTATATCATTTTTTGGTACTAACCTATTGCCATAGTGCCAAGTGCTAGTTGCTGTTTTCTGCATGTTTTTTACATCGCAGGAAAACAATACCAAATGGAGTCCAAATGCAACGAAACTTTACGGAGATTTTTTGTGGACTAGAAGACACCCAATGGGCCAAGCTAGCGACTGGGGGTGCTCCGAGGGGAGCACAACCCACCAGGGCGCACCAGGAGGCCCAGACGCGCCCTGGTGGGTTGTGCCCACGTTGGGTGCCCCCGGACCGCCTCTTTGCTATATAAATACCCCAATATTCCAGAAACCCTAGGGGAGTCGAAGAAAACCAATTCCATCCGCCGTAGAGTCTAGAACCACCAGATCCGATCTAGACACCATCACAGAGGGGGTTCACCACTTCCATTGGTGCCTCTCTGATGATGCGTGAGTAGTTCTTTGTAGACCTTCGGGTCCGTAGTTAGTAGCTAGATGGCTTCCTCTCTCTCGTTTTATTCTCAAAACAATGGTCTCTTAGAGATCCATATGATGTAACTCTTTTTGCGGTGTGTTTGTTGGGATCGATGAACTTTGAGTTTATGACCAGATCTATCATTTTATATCCATGAAAGTTATTTGAGTTTCTTTGATATCTTATATGCATGATTGGTTATAGCCTCATATTTCTTCTCCGATATTTGGGTTTTGTTTGGCCAACTTGATCTATTTATCTTGCAATGAGAAGAGGTGCTTTGTAGTGGGTTCGATCTTACGATGCTTGATCCCAGTGACAGCAGGGGAACCGACACGTATGTATCATTGCTACTAAGGATAAAACGATGGGTTCTATCTCTACATAGATAGATCTTGTCTACATCATGTCATCATTTTTATTGCAATACTCCGTTTCTCCATGAACTTAATACACTAGATGCATGCTGGATAGCGGTCGATGTGTGGAGTAATAGTAGTAGATGAAGGCAGGAGTCGGTCTACTAATCTTGGACGTGGTTACTATATAATGATCATTGCCTGGATATCGTCATGATTATTTGAAGTTCTATCAATTTCCCAACAGTAATTTGTTCACCCATCGTTTGCTATTTTCTCGAGAGAGGCCACTAGTAAACCTACGGCCCCGGGTCTCTTCTCATATTATTTACCTTTGCGATCTACTTTTCCTTTGCTTTTATTTTCAGATCTATTAAACCAAAAATACAAAAATACCTTGTTGCGTTTTATTCTTATTTATTTTATTTGGCGTTCGATCTATCTATCTACTACAATTTTTTCCTATCTTGGGGCGCCGCTACCCGAAAGGGATTGACAACCCCTTTTACACGTCGAGTTGTGAGTATTTGTTATTTGTGTGCAGGTGTTGTTTACGTTGTGTTGCTTGGTTCTCCTACTGGTTCGATAACCTTGGTTTCATATCTGAGGGAAATACCTACCGACGATGTGCTCCATCATCCCTTCCTCTTTGGGGAAATATCAATGTAGCTTCAAGCCGCCATCATAGGCCTCTACCAACCTTGGACCGGGACGACTGGATTGAATCTGCAATACGCGCAGCCGCTGCAACATTTTGGATCGGTTTACAGTATACCTGACATTCTTCCCGAGGTCTAGTCGGGAACAATTGCCGCTGCCGTTGACTGGAACTTGGAAGTTGCCTGCGGGCACGGTCGTCGAGTGCCTGCTGAAGATTCTCCAGGTGCGCACGCTCAGCTAGAGCGGCTACGCGCGCAGCCTCCAAGGTCTGAGCCTCGGGGGTCTCCCCAATGATGGGGGTTTGGAGAGCTTGATCGTTTCTGCGCTGCAGCTCTTCCCTCTGCTCCGCAGTGAGAGCTTGAGGATAGTACTCGTTGTTGCCGCGTGATGGACCCCCGCTGTCACCCCCGCCACGGGGAAATCCAGGCGGGTTGTGTTGGGGGCCAACCATGAGGACTTCCGCCGTGGGGTTGTTGCTTTCGCACTCAGGCAAAGTATCTGAGTGGCCAGTTGATAGATTGAACAATCCATAGAGAGATTCATCGGGCTCGATTGCCGCGATTTGAGGAGTGGCCAACTGACGGGCCACTACGTGCTTCACCCATTGCTGGAGCCGCGAGCGACCGGATCGCTTGTGGCGATGGGATGTGGGAAGCGAAGATGCCGCGGGAGTCAATTGATACTGAGTCGATAGCTGCCGCACGAGGACGCCACAGGCACTCGTGCGGAAGTGCGCTGCCCCGCGAATGGTGAGCGCCTCGATGTCAAGGGGGGCTTCTTGGAGCCAAGCCGAATCGTCGGCGATGAAGGTGAGCGCGCCAAGATGGATCTCGTGACCCAAGGACAATCCACCACCGGAAACCATGTTGACAAAGATCGAAGATTGCAACCTCACCGGAAGTCGCTTAGATGCCTGCCCCAAGGTGGGTGCCAACTGTCGTGGGGACGGATCTGTCAGTAGAGATGGGGGTACGTAGGAGGAGGCAGTGCCTAGCTACGGCAAGGTTGTACACTCGGATTTACGAGTTCAGGCCCCTCTCGGTGGAGGTAACATCCCTACGTCTCAGTGTCGCGGAGGCTCTGTTGATTGGAGTGTTGTGTTACAGGGGGTGCGAACCCTTGTGCAAGAGGGCAGAGGTAGCTTATATAGAGTACGCCGACCCCTCGCGGCCCTCAGTTACACAGGGGTTCAATGAGAAAATAAAGCCGCGTACATTACTGGTACGTTCAATGATCTTTAAGGTGATGGTGTGAATGCTCGACCGTTGCCATCCAGGGGTGGCTCTTAGCCTTCTGTCCTTCGGGTGGATTCTTGTCTTATGAGTGAATGACATTGGTCGAGTGGAATTGGGGTATCCGAGTGAATCTTCTGTCGAGTGGGTTGCACTCTATGATGATTCCAGTCGGTATCTTCTTTCTATCCTTGTAGGCCTTGGCCTCGTGTGTGGTGTCCTTGGGTACGACATATAGGTCAGGCCTAAGACCTTACCCTAGGTACATGCCATCGTCACACGCCGCAACCACTTCGCCATTTCTCGAACCGGGGCCAGGCCACAGTCGCCACCCCCGACAACAGCAAAAACCAGAAGGCACCCCTGCCAACCCCTGGAGCGCCCCTACCACCGTGGCCAGCCAAAGACGAGGAGCGTCGAGCCACCGTGCTCCACCCTCCGGCCGCGCCTCCAACCGCAGCTCCAAGCACCCCAAGCATGGAGGGGGGTCGAACCGCTGCTACTGCGCCGCCACCCCAACCAGCCGACATGGCCCTGGTCAAGGCGGCCGCCCGCAGCCCAAGCCTTTCGAGGCCCGTACCGCTGAGAAGCCAGTTCTGGCCGAGCCACCTCCAAAGTCGTAGCCGCCATCCCCGACCACTAGCACGCGCCACCATCTCCCACCTCCACTAGGCAGGAAGGACCCGGCAGAGGTGGCCGCCCGCACACAGCGCCGCCCGCGGTCCTCGCCGCCACAGGGCCAGATCCGGCCGAGGCGCCGTATCCAGACCGCGGGCATGGCCCGCCTCGTCGCAGCCCATCGCGCCCGCCGGAGAGCCCCGCACCACCCGCAGAGCTGCCACCGCATCGCCACGTCCCGTGCTCCACTGCGCCCTGATCCGACCGCACTGGCCCGCGCCAGCCCCAGCCGCACAAGGGGGTGAGAATCCCCGCCGCCACCGCCGGCCGGGCTTCACCCAGGCGCGCTCTTTGGTGGTGGCAGGAGGGGGAGATGGGAGGGAAGGTGGAGAGGCGCTGGCGGCTAGGGTTCCTCCCCTGCCGCCGGTGGGGGCGCCAGAGGAGGGGGAGGGGAGGGGGCCGGCAAAAAACCCGTCTAGTATCGGTGACAAAATTTAGACAACAGCTCACCTGTAACCATGGTCTTTGTTGGCCACACTGGACACATCCTGCTGCCCCTCAAATCCTAGACTTGACTGAAGTTATCTGAAGAGAAAGTCTAAACATAAATTGTAAGCGACACTTTTTGCAAACTGATAGCACGAAATAATGAAAATCTGAAGAAAAAGTTGATATATGCATCTTCTCAACTGCAAAATAAATTGAATGAAGCTGCAATACTCTACTATGTAGATGGTTGAAGGGCATGACCAGGTCGAGCAACAACGGAAGCAGTGAAGGGCAGGTGGTGCCCCTCCCGCACTCTTGAACAACACATGCAACATTGTCGCGACAAAATAGAATTAACACATTTCAGCATAGCCTTCAAAAAACTGCCAATAACATTTGCATGCTAAATCCAAGTTTATGAAGGAGTAAAGTATGTGGATGGATGCAATGTATTACTCGGGAGTGTTGCATATTAATCAAGTATAAAATATATTTTCCATCAAATTTTTATTTGTTAAAAGTTTGAGATAAAGGGTGTCTTGGAGCTCTGATATCTGCCAAGGAAATAAGAAAATATGTTTGAGCTTGCCATGTCCGAGATGCTTAAATGAGCACCACAATGTAAATATCATGGTTTAATTATGGCGAAATCCAGGGAAATTCTTACAGAAGTAGAGATAGCTATTTTTTCAGTTAGCATAGACGCATCCCAAATTAGTGAAAGTGCACCATCGTTTTTCATATGCATTACCTGATGCATATAGCTGCGGAAAAGCTCATTCCATTTCTTTAGTCCTATAAAACACTTTGGAGCAATACTACCCGTTTTATTCTTCTAGTTGCTTTATGTGTGCCTAGAATAAGAAGATAATTATATTTTGCAATGTGATATCCGTTCCATCTTCAGGGTGATCCAGCATAGCCACTTTTATCAAATCATACATCTGAAACAAGTAAAAGCCCTCCAGGTTAAATAAAGCACCTATACATCATCTAGTGAGTTAAACACATGCCTGCCACTAATCATAGAGATCAAGCAAGAAAATAACAAGTTCTATCCCATGAACTTATCCATTTTACATGCACAATAGTTACAATTACGTCTATGTTTATTCAATCACAAAGACTTTTGTGCTTTTTCCACAGTCCAAAAAGTCCTGAATTTGACACAAATGCCACTCCAAGAGGTTACTGGGTACTACCAAATGCTGGGCTTTTCAAGAAACATACACATTAAAGTACATGCCTCCGATGAGCCCCACTACAAGGGAGGATAAACTAGAGGGGCGGGCTTGCCGACACACGGCTTGGTGAATCTTGATGTGTTCCAGGTGCTAGCCATGCCCCTCTATTTATATGTTGAGCCATGTGGTCATTTCTTTAGTGAAAGAGCCTCCTCAAAGTCGGTTTGGCACGCAAGGAAAGAGTCCTTCTCGGACCCCAGGACCAGACGCCAGGGTCCTTGGCGTCTGGCCCCAAACATCAGGGTCCCTGGCGTCTGCCCCCTGGCCTCCGCAAAACTCCTTTTGGACCTTTCTAAAAGCCTCGTGGGATTTACCCCTTGGCTCAAATAAAGTGTTCTTGTACCCGAACATTTTGGGAAACATCCGAAACCCCTTCCGGTGAATTTCGGAACCCTTCCAGAGACCAAACACTATTATCCCATATATCAATCTTTACCCTTGGACCATTCTGGAGCTCCTCGTCATGTCCGTGATCTTATCCAGGAATCCGAACAACATTCAGTCACCAACATACATAACTCATATAATACTGTATCATCAACAAATGTTAAGCATGCGGGCCCTACGGGTTCGAGAATGATGTAGACATGACCGAGACGCTTCTCCGGTCAATAACCAATACCGGGACCTGGATGCCCATATTGGTTCCTACATATTCTACTAAGATCTTTACCGGTCGAACCTTTATGACAACATACGTGGTACATGTAATAGGGCTTCGTATTCGGCTGCATTGTTGGAGTCGGTGTACATAATTTGTAGTACGTACCGAATACCGTCTCTTGTGGGTGATGTAAGCATTATGCTAGCCCCTAGGACATCAAGCATTTTGGAACCATCAAAATACATGGTCCAATGTGAATAAGTGTTGTATTCTCGAGGGAGTTTGGCCTCCGTCCATTCATCCACAAAGTCGGCCAACACTTGAGATTTAATAGATTTAATAGGTAGGAGGTCTATGACCCATTTGGCTATATGCCCTATTGCATCCCTGTTATTAATTATGTCACTTAATGGGACATTGGAGGCCACAGTTACCGAGCACTCTTGAAAGTAATGCCGAAGTTTTCATGGCGCCATAAAAATGGCGTAGGCTATTTTACGATAGTGAGGATAACATGTCTTGCACGGGGTTAAGACCCCGGAGATGTAGTAAACGTGCCTTTGGACCTGGAACTTGTGGCCCTCCATATTTCGTTCGACCGCGAGCACTGGCTGACCACCTGGTTTGTGGTTGAGATGTATAATATCATTGACTCACATATACCTGGTGCTGCTAAGATGGGATTAGTGGCGAGGAGGGCTTTGATGTCTTCCAAGGCTGCTATGGCCTCCTCGGTCCATTTGGAAGTCTTTGTTTGCTTTAGCATCCTATACAAAGGTTGGGCTTTCTCCCCGAGTCTTGATATGAGGAGACTTAATGCCGCCACGCAACCTGCTAGTTTTTGTACATTCTTGAGCTCGGTTGGTACCTCTAAGTGGTCCAAGGCTCGTATTTTCGCCGGGCTGGCTTTGATTCCTTAGTTAGATACAATGAAGCCGAGGAGTTTGCCGACTGGAACTCTGAAGACACATTCTCCAGATTGAGCTTAATTTGGAACTCCCGTAGGTCGTCGAACGTGTCGCAGAGGTTGTCTACCAACTGTCCGACGTGCTTGGTTTTGACAACCACATCATCTACGTAGGCCTCAACGGTCTTCCCGATATGTTTCTCCAAGCATGATTGGATCATGCGCTGGTATGTGGCACCGACGTTCTTTAATCTGAAGGGCATCATGGTAAAACAGAACAACTCGTATGGTGTGATAAATGTTGTCGCCGCCTAGTCATATTCTTTCATCTTTATTTGATGATATCCTGAGTAGGCGTCCAAGAAGCACAGTGAATCATGTCCGGCTGTGGCATCCACAATTTGGTCAATTCGCGGTAGGGGGAAGGGGTCCTTGTGGCAGGCCTTATTTAGGTCTTTGAAATCGACGCACAAGCGCCAGGACCTTTCCTTCTTTGGTACCATGACCAAATTGGCAAGCCAGTCAGGGTGTTTTATGTCTCGGACGAACCCGACCTCCAGTAGTTTGGCCAGTTCCTCACCCGTTGCTTGACGCTTGGGTTCGGAGAAACATTGAAGTGCTTGTTTAATGAGCTTATAGCCCTTTAGCATGTTCAGGCTGTGCTCTGCGAGTCTGCGGGGTATTCCTGGCATGTCTGAAGGGTGCCTGGTGAATATGTCCCGGTTTTCCCTAAGGAAATTGCAGAGGGCCTCATCGATTTCCGTTTTTGAGGTTTGCCCCTATGGACGTCGTTTTAGTTGGGCCTGTGGGATGCACTTGGAATTTAAATATTTCATCAGCCGTCTTGAAAGAGGTAGACTTCAGTCGTTTGTCGAGGATGACATCATCTCGATCGACTTCCGCTCACAATGTAGTTAGTTCTTTGGCTGCGAAGGCTTTGGACAGGGATTCAAGGGCTAGCGACGTCGTTTAGTTTTCGGCTTTTAAGTGCTCTGTCGGGGTCGCTCGAGATGGTAATGATCCCATTTGGGCCCGACATTTTGAGGTTCATGTAGCCATAGCGTGGTACTGCTTGGAACTTGGAGAAGGCCTCCCGTCCCAGGAGGGCGTGATATCCACTCTTAAAAGGGGCGACGCGGAACATAACTTCTTTGGATTGGTAATTATCTGGCATTCCGAAGACCACATCTAGGGTTATTTTTTCGCTGCAGCGTGCTTCTCGCCCAGGATATTATACCTTTAAAGGTGGTGTTACTCTGTTCTATGCGCAATTTGTTGATTTGCATTCTGTCCAGAGAGTTTGCATATATAAGATTTAAGCTGCTGCCACCGTCCATGAGTACTTTCCGAAGACGGCAGCTGCCCACAATTGGGTCAAGGACCAGTGCGGCGGGGCACCTGTTCGGGGTTGACCTTGGCTAATTTTTATGATCAAAGGTGATTGGCGTGTCTATCCACGCACCCCGAGTTGGCACCTGCCAGATGGAATTAATTTCCCGTAGGGCCCGCTTGCGCTGGTTGTTGGATGTAAAGGTTTCGTAAATCATCACGACCTCGTCCTCGCCCGAGGACTCTTCTACGTGACTGGAGGTGCCTGCTAGGAGGCCGAGTCCTCCTTTAGCTACTTGCCTCACCACCCAACAGTCACCAAGGCTGTGAGTCGGGCAAGAATTGAGCAGAATATCGTGTATTGGGCATGGTTTGTCTAGGAGGCCATCAAGGGTGGTCCCGGAGTGGCCAGATGTTTTCTTCTTTCAAGGCCGCTCGACCGGTAAGTTTCGCGTGCCCAACTCGCTCCGAGGTGCGAGTCTATCGCATTTTAACTTGTATTCACAAATCGAATCTATACTTTTGCTGGCCAGCCAATCATCCTCGATGGTGGAGAACTTGGATACCAGATCAGATAACTCCATGCGTGTTTGGACACAGTGGCGGACGAGGGCGTTCGAAACGCCTTTATTCCTTGCATCCGTGTTGGAAGGCTGTTATTATGTTTGGATCCTGGTAGTCTGGTATCTTGTTTTTGACAAACAAGAACCTAGCCCAGAACTGTCTGATTGACTCATCGGGGAGTTGCTGCACGTAGGCTAGATCCCAGACATCTGGTGGGCCCGAATTATCGGGGCAATACTCGATGTGGGAGGTGGGTGGGTAAATTTCGATCTCTATGGGTCGCTGTCTTGAAACCCTGATACCCTCATCTTGTGGCGAGCATGTGGCTGGCGGATCAGCCGAACTGATTGGAAGATCAGATTCGCCGACTGTGACCAGTTGGTCGCTGTCTGGATAATTCTCCAAAAAGTACCTCACCCCTTCACCCTCGAATGGGGATTCGTCCGGGGCTGGGGAGGAGTCATGGATCACCTCGGACCCATGAAGGAAGAAAGGCACTTCCATGATAGAAGCTTCGGGCACGAGAACCGCGCCCGTAAGATTGGAGTTGTTAACCGACGATCCCATCGATCCTTTGCTGATCTCATAGTGGAACTCTCAATGAAAGCACCAGTGTCGGTGTGAAAACCGACAGACCTTGGGGTAGGGGGTCCCGATCTATGCATCTTGCACAGATGGTAATAGGAACAAGGAGACGATATTTACCCAGGTTTGGGCCCTCTTGATGGAGGTAAAACCATACATCCTGCTCTTGTTTATATTGATGATGGTGTATCGAGTACAGAGTTGATCTACCTCGAGATTGTAAGATGTGTTCTAACTCTAGGGCTAGGTGAATGAGATTGCGTTGAAGTCCCCCCTACGGGCCTAACCCTTTGGCTTATATACACGCTAGGCAGGGCATCTAGGGTTACAAGGTCAGTATCTAGGCGTGAAGGCGGTAGGAGAAGTCTTGGAGTGTACGCCAAGTCTTCGGCAGATGCAGTCTTGATCACGCCTCCATCGTGTGGCTTCCCGAGTCCATCTTGAGATGAATGAGGGCCTGCCAGTCCAGCCCGAGGACCATGGCCCGACTAGGTTAGTACCCCCTGGTCCAGTACATCATCATTAGTGTTGTTGCATCTCGTGGAGGAATTTGAGAAGGGCCCGAAGAAAAAGCGCCGCAGATCCATAGTTGGCTAGCTATGCATTCCCCGCAACCAAGCTCTCGACGACAAGATGATCCATAGTTGGCTAGCTATGCATTCCCTGCAACCGAGCTCTCGATGACAAGATGCTCATGAAGGACTACCTCGCCAAGGTATCGACGTATCCAGCTAATACGTCCATTTTGCATCATGCTTTGATATTGATATTTATTGCATTATGGGATGTTGTTACACATTATAGCACAATACTTATGCCTTTTCTCTCTTATTTTACAAGGTTTTATACAAATAGGGAGAATACAAAGAGGGAGAATGCCGACAGCTGGAATTCTGGGCCAGAAAGGAGCAAATCTGAGAGACCTATTCTTCACAACTCCAAAAGTTCTGAAACTTTACGGAGAATTATTTTGAAATATATAAAAAATATTGGGCAAAGAAAGTACCAGAGTGGACCTACCAGGTAGCCACAAGGGTGGGGGGGCGCCCCCTGCCTTGTGGGCCACCTGGCAGGCCTCCGGTGCCCATCTTCTGCTATATGATGTGTTTTGTCCCGAAAAAATGAAGAGGAACCTTTCGGGATGAAGCGCCGCCGTTTCAAGGCGGAATCTGGGCAGAAGCAATCTAGGGCTCCGGCGGAGCTGTTCAGCCGGGGAAACTTCCCTCCCTGAGAGGGAAATTGAAGCCATCATCATCACCAACGATCCTCTCATCGAGAGGGGGGCAATCTCCATCAACATCTTCACTAGCACTATCTCCTCTCAAACCCTAGTTCATCTCTTGTATCTGATATTTGTCTCAAAACCTCATATTGGTACCTGTGGGTTGCTAGTAGTGTTGATTACTCCTTATAGTTGATGCTAGTTGGTTTGTTCGGTGGAAGATCATATGTTCAGATCCTTAATGCTATTCAATTCCCCTCTGATTATGAACATGAATATGCTTTGTGAGTAGTTACATTTGTTCCTGAGGACATGGGAGAAGTCCTGTTATAAGTAATCATGTGAATTTGGTTTTCGTTTGATATTTTGATGGGATGTATGTTGTCTCTTCTCTAGTGGTGTTATGTGAACGTCAACTACATGACACTTCACTATTGTTTGGGCCTAGGAGAAGGCATTGGGAAGTAATAAGTAGATGATGGTTTGCTAGAGTGACAGAAGTTTAAACCCTAGTTTATGTGTTGCTTCGTAAGGGGCTGATTTGGATCCACATGTTTCATGCTATGGTTAGATTTATCTTAATTCTTCTTTCGTAGTTGTGGATGCTTGCGAGGGTTTAGCATAAGTGGGAGGCTTGTCCAAGTAAGGACAACACCCAAGCACTGGTCCACACACATATCAAATTATTAAAATAACGAACGCGAATCGTATGAGCATGATGAAAACTAACTTGATAGTAATTCCTATGTGTCCTCGGGAGCGCTTTGCATTATATAAGAGTTCGTCCAGACTTGTCCTTTGCTACAAAAAGGATTGGGCCACCTTGCTTCCCCTTAGTTAATTTTTTTACTTGTTACCGTTACGAATTATCTTATCACACAACTATCTGTTACAGATAATTCTAGTGTTTGCAAAGAATACCTTGCTGAAAACCGCTTGTCAATTCCTTCTGCTCCTCATTGGGTTCAACACTCTTACTTATCGAAATGACTACGATAGATCCCATATACTTGTGGTCATCACCAGCTCACCTATTCCGTAGGTGATATCGAAAGCGTTGATCTCTTTTCATGCGCATCATTGAAGCCTACGAGCAGATTGCCGTTTTTTCACTCGGGCGTAGGAATGCTGCCTTTTTTGCTTGGCTTTAGTGCATATCAACTCGACGACGATGCGAGTGATTGCATATGGTGTTTCCGCCGACTACGCGAATGAATATCTTCACGTTAAAGAAGATACTACCATCAAATGCGTCCATGCCTTTGCGAAGACAATGATCTACGCTTTTGGCCTAGAGTACCTTCGAGCTCCAAACGAAAAATACACAAAGAAGATCATGGCAACGAATGAAGAAAGGGGATGGCCGGGCATGCTAGGTAGTATTGGTTGCATGCATTGAAGGTGGAAGAACTATCAGGTGGCTTGGGCAGGGCAATACATCAACCACAAACGTAGACTCGCCATTGTGCTTGAAGCTGTGGCTTCACATGATTTATGGATTTGGCATTGTTTCTTTGGTTCTCCGGGGTCTCTCAATGATATCAATATCTTGCAGCGATCTCACCTATTTGCTCAGCTAGCTAGTGGCAAAGTTTTGACTTGCAACTATACCGTCAATGGCCATGAGTGTACCATAGGGTACTATCTTGCCGACGACATTTATCCTTCATGGTCAATAGTGTGGAGACCATTGGTGACCCCAAGACCAAGAAACACAAAGTTTTTGTCGAAGCACAAAAAGCTTGACGAAAGGATATTGAGAGGGCATTTTGGTGTGTTGCAAGCTCGATTTGTCATTGTTCGAGGCCCCGCTCGCTTTTGGGATAAACAATCCCTTAGAAACATCATGGCTGCTTGTGTAATTTTACACAACATGATCATCAAGGATGAGAGAGATTTGGACTTAGAGCTTTATTATGACAACATTGGTAGTTGTGTGAAGCCTGCCAGTGACGCATATGAGATCACTGCATTTCTTGATATTTACCGAAAGATCGAGAACCATAATTCACAAAAACAACTCTAGCATGTCTTATGGAGCATCGTTAGCAACTCTACGTGGGATAGATTCTCATTTTTATTCACATATATATTTGTGCGTGATTTGAACAATTTGATGTTGTAATACTTATTCAAAATTGAATATTTGTTGTAATGAAAACATTGTTGTATTGTGTTGCTTTTTGGACCATTTATATTCATATGTTTAATTTATAGTATGATTTCATTCGGTTCATAAATCTATAATTTACAAAGCTATGCAAAATTAAACGCGTTCTTCAAAACATTTACTGAACGGATTTACAACATCCATTCTGTCTGAGAGCTTGTGGTATCGTATTTTTTTACGGGCACACGTGAACTTACGGGAAGTGCGTGTACACTGGATCTGCGCTCTAAATTCTGATATATACTTCCTCCGTTCCTAAATATAAATCTTTATAAAAATTCTATTATGGGCTACATACGAAGCAAAATGGATGAATCTACACTCTAAAATGCATCTACATACATCCGTATGTGGTTCATAGTGAAATGTCTAAAAAGACTTATATTTAGGAACGGAGGGAGTATATTACTCTACTCACTCCGTTCCTAAATACTTCCCTCGTTCCTAAATATTTGTCTTTCTAGATATTTTAAATGACTATCACATACGGATGTATGTAGACATATTTTAGAATGTAGATTCAGTCATTTTGCTTTGTATATAGTCACTTGTTGAAATCGCTAGAAAGACAAATATTTAGGAACGAAGGGAGTATAAGTCTTTTTAGACATTTTAAATGGATCACAACATACCAATGTATGTAAACATATTTTAGAGTGTAGATTCATTCATTTTGCTTCATATATATTTGGGAATGGAGGGAGTAGAAAGGATAACGCACAAACCGAAAACCATTCTGATAAATGGCAACGCCGCGGCCGGAGCTGCTCTCGCCGGATGAGGATGAGGAGGAGAGCGCGCGGGGGCTTCTGTATGAGGCGTACAACGAGCTGCAGCGCCTGGCGGCCGAGCTGGGTGGCGCAGCGGTGCCGGTACCAGCGGTGGTGGTGGTCGGCCACCAGACGGACGGGAAGAGCGCGCTGGTCGAGGCGCTCATGGGGTTCCAATTCAACCACGTCGGTGGCGGCACCAAGACCCGTCGACCCATCGCGCTCCATCTTCGCTTCAACCCGCGCTGCCATTCCCCCAACTGCCGACTCCTCGCCGGCTCGGGCGAGGGGGACGCAGAGGACGACGCCGGGGCTGCTGACCGCTCAATGCTGCTCGCCGACATCCAGGTAAGTTCAGATGCCCACATGTGGTTGACTGGTTGTTGATATGCCGGTGTCATTTTTCTACCTATCCTGGCGGCGTCTTTGTAACGCACCGTATATGTTCGCGCTATTGCTGGTGTCGTAAACTATTGCTCGGAAGATTCTATCAATGACCTAAATAATTCCTCCTCGCAAAAATAAATAAATAAATCAAATATCTAAGTATTGGTAAAAGGTTGCTGAATGGTCATCCCACATTTTGGCTTTTATAAGGAAGTAATCTCGTGTACATATTTTTACATATGTTTTCCCTAAATATTCAGAGACATTTGTACATATGTTTTCCCTAACAAAATAAGCACAACATTCGTTTTTCCTGTATACATAAAGAAAAAGGATTTTACCGGTGTCATATGCTTGTACTTGCCATATACTTCACAGTTGATGCTGTCATTGTTGATCTTCTAATCCATGATAATTCAGAATGATGAGAATTATTAAATGGTACTTCTTAGGCCCTGTTCGGAGAAGCTCCACTCCACAACTCCACTCCCGGAGTTGGTGGAGTTGCAGTTGAAAACTGCGGAGCAGCTATTTCCTAACTCGTGCTGAGCTGCCATTTAGGCCTTTAATTGGTGTATTCGTATATCTTGTATGTTATAATGATCCAAACTATCATTGATATTTCCCCTTTGGTCTTTTACCACAGATGCCTTTAATGTATGCCATCTAAAGATGTGTTCCCCCCCCCCCCCCCCCCTCCCTTCCGGGTGAAGTTCTTTGGGTGGTTGCAGTGGCGGAGCTTGAGATGAAATCATTGGTTGGGGGGGGGGGGGGGGCATGGGCTGAAGGGGGACAAACATAATTTCTTTATGCTGATTTTAGTGGAAAATTAGGCCAAATATTAAGGCATATGTAACCCGTGCTGAGCTGCTCAAGAAGGAAATCCTCACTGCTGATGGGCCGTGTTGCCCTATCTGCGGCCATGTCCAGGAAGATGCAAACCACATCATGTTCGACTGCGAGTTTGCACTGAACTACCGGCAGCGCGTCGGAGGTCATTCTCCTCCATCTCCAAATGTCAAGCTGCTGCACATGTGCGACCCCCCCCAGCGCGCGGCCTGCTGCTTTCCTTCTGCTCTGCTTCTGGAACCTACGAAAGCACCGAAATGCTGTTGCGTTCCAGGAGCAACAGCCAACCTTGGACTGCCTCCTGCAAATGTGCCGGGAAGATGCTGTCCTTTGGAAGGAAATCCACCCCGCGCAAGTTTCGGAATGCCCCCCCGCGTTAAAAAAGTCAAACCACGAACTGTTAATAATCATAACGGGTTAGGTACATTTACCTTCTAAAAGGCCTTTCAAAAGGGCATAACAGCCTTATTTAGGAACACTGAATCTATGTGAACTAGTAGGTTGACTTGCTATAAATGGGAGGTGTGTAATAAGGACTGTCTATGCGACAACCTGATAGATGGCGTGACCCAATTGCTGTGGTTCTCAAGCAAAGGGTGTGGTACCTTTTGCATTGCATTACTAATTTTGTAGAAAACAAGTATATCACTTTGTTGGTACTGTCAACTTGAAACATTGACAAGACTGAACTGTTGTCGGATTACTTGATTTACTGACCCTCTACCACTGCATGCCAATATTATTTAATTAGAATAACTACTTTCAGGCATATATTGAAGCTGAAAACAAGAGGCTGGAGAATGATCCTTCCCAATTTTCAGCGAAGGAAATTATAATAAGGATAGAATATAAACATTGCCCCAATCTCACCATTATTGACACTCCAGGTCTCATTCTTGCAGCTCCTGGCCGTAAAAACCGAGTTTTGCAGGTACGCTATCAGTTAACACTGTTTCGTTGTAGCCTTTTATGTTCCTTTGTTTCCACAGAAACTGTACTTACTGCTATGCCTGGACTCTTCGACACTCTAATATTTACGAAGTGACCTTCGTTGGTAATCTTGCAACCTGCAGAGTCAGGCTTGTGCTGTTGAGGCCCTTGTTCATGCGAAAATCCATCATAAAGAAACCATAATTCTGTGCCTTGAAGATTGTAGTGATTGGAGCAATGCAACTACAAGGAGAGTGGTGATGCAGGTTTGTTATTTTGAAATTTTTCCACGGAAAGGTCCTGTACAACATCCTTGGATGAATCCACACTAGCTGTATCTCATTTTCTTTGAAGAAGGAGCTTATTGCTCCCAGCCTCATTTCCTTGAGCTGATAAGACAACAATGTCTGGATAGTTATGAGGGATAACAAGGAACTATGCCCTGTTATCCAGCAGACTCTACTACCCTACGAGCTTAGCATCATTGATAACTTTATGTATTACAACCAGGAAACATCAAACAGCAGGTACAGACTTAAGCTTTACAAACTTGATAACTGGAATACCAGCTCTACCTCTCATACGGAAGTCTTTCCTACTTATAAAGTTTGGAGTTGGTGGTCAGTTGAGTTCACTCGTCCTCTTCTTCCACTATTACTCATTTGTGGGACCAACCCTTGCAAAAGTTACAAATAAATATATGTATTGCTCAACAACGAGACCAGCAACCTCCAGGAAGACATAAATAAATAAATGCACTCTCACTCACATGTGGCACATGCCACAAATAAACAAATGCATTTTTACACACATGTAAGACCAGCAATCCTGTAAAAGACATAAATAAACAAATACACAAATGAGACTCCAGCCCAAAACTATGCTCTTGATCTTAGTTTCTCTGCCCAACCCTCTAAATTTTGTACCATAACATTAGAAAGAGATAACATTATTATGTAGTTTGACGCACGATAGACCTGGCTTCTTACCGGATCACTATCCTCGTGATGTCTCCTACCTAATGCCCATTCTCCTGCATTTCAAAACTCGAAATAGTGTCTGATTTTGAAATCTTTCAATGGTCCTTCCATGGCCGCTTTAGAATCTTCAACACCTCGCGACATGCATCTTGCTCTCTTTTCAATTGCGAGTCAGCGATCCTGGGACACCATTATCTTTCGACGATCTCCCTATTCGTAGTCGGTGGCCTAAATCCTCGTCTTCTCTGTGGCTTCGTAGCAACTCACGGGCAATGTGCTAGGACACCCTACCAAACTAAAAGTCTGGTACTCCCTAACACCCTGACAGAAACACAGAACCTTCTTAACCATCCTCAAGCCTGAGAACCATTGGACCCCATCCTGTCTCTGGCCGAGCACCTCAGAGGCCACCCTGCTTCGCAGTCCTTTCTTGTGAAGACCAACCCAAGAAGACAATGAGCGAGCCATTTGAAAAATTACAGTACTTGGATCCTGTGAGCGAAGTCTTCTGAAAACAAGCAGCGTCCCTGGTCTTCCAAACTGATCATACCTAAGAAGCTACCCTTGAAGTAACTAGTTGTTTACTATGACGTGGGAAGTTCTACACCCAAGTACATAAAGTGAAAAAGAACTTAGGCATGAGAGTAATATCAAAAGCACAGCCAATGTCAGGACCCGAGATCTAAGGTATAGAAGTCAAGCCTCAGTGCATCACACAGGAAACCGAGATTTGTACTCAGGCAATAACAACCTGTACCAGAACTGTTCCAGCCTTTATCGGATCTGGTCCTGAATACGATATATTAGTGTTCAGACAATATCAGCCTGTATCGGAACTTGTTCTGAACACCAGTACTCAATCTAACTGAGCCAGAGCATCAACCTGTAGCCAGCCACAACCGGTAAATGAATGCGCAGTTGGAGTAGAGTGATATAGCTCCCAAACTCTTTACTTTAAATGATTCACTTCACCCTGTGTTGACTAATTGCTAGCAAGTGTATATCAAAGATTCCAAGATCCTACACACAACGTGCACTTTAGAAACATACACGCATCATGCTTGCCGTGTGTGTGGAAACAACAAGCAACGCAACATAAACTATCACTTAAAACATATACAGATATACTATTCAAAGGTTCTAAAGAGCAAACATAGCAGTGCTATTGCAAGTAGGTTTATATTTCTATTTCTAAAACCTAATTAAATTAGAATATGATTTAATTCAAAATTCCCCCAAACATTCCCTTTTCAAACCTTATAAATTTAGGGTGGGGTCCACATGACACATATGGACTCATGCCTAAATCTTAGGGTTTTTGGAAGGGAATTTTGTAACAATGAGCAGTTTTTAGGGTTTAACTCTTTAAATCATGTGGTTCTGAATTATCCTCATTTTTTCAATTAAAGGAAAAATTTAAACATGATGACATGCAATGCTCTCTAATGCATCTATTGAATTACCATAGGCTAGAGCTGTGGCAGCTAACTACACTGCAAGTATACTTAGCTATTGCACATTCAAAAAATAATTTGTCATATGATCTACTATTTCATGTGAATACAAAACATAAACTTAGGGCTACTGTCCAACCTCTTTAAAAAGTTATCCTTAGTGAGGACGCTATCTCTAAAAGCTAACCATGCAAGACTACAGTCTTCAGAGGCACTTTAATAAACCAGAACTTTCTATGGGGCCATCTAACCTTATTACTAGTCTTTAGCAGAACATAAAAATATTTCAGTGCTCTCAAGTAACCACATGCACTTACCGTTACTCTTACAGTCTCATGAAGGCGGATTTTACTAAACAACTCCTGGAGCTTTTACCAAGTTTCAACTCTTTTACTGGGCAACTATGTTTAAATATAAAAAATGCACTGACTATCCCAAATTCTAATTTTCAACCAGACAATTCTGTTAACATAATCCTTCATTAAGTGAGGAGGTGCTGCCTTTCAGCTAAATTGTGTTCCCGTTTTGATACTGCAGGTTGATCCTGATCTTGTAAGGACTGTTCTAGTCTCCACAAAACTTGACACGAAAATTCCACAATTCGCACGTGCCTCTGATGTTGAAGTGTTTCTTCACCCACCAACTTGTGTTCTAGATGGTTCCTTATTGGGAGATTTTCCCTTTTTCACATCAGTGCCTTCTGGGAGAGTTGGTTCTTGCCATGAAGCTGTCTTCAGATCAAATGAAGAGTTTAAGAAGGTAATGCCACTATTCCATCTCTTTAGAGCTTGCTGTTCTCCCTCCTGTGAACTTTGAATTTTCTGTGAGCTTGTCCTTGCTGGTATGTTTGTATTCTAGTTTTAAGTTGCCTGTGAATTTTCTTCATATGTATGTGAAGGCCAACTGGTCATCAGATCCCACCCTTTTTCGTGTGAATAAAATCTTGTTCTACACAGTCAATTGGACGAAGATCATGCTGGAAATGTCTCACTCATCCATATGCATTATTCCCTTGCATAGGATGTCACACATTCTCTTTCTCTCTCTCTCGCTCGCTCTCTCTCTCTCCCTCAGAAAAAAAGGATGTCACACAGTAGAAATATGTAGAATCATGTCAGAGGGAACTTTAGTTTCTGAAATGTTAACAGGGAGTTAAGTTATAAGTAAAAGTTGTGAGTTACCTGTCTGTTTATTGGTTCCAATAATTTAAATAGCTTCCATTTAAATATTATAATACATGGTTGTTTAAACTTCCCAAAACCCATAAAGTGCCTTCTTAAAGTATGCCTCCATTTTTCTGTATACTTCTGTGATCAAGATGTCTTGGGAGTATTACTAATGAACAGGTTCAAAAAATGAATAGGATTCTACTGCAAAACATAGATACATTGTCCTCAGGATCTGGCTGTGGTGAGTTACACCACTATCGGGTCATTGATTAGTGCCAAGTAAGAACAAATGAAATGTTGCAACCTAGCAGCAAAGAGAGCTGCTTTATAGAACATTAAATGTCCATGTTAAGGAGCACCTCCTTGCCAGGGTTATTCTCTGTCAGCACTTGTTAGCCAATTATGGTTTGCCTTTTCTCCTATCCGTACTCTGTAGTTATCAAGAACCTTTTGTGTTACTGGATCCTTGAAAGGCATCTAATTTTTTCTATGTTCTGCAGGCGATCTCACTGAGAGAATTGGATGATGTTACATCTCTTGAAGACAAGCTAGGAAGGTCACTTACAAGGGAGGAGAAGAACAGGATAGGAGTGAGTAACTTAAGATTATTTTTGGAAGAATTGCTGCAGAACAGGTATTCTTGTATATTATTTGCAGAGCCAGAGGCCAGAGCATATAGTTTTTCATCATTCTTTGTATCTGTGGATTCATTCAAATTAATATGAACAAGGTACATAGAGAGTGTTCCGTCGATTATTCCACTTCTTGAGAAGGAACATCGCGCTGCATCGAGGAAGTTGCGCAAAGTCACACAAGAAATCAGGTGATAACTTACTTGATTTTCAGCAAGTATATATATAGTTTAGTGCACTTAAGTGGCCCTATAATCTAGATTTATTTCCCCTAACACCACTTGTGATCAATTTCCTAGAGTACAATGCTACCCTGTTGGAGTTCGAAGCTTATCTTATACAACTATTTGGATGAGTTGGTGAATGAACTATTTTCCTCTGCACTTTTGAAAAGAACTTTTTTCTTCTCTGATAATCGCAAGCCAGCTTTGCTTTGTATGCATAACTGCTGCACCAGCAATTCAGTGTAATGCCTCCAATATTTCCTGAAAATGATAAATTTGTCTGTCTTGGAGTATGTTTATACTGTTAGTAAAGAAAAGAGGAACAAAAACTATGTTCTAGTCTCACTTCCATATAGCAGAACAGGTTATCTGAAGTAATAAGTTTATGAAGGAAGGAAAGCTAAGGCGGTCTGTTCGTTCTGTCCTCATGTGCTTTGTAGCCAAGCTTTTCATTGAAGAAGCCTGCTATCCTGCTAATGGCATTCTGTATCTGGACAGTGATTTGGACGAAGCAAAACTAAAGGAGAAAGCTCGCCTGTTCCATGATTCATTTTTGACAAAGGTGCTACTACTCTAGCTAGATTCCGACAGTGTCTTACATTATTTAAATGAAGCATTTTCCATGTATTACAAGGACAACAAATAATCTTTAAATGTTATTTTAAACATATGGCTATACTTCTAGGTTGCAGCACATTTTAATTAATGTAATGGTGCAATACCTTTTCTTCATTGTATGTGAATGAGACATATATTGCTGAACTTTTCACTGAATATAGTACCCAGGAAAAAACAGCTTGATATAAATCTGAAGATTTGTTTACTATCTCGTGTTTCAGTTATCTTTGCTACTGAAAGGCATGGTGGTGGCACCTCCTGATAAGTTTGGTGAGTGTTTTATCTCCTCCGGTTCATTTTGAAAGAGAGCTTCTTGTTAACTGTGTTGTGCTAACAATTTCTCGGAACTCTTGGGCCTTTAGGAGAAACTTCAGTTAACGAGAGGATCAATGGAGGGACATTTACTGGAAGCGAGAATTTCCAGCTCCCAAACAAGATGATGCCTGTAAGTTCTTTCCACTCGTGCTTTCCTGGCATGTTCTTCATAAAGATGTAGTTGTACACAGAGGGATTCATGTGCTTGATTTGCTTGCTCTTGACGGCGAGCTTCTTCTTGGCGACGAACATTGCACTCATCTTCATCTTGATGGTGGCGCTCATTGTTGCACGTTCCTCTTGTGTTTGTCGTTCTTGATGCTCACGGTCAAGAATGCGGTTTTGAAGGCCATTGCCACTATGAGTTTGTCGCGGCCCTTGATACTCGTGTTCTTCATGGTGGTGATGTCGTCGAGAGTGGTGGTACTTGCGCCCGGATGGCATCCCGGAGGTACTTGCACTTGAGTGCCATCTTGAAGATGAGGACAATTTGCGATTGTTGAACATTTCTTGAATGCGGTCCATTTGCACGTCCATCTTGGCGACGAGGTAGTCCCTCATGCGGACATCGGATTGGCGCATGTCAGTGGAGAGGTTCTCGATGCGCTCATTTAAGATGATATTTGCATCGTTTGTAACCCTTTGGAGTCTGAAGTGGTGAGACTTGGTGAGGAAGTCGTGTGGGCCCTCTTAGTTGTCGAAAACCAGACAAGAAGTACCTTCCCTATCCATCTTACTCGGCAAAGTGTGAGTAGGAATGGAGATGAACAATACCAAAGTCACCTCCTTTTGATGTTGGTGAAGGATCACATGATGTCACACATGCCAATGCAAAAGTGAATAACTTGGTATCTAGCCTTGACCAATCTCACACCTACACACAAAGGTTTATAGGGGAGCTTGACAGGGATTGGTGGCACGAAGTCAAGCAAGTTGAAGTTCAAGATTTTGTAAAAGTTGGAAGTGAACCACAATGAACTCAAAATGCTATGCAAGCGATCTCAATTGTAAGGATAGAAAGGCAAAATGAAAAAAAAAAGTGCACACGCAAAGATGATGGGGCTTGTGCAACCAAGTAAATGAGCATACAATGTTGGCCTAGCGAAGACTAAGCTCATGTTGCACAAACTCGAGGGGAGACTTGCTCGATTGCACGTAGAGGGCAAGGATTCGATCACTTGACTACCACTCTACTACTATCAAAGCTTGACGTTTTCCTATAAGTATCCTTGGCAATCGTATTTTGCTCTTTGCACCTTTTTGCGTACAATTTATTTGATGTTTCTTTTTCTTCCTTTTGCCTTTTCTCTTTGAGCCAAGATCAAAATCATGAGAGTATAGCTATCGAGATAATGTGAGGATCCAAAACAGACCGCACAAGGTACCGAAAGATCAATGAGATCGACAGTGACTAAGGAAGACAAGTGATCGATGCCCGACAATACTTGATGAACTAGTCTCGGTAGGATCAAGGTTTTTGCAAAGGAATGGATGGCTCACAAAGGGTAATGGCAGTGAAGGTAAAGTTTGTGTGAGGGAATGGTATACTTGGTCGACGCCTCTACCTTCACACAATTAGAAGGACCAGCCTTGCTTCCGGTGCCGGTGTCAAAAGGATGGATGGATCCTCATTGAAGGCAAGCTTGTTGGTCGATGAAGGCGGTGTAGTGGTACTTGTCGATCTTGTCGATGAAGTCCTAGGTCAGAGCTGGCGAAGATGCTGGAGATGTGGGCTGTTGGACAAAGTTGGATACACAGTAGTCTGACTTTGCCCAGGCAGGTGTGGGTCAACTCGAGAGAAATTGGAGGTAGGGAAAAGAAAAATTAGGGCAAAATTGGCCCAGTGGACGCAAATCAAAGGTAGATCAGACTCACCAGAAGGTTTTTACTTTTATGTTTTATTTGAGAACCCCTTGAACGCCTTCTCAAAGGGTTCTCAAAAATTCGAGATAGATCTAATTATACTTTTTTACTTATTTCTGCATTAATAGAGTAGACGAGTAAAAAAAAGCAAACCTATTTAGGATAATAATTGGATAAGAGAGCCTCCACCCTGCCATGGGTCAGATCCAACAAAATCTCACTAGAAACAACTAATATCTCGAAATCGAGCGAGGCTATTTATGTGGGGATTTTTGAAATTGGCAAGAACAAAACAAAATTAGGCTAGAAATATGAGGGGGGAGGGATCCAATTCGTGGAGGCCTTGCTCATGATACCAAATGATACGGGGCAAGCCATTGGATTGCCCCGATCTTCACGAATTGGAGGTGGATTTGAGGTGAAACACGAAGAACACGACGATCAAGCACAACACTCAAGTGGAAATCACTCACATGGACAAAGATTCATACACAAGTACTCAAATCACAAGTACAAACAAGGATACATCTCAAGATCCAAACATCAACAAGGTAAAAGATAACTAGGGTAGGAGTTCGTCCCCAAATCCAAGAGGAATTGGAGGTGTTGAGAGATAGTTCTTACCCAATCCAAAGGATATGGAGGTCCTGAGAGATAGTTCTTCCCCAATCCAAAGGATATGGAGGTCTTGAGAAATAGTTCTTCCCCAATCAGAAGGATATGGAGGTCTTGATAATCCAAGAGGATTCTTCTCCAAATTGGAGGTCTTGATCTCCAAAGAAGAGGTAGATGAGCAAAGCTCTCTCGAGAATTTAGTCTAAACTTTGCTAACCCTAGAAATGAAGGGGAGTACGGCATATATATATAGTCTAGGGACGGAAGGGGATGGAGAAGGGAGAGTTACATGGGCTGGGCCCGAATCTTGTGCTTGCAGGCAAAGTCGGATAGTCTGACTTGTCGGATTTTCTGACGCCATGTCCGGCATAGTATTTGACCTGATCCAGAGAGCCCGGGAAAGTCAGACATCAAGTCTGACTATGTGGCATGTCGGACTAAAAGTCCAACATTTTGCCTGGTTCATCTGACGTGGTCCAGAGAGGTCCTGCAAGTCGAATATCAAGTCAGACTGTCTGACTTTACAGTTTTCTGCAGGATGAGCTCTTTGGGGACTTCTTGCTTCCTTCTCGAGTCCTTGTTTTTCTCCTCCATTGCTTGGCCTTCGTTCCTCACTTCTCCAGGCTTGTTTCCATCACACCTACCTAAGTATGTATAAGGTTACGGAGTGAGGTAGTAACCATGTCTCACATGCAAGTATAGGAAGCTCATGTAGGAAGTCAGTCACCTCGGTGTCGATAGCGCGTGCACGAGCCCTTGTCATTGGACCACTTGGAGCTTGAGGGTTGGATGATGGGTTCATGGTGGTGTCCATGGGATGCTCCGCATCATTCTTCCTCTCCTCCCGCTCTATCTCCCAACCCCAACTTGACTGAGTCAGCAGCCATAAACCATGCTGCACCCTTCCTCCCCCCTCTCAAGTTTCATCGCTTCTGAACCTCCAAGCCCCTCCCACCATCCTCCTGGTATTCGCCGCTACTCGAGTCTGGGATGATGTTCTACTCATGTGTGGTGTCGGAATTCATTCAGTGGGGAGCAAGCTGACTCATTCAGTCGCAGTGGCCTATATTCCCCTTTTAGCTATAGTTGTTGAGTCCATTTTAGGAGGTTAAACAGATTATTTGTTTACCGGGGAGTTGCTGTGGACTCACTTGACTTCATAACTTCTTTCCAACCCTTTAATCCCTCCAAATATTCTCGTGGAGAAAAGGGAACCACATTTTGTCTTGAAAGCTCAAGCTCAGCCCTTCATGTAATGTATATACCTATATACCATGACTGTGCTCTTATAACTACTGGAGTCTTTGATATGTATTTTTGTAATGCAAATGCATACTATGTTTTGGATCTCAGAATGCTGGAATGCGTCTTTACGGTGGTGCACAATACCATCGGGCAATGGCTGAATTTCGTCTGGTTGTTGGAAGTATCAAGTGCCCCCTGATTACTAGGGAGGAAATAGTCAACGCCTGTGGTGTTGAAGATATTCATGATGGGACGAATTACTCCAGGTATTCTCTTTCCACACGTTAGAAATCCTTCTGTTGTACTTATATAATATATTTGTTCACTTTTGATATTGTTTTGCTAGGACTGCTTGTGTAATTGCTGTGGCAAAAGCACGCGACACATTTGAGCCTTTCCTTCATCAGGTTGGTGAGCTCGCCTAAACTGTGGGCATATCAATAAACTATGCATAGATGCCCCTCTTCACCTTTATTCATGGCTGGCCATTCCGGACATGTACAGTCACACTGCAGCTCTTGCATATTATTTGTGTGATTATGGTTTCAACGAAATCATCGACCATGTTTTCCATGTCCGGTGCTTCGTTCTGTTCTGGACTGAGGCTAACATGTGAAAAATATTTCCGTATAAATCATTTGAAATCAAATGAAAGTGAACATAATTATAGTAAGTAGTTGTTCCCTGTGATTGGATAAGGTTGGGCTTTCCTCTGATTAATATGTTCCTTCAATTAAAATAAATCTTCTCTTTTGTCTCGTGCAGTTGAGTTTTAGGCTGTTGTACATACTGAAAAGATTGAGTCCGATATCTGTTTTTCTGCTGGAGGTACTAATCTCTATCCACGGTTTATTTAATTCATGTATTTTTGTTTTTTCCATTACTAATGCTCTGGTAGAACTCCAACAGAAGGACGGTGAGCACTTTAGCAGCCATGATGTACTTGTGAAGCGTGTCCAAGCTGCTTTCAACAGGTTTGCTGAATCTACCGAGCAATCTTGCCGTGAAAGGTGATGGTGTTCTCAATTCTAATACCTTTAAATTATTATCTTTCAGTTTATTGGTTGTGTGCGCTCTAATCACATTATATTGCAAACTCAGTTGCAACCAACTCCTTGAGGCTTGTTCAAATTAAATATACGTTCTAACATTTCCCCTTGTCTACAGGCATCATATTAACGTCATGTTGTTAAACTAAACATCTGTGACTCTATCAAGGAGACGTTAAAGTTGTTGTCTTAGTAGTTACACCAACTTATGACATTAATGTACATTTTCTTCAACGATGCTTCCTATTGTTATCAAGCATGCGGTAGTAGTAATGCTGGCACTTGGCAGCCACTAGAATGCCTGAATCCTTTGCCAACTGGTTATTTTCTCCATGCTTCCTTTTCAGAAATTTATTCACTGATCTTGTTGGATGTCCTCCTTTTTATGTAGCAAACCATACCCACACCACATCAACTGCCTCCTTTTGATGTCTGGGCGTTATATTCAGTGTATTCCATACCATATATTGCAACCAGTGATGCATTCTCATGCTTTGTGGTTCCACAGATGCATTCTCATGTGTTGTTTTTATCTGTTGACCTAGTTTTTTCATGTGTTCAAATATGTAATGCAGATGTATGGAAGATTTGGAGAGCACCACTCGTTATGTTACTTGGTCCCTTCACAACAAGGTATATTTATTTACTTGGTAATTAAAACTTAATATTTTTTATCAGTCTGCCTAATGATATATGCTACATTGGATACAGAACCGTGCCGGGTTGCGACATTTTCTGGATTCGTTTGTTGCACCAGAGCAATTATGTGCTAACACATATACTGCCCACTCAGCTGGGCTGCATGAGCAATCCACTGGTTTGAATGATAGTAAGCAGGATAGACCAAAGGGAGAGCTGAAATCTAGTCATACTTCAGACTCAAATCCATCCGGTGGTGTGTCAGAAACGAGACTGGTGGATCTCTTGGACAGTATGCTGTGGAACCGAAGGCTGGCGCCCTCATCTGAGCGACTTGTGTATGCACTGGTTCACCAGATTTTTCATGGGATCAAAGAGCATTTTCTTGTCACTACAGAACTAAAGGTCTGGATGCAGTAAACCTTGCACTTTCTAGCCATGTAGATATTTCTGCTTATGTTGTTAATGCTTTGGCTCATTCATTATGCAAACGCAGTTCAATTGCTTCCTCCTGATGCCAATTGTTGACAAATTAGCGGCTCTTCTACGAGAAGACCTTGAATCAGCTTTTGAAGACGATCTTGACAGCATCTTCAGCGTCACCCAGCTGCGCCGCTCACTTGGGCAGAAGAAGCGAGAGCTGGAAATCGAATTGAAGCAGGTAGATAGTCTCTGAAACCATTTTAATTTAATTAGTCAGTTATTACCATATATCTACCTTAATTATCAGTCTCTAACCTAACATTTTGCTCTTGAATTCAGATGAAGCGTTTAAAAGAGAAATTCACAGAAATAAATAAGAAGCTCAATTGTCTCCAGGTTAGACAACAGGCCTAGGTAGGGAGGTAGAGTATTCATTTTGATGACAAGTATTTCCGGACGGAGGAGTAGAGCATATCAAGGAAATGATGATTCATAATTACGCCTGAATACAGGACCGGTAGCAAGTCACACAAGGTGGATTATGATGACAAGCATTTCCGGACAGAGGGAGTACTTGTCAACGAGTGCACTCGTGGTTCAATCATTCCATAAAAACTGTGCCTTGCAAATGGTGTAAGCTTGAGATGTTGCTTAGTAACTTTAGCATGCCGTGAAAGAAGAAAGAAAGAAAGAAAGAAAGAAAGAAAGAAAGAAAGGACAATCTCAACTAAAGCAATGCCTCCCCCGCAAAAAGAAAGAAAGAAGGAAAGAAAGATGTCTTGCTACATCTATAGGTTTGGTTTGGGATCGGAGTAGCACTTTGGATCCTTAACGCTGCTCATTGCCCATGCACGTCGCGACTCTTTCAAACCAAACTCACCTGAAAAGCACTCTCATGGTCTCATTGATACACGTCCGCCTCTCAAATCACCAACCTAAACTTGGCACAAGCAGCGCCACCACCACCCTCTCCGTCCCTTCCATCTCTCTCTCCCTTCTCTCCGCGCGCGCGAACCACGGTGCTATGCCACGCGCATCGGGCACGGCCAAGAACTCGACGTCGAGATGAGGGGCGCCGGCGGCGAAAAGGAGGCATTCTTCCACTGCCTGGACCGCGTGCCGTCTGGCATCCACATCGACACCGACCACCCCTCCGACGACGACGATGACGAGGAAGAGGCCCGTTCCTCCTTCTCCTCCGCCATGGGCGACCACAACTTCCAGAGCTTCCGCCGGCCCCAGTCGGCCATGCTGCTGGAGGACGAGGACCAGGAGCCGGAGCCGGAGATGGAGGACGCGTCCAAGTACGACATGTGGATGTCCGACGAGCCCATGTCCATCCAGGAGCGCCGCCGCCGCCTGCACCAGGGCCTGGGGATGGTCAGCAGCCGGGACCTCGCGCTGCGCCGCCACAGCACCAAGAAGCGCTTCATCGACGTGCCGCGGAGCGTGTCCAGGAGGATGCAGCAGATGCCACCGTCGTTGCCCGTCGCGCCCGCCGCCAACGCCCCGACTCCGAGCGTTGCCGCCGCGGAGACAGCTCGCGCGCCGCCGTCGGGACTGGCCGCGGCGCGCGAGATGCTCAAACAGCCGCCGGCCAAACCCATCACGAGACGCCGGTCGGACGGCTTCCTCGCCGTGCGAGACGGCTCCGGAAGGCCGTCTCTGCGTCGTGCCCGCTCCTTGCTCAGCCCGCACGACCCCTGCAGCAGCTCACTCATCGATAAGTTTAAAGCGACACGTGATATGCCCGCTGGCCAGGTGACCATGCCGGCATCAGCGCCCGCGGGTAAGGGCACCAAAGGCGACGGGGACGACGGCGGCCAGACCAAGAAACAGGACAACATCAAGGAGGGCGCCGTCATGGCTGCGCCCAAGGACCAGAACCAGACCGGCGTGCAGCATGGTCTGGAGGAGATCGAGAAGTTCATCGGCAACACCCCCATCATGAAGCACCTAATGCGGCGCGGCCCGAGCCAGCACCACCAGCCCATGCCGCCGGCTGCAGCCGCGGCACCGCCCAAGGGCGACAAGTCGGCGGCCAAGAAGAAGGGCGGATGGCTCAAGAACATCAAGTCAGTCGCCACCACCATCGGCTTCATCCAAGACAATGGTAAGCCGGTCCCCGCCGGCATGGCCACAGGCGCAGCCCCCAGTACGGGCCCCGCCAGTGCAGCCGTTCCACCTTCCTCCTCCTCGACGTCCACGGAGAAGCTCAAGGTTCAAAACTATGGCAAGTCGAGCAAGGAGCTCACTGGATTGTACATGTCCCAGGTACCCGGCCGGCTGGTACACTGAGAAACTCATGCAAGCAAGCAAGCAAGCAACTCTTAATAGTTAATAATCACGGTGTGGGTGTGGGTGTGGTGTGTATGTGCAAGTAACAGGAGATCCAGGCGCACGAGGGATCCATATGGAGCATCAAGTTCAGCGCGGACGGGCGGCGGCTGGCGAGCGCCGGCGAGGACTGCCTGGTGCGCGTGTGGGAGGTGGTGGAGACCAGCGCGCCGCCGAGCTCCGTGCCGCAGGACGGGTCCCTGCCCCCTCTGCCCGGCGGGCCGGACGGATCGTCGCAGGCGCCGGGGCTGTCCAAGAAGTCGACGACCAAGGGCGGCAAGACCGCGCTCCCGGAGCACCTCGTGGTCCCCGACAAGGTGTTCGCGCTGGCCGAGCAGGCGCTGTGCGTCCTGGAGGGGCACGAGGACGACGTGCTGGACCTCACCTGGTCCAAGTCCGATCAGGTCTTGCCCGTCTCATCATACATACTCCGTACATACATAGTCACGCATGGTATAGTATAAACACTCCTTGACACGTACGGCTTGTCGTCGCCGCAGTTGCTGTCGTCGTCCATGGACAAGACGGTGCGGCTGTGGGACACGGCGAGCAAGGCCTGCCTCAAGAAGTTCTCGCACAGCGACTACGGTCAGTGAGCGTGGTTACGTAGTAGGAGTAGGTTTCTTGTTCATAATAACAGGGAGGGAGCGACGGTGTGCAGTGACGAGCATCCAGTTCAACCCGGTGGATGACCGGTACTTCATCAGCGGCTCGCTGGACGCCAAGGTGCGCCTGTGGAGCATCCCCAACCGGCAGGTCGTCGACTGGACCGACGTCAAAGAGATGGTCACCGCCGCTTCCTATTCCCCCGACGGCCAGGTACGTGTGCCCCGGCGCCGTTGACATTTCGCCATTTCCCCGGGAGTGCGGCGTTGCAGAGGCCGGGCTCCATTGAGCCCGTTTTGCCAAAAAGAATATCAAAATATACTTAAAAGTTTCAAAAAATATTAATTTTTTTATACAAATACATATGCATGTTTGTCAAGTAGGAAAAAGTTTCATCATGTAATTCAGTTATTTGCGTGCTACACAAAAAAGATAAATATCTGACATAAAAACAACAAAGATATAGCCTATATTAATCTATGTATTTATCTTTTTCATATACACTACATGAAAACATATATGTTCATGAAATTTCATACGTGTATAATACAAATACACATGTATGTATAGATTTTTTTTTCAGATTTTTTCAATGTGTGAAAATAGTATTTTCACTGAAAAAAATAAAGAGCTATGTGAAGCTCGGTCTCTGCAATGCTTTTTTCATTTCCCCGGCGCTTATTTATTCATGTTTCTGACACGCCGTCGTTGGTTGTCGACACGAACAACCCAAGAGCGCTATCATCGGCTCGCACCAAGGAAGCTGCCGGTTCTACAAGACAGCAGGTAGTACATTTTGCATCTCGAAATTCAGCAGGTATTGACCGACCACATGTTTGCTCAAGAGAATCTCGTGGCGCGGTTACAGACTGCAAGATCAGCCCGGAGGCACAGATCGACGTCCAGTCCAAGAAGCGCAAGTCGCAGGCCAAGAAGATCACCGGATTCCAGGTTGTATGCACCACAATTCTGATTGATTTCACCATGACTCTTATCTAACGTACGTTGATGCTCCTGGACGTCATCCAGTATGCCCCGGGGAACCCGTCGGAAGTGCTGGTCACCTCCGCCGACTCGCAGATCCGCGTCTTCGACGGCGTCACCATGGTCCAGAAGTTCAGAGGTACTGTACTTCACTTACTAGTACGTACTAATTAACAATGGCCACCAAGCCGACCAACAAATCCTGTTTCGAGGAAGGAATTGAACAAAGGAAAAGAAAAAGAAAACGGAGAAGGAAGATGACAAGTGAACAACGCAGGATTCAAGAACACGAGCAGCCAGATCGCGGCGGCCTACACCTCGGACGGGCGGTACGTGGTGTGCGCGAGCGAGGACTCGCACGTCTACATCTGGAGGACCACCCGGAGCGCGCCCGCCGCGGCGGCCATCGGCATCGGCATGAAGCCCAAGACGTGGTGCACCATCCGCTCCTACGAGAACTTCTACTGCAAGGACATCTCCGCCGCCATCCCGTGGACCCACTCGCCGTCCCTGCCCGGCAGCCCCAAGTCGCACCAGGGCGCCGTGTCGTGCAACGACGACGTGTGCAGCATGGCGAGCCACGCCGCCAAGCCGGACGTGAGCAAGAGCGGCGAGCTGAGCAGCCCCGCCGTGCCGTCGCCGCACTCGGGCCCGCTAGACACGCCGTCGTCGCGGCACGCCAGCAAGACCGGAACCAACGCCCCGGACAGCGGCAACGCGTGGGGCTTGGTGGTGGTCACGGCGACCTTGAGCGGCGAGATAAAGGTGTACCAGAACTTCGGGACGCCCTTCAGGATCAAAGGCCAGGGAAATCTGTTTTACTGATCCGCTCAGCCTAATCCTTGCAAATTTAATTAGCAAATGCTATGCGGACGTAACATGACTTGGTGACTCGTTTTCACGATCTTGTGTGCGACTCGTTTCAGCTAGATTATTAGTGTAAGTGTAACGAGTTTTGGGCATAGGAAGTAGGATGTGTTCCACACTTCTTTTATCTTTTGCAGCTAGATTATATATATATATATATATATATATATATATATATATATATATATATATATATATACACTAATAAAGCACGGAGTGCTTCTGGTCGTACGTCGTTGTCACTTTTGCAAAAAAGTCCCTCTGTTTCCGCGAAATCAACCCGCAGTCCCTATTAAGTGGATCTGGGAAACTATTCGTAAAAAAAAAACTGGCGTCGCAGCGGTGGCCTTGGCTGGCATGGAGGTGAGCTCGCGGGCGTGCTTGCAGTAGGCAAGCCTAGCCCGCAAGTCCTCCCGCTGCTTGGTGAGGGCCTTGGCCTTCCTGCGCGCCTTGTCGGCCTCGGCGCTGGCCTTGGCGGGCCGAGGCGTCGCGGAACGGGCGGCGGATCTCGGCTGCTCCGCCGTGGATCCGGCCGCAGACGGATCGAGACGGGAGAGGCGGCGACCTCCATGGCGGGCTACGGGGCAGAGGAGGCAGGGTCTTGTGGCGGCGCTCGCCTGAGCTCCTGGCGCCGGGAGGATATCGGGAACGGATGAAGGACGGCGAGGGAGGTCGGAGAGGGGCCAGATCCGGCTCGAAGCTCCTGCAGCGGGCATGGTGGTCTTCCTGTTGAAGAAAGTAGAGAGGGTTCAGAGAGAGATAGGGGAGAGATAGAAAGGGAGACAGGAGGCGGGCAACGTCGCAGTGCAGCTGCTGCTCACCTAGGCGACGATGTCGGCAGGGCCACCAGGGCATGAGCGGCGCGGGATCGGCCGGATCCGGAGCACGCATGGGGTGGCGAGTTGACGGCCAGATCAGGTCCATGGCAGGGGAGCTCCAAGGCAGGCGCCCATGGCGTCCTCTGGTCTAGACGGCGATGGTGGTTGTCTGGTGGCAGCGAATGGCGGAGGAAGATAGAGTGAGGAGATGGACCATCCGCGTAAGGTCGGCGACATAAAGAAAAAAGGGGTGTGGTCAACTGGTGGACGGGGTTGGTCGGGACTACACGACCACATCAGAGCGGTCGATGCTGGAGCGACGACGGCCGGGGCCAGCTCCCCTGCAGAGGAGCCCTGGCCGCGAGTAATCGCTGTGGGATTCCCGGCACCGCGGGGATGAGGAGCTGCTGACGACGGGAGGCAACAGCTTTGGCCCGTGCCACAGTGGGGGAAGAGGAGAGGAGCCAAATGTGCAGGCGACGGAGTTGGAGGCCCGATGGCTTTGCAGAGAGATCCAGACGGCAAGGGAGCTCGGGGAAGAAGGGCATGGCGGGCGGCGGGACCACAGCCATGGCCGCAGGCAGACGAGCGGAAGACCGGAGGCTCGCCGGAGAAGGACACGCGCAGCAGGAGGGAGGCGCGAAGGAGGCGTTCATCGCCGGAAGCGGGGCCAGATGCGTCGGACGCACGCCCTCGCGACCCACTGTCAACGCATACACAGCGGCCGTGGAGGCTTGGGTTGATGTAGGAGGACGAGGAGGATCTTGAGAGGAACGGATTCGTTGGTGCGGCTGGAATATTTTTGGCCGTCGTTGCCTGGAGAGAGAGGAGGGGGAGCTGCGGCGCTGTGGTGCGTGAGTTTGCAGGAGGAGGAACAATGGAGACGGAGCGATGACGAGCTTGTGGATAAGATAAGGGACACTGCTCGGTGGGCTGGCTACTGCTTTTTTTTCATCGAACGAAATGTTGTGGCGGCACTGAGTAGAAGCCGCTAGATGTCCCTCTACGTGTTGTGCTAGCAGCCTAGCACCGAGTACAATTCCAAAAAAGTTAGATGAACCGAGCACCTGGCCGCTATTTTGTTTGTACGACCATGGTTTAATACAGTAGTTACAGTAATTAAAATACGTGTGACTAAAATAATAAAAAGAAATATTTTTTAAGAAAACCATATTTGGGCTCTCTTGTGGACTAGCTGACCATCAATAAATTCCTCCACTCTATATGTTACCAGTGTCGTTGGTGTGAGATACAGAGGAGAGAGGGAGGGATGGGCAGTTGAAAGAGTATGATGACAGTGCATCGTGCTCGAACTGTGTGAAGGAGGGACATCGTTCTGTTCGTCCAGCACGTCGGCTATGGAGAGAGAGGGAAGCATGTGGTCATGCCTAGCATGACCATGTCCTTGGTCCTTCCATACCCCACCTTCATGTGGCTACTCTCTGTCGTACCATCTCTTCCCCAGCTCTGCATGCCCCAATACTGGTCCTCCTTGAGACCACGATGATAGTGTCAAGAGAAGTGGCTGCATTGGCGTAGTCGGTGTGCTTCTACTATTGACGACAGAGTGTGAACAAAAGAGCATCAAACATTGTAAACCCTTTATTGTCTAACCGGACATCTTATCTTTTAAGTGGGCAAGCATTAAATATGAATTCACATTAAGATGAAGAAGAATTTAACGGACATGAATATATAGCTCAGTCACCAGCTCACATGATCTCTTCATTGGGCCTTCACCTGGCCCACAGGTGCGTTAAATTAGGCCTTGCTCCAGTCCAATACGACTCGAAGCTAACTCCTTCTGTTTTCTTTTCCTTTTTAAGTCCTCCACGAGAGTCGGATCCAAAAGAGAGGGGAGGGGCTTGATGCTTCGCAGATCGTCGTCTTTGGGCCCGCGGTTGGAGGCCAGTACTCGGCGGCATCATCGATGGCACACATCTCGATCGTCGTCGCGCACGACGTGCTCTGCCCGAAGCTCTGTCCTCCCCTAAGGCGAGCGCGGGGTCGGACCTGCTTGTGCTCACGGTGTGCACAAGGACAGGAGAGATCCTGGCGTTGGTGGCCGAAGCTGTTGAAGAACGACGAAGGAGGCGGGAGGCGCACTGGAGGTCGAGGCGGACGATGACGGGAACGTGACGGGGCTACTTCTCCGACCGAAGTTGGAATCGCCAGGGCGCAACGGAGGCAGAGACAAGCGGGAGGCAGAGCACGCTCCGAACTTGAGACGGAGGCTGTGCGCGCTAGACGACGACCTTCGACGCGTTCCAGCCCGGGGCAGGTACCGCGTCAGAATCATCCAAGGCAGACGCAACTCCTTGAGCGGGTGCCCCTCCTGGCATGGCCCTCCATGGCGCACGGACGGAGGCCTCTGGCCAACAACGATCTCAGGATCGACCGTCGGCGCCAGGGGCGCTCAGTGCTAACCAACTTTCCACAACGAGTGGCAAAGGAGACGACGAAGCGCGCGAGCATGACAGTACAACGTCGTCCCTAAGCAGCGCAACAGCAGACACTCAACCCAGGAACTGCACGATGCATACAAATCAAGACAATAGTTTAAGCTTGTTGGGTTAGTGTACATGCATGATTTGCCTATTATTTTATTTGTACCATCACACCTCCTGTAAATCCTTATTGTTGTTGTATGTATGTCAGCTGCACCTTCATCATCTTCGTACTGGTGATAGAGCAGGGTTTTTTTATTGGCGATGTTGCTGGTGTTGGTAAAGGCCGATTAATCTGAGAAAATTGGCAATATAACCGTATAAGGCAATGTAAGACTTTTGGCAAAATTCCCATCAAGTCTCTGCTCTGCTGAATTTTTAAGAATTCTGCCATCATGTCTTCTTCTTCACTACTTACCTTTAGCTGATTTGCAATTGCAATTTCCAGGTGGGTATCGGTTGATTCTGACCGAAAGTATCATGCTCGAAGAGATGTAGATGGTGTTGGTGCAAAAGCGTACAAGGTATGAAATCTATTAAAAGTGAATGATATTTTAACCTCAAGCCAATGCCATCTGTATTACACCAACTGTATAAGACCCCGTGACTCCACATGATAGCGTCTTTAACTGTATGCATGTGGATTTTACAACACAACATTTATCTAGAAAGAGTGCTAACACTCAAACATATAAATGATTTTAATTACCGCCAATGTCGATATGGTCGCATTATTTATTGCAATGAAATTGGATCTGCTATTGTAGATTCGACTTGAGTCTCGACATATGTAGTCATGTAATTGATTTGCCTCTCCGTAGGGTTTTTAGGTTTTTGAGTTTCTCCTCTGTTGCCACAAAATACATAATTTTTCAGCAAATCAATGTATAGCAACCGTGTATGCTTCAATCCTATTTTTTCTTTGAATTTGTAGAGTATGTTACTTATGTTTTTATCGTTTGGGTAAATGACAACACCAACATTAACCTATTTTTTTACCACGGGGAGGAGGGCAAGCGGCAACACATGTGAGGTAACATGTTGAATGGAGGACATGTGCCTATGTGCGTGCGCCCGGGGCGGGTAGATGGAGTGTTCGAGTCGTGTGATGTTTTCTTTTTGGGAGAGAGTCTTGCGTCATACTTACGCGGTTAGGAGCGTGTGATGTTTTTTCTTGTTGCAACACACATGCATGTTTCATATAGTTATTATGTTCTCGTCAATGGCTTGATTTGAAGACCACAGTTTTGTTACCCGTTGCAACGCACGGGCCCTTTTGCTAGTATATATATATATATATATATATATATATATATATATATATATATATATATATATATATTTATTTATATATTATTTAATAAATAAAGCAGCTATCGTTTCTGGTCGTCCGTCATTAAAATTACTCTCTAAGTTGGTAAAAATTACCCACCAATGCCACCCATAAGTGGGAAAACGATTCAAGTTTTCGGACAAAAATTACCGCCTCCTTCGTCGTCATATAGCGGAGCGACAATATTTTATCACAGAATGATGACCAGCAAAGTGGTTGGCTGATCTTCCTGGTAGCGGGGCGACCGGTGTTCGGATCCCAGCTTGTTCAATATTTATCTTTCTTTTCTCACGCATGGCCTATCCATGTATGCGTTCATGGGCCGGCCCATGTGCAGGGCTTTACTCCCCTGTTTTTTTTATTTTGCTTTTTTGTCTTTTCTTTTCTCATTTTGTTTTCTTTTTTATTTCCTTTTTAAATTAATTCTGAATTTTAATATTCTGGAAGTTGCGAGTTTTCAAAAAAAATGTTTGAGAAATCATAAAAATATATGTGAATTCAAAAATGTTTAGAAAATCATAAAAAGTTTGCATATTCAAAAAATGTTGGTGTTTTTGCAAAACTGTTCACAAAATTATAAAAAATCACAATTTGAAAAAAATGGACGGGAAATAAAAGCATGTTCATGATTTGAAAAAATGATCGTGTATTCAAAATATATTCGGGAATCTGAAAAAAATGTCCATTCACAAAAATAAAAATAAAAAATTGTTTTTTAAAATTTGTTGCCCAAATTTTTTAAGAAAGTTCGCCGATTCAACAATTTTTATCTTTCTTTTCTCACACATGGCCTATCCATGTATGCGTTCATGGGCCGGCCCATGTGCAGGGCTTTACTCCCCTGTTTTTTTTATTTTGCTTTTTTGTCTTTTCTTTTCTCATTTTGTTTTCTTTTTTATTTCCTTTTTAAATTAATTCGGGATTTAAATATTCTAGAAGTTGCGAGTTTTCAAAAAAAATGTTTGAGAAATCATAAAAATATATGTGAATTCAAAAATGTTTAGAAAATCATAAAAAGTTTGCATATTCAAAAAATGTTGGTGTTTTTGCAAAACTGTTCACAAAATTATAAAAAATCACAATTTGAAAAAAATGGACGGGAAATAAAAGCATGTTCATGATTTGAAAAAATGATCGTGTATTCAAAATATATTCGGGAATCTGAAAAAAATGTCCATTCACAAAAATAAAAATAAAAAATTGTTTTTTAAAATTTGTTGCCCAAATTTTTTAAGAAAGTTCGCCGATTCAAAAAATGTTTATTGAGTCAAAAATGTTAATGAATTCGAAACCGGTTCATACATCTAAAAAAATTGTAAACAAAACTAATGTTCATGATTTTTTTTGAGAAAATCAAAAATTTCAAAACAAAATTGTCGATTTGAAAAATTGTTCACTGATTCAAAAGTATTTTATGTTTAGGATTTGATTAGTTCTTTGAAAGTCTTTATATATCTTGGCGTTGAGAGTAGTTCGTGGTCAATGAGATTTGTTTTTTAAGTTTTAAACCTTCCCTTGCGCAAGGTAATGATAAGTGTGGCATGCACTGGCAAATTCATAGCCTTGGGATTTACCGCGGAATGCATTGTGATCACGTGGACATCGCGACCATCATCGCTAGGGTGAGAAAAATAAATAAATGGCAACATGATAAGCCACTATGTTAAAATAGAGTATGCTCATACATCGGGATATTGAGTCATACTTATTTGGTGAGCCATAAATTTTTGTCTCCCATTACAACGCATGGGTATATTTACTAGTATTTTTTAAAAAAGGCTATGCTATTTGTACGTCCGGATTCTACGAAAACTTTACGACTCGGTTCAATCCAATGACAATGACGGTTAGCTACAACGGTGGGGTGGTTGGGGTTGCCGGACCACGCGAGCTTTAGGTTCTAGGTTTCTACTCCCTCCGTTCAGAATTACTTGTCGCAGAAATGGATGTATCTAAATACATCCATTTCTGCGACAAGTAATTCCGAACGGAGGGAGTAGTAGCTTAGGTTTTTGGATCCTTCAACATCTTGCCTTCAGCGATGATGATAATAATGTTGAATAAAGAATGACCTTGATAATGACTGAACTTTCGATCTGGAAAAGCGCGAGACTGAACGCTTCATTCGTTCAAGGAGGGAGGTTCTCCCGAACCAAAACGTTCGATCAACGACCCCTTCCAGCCCGAACGACGCTCACCAGCACCAATAGAAAAGGCCCGACGGCCCATTTTGCCAGGCCCCCTTCCCATATATTAAAAAAGTATAAAAACAGAAAAATGTCCAAAACAACAACCAAACAATATAGAAACGAAAGATGGAAAAAGAACTAGTTGCCATCAAAACAAAAAAGTCCAGTATAAAATTGCCATGGTTGTTGACCCATTTTTTCGAGAGTACGCAAATTACGTACCATAGCTTTATAGAAGAAGAGAATTGCAAGTACAAAATGACTACCACTCACTGCGAACAACGAGCGTAGCACCCACTCCACAACCGGCTAGTCCAAGGAAAACCATCAACGACAACACAACTACGACGCAAAAGTCCCTACCCTAATTCGAAAACCTCATCGCGTCTCGACCGACGTCAGTCACCTCCGAAGAACAGCAGCTCTCGCCAAGCTTCCCTCGTCAACGCACCATCCCCCCTTGATGCCTAAAGGAGGTGGCAAGAGGATGGCAGGACTCAATCCGACCTGAGAAAGGCACCGTCTTGGATTCACCACCGACGATCGTACATTGCGCCGGAGAAGAACGAACTAGGGTAGCGGCAAACACCGGTGGAGCGCAACATAGGACCTCCAAACCATGTCTCCTGGCACAATGCTCCCAACAGAGAGGCGACATCGAAGACGCCGCCATCGTGCCGATCCCACACCGAATCAAGGCTTTCGCCCGGAGACAACGACCAACACCAAGAAGACAAGGAAAATGGCGACACACTCGGCGACGCCTCCAGGGAGGGGAACGACACCCACAGGTGCCATCGCCGCCGGCCCGGCCAGAACCGGACAGGATTTTCATCCGTAATGTCACTCATCGCCACACCTCAAGGTTTGGGGAGGCACTGTCCATGAATCCTCGCATCGCCATCACCGCAGCAAACTGCCAACGAAGCTGCACAGTCGTGATCCTCCAACACCAGCACCGCCGAGAGAACACGCCACCAACAATCCAGATGAGGAGCCGTCGCATCCTACCACGCCGTGCAAGGACCTACTCCACCACGTCGGCCTTCACCCGCACCAGGGACTGCCAGGCGATGGAGACAGCACCAAAGACCCAGATCGAATCTGAGACGATTCAGATCCGTCCCGCACCTCCATCCACAATCCAGCGCCCGCGCCTCCGAGAGCACCACCGCAAGCCCCTCACGAGGAGGCAGCCAGCCGCCCGCAGGATCTCCTTCCTGGCTGGGCCTCCTCAGCGCTGCCGCCTCCATGGCTGAGCTCGCGCCGCCGCCACCATCAGCGCCCGCGCACCACCAACCTCCACCACTCTGCAGTAGCTCTCCTGGATCCGCCTCTCCATCGCGCTCTCCGCCGTGCGCCGACGACCATCGTCGCGAATCGGGCCGCCGGCCACCCCACCACCATGGCCGTCCCGGAGACGTCCCGCTCCGCGTGAAGGGGATCCGTCGGGGGAGGGGGGGGGTGCCGCCAGCACCCGCCGCCTTCGGCAGCCGGGCGCGGCCGGCACCGCCGGCGGCAGCGGCCGGAGGAGGCGATCTGAGGGCTTGGCTGTTCTAGGGTTGGGGGAGCCTCCAGAGCCGCACACGCGTGTGACCCGGGAGGCGAGGGGAAAGTTGTTGTTGACCCATTTTCAAATTGACCATAAAATGGACAGAAAAAATACCTTGAGTTGTTGATCCACTTTTTGGCCCCCGTCGTCCTCGGTAACCAAAATGAAAAATGTTATGGATTTTCAATGTGACCTTAAATAAATTTGGCATGTCATCATAAATGAATTTGCCATGTTATGAAGAAAAAACTGTAGAAAAAGGAAAATGTTACAAATGTGCCATGCGACAATAATAGAATTTGCAGTGTGAACAAAATGAATTTGCCATGTGAAAATAATAGAATTTTCTTTAGAAGCAAAAAAATGCCGTTGTTCAATTTTTTTCCAAAGGTACAAAAAGAAAAAAGTCATGGCAATCACATCTGTACATAGTCGCAAATATTATGTGCATGATGGCAACAAAAAATGTGTATTCATGAAGAAAAATGTTCTTGGCAATTTTGCATTTATACCATGATGACAAGAAATATGGAATGAAAATTTATATGCTATCTTTTCTATGTAAATCAAGAGACAAAAATGTGGATTAAAAAGTTGCCGTGCATGTAAAGTATTGTTGCCATGGAAAAATAAAAGTAAAACTTCCCATGCTCCCTAGAAGTAATTTTTTCATGAGTGACAAAGAGTAAAAATTGCCATGTATGTTAAATAAAAATTGCCATGGCAACAAAAGGTTAATTTTTCCATGCCAACAAAAGGTTAATTTTGCCATGCCAAATAAAGGTTCATTGTGCCATGGTAATTTTTTCCATGTATGTTAAAGTAAACTTGCCATGTATTTAAAAGTAAAGTAAAATTTTGACATGATAAAATAGAGTAAAATTTGCCATTTTTGTAATAGTAAATTTACCAACTATTTAAAGGTAAAATTTCCATGGCAAAAATAAAGGAAAAAGTTGACATGGAAAAATAGAGTAAAATTTGCCATGTACTCCCCCCGTCCCAAAATAAGTGACTCAACTTTATACTAACATTGTACTAAAGTTAGTGCGAAGTCGAGTCACTTAATTTGGGACGGAGGGAGTATGTAATAGTAAATTTGCCAAGCAGTTAAAAGTAAATTTGCCATGGCAATGAAGGTAAAAAATTGCAATGGAGAACTAAAGTAAAAGTTGACATGGCAATGTAGAAAGTTTCATTTGCCATGCACCATGAATTGTCCTTTAGTTTTCTATGGTCGAAAAAGTGCTTAAAATTTTCCATGGCCAATTTATAAAATTTGCCATCCTCGGCAAACTAAATTTGCCATGGTCGATTACTAAAACTTGCCATGGTCCAAAAAGTGCTTAAAATTTTCCATGGCCAATTTATAAAATTTGCCATCGTTAGTAAACTAAATTTACCATGGTCAATTACTAAAACTTGCCATGGTCGAAAAGTACATAAAATTTGCCATGGTTGATTACTAAAACTTGCCATGGTCAAAAAGTACTTAAAACTTGGCATGGTCGATTACTAAAATTTGCCATGGTCGAAAAAGTGCGATGGTCAATAAACTAAAATTGTCATGCTCAAATACTAGAATTTGCCATGGCTGAAAAAGTGCTTAGAATTTGCCATTGTAAATAAACTAAATTTGCCATGGTCAATTACTAAAATTTGCCATGGTCAAAGAAGTACTTAAAATTGGCAATTTCCTAAATATTGCTAGGGTAGAAAAACTAAACAAATTGCAATGAACATTTTTGCGTGGCAAAAAAGGATTTTATGGTACCATATCATTTTGGCAACAATTTTATTTTGCACATGGAAAAAAACTAGAGAACACAAAATTTTAGTCCATCCAAATTTTATTTTACACCTAAAAATTGCCATGAGATGAGTCCATCCATTTTACACAAAATTGCCATGGAAAATATAAATTTGCATTGGTGGTATGTGTGAACTTGCCATGGCAACATGTTGAAAAGTTAGAACACAAAACTTAATTTGACACGGCGACAAAAAGTTGGCTTGGAAAGGAAACATGTTACATTATTTTTGCCATGATTAAGAAATAGTGTGACTTGCCATAAGAACAAAAAATGTTAAGTTCCAAAATAAATATATAAAGGATTTGTCATGGAAAATATTGAGACATGGCAAATTTTTAGAGATGAAAAATGTTGAGACATGGAATCTGTTCAAAAAATGACAAAAAATAACTAAAAATGTTTATTCCCTAAAATGAATGGAAAATTTGCCATGAAAAATTCTAGACAGCCCCTAAAATTGTCATGTGATCGGTCCATTCATTTTACACAAATTGCCATGTGCTATATATGAAAAATTCCTAAATTTGCCATGTAACTATTGCCAAACTTTTTTCTAACCCCCCCTAAGGCCTTGTTCATTTACTCCCTCCCCCCCGAGGTTTGCGGCCCAACCCCCGTGGATCCATGGGGATCGCCCCCGCCTGGGTGTGACCCCGGCCCATCTGTTAATGCATATTCGGTTAAGCCTGGAGTGGGTTCGTTCCCCGACTGAAACCTCTCCGGTCTTCGCGAACGCACGGGGAAAATCATCATCTCCCCACCCGCAGAAAGAAACTCCGAGCGACCTGAGGGGAACTCTCGCTTGCGGCGCAGCCCAAAGCGAACTCGTTCTGTGCCTGCTCAGGGGATAACCGAACATGATCTGTTGAGGGACGAATTTAGGAGATATGAGGCTTAATCCGTGCAGGGATTGGGTGACGGTGTAGGGATAACCCGATCCCTGGGTGGATTGGATCTGCTAGGGGGTTGGTCCTCTGCCTACTGAACAAGGCCTAAAGGATTTGTTATGAGCTAACTTGGGGATTTACCATGGGAAAAAGAAATTGCCATGGGAAAAAAGAGTAGTCGTGCTATGAGCTAACTTGAGTATTTGCCATGGGTTGTATTCCCCTCATGGTAAAAAATAGAAAGTTGCCATGACAAAATCATGAAAAATGTTACGCGGACGTAACAGGACTTGGCGACTCGTTTTCACAATCTTGTGTGCGACTAGTTTCAGCTAGATTATTAGTGCAAGTGTAACAATTTTGGGCATAGAAAGTAGGATGATTTGCACAGATTTTACAAAAAAAACTTACCCAGTTCAATCCAACAACGGTAAGCTTACATAGAGTTTTAGTAAAAATCTTACATAAACAAATATGAGTTTTAGTAGCAGGATATCTTGGGTCACCTTAACCCGAGAGTCCGAACCAAGGGTTGTGGGCGCGGGAAGGAGGCACAGAGGAAGTAGTAAATCTAAAATTGAAGGGTTATGGGGCGAGAGGGGAGGCATAAAGAAAGTAGTAAATTTCTTCATGGGTATAGAAAATCAATTGTTAGTGCTCTACTCTTCTACTTCCTCCGTTCCTAAATATAAGTCTTTAAAGATTCCTTAAAAAATTATTTTTAAAGATTTCAATATGGACTACATACATATGTATATAGACGTATTTTAGAGTGTAGATTCACTCATTTTGCTTCGTATATAGTCTATATTGCGATCTCTAAAAATACTTATATTTAGGAACGGAGGGAGTATATAAGGATGAAGGAAATATGCCCTAGAGGCAATAATAAAGTTATTATTTATTTCCTTATATCATGATAAATGTTTATTATTCATGCTAGAATTGTATTAACTAGAAACTTAATACATGTGTGAATACATAGACAAATAGAGTGTCACTAGTATGCCTCTACTTGACTAGCTCGTTGAATCAAAGATGGTTAAGTTTCCTAGCCTCAGACATGAGTTGTCATTTGATTAACGGGATCACATCATTAGAGAATGATGTGATTGACTTGACCCATTCTGTTAGCTTAGCACAATGATCGTTTAGTTTGTTGCTACTGCTTTCTTCATGACTTATACATGTTCCTCTGACTATGAGATTATGCAACTCCCGAGTACCGGAGGAACACTTTGTGTGCTACCAAACGTCACAACGTAACTGGGTGATTATAAAGGTGCTCTACAGGTGTCTCCGATGGTACTTGTTGAGTTGGCATAGATCGAGATTAGGATTTGTCACTCCGATTGTTGGAGAGGTATCTCTGGGCCCTCTCGGTAATGCACATCACTATAAGCCTTGCAAGCAATGTGACTAATGAGTTAGTTACGGTATGATGTATTACGGAACGAGTAAAGAGACTTTTCGGTAATGAGATTGAACTAGGTATTGAGATACCGACGATCGAATCTTAGGCAAGTAACATACCGATGACAAAGGGAACAACGTATGCTGTTATGTGGTTTGACCGATAAAGATCTTCGTAGAATATGTAGGAACCAATATGAGTATCTAGGTTCTGCTATTGGTTATTGACCGGAGACGAGTCTCGGTCATGTCTACATAGTTCTCGAACCCGTAAGGTCCGCACGCTTAAAGTTCGGTGACGATCGATAATATGTGTTTATGTGTTTTGATGTACCGAAGGTAGTTCGGAGTCCTAGATATGATCACGGACATGACGAGGAGTCTCGAAATGGTCGAGACATAAAGATTGATATATTGGAAGCCTATATTTGGACATCGGAATGGTTCCGGGTGAAATCGAGATTTTTACCAGAGTGCCGGGGGGGGGGGGGGGGTTACCGGAACCCCCGGGGGTTAATGGGCCTTGTTGTTCCCTAGTGGAGAGAGACGGGACGGCCAGGGCAGGGCCGCGTGCCCACCCTTGAGTCCGAATAGGACAAGGAAGGGGGGGGGCGCCCCCCTTGCCTTTCCCCTCTCCACTCCTTCCTTCCCCCTCCTAGTGGGACTAGGAAAGGGGAGTCCTACTCCCACTAGGAGGAGGACTCCTCCTCCTATCGCGCCCTGCTAGAGCTGGCCGCCCCCTTGCTCGTTTATATACGGGGGCAGGGGGCACCCCAAGACACAGAAGTTGATCAGTTGATGTTTTAGCCGTGTGCAGTGCCCCCTCCACCATAATCCACCTCGATCATATCGTAGCGGTGTTTAGGCGAAGCCCTGCATCGGTAGCATCATCATCACTGTCATTACGCCATCGTGCTGATGGAACTCTCTCTCGAAGCTCTGCTGGATCGGAGTTCGTGGGCCGTCACCGAGCTGAACGTGTGCTGAAGTCGGAGGTGCCGTACGTTCGGTACTTGGACCGGTCGGATCGTGAAGACGTACGACTACATCAACCGCGTTCTCATAATGCTTCCGCTTACAGTCTACGAGGGTACGTGGATGAAACTCTTCCCTCTCATTGCTATGCATCACCATGATCTTGCGTGTGCGTAGGAACTTTTTTGAAATTAGTACGTTCCCCAACAGTGGCATCAGAGCCAGGTTTATGCGTAGGTGTTATATGCACGAGTAGAACACAAAGGAGTTGTGGGCGTGGATATATACATATTGCTTGCCATCACTAGTTGATTCTTGATTCGGCGGCATTGTTGGATGAAGCGGCCCAGACCGACATTACGTGTACGCTTACACGAGACTGGTTCTACCGACGTGCTTCGCACACAGGTGGCTAGTGGGTGTCTGTTTCTCCAGCTTTAGTTGAATCGTATTCAATGAACAGGGTTCTTTCTGAAGATCAAAAAGCAATCACTATACTGCGTTATGGTTTTTGATGCGTAGGTAAGAACAGTTCTTGCTCACCCCGTAGCAGCCACGTAAAACTTGCAACAAAAAAGTAGATGACGTATAACTTGTTTTTGCAGGGCATGTTGTGATGTGATATGGTCAAGACATGATGCTAAATTTTATTGTATGAGATGATCATGTTTTGTAACACAGTTATCGGCAACTGGCGGGAGCCATATGGTTGTCCTTTATTGTATGAAATGCAATCGCCATGTAATTGCTTTACTTTATCACTAAGCGGTAGCGATAGTCGTGGAGGCAATAGTTGGCGTGACGACAACGATGCTTCGATGGAGATCAAGGTGTCAAGCCGGTGACGATGGTGATCATGACGGTGCTTTGGAGATGGAGATCACAGGCACAAGATGATGATGGCCATATCATATCACTTATATTGATTGCATGTGATGTTTATCCTTTATGCATCTTATTTTGCTTAGATCGACGGTAGCATTATGAAGGAAATATGCCCTAGAGGCAATAATGAAGTTATTATTTATTTCCTTATTTCATGATAAATGTTTATTATTCATGCTAGAATTGTATTAAACGGAAACATAATACTTGTGTGAATACATAGACAAACCAAACGTCACTAGTATGCCTCTACTTGACTAGCTCATTAATCAAAGATGGTTATGTTTCCTAACCATAGACATGTGTTGTCATTTGATTAACGGGATCACATTATTAGGAGAATGATGTGATTGACATGACCCATTCCATTAGCTTAGCACCCGATCGTTTAGTATGTTCCTATTGCTTTCTTCATGACTTATACATGTTCCTATGACTATGAGATTATGCAACTCCCGTTTGCCGGGGGAACACTTTGTGTGTTACCAAACGTCACAACGTAACTGGGTGATTATAAAGGAGCTCTACAGGTGTCTCCAAAGGTAGATGTTGGGTTGGCGTATTTCGAGATTAGGATTTGTCACTCCGATTGTCGGAGAGGTATCTCTGGGCCCTCTCGGTAATGCACATCACATAAGCCTTGCAAGCATTGCAACTAATGAGTTAGTTGCGAGATGATGTATTACGAAACGAGTAAAGAGACTTGCCGGTAACGAGATTGAACTAGGTATTAAGATACCGACGATCGAATCTCGGGCAAGTAACATACCGATGACAAAGGGAACAACGTATGTTGTTATGCGGTCTGACCGATAAAGATCTTCGTAGAATATGTGGGAGCCAATATGAGCATCCAGGTTCCGCTATTGGTTATTGACTGGAGACATGTCTCGGTCATGTCTACATTGTTCTCGAACCCGTAGGGTCCGCACGCTTAAGGTTTCGATGACAGTTATATTATGAGTTTATGAGTTTTGATGTACCGAAGGAGTTCGGAGTCCCGGATGAGATCGGGGACACGACGAGGAGTCTCGAAATGGTCGAGACGTAAAGATCGATATATTGGACGACTATATTCGGACATCGCAAAGGTTCCGAGTGATTCAGGTATTTTCGGAGGTATCGGGGAGTTACGGGAATACGAGGAAGAAGCAATGGGCCTTAATGGGCCTTAGTGGGAAGGACCAGGAGGTGGCGCGCGCCCCTCCCAAGCCCAGTCCGAATTGGACAAGGGATTTGGGGCGCGGCCCCTCTCTCCCTTCCTTCCCCTCTTCCCCCCTTTCCCCCCTTCTCCTAGTTGGACTAGGAAAGGTGGAAACCTACTCCAACTAGGAGTAGGAATCCTACTCCTCCTTGGCGCGCCCACAAGGGCTGGCCGGCCTCCCCCTTGCTCCTTTATATACGGGGGCAGGGGGCACCCCATAGACACACAAGTTGATCCACGTGATCATATTCTTAGCCGTGTGCGGTGCCCCCTTCCACCATAATCCTTGATAATATTGTAGCGGTGCTTAGGCGAAGCCCTGCGACGGTAGTACATCAAGATCGTCACCACGCTGTCGTGCTGACGGAACTCTTCCCCGACACTTTGGTGGATCGGAGTCCAGGGATCGTCATCGAGCTGAACGTGTGCTAGAACTCGGAGGTGCCGTAGTTTCGGTGCTTGATCGGTCGGGCTGTGAAGACGTACGACTACATCAACCGTGTTGTGCTAACGCTTCCGCTGTCGATCTACAAGGGTACGTAGATCACACTCTCCCCTCTCGTTGCTATGCATCACCATGATCTTGCGTGTGCGTAGGATTTTTTTTGAAATTACTACGTTCCCCTACACATTATAAGATGACCCCTCACTAAATTTCAAGGTATAAGTGTTCTCCTTGAGTATGCACCGTTGCGACAGTTCGTCGTGCCGAGACACCACGTGATGATCGGTTGTGATAAGCTCTACGTTCACATACAACGGGTGCAAGCCAGTTTTGCACACATGGAATACTCGGGTTAAACTTGACGAGCCTAGCATATGCAGATATGGCCTCGGAACACTAGAGACCTAAAGGTCGAGCGTGAATCATATAGTAGATATGATCAACATAGTGATGTTCATCATTGAAAACTACTCCATCTCATGTGATGATCGGACATGGTTTAGTTGATTTGGATCACGTGATTATTTAGATGACTAGAGGGATGTCTATCTAAGTGGGAGTTCTTAAGTAATATGATTAATTGAACTTTAATTTATCATGAACTTAGTCCTGATAGTATTTGCATATCTATGTTGTAGATCAATAGCTTGCGATGTACCTCCCCGTTTATTTTTTATATGTTCCTAGAGAAAAACTATGTTGAAAGATGAAAGTAGCAATGATGCGGACTAGGTCCGTGATCTGGGGATTATCCTCATTGCTGCATAGAAGAATTATGTCCTTGATGCACCGCTAGGTGACGGACCTATTGCAGGAGCAGATACAGACATTATGAACATTTGGTAAAGCTTGGTATGATGACTACTTGATAGTTTAGTGCACCATGCTTTACGGCTTAGAACCGGGACTTCAAAAACGTTTTGAATGCCACAGAGCATATAAGATGTTCCAAGAGTTGAAATTGGTATTTCATACTCATGCCCGTGTCGAGAGGTAGAAGACCTCTGACAGTACTTTGCCTACAATATGGAGGAGAATAGCTCAACTAGTGAGCACGTGCTCAGATTGTCTGGGTACTACAATTGCTTGAATCAAGTGGGAGTCAATCTTCCAGATAAGATAGTAATTGACAAAGTTCTCTAGTCACTATCACCAAGTTACTAGAACTTAGTGATGGACTATAATATGCAAGGGATAACAAAATTAATTCCCAAGCTCTTCGCGATGCTGAAAACGGCGAAGGTAGAAATCAAGAAATAGCATCAAGTGTTGATGGTTAACAAGACCACTAGTTTCAAGAAAAGGGAAAAGGGAAAGAAAGAGGAACTTCAAAGAAGAATAGCAAGCAAGTTGCTGCTCCCATGAAGAAGCTCAAAGCTAGACCCAAACCTGGAACTGAGTGCTTCTACTGCAAAGGAAATGGTCACTGGAAGTGGAACTGCCCTAGATACTTGGTGGATAAGAAGGATGTCAAAGTGAACAAAGGTATATTTGATATACATGTTACTGATGTGTACTTTACTAGTGTTTATAGCAACCCCTCAGTATTTGATACTAGTTCAGTTGCTAAGATTAGTAACTCGGAATGGGAGTTGCAGAATGAACAGAGACTAGTTAAGGGTGAAGTGACGATGTGTGTTGGAAGTGGTTCCAAGATTGATATGATCATCATCACACACTCCCTATACTTTTGAGATTAGTGTTGAACCTAAATAAATGTTATTTGTGTTTGCGTTAAGCATGAATATGATTTGATCATGTTTATTGCAATACGGTTATTCATTTAAAGTCAGAGAATAATTGTTGTTTTGTTTACATGAATAAAACCTTCAATGGTCATACACCCAAGGTGAATGGTTTATTGAATCTCAATCATAGTGATACACATATTCATAATATTGAAGCCAAAAGATGCAAAGTTAATAATGATAGTGCAACTTATTTGTGGCACTGCCGTTTAGGTCATATTGGTGTAAAGCGCATGAAGAAAATCCATGTTGATGGGTTTTTGGAATCACTTGATTATGAATCATTTGATGCTTGCGAACCATGCCTCATGGGCAAGATGACTAAGACTCCGTTCTTCGGAACAATGGAGCGAGCAACAGACTTGTTGGAAATAATACATACTGATGTATGCAGTCCGATGAGTGTTGAGGCTCGTGGCAGGTATCGTTATTTTTTGACCTTCACAAATGATTTGAGCAGATATGGGTATATCTACTTGATGAAACATAAATCTGAAACATTTGAAAATTTCAAATAATTTTAAAGTGAAGTGGAAAATCATCGTAACAATAAAATAAAGTTTCTACGATCTGATCGTGGAGGAGAATATTTTGAGTTACAAGTTTGGTCTTCATTTGAAACAATGCGGAATAGTTTCGCAACTCACGCCACCTGGAACACCACAGCGTAATGGTGTGTCCGAACGTCATAACTGTACTTTATTAGATTTGGTGCAATCTATGATGTCTCTTACCGATTTATCACTATCGTGTTGGGGTTATGCATTAGAGACAACTGCATTCACATTAAATAAGGCACCATCTAAATCTGTTGAGATGACACCATATGAACTGTGGTTTAGCAAGAAACCTAAGCTGTCGTTTCTTTAGAGTTTGGGGCTATGATGCTTATGTGAAAAAGTTTCGACCTGATAAGCTCGAACCCAAATTGGAGAAATGCATCTTCATAAGATACCAAAAGGAAACTGTTGGGTACACCTTCTATCACAAATCCGAAGGCAAGATATTAGTTGCTAAGAATGGATCCTTTCTAAAGAAGAAGTTTCTCTCAAAAGAAGTGATTGGGAGGAAAGTAGAACTTGATGAGGTAATTGTACCTTCTCCCGAATTGGAAAGTAGTTCATCACAGAAATCAGTTCCAGTGATTCTGACACTAATTAGTGAGGAAGCTAATGATGATGATCATGAAACTTCAGATCAAGTTACTACCAGACCTCGTAGGTCAACCAGAGTAAGGTCCGCACCATAGTTGTACGGTAATCCTGTTCTAGAAGTCATGTTACTAGACCATGACGAACCTACGAACTATGAGGAAGCGATGATGAGCCCAGATTCCGCAAAATGGCTTGAGGCCATGAAATCTGAGATGGGATCCATGTATGAGAACAAAGTATGGACTTTGATTGACTTGCCCGATGATCGGTGAGTCATTGAGAATAAATGGATCTTCAAGAGAAAGACGGATGCTGATAGTAGTGTTACTATCTACAAAGCTCAAATTGTCGCAAAATGTTTTCAACAAGATCAAGGTGTTGACTACGATGAGATTTTCTCACTCGTATCGATGCTTAAAAGTCTGTCCGAATCATGTTAGCAGTTGCCGCATTTTATGAAATCTAGCAAATGGATGTCAAAACTGCATTCCTTAATGGATTTCTTAAAGAAGAGTTGTATATGATGCAACCAGAAGGTTTTGTCAATCGTAAAGGTGCTAACAAAGTGAGCAAGCTCCAGCGATCCATCTATGGACTGGTGCAAGCATCTCGGAGTTGGAATATATGCTTTGATAAAGTGATCAAAGCATATGGTTTTATACAGACTTGTGGTGAAGCCTGTATCTACAAGAAAGTGAGTGGGAGCACTACAACATTCCTGATAAGTATATGTGAATGATATATTGTTGATCGAAAATAATGTAGAATTTTTTTGGAAAGCATAAAGGAGTGTTTGAAAAGAGTTTTTCAATGAAAGACCTCGATGAAACTACTTACATATTGAGCATCAAGATCTATAGAGATAGATCAAGACGCTTGATATATTTTCAATGAGTACATACCTTGACAAGATTTTGAAGTAGTTCAAAATAGAACAGTCAAAGAAGGAGTTCTTACCTGTGTTGCAAGGTGTGAAGTTGAGTTAAGACTCAAAATCCGACCACGGCAGAAAATAGAAAGAGAATGAAAAGTCATTCCATATGCCTCAGTCATAGGTTCTATAAAATATGCTATGCTGTGTACCAGATCTATTGTGTACCTCACCATAAGTTTGGCAAGGGAGTACAATAGTGATCTAGGAGTAGATCACTGGACAACGGTCAAAATTATCCTTAGATGACTAAGGAAATATTTCTCGGCTATGGAGGTGATAAAAGAGTTCATCGTAAAGAGTTACGTCGATGCAAGATTTTTACATCGATCTAGATGACTCTAAGTCTCGATCTGGATACATATTGAAAGTGGGAGCAATTAGCTGGAGTAGCTCCGTGCAGAGCATTGTAAACATAGAAATTTGTGAAATACATACGGATCTGAATGTTGCAGACCCGTAGACTAAATTTCTCTCACAAGCAAAACATGATCACTCTTTGGGTGTTAATCACATAGTGATGTGAGCTAGATTATTGACTCTAGTAAACCCTTTGGGTATTAGTCACATGGAGATGTGAACTAATCACATAAAGATGTGAACTGGATTATTGACTCTAGTGCAAGTGGGAGATTGAAGGAAATATGCCCTAGAGGCAATAATAAAGTTATTATTTATTTCCTTATATCATGATAAATGTTTATTATTCATGCTAGAATTGTATTAACTGGAAACTTAGTACATGTGTGAATACATAGACAAACAGAGTGTCACTAGTATGCCTCTACTTGACTAGCTCATTGAATCAAAGATGGTTAAGTTTCCTAGCCTTAGACATGAGTTATCATTTGATTAATGGGATCACATCATTAGGGAATGATGTGATTGACTTGACCCATTCCGTTAGCTTAGCACAATGATCGTGTAGTTTGTTGCTACTGCTTTCTTCATGACTTATACATGTTCCTCTGACTATGGGATTATGCAACTCCCGAATACCAGAGGAACACTTTGTGTGCTACCAAACGTCACAACGTAACTGGGTGATTATAAAGGTGATCTACAGGTGTCTCCGATGGTACTTGTTGAGTTGGCATAGATCGAGATTAGGATTTGTCACTCAGATTATCAGAGAGGTATCTCTGGGCCCTCTTGGCAATGCACATCTCTATAGGCCTTGCAAGCAATGCGACTAATGAGTTAGTTACGGGATGATGCATTATGGAACGAGTAAAGAGACTTGCCGGTAATGAGATTGAACTAGGTATTGAGATACTAACGATTGAATCTCGGGCAAGTAACATACCGACGACAAAGGGAACAACGTATGTTGTTATGTGGTTTGACCGATAAAGATCTTCGTAGAATATGTAGGAACCAATATGAGCATCCAGGTTCCGCTATTGGTTATTGACCGGAGACGAGTCTCGGTCATGTCTACATAGTTCTTGAACCCATAGGGTCAGCATGCTTAAAGGTCGGTGACGATCGGTAATATGTGTTTATGTGTTTTGATGTACCGAAGGTAGTTTGGAGTCCCGGATATGATCACGCACATGACTTGGAGTCTCGAAATGGTCGGGACATAAAGACTGATATATTGGAAGCCTACATTTGGACATTGAAATGGTTCCGGGTGAAATCGGGATTTTACCGGAGTGCCGGGGGGGGGGGGGGTTACCGGAACCCCCCGGGGGTTAATGGGCCTTGTTGGGCCATAGTGGAGAGAGAGAGGGGGGACGGCCAGGGCAGGGCCGCGCCCCCCTCCCCTTGAGTCCGAATAGGACAAGGATGGGGGGCGCCCCCCTTGCCTTTCCCCTCTCCCACTCCTTCCTTCCCCCTCCTAGTGGGACTAGGAAAGGGGAGTCCTACTCCCACTAGGAGGAGGACTCCTCCTCCTGGCGTGCCCTTCTAGGGCCGGCTGGCCTCCCCCTTGCTCCTTTATATACGGGGGCAGGGGGGCACCCTAAGACACAGAAGTTGATTAGTTGATCTTTTAGCCGTGTGTGGTGCCCCCCTCCACCATAATCCGCCTCGGTCATATCGTAGCGGTGCTTAGGCGAAGCCCTGCTTCGGTAGCATCATCATCACCGTCATCACACCGCCGTGCAGACAGAACTCTCCCTCGAAGCTCTGCTGAATCGGAGTTCGTGGGACGTCACCGAGCTGAACGTGTGCTGAACTCGGAGGTGTCGTACGTTCGGTACTTGGATCGGTTGGATCGTGAAGACGTACGACTACATCAACCACGTTCTCATAACGCTTCCGCTTATGGTCTACGAGGGTGCATGGATGAAACTCTCCCCTCTCGTTGCTATGCATCACCATGATCTTGCGTGTGCATATGATTTTTTTGAAATTACTACGTTCCCCAACAAAGGACTACACTAACAACCAACTATTATGTTTTCAAGCATAACTATCGAACCACTCTCTTTTGTGTTGTCATGTGACAGAGGAAACCCTTTTTCGGATTTCGAGGGTGGCGCAGTGACACAGATGTAAACATCGGAGAAGTTCATCGAGCACACCAGATGTTTACCTAGGTTCGGGCCACATGGTAGTGTAATATTCTACTCCTGGTGGGTTTGCTTAATGTCAGATGAAGATTACATGATTTGTGGGAAGGGAATGAGAGGGCTATCTGCTAGTGTCTAATCCCTCAGGATCCAACCCATGATTCCGTAGCCTAGGACTCGTTTTATAGTGTAAGGGGTTGTCCATGGCTAGGAATTGTATAGATAATAATGTATATGCACAATGAAATACCTACCACATACCTACCGCATTAAATGCGGGGGCATGTGTCATCTTCTCCTGAGCCAAGGAACAAATGCATGTCCCATCACTGCCACCATGTGTAACCACCTCTTATTACCGCGCCACGCACCATAACAGGTGTCAGGAGCGCGGTAAAAAGGGGTTAAGCTCTCCACATGTCACGACTGCTTAATGGGAGATGACCTCAGCGTGCGGCGAAAAAGGTATGTGGGTTGCACCACTGTTGAACCAGACCATTGTAGCCCTGATATGTTGTCCCCTTGGTGGGTCGGATCTGGCCCGCAGTGGAGAGGGTTGATGTGAGTCGTTCCCAGGAGGATGGTTCCTTTGCGGGAGCCCATGCCTTGGGCGTTCCCAGGAACGAATGCTGAAGTTCATATTTAGATTCTTCTACGGTTTCATATTCATATTCATCCTCTCGGGCCCTGTATTCATCTTCTAGGGTCTCATATTCCTCTTCTGAGTCTTCCACTTGAGTCCTATATTCTCTTTCTAGGGTCCTTCTCGATGATCTGTCTCGATATCTTCTAGCCTTGCATCACTATAACTTCGTAGAGGAAATGTAGATAAGCCTTGTCAGAATGATACTTCATTGTTCTCCCAGTAAGGCCCTCCCCAATGCTCCACCTTGTATAGGTGCTAAGGCTGCCATGTAGGCAAAAAAATCTGATGTGGCAAGGTAATAAAGAGGAGAGAGGTGAGTTTGGTGACCCTAGGAAGAACCAATGCCAAGCACGTGAACCTAGGCAAAAGCAATTAAATGAAAGAAACCCACGGATGCATGGAATAGTTTAGTTGCTAAAGCATTAAATGAGGGGAGCTTAGCACCAACAAGTGAAGCACCTAGGCATTGTGGACATTAGTTGCTAAACTTTTTAATATGCTTAGCACCTTATCTAAGCACCTATGCATTGGAAGTGGCCTAAGGGGCCACGGTTGATCACACGCAAATGGGTTAGTGGTTACCCGCTAGCCATGACAAAGATAGTAGCCCCCGGGCCTGGGCCTGACATGCGCTCTCCTGGTAGCCAGGGTTTGACCCAATGAATGCACGAGGCAGAACATGTGGCAAAAATGCCCCTTCATATGTCGATGTCGTTTTAATTGCTTGTGAAAAATTGATCTTCTACCGCCAGAGACCTACACTCCTGAGCGAAAGGGCACGTGGCACCTGAATTCTGAAGGGCGCAGGAATCAAATCGCTCGCATGATACACATCATTTTTTAAAAGATGTGGGGCTCCATGCACCGCCAAAATCAATGTAAAGTCATTTCGGTCTTCGTGCGCACCAGAAATTGTCATATGATTTAGCCATTAAAACCTGCCACCTAGTTAAGCATCTCCAAGGCGAACCCGTAAACCTCCTGCAACCATCCGGACCGCAGAAGCCATCCAATGCCGACATGTATCGGTCCGCGGGGTGGTCCGGACGCGATTTCTCCCGCAAATTAGAGACAAAAGTGGGGGAGGTTTCTGGGAGTCTAGACTGCTCCCAAGCCCGCTTCTAACCGCCCTAGCCCACCAAAAACCCGTCACACGCCCGTCCCACGCTTTCCTTCCGATGCACCACGCCGCATTCATGCCGACCCAGAGCACGCGGAGGCCGGCATTGATGCTGCGATATGACCGGAGGGAGGGCGGCGCTGACCGACGCGACCTCTCGGTAGCCGCCACTTCAATGTAGACGTAGGTTCCCAAGGAACCAACTCCGACCGTTGTGCCACATTGCAGCAGTTGACCGACCCTTCGCCTGGCCCGGGCGTGACTATTTTAAGCCGTGCGCTGGAGTTGCACAAAGATGCACCACCCCCTCCCCGAGCACCGCCCCCTCCCTCCCCCGTTTCTGTTTCCGTGCCCTGAGCCCCTCCCTCCCCTCTTTGACCCAAGCTGTGGCAATGCTGAAGTCGTGGTGCTCCGCGCCGGCAGGCGGAGTAGGTGGAAGCTCCTCCTCCGACGCTTCTTGGCGCCACCGCAGACGCTCTCTGGGACCATCAGCATCCACGGCGGCCGGCTCCTCCACCAAGGAGGAGATCGTCATCTCCTCTAGTGACAAGGAGGAGCAGGCACCGCTGCAGCAGCCGCATGAGCCACCGCAGCAGCCGCCCCGACTCCTCAAGGAGGCCACTCTAACGGACAAAGATTTCGTCCGTCAGATCAAGTTAATGACGGAGCGGTCACTCCATGACATGGGGCTGTCTCTGCCATCGCCAACGCACGTGAAGGAGGAGCCAGCCTCCCCGTCAAGACCGAGCAGACATCGACATTCCTACCGGTGAAGGAGTCGGCCTTGCTCCGACAGAACCGTGGCGTCCAGATCAGACACCATGTTAAGGAGGAGCCAGCCCCGCCCCCACAACACCGCGACATCTAGAGCAGACGCAGCGTCAAGGATGATCCTGTGTCCCTACCACGCAGCCGCTACCGCCGCATCGACGCGCCCTTCTCATTGCTGCACCGCCACCACCTCACCGTCAAGGAGGAGCTTCCGCCCGCGATCAAGAATGCATGGGGCCGCCTCGTCCACTACCTCGGCAGTCCCTCGGGCTTGAGGGCCGTCATCTCTGAGGCGGAGGGCGCGGCTCGGTAGAAGGAGCGGTACGACTGACGCAATGCCAGTCGCCGTTCCGCGTTCGCCAAGAGCGACGTGGCGCCGGACTGGGAACCGCAACGACCCAGGCCTTGCCGCTGCGTGGGCGCTCGACCGCTCCATGACCACCGTGGAGACAGCCGCCAGGCGTCGCCGCCGCCTTCATGGCGAGCTCACCAAGATCAGCAAGGAGTGCTCTCTTAGCGACTGCTCTGCAAATGCCGGCCGCGGCAAGGCCATCGCCAGGGCTCCGAAGGCCACGTTGGCAGTGGCCGCGGTGGCACTCTGCACGACGCAGCAGGAGGTGGAGCAGCTCCTCCGTGAGCGCCAAGCAGCCGTTGGACCAGGCTACCTGTCGTGGTTCTAAGCCTGACAGTAGAGTGGGGGGTAGGTATGGAGAGGCAAGGTCCTAGCTATGGAGAGGTTCTAAGCACAAAGGATGTACGAGTTCAGGCCCTTCTCGGAAGAAGTAACAGCCCTACGTCTCGGAGCCCGGAGGCGGTCGAGTGGATTATGAATGTATGAATTACAAGGTGCCGAACCCCTCTGCCTGTGGAGGAGGGTGGCTTATATAGAGTGCGCCAGGACCCTAGCCAGCCCACGCAGGAGAGGGTTTAAGGTGAGTTAAGTCTGGGGCGTTACTGGTAACGCCCCACATAAAGTGCCTTTACTATCATAAAGTCTACTTGATTACAGGCCGTTGCAGTGCAGAGTGCCTCTTGACCTCCTGGTGGTCGAGTGAGTCTTCGTGGTCGAGTCCTTCAGGCCAGTCGAGTGAATCCTCGTTGGTCGACTGGAAGGCGACCTCTTCTAAGGATGTCCTAGGGTAAGTTACTTGGATCAGGTCCATGATCCTACCCTAGGTACACAACCCCATCATTAGCCCCCGAATGGATCGAGGCTTCGAGTGAAGAAGGAGTTGATGTCGTTTCCGATTAACCTTTGCGCTCCGGTTGTGCGCTGTTCTGGACCAAAGAATCCCTTTGTCGACAGGAAACAAATTGCCTTCAGTCAACTTGATCCATTCTGTTTTTGCGTCGAGTGATCTTTCAGGCTTCGACGATCTCCGAGCGACGGATCGCCGGAAACACCGCGCCTGACAGACTGATTTGTTGCTCGCGGATTCCGCGGGATGCGAAATTTTGGGGCGCGCGCGAAGCGGGGCGGACCGCGGCGTTCGGATGGGACGGGGCATGGACGCCTCGATCTCCGCGCCGCCTTTTTCGCCACGTATCCCGCCTGCATAACTGTTCCAGATATGATTAGATCGCCCGGGCCCACCTGTCATCCACTCGGAAGGGACCTTATAAATGTGCCCGGCGAGGATTTCTGTGCTGCGCCTTAGCATTCTTCCCCTCTCTCTGCTTCCTTCCTCCCTGCTCAGCGTGCTCGCTCTCGCCCCCGCACCACTTCCCTTTGCGCATCTCGCCGGCGACCATGGCCAAGGAGAAGACGGCGGCGCTGGAGCGCGCAAAGAAGGCGTCGGCATCGGAGAAGGCGAAAGGAAGATCCACCAGCCGCGGAGGGTCCTCGTCCAGATCCCGCCTGCCGAAGGGCTGGGTCCAAGGAGACTGGATCCAGTCGACCATCACGGAGAATGACCTCCTCGACATGGCCAACGAGGGCTTGATCCCCCACGGAGCTGCGAGGCTTCCGGGGAAGGAGTGGCAGCCCCAGCCAGAAGAGGGTGAGTGTGTGCTTTTGGCCACCCATGTTGATCGCGGGTTTTCCTTGCCACCGAGTGTTTTCTTTCGTGGCTTTTTGAACTTCTTCGGAGCGCAGCTCCACCACTTTACCCCAAACTCCATTGCCTATCTTGCCGCGTTCGTGTCCATGTGTGAGGGTTTCTTGGGCTGTCGACCGCACTGGGGTTTGTTCAAACATATATTCACGTGTCGATCTCAGACCGTGAAGAAGGCGAGCCCAGGTGATGAGAGAACCCGAGTCGTCCAAATGTGCGGAGGCCTGGGGATTCAGGTGAGGAATAAGAGCACCTTCCCGCCCATGACCTTTCCCGAGTCCGTCAGAGGCTGGCAGTCGACTTGGTTCTACTGCCAGGTCCAGTCGACGCCAGGGCAGTCGAGTGGACTCCCTCCGTTCACCATGGACCGAGTGAGCAAGCCTTCCCCTCTGAAGCTGATTCCGGAGGAGAAAGCTGACGTGAAGATGTTGATGGAGCGCGTGGTGCAGTTGGTTCGGGAGGGAGTGACGGGCATGGACCTCCTGGAGGTTTTCCTCAGGCGTCGCATCCAGCCTCTCCAGTTCCGGAGCCACTGCATGTGGTTGTACTGTGGGACCGAAGACGAGACTAGAGTCCATCCAGAAGCAGTCGACGATGTCACTCTGGAAAGATGGATGGTAGCCGTCACCGGAAACAAGGACAACCCACGCGGAGCCAGAAGGATTCCTCCACTCGACCACAACAGTGATCCAAATAAGGTACACTTGCCCTGCTCTCCACTGCATTCTTGTCGCATTCATCTCTGTTTACTCTGCCGACTGGTCGACTGATCATTGTCTTGATATCTGCTAGGCCCTCACCGAGCTGTACTCGATGCCCAATGGGGCACAAACTCCGACTGAGGAGGGTGAGGCGAGTGGGGGCGAGAGCCAGGACGAGGAGGAATGGGACTCGGACGTTGCAGGGGACGACGACGACGATGATGATGACGACGGCGATGATGATGACGCCGAAGACGAGGAGGAAGAGGAGGAGGTCGTGCCACCGCGCTCGGAAAGGCGGTCGAAGCTCGTCCACGACCCTTCGACTGAACGTGGCAAGGGGGTTGCGACGCAGTCGACCAAGCGCCCTAGGACCACTTCTCCAGCGCCGACTGAAAAGGCGCCGAAGCAGCCTAGGGGGGCTCCGCCAAAGCCGACCAAGCTCCTGCCGAAGATGAAGGTGTCCATCCCCACCATATCAGGGTAATTGTGCTGCTCATATTTTCTTATTCTGTGCGAACTTTATCTCTGGTCGACGCTGAAGTTAGTCGACTGATCCTTTGGAGTTGCAGTGCTGCTACTTCTGAGACCTCGGCCCGGGCTGATGACCACGAGATGGAGGATGCAGCAACTTCGAATCCAGGTACTGTGTTCTTAACACCGTTCTTAGTCGACTGACTCGCGATCTCTGATCCTGATCCTTCTCCGCAGCTCCACCCAACACTGTTATCAATCTCCCTGACGACGACGAGGATGAAGAACCACTGACACGCAGGAGGAGTCGGAAAGCGTCCGCCAGTAAGGTACCTCAGGATGTGACGGCGCCTGAGATTCTGACTGTGGAGGAAGGGAACACCACTCGACACACGGTGTCCTTCGCAAATCCACTGACGAGTGCTCAGCAGCCCTCCCTCTTTACGACGCACCACGTCCCAGAGGACCAAGCTGGCGCAGCGAAGGAGGCAATACGCCAGGCGGGACTCATGATGGAGCAGCTGAAGACCATCCGGGACGCGAGCCAGGCAGCTTATGACGCCAGTTCTGCCCTCCAAAGCAATGTCCAGGTCAGTCGACCGCTGTTTGTTCTGTTGGATATGCTACCAAAAACTTTTCTTTTCCGGAATTTATATTAGTCACCCACTGGGTGTGTCGAATAAACTCCGTGTTAGCGGGGGCACGCTGAGTGCACCCGCTGGGTGTAGTCCCCAAGGCTAAGGTCGACTGCTGGCAGTCGGCCTTAGGCTTTATGATGTCAATCTTTCTGTCAGTCGACTGGTCGACTGGACTTCACAAACCGGTGGGGGCACGCTGAGTGCACCCACTGGGTGTAGTCCCCAAGGCTAAGGTCGACTGCTGGCAGTCGGCTTTAGGCTTTATGACGTCAATTTTTCTTTCAGTCGACTATGTCGACTGGATTTCACAAACCGGTGGGGGCACGCTGAGTGCACCCACTGGGTGTAGTCCCCGAGACTGTGGTCGACTGCTTGCAGTTGATCACAGTCTTAGAGAATGCATCTCTCTTTTTTTTTTGAGGTCGACTGGTCGACTTTGTCTTCAACAGGATTAGTGGGGGCACGCTGAGTGCACCCACTGGGTGTAGTCCCCGAGACTACGGTCGAATGCTTGTATTTGGCTGTAGTCTTAGAAACGTGTGTTTATCCCTTTTTCACTCGGAAGTGAATTATATTTGACATTTAGTCGATTGGTTCTTCACAGAACTCCTGTGATCTTGTGGCTCGCTACTCAGAGCTGGAACAAAAACATACTCAAGTCGAGCTGAGCTTGAAGCTGGTTCAGGAGAAGCTGACAAAGGCAAAGGAGGAGACCGAAGGTATGTTTGGTGAGACCCTGACGACTGCTTTTCCCCTTGCTTGTTTCAGCATCTGATCTTGCTGTAACTTGCAGGTAAGGTAAGGGAGGCCCAGCAGAAGAAAGACCTTGAGCTAGCTGAGAAGATCAAGCTTGCTGACGAGAAGTTAGCTTCAGTCACCAAGCTCGAACAAGACAATACCAATCTGAAAGCTGCTCTTGGGATTGCCAACAAGGAGGTCAGTCGACTGAAAACTGACAAAGCTGCCCTGACCGACCAAGTCAGCAAATTGACTGAGAAGAAAACTGAACTGGAGGCCTTCCTGAGTGGCCTTGCCAAGAAGTTGTTCCTTATGCTTGAAGGTAGACCTCCATGTTTGGCAAATATTTCCAATTGTGGCTTTTTCCATTCGACTATCTCCTTGACTTAGTGATCACCCTTGCAGAATTTTGTCAAAACTTTGAAGAAGAAACCAGCCGACTGGAGCCAAACCTTGACCCCGTCAATTCTCCGGTGAACGACGAAGTTGCCATGGATGTTTTCCGACTGGAGTCTCGTGTTGCAGCTGTCGTGGACTATCTCGCAAGGCTGAAGGCCGCCACATCTCGCATCGACTCGACGCTCTGGCCTGAGGAGACACTTCAGAATGACCTTGAGTCGCTGATGGCCCGCTTGAACACGATCCCTGGTCGAGTGCAGGAGTGGAAGAAGTCCTCGGCTCGGTGTGGTGCAGATGTCGCTCTGTGTCTGGCCCGAGTCCACTGCAAAGATGCGCGAGAAGAGAAGCTGGCGGCCCTTCGGGTGGCCAATACCAAGAAGCACGACTTCAGATCCTTTATGGAAACTTTCCTTGCAGCTGCCACTCGGATCGCCGACGGGATTGACCTTGATGAATTTGTTGCACCTTCCAGCCCTCCACAGGAGGGGTAAAAAACTTCTTCTGGCTCGACGCTTTAAATTTGCCTCGGTATGCCGAGTGAAATTGTAACCGACAAACCTTAACAGGCTTGACGCCTGAGCACTTTCGGTTCCTTTAGATGTCGATTCAAACTTGGATTTGGTGCTTGAATACGATTGCCTTCGGCTCGGAATGTCTTTTGCAGGTTCAAAGCAAGGTGCCTGTGCTGCAATCGACTTATTCTTTAGTCCACTTAGACGAGCACTGGGCTGCAGCTAAGCCCTCCGAATGAGAGGGTTGCTCTCCACTTGGCAGGGTTTTTATACCTTGGGCGAGCGCTTGGACCGCAGCTAAGCCCCCGAGTGAGAGGGTTGCTCTTCACTCGGTAGGATTTTTGTAACTTAGGCGAGCACGAGGCTGCAGCTAAGCCTCCGAGTGGAAGGCTGGCTTACCACTCGGTAGGATTTTGATAACTTAGGCGAGCACGAGGCTGCAGCTAAGCCTCCGAGTGAGAGGATTGCTCTTCACTCGGTAGGATTTTCACAACTTAGGCGAGTGCTTGGACTGCAGCTAAGCCCCCGAGTGAGAGGGTTGCTCTTCATTCGGTAGGATTTTTGTAACTTAGGCGAGCACGAGGCTGCAGCTAAGCCTCCGAGTGGAAGGCTGGCTTACCACTCGGTAGGATTTTGATAACTTAGGCGAGCACGAGGCTGCAGCTAAGCCTCCGAGTGAGAGGATTGCTCTTCACTCGGTAGGATTTTCACAACTTAGGCGAGTGCTTGGACTGCAGCTAAGCCCCCGAGTGAGAGGGTTGCTCTTCACTCGGTAGGATTTTTGTAACTTAGGCGAGCACGAGGCTGCAGCTAAGCCTCCGAGTGGAAGGCTGGCTTACCACTCGGTAGGATTTTTATAACTTAGGCGAGCACGAGGCTGCAGCTAAGCCTCCGAGTGGAAGGCTGGCTTACCACTCGGTAGGATTTTCACAACTTAGGCGAGTGCTTGGACTGCAGCTAAGCCCCCGAGTGAGAGGGTTGCTCTTCACTCGGTAGGATTTTTGTAACTTAGGCGAGCACGAGGCTGCAGCTAAGCCTCCGAGTGGAAGGCTGGCTTACCACTCGGTAGGATTTTGATAACTTAGGCGAGCACGAGGCTGCAGCTAAGCCTCCGAGTGAGAGGATTGCTCTTCACTCGGTAGGATTTTCACAACTTAGGCGAGTGCTTGGACTGCAGCTAAGCCCCCGAGTGAGAGGGTTGCTCTTCACTCGGTAGGATTTTTATAACTTAGGCGAGCACGAGGCTGCAGCTAAGCCCCCGAGTGGAAGGCTGGCTTACCACTCGGTAGGATTTTCACAACTTAGGCGAGTGCTTGGACTGCAGCTAAGCCCCCGAGTGAGAGGGTTGCTCTTCACTCGGTAGGATTTTGATAACTTAGGCGAGCACGAGGCTGCAGCTAAGCCTCCGAGTGAGAGGATTGCTCTTCACTCGGTAGGATTTTCACAACTTAGGCGAAACGGATTCGCAACTAAGTGACAGATATTGTGGAGGAACTATGACACTATTATTTTGAGGTCCATGAACTACAAAAGTACTTTATTGCAACTCATCCGAGTGATAAAACTTAAGTGTAAAATGGGCGGAGTAGCTCCGCGTTCCAAGCTCGGGGCTCGTCGATATTATGCTCGACGTTGTAAAGACGGTACGCCCCGTTGTGGAGAACCTTGGTGACGATGAAGGGGCCTTCCCAAGAAGGAGCAAGCTTGTGTGGTTTGTGCTGATCCACTCGGAGAACCAAATCCCCTTCCTGGAAGGCTCGACCTCTCACATTTCGGGCGTGGAAACGGCGCAGAGCTTGTTGGTAGATGGTCGATCGGATCAGAGCCATCTCCCTTTCTTCCTCTAAAAGGTCGACTGCGTCCTGCCGCGCTTGTTCAGCTTCTGCTTCGTTGTAGATTTCAACTCGAGGAGCATTGTGGAGAAGATCACTCGGCAAGACTGCTTCAGCTCCATAGACCAAGAAGAATGGAGTTCTTCCGGTCGACCGATTAGGCGTGGTCCGCAGTCCCCAGAGTACAGATGGAAGTTCGTCGACCCAAGCTCCAGCCGCGTGTTTGAGATCACGCATCAGTCGAGGCTTCAGTCCCTTGAGAATCAGTCCATTAGCTCGCTCTGCTTGTCCATTCGACTGCGGATGGGCGACTGATGCGTAGTCGACCCGTGTGCCCTGGGAGTCGCAGAAAGCTCTGAATTCCTCTGAGTCAAAGTTCGACCCATTATCCGTAATGATGCTGTGCGGGACTCCATATCTGAATATTAGTTCCCTGATGAAGCTAACAGCAGTACCGGTGTCAAGGCTCTTGATTGGTTTAGCCTCGATCCACTTGGTGAACTTGTCGACTGCCACCAGTACATGCGTGAAGCCACTTCGTCCTGTTCTCAAAGGACCGATCATGTCCAGCCCCCAAACTGCAAAAGGCCAGACGAGTGGGATGGTCTTCAAAGCTGACGCAGGCTTGTGCGACATATTCGAGTAGAACTGACATCCCTCGCACTTATCTACTATCTCTTTTGCCATCTCATTCGCCTTGGGCCAGTAAAATCCGGCTCGGTATGCTTTGGCCACGATGGTCCGAGAGGACGCATGATGACCACAGGTCCCCGAGTGAATATCATTGAGGATGAGTCGACCTTCTTCTGGTGTTATGCACTTCTGACCGACTCCAGTCGCGCTTTCTCTGTATAATTGTCCTTTGATTACGGTAAAGGCCTTAGATCGACGGACGATCTGTCGAGCCTCTTCCTCATCCTCCGGAAGCTCTTTCCTCAAGATATATGCGACATACGGAATCGTCCAGTCGGGAATGACCACCAAAACCTCCATGATCAAGTCGACCACCGCTGGGACTTCAACTTCAGTCGGATCTGTGGCGCTCTTGGGCTGCGGAGTTTCTTCGGTGAAAGGATCTTCTTTGACTGACGGAGTGTGTATATGCTCCAAGAACACACCACTCGGAATGGCTTCTCTCTTGGAACCTATCTTTGCTAGATCATCAGCTGCTTGATTTTTCAGTCGGGGTATATGATGGAGCTCCAACCCCTCGAACTTCTTCTCCAGCTTCCTCACTGCACTGCAGTATCCAGTCATGGCTGGGCTTCTCACGTCCCACTCTTTCATCACCTGATTGACCACTAAATCCGAGTCGCCATAGACCATTAGGCGACGGACGCCGAGTGAAATGGCCATGCGCAACCCATATAGGAGGGCCTCATATTCTGCCTCATTGTTGGAGGAATCAAAGTGAATCTGGAGCACATATCTGAGCTTATCTCCTCTGGGGGAAACCAGGACAACCCCAGCACCGGAACCATTCAACATCTTAGAGCCATCGAAAAACATGGTCCAATGCTCCGAGTGAACTTCAGTCGGCTGCTGTTGTTCAATCCACTCGGCGAGGAAATCTGCTATCGCCTGGGACTTAATGGCTTTCTTTGCCTCAAACTTGATATCAAGGGGAAGAAGTTCAATCGCCCATTTGGCCACTCGACCAGTTGCATCTCTGTTGTGCAAAATCTCTGATAGTGGAGCGTCGCTGACGACTGTGATGGAATGGTCAGAGAAATAATGAGCAACCTTCTTTGTGGTCATGTATATTCCATACACAAGCTTCTGATAATGAGGATATCTCTGCTTGGATGGAGTCAAGACTTCAGACAAATAATACACTGGGCGCTGAACTTTGAGAGCTTTTCCTTCTTCTTCCCGCTCGACCGTTAGCACAGTACTGACGACTTGTCCTGTGGCTGCGATGTAGAGCAACAGAGGCTCTTTGCTGATTGGAGCAGCAAGCACCGGCTGGGTGGAGAGCAGAGCTTTTAGCTCGGCAAACGCTGCATCAGCTTCTGGAGTCCACTCGAACTTGTCAGCCTTCTTCATCAGTCGGTAAAGAGGCAGTGCCTTTTCACCGAGTCGTGAGATGAATCGACTTAATGCGGCCAAGCATCCAGTAAGCTTCTGGACATCGTGCACTCGCACAGGGCGTTTCATTCGGAGAATAGTGCCAATCTTCTCTGGGTTAGCGTCGATTCCCCGTTCGGAAACGAGAAAACCGAGTAACTTGCCACCAGGAACTCCAAATGTGCACTTTGATGGATTGAGCTTGATATCATACCTTCTGAGGTTGGCAAATGTTTCGGCGAGGTCAGCGAGCAGGTCGGAACCTTTTCGTGACTTGACAACAATATCATCCATATAAGCTTCCACATTCCGACTGATTTGGGTGAGTAGACACTTCTGAATCATTCGCATAAATGTGGCTCCGGCATTCTTGAGGCCGAATGGCATGGTGATATAGCAGAAGCACCCGAATGGAGTGATGAAAGCTGTTTTTACCTCATCGGGCCCGTACAGACGGATCTGGTGGTACCCGGAGTAAGCATCTAAAAAAGACAACCTCTCGCATCCCGCGGTCGAGTCAACAATTTGATCTATGCGAGGGAGAGGAAAGTGATCTTTCGGGCAGGCCCGGTTGATGTGCTTGAAATCAATGCACATTCGGAGCGACTTGTCCTTCTTAGGAACCATGACGACATTAGCGAGCCACTCGGAGTGGTATATCTCTCGGATAAATCCTGCCGCCAACAGTCGAGCCACTTCTTCACCGATGGCCTTTCTCTTCTGGACGGCGGACCGCCGAAGATGCTCTTTGACTGGTTTTGCAGACGAGTCGACTCTTAGGCGATGCTCAGCCAGTCCCCTGGGAACACCTGGCATGTCAGCGGGCTTCCATGCAAAAATGTCCCAGTTCTCACGGAGGAACTGGATGAGCGCTTCTTCCTATTTTGGGTCGAGTGTTGTGGAGATGCGGGTCGGAGCTGCTTCGGGGTCGGTCGGGTGAATGTGAACAGGCTTCGTCTCACCGGACGACTGGAATGCAGACTCTGTGGCGGGCTTCTTGGATCGCAGCAAGTCACTCGGATCTGCGTTTTGCTTGTATTCTTCGAACTCGACCGCTGTCACTTGGGAATCGGCAATCTTGGAGCCCTTCTGAAAGCACTCCTCTGCCTTTTTCCTATCACCGGTGACAGTGATCACACCTTTGGGACCGGGCATCTTCAATTTGAGGTACACGTAACATGGTCGAGCCATGAACCGTGCATAGGCTGGTCTCCCCAAAATGGCATGATATGCACTTTGAAAATCCACGACCTCAAACGTCAACTTTTCTTTGCGAAAATGCTTCGAATCACCAAACACTACGTCCAAAGCTATCTGGCCGAGTGACTCGGCCTTCTTCCCTGGTATAACTCCATGGAAGCTCATGTTACTAGTGCTCAGTCGGGACATCGGAATGCCCATACCTTTCAATGTGTCTGCATACAATAAGTTCAGCCCACTTCCACCATCCATCAGCACCTTTGTCAGTCGAGTGCCTTCGACAACTGGATCGACCACCAAAGCTTGCCTCCCGGGGGTGGCAATATGAGTCGGGTGATCAGATTGGTCGAATGTGATGGGTGTTTGAGACCACTTCAGATAATTTGCCTTTGCTGGGGCAACCATGTTCACCTCTCGGTTAATCACTTTCAGTCGACTTCTGCTTTCCACATCTGCAAAGATCATCAGAGTGGAGTTGATATGCGGATATCCTCCCTCACTGTCCTCTTTGTCTTCGGCCTTGTCCGACTCCTTCTCCTTGTCCTTAGACTGTTTTCCCTGAAACTGCTGGATCAGGAGTCGACATTGGCGAGTGGTGTGCTTTGGGTAAATGATATTCCCCTCTTCATCTTTCTTCGTGTGAATGTGACACGGCATATCCATCACGTCGTTCCCTTCTTTATCCTTTACCTTCTTGGGGTTCCAGGATCCTTTTGGTTTCCCCTTAAACTTTCCTTGAGTCACGGCCAGAGCCTCTCCAGGAGCTGCCGGTTCAGCCTTCCGCTTCTGTTTCCGACTGGTGTTTCCTTTTTCCGACTGACTCGGCTTGTGCTTGCCGCTTCGGAGTCGGTCTTCTTCTTCGCCGTTGGCGTACTTGGTAGCAATCTCCATCATCCGACTCAAGGTCATGTCACCGGTTCGACCAAATTTCAAACTCAGTTCTCTGTTCTTGACGCCGTCTTTGAAGGCGCATACTGCCTGATGATCAGAGACATTTTCCACAGTGTGGTGCAAAGTGATCCACCTCTGAATATACTCTCTGAGAGTCTCATTAGTTTTCTGCACGCAGACTTGCAACTCTGTCAATCCCGCTGGTCGCTTGCAAGTCCCTTCAAACGTTCTGACGAACACTCGGGACAGATCTTCCCAAGTGTAAATGCTGCTAGGAGGTAATTGAGTCAACCATGCCCTGGCAGAACCTTCCAACATGAGGGGCAAATGCTTCATGGCCACCTCGTCGTTCCCACCACCGATCTGAACTGCCACTCGGTAGTCTTCAAGCCAAGTTTCAGGCTTAGACTCACCAGTGAACTTGCTGACTCCTGTTGCCAACCTGAAATTGGGGGGGATAACTGCGGCTCTGATAGCTCTGCTGAAACATTCAGGACCAGAAACATGTACTCGACTGCTCGTGGGTACATCTCTGTCGAGTGCGCCTCGATGGGCTCTGTTCCGGTCGACCAACCCTTGCACGATAATGGATCGCGCGTCGAAGCCTGGCTCTCTGGGGTCAACTGGAACCCTACGCCCTGTACTGTACTGACGCCTATCATCTGGCTGCCGAGGAGCGTAAGACCCACCCCTCGGAGGGGAATAGGGCACTCGACGCCTATCATCTCGGTCGAGTCTGTCGCCATATTGATCTCGCCGATTCTCACGCCCTTCGCGCCGCGGAGGCGATCTGGGGCTGTGAGCCGACTGAACCGTATTCACAGTGACAGATCGACTGTGAATTCTGTTGCGCGACTGAGACACGGCTGAATTCTGATCTCCTGCTGCCCGGAGCAGATCCCTGATCTGCAGCAAACCTCTGCCAGCTTCCGACTGCGAAGGCTGAATGGACTCTGCTATACGGGTCGCAGCTGCTAAATTCTGAATTGGGGTTCGATATACCTGAGTCGGCGGGAAGAGTTGACGTCGACTGGTGTCGGGAACTCGTTGCCGCGCGCGCTCGTCGAGTGCTCGCTGAAGGTTCTCCAGTCGAGTGCGCTCGGCCAAATTGGCCAGACGCGCCTCCTCCAAGGCACGAGCCTCGGGGGTTTCTCCTGCGATGGGAATACGCAGGGGATCCTCGTTCCTGCGGCGAAGCTCTTCTCTTTGCAGAGAGTCGAGTGGCTCGGGCTGGTACTCTTCGTAGTCTCGTGCAGGGTCGCCGCCGTCACCTGCTCCACCACCACGGGCGAAGCCAGGAGGGCTGTGGGGCCCGTCGACCATCAAGATTTCCGCCGCTGGATCACTGCTTCCGCACTCGGATGCAGTCTCTCCGGAGCCAGTCGACTGATCGAACAAGCCGTAGAGAGATTCGTTGGGCTCGATTGCCGCAACTTGTGTAGTGGCCGATTGGCGAGCCACCGCGTGACTCACCCATCGCTGAAGCCTCGACCGGCCTGAGCGCTTGCGCTGGCGGGAGACCGGGAGGGTGGACGATGGAGGAGCCGACCGATACTGGGTCGACGGTTGCCGCAGCAGAACGCCGCGGACACATGCGCGAAAATGCGTCGCACCGCGGACGGGGAGCGCGTCTACGTCGAGTGGAGCCTCCTGGAGCCATGCGGAGTCGTCGGCGATGAAGGTGAGAGTGCCGAGACGGATCTCTTGACCCTTGACCAAAACTCCAGCAGACACCATGATGAGAGTACTCGGAAGAATCGCAACTTCTCCACAAAATCGCTAAAACACCGGCCCCACGGTGGGCGCCAACTGTCGTGGTTCTAAGCCTGACAGTAGAGTGGGGGGTAGGTATGGAGAGGCAAGGTCCTAGCTATGGAGAGGTTGTAAGCACAAAGGATGTACGAGTTCAGGCCCTTCTCGGAAGAAGTAACAGCCCTACGTCTCGGAGCCCGGAGGCGGTCGAGTGGATTATGAATGTATGAATTACAAGGTGCCGAACCCCTCTGCCTGTGGAGGAGGGTGGCTTATATAGAGTGCGCCAGGACCCTAGCCAGCCCACGCAGGAGAGGGTTTAAGGTGAGTTAAGTCTGGGGCGTTACTGGTAACGCCCCACATAAAGTGCCTTTACTATCATAAAGTCTACTTGATTACAGGCCGTTGCAGTGCAGAGTGCCTCTTGACCTCCTGGTGGTCGAGTGAGTCTTCGTGGTCGAGTCCTTCAGGCCAGTCGAGTGAATCCTCGTTGGTCGACTGGAAGGCGACCTCTTCTAAGGATGTCCTAGGGTAAGTTACTTGGATCAGGTCCATGATCCTACCCTAGGTACACAACCCCATCACTACCGTAGCCCTCCAGCGTTGTATCGCCGTTGGAGGGACGACACCGACGACACCGACGGGGATGGCGGGCGGCAGGATAGGGCGGCCACGCGTATGAGGTGGTTGTCCCGTATAGGGTTTAGGTTTTTTTTAGTTTTTTTTAGTTAAATGGTCAAAATATCGGCCTTTTATATAAATTTTATCCGAACTTGAATGAAATCCGTCGAATTTGGCTCGGTTGGTTTGAATTGTTGATCGGATGTATGCGGATAGCATTGGATGGCTGCCTCCCACATCCATCTCCATGCACTGCCCCCCCTGTCCGTGGATGAATGCGGGGGGAAATTTGCGGGTTGCCATTGGAGATGCCCTTATGTGACAAGGCGTCGCTTGAGTTTGCATGGGGAAACCAAAAGGCCAATTTACCGTCGACTAGGGATGAGGAGCAGGTTCATCGCTGGCAATGGCCTACAAAAGGTGAAGCTTAGTTTTCCTTTTCCCCACCTAATTGCTTCTTCTTCCCTGCCCCTCGCCCTGCCGCAACTCGCATTTCTCCGTCTTCGCTGCATTCCACCTCCCTTCTTCCTAGTCCGTACCATCTGTGTTGCCATGGCATCAAAAGAGCTCTCAGACTTAAAAGTGAAGCATCTGAGGGAGTAGTTCGCGGCCAAGGAGGCTGAGGCACGCGAACTCCGCGGGGTGCTAGATAATAGCGTTTCCATCCTCAGGGCAAAAATGATGAACTGCGGGGGTGGCCCATGTCCACGAAGGAGTTGTAGGAAGCAAAGGAGCTGATGAGCCGGACCGTGGTCCGATTTGATCGAAGGTGGATGTGCTAGCCCATTGGCTGGACGACGAACACGCCCATTGGAACATGGTGGAGGACTGCATCGGCCGCACCCTCCTCGGCCTCTATGCACCGGTGGATCTGTTGCATGATGTTTATCAGCAGGCGAGTGTTGTCTTGCCCGCCATTGAGCTTGTCCCATATGCGCTGCTGATACGTCTCCGTCGTATCTATAATTTTTGATTGTTCCATGCCAATATCCTACAACTTTCATATACTTTTGGCAACTATTTATACTATTTTTGGGACTAACATATTAATCTAGTGCCTAGTGCCAGTTCCTGTTTGTTGCATGTTTTTTGTTTTGCAGAATATCCATATCAAACGGAGTCCAAACGGGATAAAAACTGACGGAGATTCTTTTTGGAATATATATGATCTTTGGGAAGAAAAATCCACGCGAGACGATGCCCGAGGGGGCCACGAGGCAGGGGGGCGCGCCCCTGACCCTCGTGGCCACCCCGTAAGGTGGTTGATGCCCTTCTTTCGCCGCAAGAAAGCTAATATCCGTATAGAGATCGTGTTAAAATTTCAGCCCAATCGGAGTTACGGATCTTCGAGAATATAAGAAACGGTGAAAGGGAAGAATCTGAGAACGCAGAAACAGAGAGAGACAGAGAGACAGATCCAATCTCGGAGGGGCTCTCGCACCTCCTACGCCATGGAGGCCATGGACCAAAGGGGAAATCCTTCTCCCATCTATGGACGAGGTCAAGGAAGAAGAAGAAGGATGGGGGCTCTCTCCCCCTCGCTTCCGGTGGCACTGGAGTGCCACCGGGGGCCATCATCATCACCGCAATCTTCGCCAACAACTTCACCGCCATCATCACCAACTCTTCACCCCTCTATGAAGCGGTGTAATCTCTCTCTTACCCACTGTAATCTCTACTTAAACATGGTGCTCAACGCTATATATTATTTCCCAATGATGTATGGCTATCCTATGATGTTTGAGTAGATCCGTTTTGTCCTATGGGTTATTTGATGATCAAGATTGGTTTGAGTTGCATGTTTTATTATTGGTGCTGTCCTATGGTGCTCTCCGTGTCGCGCAAGCGTGAGGGATCCCCACTGTAGGGTGTTGCAATACGTTCATGATTCGCTTATAGTGGGTTGCGTGAGTGACTGAAACACAAACCCGAGTAAGGGGGTTGTTGCGTATGGGATAAAGAGGACTTGATGCCTTGATGCTATGGTTGGGTTTTACCTTAATGATCTTTAGTAGTTGCGGATGCTTGCTAGAGTTCCAATCATAAGTGCATATGATCCAAGCAGAGAAAGTATGTTAGCTAATGCCTCTCCCTCATATAAAATTGCAATAATGATTACCGGTCTAGTTATCAATTGCCTAGGGACAAATAACTTTCTCGTAACAAAAAAGCTCTTTACTAAAACTAACTTAGTTGTGTCTTCTAGCGACCCGACCCGAATGGATCAAGTGCTTCTGTGCTCAGGTGTCATCCCTGGATCAGTAATGCTGACACCACATAGTACATCGAAGGATTTATAGCAGAGTGGCAATCACACACTTATTACATCGTTGTCTCAAAGAGACTTATTACAATAAAATGGCTTAAGGCCATCTAGTGACGTTAACAGCGGAAGACTTGGAAGATAAATGGGTCCATCAACTCCAACGGCATCACTGAGTATAGGGCCACGACCTAAAAGCACTTTACTCGTCGTCTGAAAAGTCTGCAACATGAGAAGTTGCAGCCCGAAAACGGGTCAGCACATGGAATATGCTAGCAATGTAACACATAGAGAGTAATGGAATGAAACAGCTATACTATATGCATATATGGCTGGTGGAAAGCTCTATGGTTACAGTTTTGCGTAAAGCCAATTTTTCCCTACTGCAAAGGAATAAATTTATTTAACTATCATGGTGGTTGTGAAACATTGAGAATGGTTGACAGCATTCTCAATCCCAATTAAAATAATTAAACCCAACAACATTAATTAGAAGTAACATGATGAGATTCACATGATATTCAAGTACTAGATACTCAAGTTGTCCATAACCGGGGACACGGCTAATCATGATTAGTTTGTACACTCTGCAGAGGTTTGCGCACTTTTCCCCACATGATTCGATCGCCTCCGTTTGGTTTCTCGCACTACATGGTGTTTGAGATACGGATGACCGAGACATAGTCTTTCAGAAGCGCTAGCACCTTACATGTGGGGTAGACCGTACCACCTATAACCCCTACATCTGCTAGTCCACCCCGTAAGAGTTCGCACAACTTAGTCAACTATGCCAGAGCCCATAGTAGCATGTGGCTGCACACGGAAGTTTCTAGCATGAAAGATCTTATGATCCCTTTGAGCCTGGGTGGCGGTCCAAAAAAAACAGGCAAGTCCTGATAGACATCAGGTGCCTCAATCCACCCAGATGTGTGTTTAAGTTGCCACCTTAGATAAACCATTAAAATTATCAACTCACATCTGTCATGGATTTCACTCACCCAATCCACACCTACTAGCATAGCATGGCATAATAAGCAAACGTGGAAGTAACTCCCAAAGGTTTCATAATAATACAGGTAATAGGTACTACCTCATCTACTTCCCATCCCACAATTTAATTAGATCCTAATCATGCAATGTGAGAGGATTGATCTAATGCAATAAAACATGGGTTGTAGAAAAGGTATGATCAAAGTGTTACTTGCCTTGCTGATGATCCGCGAGACCTAGGGTTTCGAAGTAACAAGCGGCGCAATCCGGGTGATCTATCGCAGACAAACAACAAGCATACAATAAGTACTCATCTAATGCACAGGTAAAACTCGAACAAGAGAACGAACCAGAAAGTTCAATTTAAGAACTCCGGTTGCAAAGGAAGAAAGAACTGAACAGACGACGGAAAAACAAACGGCGGAAGAAAACAACTCGGTTCTAGCAAGTTAAAACTAGGTCAAATTTTACCGGAGCAAAAACTTGTTTAAGTTGATTAGACGGAACGGCGGTTTCGCAATGAAACTCCAGGCGCTTGAATCACCTGATTCCGATAAACGAGTGAGAAGAAAGACTAGAACGAAGATCAGATCTGAGATCACGATCGCGGAATAAATCCGACGAAAAGAAAAAGAAGAACGGTTAAACGAACGGGCGTCGTTAACCGGGGAAAAATCGGTGATCACGTTCGTTGAGACGAACGGTCCGAAAGAAGAACAAAAACCGATCTAGGGTTTTCGGAAAAGAAACCGAAAAGAAAAACCGATCTAGAAACCGGAACGGTTTAGAAAAGAACCAAAAAGAAAACGAATCGGAAGAGAAGAAAAGAATCAGAACGATTAGAAGAAAATGATCCGAGGAAAAGAGACGCGGGGCAACCTCCGGTGAGGTCTCCGGCGAACGGCGGCGTTGGGCAGCGGCGGCGATGCACAAGGGCGGCGGCGGGTGGTGTGGGCTTTGGGGAGGAGATGGGCTTTTGATTTGATGTGTTTAGAGGGGGGGGGTGTGGGGGTATTTATATAGGTGAGGGGAGAGGAGACTTGGGGTAAGGGACAAGAAATAGACTAGGAAAGAAAAAGAGGAAACGGAGTAGGACTAAAGTCCTACTAGGAAACAAAAAGGGCAGCGGCGGCGGCTGGCTCCTGCGCCTGGCGCGCGCGGCGCTAGCGAGGCTGGCTGCCTGCGCTGGGGAGGCGGTGGCTGGCCTGGGCCTTGGCCCGGCTGGCCTGCTGGAGTTTTTTTTAAACGGTTTCGCGCGCAGAGAAACACAGAAAAGAAAATCTAAACGAGCTCCAAAAATTCTAAAGTAAATTTTCTCCGACTCCTAAAAATGAGCCGAACAAAATGAACTTTTCTCCGGGCCTAAAATGCAATTTTCGAAAACGCACATTTTCCCTATCCAAATAAAATTCAAACAAACACGGGAAAACAAAATTTGATATATTTATTAAATCTTCATTTTTCCTCAATTTGGGAAAGTCATATTATTCCCTCTCTTATATTTTTTTGACACCGGAAAAATAATTGAAGATAAAATAAATAAATCAAATGATCCTCTTTTCAAAATTTGAGAAAACTCAAATATGAAAATATCGAAATCTCCAACTCTCTCCGAGGGTCCTTGAGTTGCGTGAAATTTCTAGGATCAACCAAAATGCAAGAAAATATGATATGCATATGATCTAGTGTATAACATACCAAATTGAAAATTTGGGATGTTACAAACCTACCCCCCTTAAGATGAATCTCGCCCTCGAGATTCGGGTTGGCTAGAAAATAGGTGAGGGTGGTCCTTGAGCAAATCTTCTTCTCTTTCCGAGGTGGCTTCATCCTCTGAGTGGTGGTTCCACTGAACTTTGCAAAACTTGATAACCTTGCTGCGAGTAACTCTGCTGGCATAATCGAGAATCTTGACTGGCTTCTCCTCATACGTTAAATCGTCCTTCAACTGAATCGCTTCGAATGGCACGGTATCTCTTAGCGGTACCTCCGCCATCTCGGCATGACATTTCTTCAGCTGAGAAACATGGAATACATCATGAACTCCTGACAGTCCCTCTGGTAATTCCAACTTATAAGTGACTTCTCCCATACGTTGCAAGATCTTGTACGGTCCAACGAAACACGGTGCTAACTTTCCCTTAACTCCAAAGCGCTTAACTCCTCGAAGTGGGGATACTCGAAGATAAACTCTGTCTCCGGTTTCGTAAACTGTCTCCTTGCGTTTAGAATCTGCGTACCTCTTCTGCCTGGACTGGGCTACCTTGAGCCTATCGCGAATCAACTTAACTTTCCGTTCAGACTCCTTAATCAAATCTGGTCCAAAGAATTGATGGTCTCCAACTTCGTCCCATGACAACGGTGTCCTGCACCTCCTTCCGTATAAAGCTTCGAAAGGTGCCATTTTTAAACTGGTTTGGTAACTATTGTTATAAGAAAACTCCGCATACGGCAAGTTATCGTCCCAACTAGATCCATAATATAGCGCACAAGCTCTCAGCATATCTTCCAAAATCTGATTGACTCTCTCGGTCTGTCCATCTGTCCGCGGATGAAAAGCTGTGCTGAACTCTAGTCTGGTTCCTAAAGTTTCATGCAACTGATTCCAAAACTTTGAGGTAAATTGGGTTCCTCTATCTGATACGATACTCCTCGGAACTCCATGCAAACAAATGATCCTAGTCATGTATATCTTCACCAACTTAGCACTGGTGTAAGTGGTCTTAACTGGAATGAAATGTGATACCTTCGTAAAACGATCAACTACTACCCATATCGAGTCATAGCCTGCTTTCGTCTTGGGTAGTCCTGTGATAAAATCCATGCCTATTTTATCCCACTTCCATTCGGGTATCGGCAATGGTTGTAACAATCATGCTGGCTTCTGATGCTTTGCCTTTACTCTCTGACATACATCACAAACTGCTACATATGCTGCAATATCCTTCTTCATTCCGGTCCACCAGAATGTTTCCTTCAAATCCAAATACATCTTGGTATTCCCTGGGTGAATCGAATACGGTGAATCATGTGCCTCTTGCAAAATCAACTTCCTGATCTCCGGGTCATTGGGCACATAAACACGGTCCTCAAACCATAGGGTATCGTGCTCATCTTCACGAAATCCTTTTGCTTTTCCTTTGCTCATTCTCTTATTTATAGCAGCAATCTCCTTGTCAGATTTCTGAGCTTCTCTGATTTTATCCATCAATGTTGACTGAATCTCCAATGCTGCTACATATCCTCTGGGAACTATTTCCAAACATAGTTCACAAAGGTTTTCTGCTAACTCCTTGGGTATTTTCTCTGTCACTAGGGTATTGACATGGCTCTTACGGCTCAATGCGTCAGCTACTACATTAGCTTTTCCGGGATGGTAATGCAATCTCATGTCATAATCCTTGATGAGTTCCAACCATCTCCTTTGTCTGAGGTTCAACTCATTCCGCGTGAAAATGTACTTCAAACTCTTGTGATCCGTGTACACCTCACAATGATTTCCAATGAGGAAATGTCTCCATGTTTTCAATGCATGCACTACGGCTGCTAACTCCAAATCATGCTGGCATAATTCAATTCATGAGGTTTCAATTGTCGTGAAGCATACGAGACAACTCTTCCTTCCTGCATAAGCACTGCTCCAAGTCCTCGACGTGAAGCGTCGCAATACACCTCATAATCCTTGGTTTGATCTGGCAAAATCAACACTGGTGAGGTAACAAACGTTTCTTCAACTCCTAGAAACTAGCCTCACATTCCTCAGTCCATTTGAACTTAGTATCCTTCTTCAACAATTCAGTCATAGGCTTTGCAATCTTTGAAAAGTTCTCAATGAATCTCCGGTAGTATCCTGCGAGTCCAAGAAAACTCCGGATCTCTCCAACTGTTGTTGGTGATTCCCATTCGGTTACGGTCTCAACCTTAGTGGGGTCAACTGCTATACCTTTTCCGGATATAACATGTCCGAGGAATCCAACTTCCTTTAACCAAAACTCACATTTGCTGAATTTAGCGTATAACTGGTGTTCCCTTAGTTTCTCCAAAACCAAGCGCAAATGTTCCTTATGCTCCTCTTCATTCTTTGAATAAACCAGGATGTCATCAATGAACACTACGACGAACTTATCCAAAAACTCCATAAACACTTTGTTCATCAGGTTCATGAAATAGGCAGGTGCATTAGTCAATCCAAATGACATCACGGTATACTCATACAGTCCATATCTCGTGGTGAACACTGTCTTAGGTATGTCCTGCTCTCGAATCTTCAATTGATGGCACCCTGATCGCAAATCGATCTTGGAAAACACTTTAGCTCCTTGCAACTGATCAAACAGATCATTGATCATTGGCAGTGGGTACCTATTATTGATGGTTGCTTCATTCAATCCCCGATAATCTACAACCATCCTTAATGATCCATCCTTCTTTTCCACTAGAAGTACGGGTGATCCCCAAGGCGAAGAACTTGGGCGAATGTAACCCTTATCCAATAACTCCTTAATCTGATTCTTAATTTCCACCAAATCCTTTGCTGGCATCCTATATGGTCTCTTCGATATAGGCCCAGTACCCGGCATTAACTCAATCAAAAACTCAATATCTCTATCCGGTGGCATGCATGGTAATTCCTCAGGAAATACATCAGGAAAATCCTTCACCACTGGTACTTCCTCTTGCACAACTCCTGTTAGGCAGTTTACTTGTGTCCTGTTTGGCATATGCCGGGATACATACTTGATCCTTCTTCCTTCTGGTGTGGTAAGCAAAATTGACTTACTAGCACACTCAATATTCCCTTTATACTTTGATAACCAATCCATGCCTAATATTACATCCAATCCTTGAGATTCCAATACTATTAGGTCTGAGGGAAACACATAGTTACCAATCCTTAATGGTAACCGATCACACCATCGTCTAGCCATAAACTCCGCTCCTGGTGAGCTTACTAACATGGGTGACCTAAGGGCTTGGGTTGGCAGGTTATATTTATCCACAAACCCCCTTGATATGTATGAATGCGATGCTCTAGTATCAAAAAGAACGAGTGCAGTAAATGACTTAACCAAAAACTTACCTATTACTGCATCGGACTGATCTTCAACCTCCTCCACATTAAGGTGGTTCACCTGTCCCCTATTGAAAGGGTTCGGCTTCTTCCCAGAGCTTCCATTGCCATTTCCATTCTGGCCTTCGGGACATTCATTGGCATAATGTCCGGTCTTGGAACACTTGAAACAAGTGACTTGACTCAGGTCTCTCTTGGTTGGGGTCGATGGGGTGGTCTGGTTCTGGCCGTTGCTTCCTCCATTCCCATTACCATTCTTGTGGCCATTATGGTTGTGCGAACTACCTCCTCCATGGGTATGCTGAAACTTAAATCCCGGTTTAGGGGTAAAACGGGGCTTCTGCTGGGCTCCAGAGTTATACTTCCCCTGTCCATACTTCCTCTTGCAGTTCTCAATCTGCTGTTGCTTTCCTTCAATCATGATGGCACGATCTACCAACTCCTGGTAGTTGTTGAAACTCGCTACCATCAACTTCATGCTCAACTCATCATTCAGTCCTTCCAGAAACTTCTCCTGCTTAGCTGCATCCGTAGCAACGTCATCTGGGGCATAATGTGCTAACTTGCTGAAGTCGTCAACGTACTGGCCAACTGTCCTTCCTCCTTGGCGTAAGTTGCGAAACTCACGCTTCTTTATGGCCATAGCTCCTGCTGAAACATGGGCAGTGCGGAAAGCTTGCTGAAACTGATCCCATGTGACAGTGTCTACTGGGTAGGTGGCTGTGAAATTCTCCCACCATGCTGCCGCGGGTCCGTCAAGTTGGTGAGCGGCAAACTTCACTTTCTCACCATCCGTGCATCCTGCAGTGGTCAACTCCCTTCCTATCTTACGGAGCCAATCATCTGCTACAATCGGCTCGGTGCTACTAGAAAACACCGGCGGATTCAGCCTAAGGAAACAGGCTAAGTGGTCAATAGGTGGTGGTGGTGGTGGGTTGTTGTTGTTGTTCTGCTGGTTCTGGACTAACATCTGCATCAATTGATTCTTCTGTTGGATCAACTGAGTGAGCTCCGGTGGAAATCCATTGTCACGTCTCGGAGGCATCTGAGGGTTTAGAAAAGACGAGATTTAAGAATAGAGTGAGGTCTAAAGGGAAAACACTACCCCAATGCACATGAGCAAATGCACACAAAAATCACTTCATTCAATCAAACAAGGGCTTACAAACGGTCTAACTATCACAAAAGTGCTTGAACTATTGTGTTTACATGGGGGGGAATACTACTACTATCTGGTGGTCATCTAGAAATTTGAACCGGTGGAAGACTCCATGATATCTGCTCCAGCTTCGTCTTCAAAGTCGGTTTCACTTGGATCCGAATCGGTGTCGTCGATGATGATGTAGTTGTCCGGACATGCGACGTACTCGTCTTCCTCCTGGGATCCTAACTTCTTCTTGAGTTCTTCAATCTCCTGCTTAAGATCGACATTGTGTCTCGCTAGAGCTACGATCTCGTCCATGTAGTCCTTGCGTGTAGACTTTAGTTCTCCTTCTAGCTCGATGATCCTTGCCTTCGCATTCTTCAACTCTATCATATCATTGCACATCTGGTTCTCGTGGCGTCGAATGTGCTGGTTTAACTCTTGGATGAAAGATGCAATGGATCTATCCTTCTTGGTGCTGACTAACTCCCATTGTTCATCTTGGCGTCCGCAAATCTGGTAGATAGTGTCCTTAAGGTCTTCTTGGTAAACTTCTCCAATGCGTCCTATGGTGATATGAGCTGCCATGATCCTTCCTAGACTCCAGGTTGGTGCATTGAAAACACTATCTATAGGCTTCGTGGTTGGTGCGAATGTCCTTCCCGGAACGTGAGCTTGAATCTTCTAGCGCTCCTCTTCAGGCAGAGTGGCGTTGAAGGTTCCCGTGAAACTTGGTAATCCAATGTTCAGGTACTTGGTGACTTCCTTCAGGTGAAATCCAAAAGGTGTGCCTTCATCCGGTTGAGCGTACTTAATCTTCGCGTTCGTCATCCTAATAGAGTAGAAAATATGAGGAGTTAGAAAATGAGAAGAGAGTGATGTTCTATGGCTTTAACTTAGTGATCGTGTCCTACAGTCAGCGTGTGCTCTAATACCATTCTCTAGCGACCCGACCCGAATGGATCAAGTGCTTCTGTGCTCAGGTGTCATCCCTGGATCAGTAATGCTGACACCACACAGTACATCGAAGGATTTATAGCAGAGTGGCAATCACACACTTATTACATCGTTGTCTCAAAGAGACTTATTACAATAAAATGGCTTAAGGCCATCTAGTGACGTTAACAGCGGAAGACTTGGAAGATAAATGGGTCCATCAACTCCAACGGCATCACTGAGTATAGGGCCACGACCTAAAAGCACTTTACTCGTCGTCTGAAAAGTCTGCAACATGAGAAGTTGCAGCCCGAAAACGGGTCAACACATGGAATATGCTGGCAATGTAACACATAGAGAGTAATGGAATGAAACAGCTATACTATATGCATATATGGCTGGTGGAAAGCTCTATGGTTACAGTTTTGCGTAAAGCCAATTTTTCCCTACTGCAAAGGAATAAATTTATTTAACTATCATGGTGGTTGTGAAACATTGAGAATGGTTGACAGCATTCTCAATCCCAATTAAAATAATTAAACCCAACAACATTAATTAGAAGTAACATGATGAGATTCACATGATATTCAAGTACTAGATACTCAAGTTGTCCATAACCGGGGACACGGCTAATCATGATTAGTTTGTACACTCTGCAGAGGTTTGCGCACTTTTCCCCACATGACTCGATCGCCTCCGTTTGGTTTCTCGCACTACATGGTGTTTGAGATACGGATGACCGAGGCATAGTCTTTCAGAAGCGCTAGCACCTTACATGTGGGGTAGACCGTACCACCTATAACCCCTACATCTGCTAGTCCACCCCGTAAGAGTTCGCACAACTTAGTCAACTATGCTAGAGCCCATAGTAGCATGTGGCTGCACACGGAAGTTTCTAGCATGAAAGATCTTATGATCCCTTTGAGCCTGGGTGGCGGTCCAAAAAAAACAGGCAAGTCCTGATAGACATCAGGTGCCTCAATCCACCCAGATGTGTGTTTAAGTTGCCACCTTAGATAAACCATTAAAATTATCAACTCACATCTATCATGGATTTCACTCACCCAATCCACGTCTACTAGCATAGCATGGCATAATAAGAAAACGTAGAAGTAACTCCCAAAGGTTTCATAATAATACAGGTAATAGGTACTACCTCATCTACTTCCCATCCCACAATTTAATTAGATCCTAATCATGCAATGTGAGAGGATTGATCTAATGCAATAAAACATGGGTTGTAGAAAAGGTATGATCAAAGTGTTACTTGCCTTGCTGATGATCCGCGAGACCTAGGGTTTCGAAGTAACAAGCGGCGCAATCCGGGTGATCTATCGCAGACAAACAACAAGCATACAATAAGTACTCATCTAATGCACAGGTAAAACTCGAACAAGAGAACGAACCAGAAAGTTCAATTTAAGAACTCCGGTTGCAAAGGAAGAAAGAACCGAACAGACGACGGAAAAACAAACAACGGAAGGAAACAACTCGGTTCTAGCAAGTTGAAACTAGGTCAAATTTTACCGGAGCAAAAACTTGTTTAAGTTGATTAGACGGAACGGCGGTTTCGCAATGAAACTCCAGGCGCTTGAATCACCTGATTCCGATAAACGAGCGAGAAGAAAGACTAGAATGAAGATCGGATCTGAGATCACGATCGCGGAATAAATCCGACGAAAAGAAAAAGAAGAACGGTTAAACGAACGGGCGTCGTTAACCGGGGAAAAATCGGTGATCACGTTCGTTGAGACGAATGGTCCGAAAGAAGAATGAAAACCGATCTAGGGTTTTCGGAAAAGAAACCGAAAAGAAAAACCGATCTAGAAACCGGAACGGTTTAGAAAAGAACCGAAAAGAAAACGAATCGGAAGAGAAGAAAAGAATCGGAACGATTAAAATAAAATGATCCGAGGAAAAGAGACGCGGGGCAACCTCCGGCGAGGTCTCCGGCGAACGGCGGCGTTGGGCGGCGGCGGCGATGCACAAGGGCGGCGGCGGGTGGTGTGGGGCTTGGGGACGAGAGGGGCTTTTGATTTGATGTGTTTAGAGGGGGGGGTGTGGGGGTATTTGTATAGGTGAGGGGAGAGGAGACTTGGGGTAAGGGAGAAGAAATAGACTAGGAAAGAAAAAGAGGAAACGGAGTAGGACTAAAGTCCTACTAGGAAACAAAAAGGGCAGCGGCGGCGGCTGGCTCGTGCGCCTGGCGCGCGCGGCGCTAGTGAGGCTGGCTGCCTGCGCTGGGGAGGCGGTGGCTGGCCTGGGCCTTGGCCCGGCTGGCCTGCTGGAGTTTTTTTTAAAACGGTTTCGCGCGCAGAGAAACACAGAAAAGAAAATCTAAACGAGCTCCAAAAATTCTAAAGTAAATTTTCTCCGACTCCTAAAAATGAGCCGAACAAAATGAACTTTTCTCCGGGCCTAAAATGCAATTTTCGAAAACACGCATTTTCCCTATCCAAATAAAATTCAAACAAACACCAGAAAACAAAATTTGATCTATTTATTAAATCTTCATTTTTCCTCAATTTGGGAAAGTCATATTATTCCCTCTCTTATATTTTTTTGACACCGGAAAAATAATTGAAGATAAAATAAATAAATCAAATGATCCTCTTTTCAAAATTTGAGAAAACTCAAATATGAAAATATCGAAATCTCCAACTCTCTCCGAGGGTCCTTGAGTTGCGTGAAATTTCTAGGATCAACCAAAATGCAAGAAAATATGATATGCATATGATCTAGTGTATAACATTCCAAATTGAAAATTTGGGATGTTACATGTCTTTATCTAAACAGCCCCTACTTTTTATTTACTTGCTCTTTATTATCTTGCAAACCTATCCAAAAACACCTACAAAGTACTTCTAGTTTCATACTTGTTCTAGGTAAAGCGAACGTTAAGCGTACGTAGAGTTGTATCGGTGGTCGATAGAACTTGAGGGAATATTTGTTCTGCCTTTAGCTCCTCGTTGGGTTCGACACTCCTACTTATCGAAAACTGTTGCGATCCCATATACTTGTGGGTTATCAAGACCTTTTTCTGGCGCCGTTGCCGGGGAGCAATAGCATGGGGTGAATATTCTCGTGTGTGCTTGTTTGCTTTATCACTAAGTAATTTTTTTTGCTGTTCTTAGTTGTTCTCTATCTTTAGTTATGGATATGGAACACAAAATACCAAAAAAATTAGGTGTACCTGCTACTCATGGAGATGGGGAACCTCCTAAAACCCTCGATGCTCAATATGTGAAAATATTATGTACCACTTTGATAATCCTGAGAAAACCTCATTCAATCTGGTAATGGGAGTAACGTTGGATCAACGTGAATACTTTAGGGATTATTGCTTGACACAAAAAGGGAAACTATTATGGGATCAAATTTATATATTGTATTGGTATGCTAGGCAACTATGCTTGAGATATGATTATACTTGTTGCTCTAGGATGAAGGCTCCACACCTTCCCTTTTCATGTGAACTTAATGATAATGAAACCTTAGCCTCTTATGCTAATGGTATATATGATTACTATGATGTGGAACAAATAGAAGAATTTGTTGCCTTTAAGGGTGCTTATGAAATTGAATCTTTGTTTGAAAAGTATGAAGCTTTTGATGATGATGTTTATATGCCTGAAAATTTAGCTATCCTAAAATATTGCTATTATAATTATGAATATAATTCCTATACTAATGCGCTTATTAAGAAAGTCTCCGCTGTCCAAGAAGAGACTAATATTTTGCAGGAATCTATGGAAGATGAAATTGATGAAACTGTGAGCTCATTGGATGAAAAAGATGAGGAGGAGAGCGAAGAACAAAAGGAGGAAGAGCGGATTGATCACCCGTGCCCACCTTCTAATGAGAGTAACTCTTCAACTCATACATTGTTTAATTCCCCTTCATGCTTACCGAAGGATGAATGCTATGATAATTGCTATGATCCCATTGATTCTTTTGAAATATCCCTGTTTGATGATGCTTGCTATGCTTGTGGCCAAGATGCGAATATGAATTATGCTTATGGAGATGAACTTGCTATAGTTCCTTATGTTAAACATGAAATTGTTGCTATTGCACCCACGCATGATAGTCCTATTATCTTTTTGAATTCTCCCAACTACACTATATCGGAGAAGTTTACCCTTATTAAGGATTATATTGACGGGTTGCCTTATACCGTTGCACATGATGATTTTGATGAATATAATATGCATGTGCTTGCTGCTTCTACTTGCAATTATTATGAGAGAGGAACTATATCTCCACCTCTCTATGTTTCCAATACGATAAAATTGCAAGAAACTATTTATACTATGCATTGGCCTTTACTATGTGTGCATGAATTGTTCTTTTATGACATGCCGATGCATAGGAAGAGAGTTAGACTTCGTCATTACATGATATATGTTGCTTTGTGCTCACTACTAAATTACAAATCATCATTAATTAAAATTGGCTTTGATATACCTTGGGATCCGGGTGGATTCACTACTTGAGCACTATATGCCTAGCTTAATGGCTTTAAAGAAAGCGCTGCCAGGGAGACAACCCGGAAGTTTTAGGGAGTCATTTATTTCTGTTGAGTGCTTTCATATAGCTTAAAAACAACAAAAATAAAGAGGGGAACCCAAAACTTTTTCAAAAAGGAAAGTGAAAGTGAGAAAGACAAGCATTGTTGAAGTGGGAGAGCTCCTTGAACTTTGTTCATGCTCACGGCAACTTTGTGAATCTTGATTACAGAAACTTTTCAACAAAAATAATTATCCCCTTGTACAATTCCATTGTATCATAAAAATAATGTGCCAAGGTTTGCCTTTAGGATGCTTACATTTGCTTGATGGTTTGTACGGTGCAGGACAGAAACTTTGGCTATAGTGCGCAATTTTACATTTTTAGCTGGAACGTCAAATGGTTCTGATTATTTTTGCACTGTCTTCCTATACAAATTGTTTATTTTTCCTAATTTTCGTAGAATTTTTCAAGTATCAGAAGTATGGTGAATGTTCAAATTGTTATAGACTGTTCTGTTTTAGACAGATTCTGTTTTTGATGCATAGTTTGCTTGTTTTGATGAAACTAACGATTTATATCAGTGGTTTAAGCCATGGAAAAGTTATATTACAGTAGACACAATGCAAAAACAAAATATGAATTGATTTTCAACAGTACTTAGAGTAGTGATTTGCTTTATTATACTAACGGATCTTACTGAGTTTTCTGTTGAAGTTTTGTGTGGATGAAGTATTCGATGATCAAGAAGGTCTCGATGTGAGAAGAAGGAAGAGAGGCAAGAGCTCAAGCTTGGGGATGCCTGAGGCACCCCAAGTAAATATTCAAGGAGACTCAAGCGTCTAAGTTTGGGGATGCCCCGGAAGGCATCCCCTCTTTCTTCAACAAGTATCGGTATGTTTTCGGATTCATTTCGTTCATGCGAGATGTGCAATCTTGGAGCATCTTTTGCATTTAGTTTTCATCTTTCTTTTATGAACCATGCTGGTATGAGATAGTCCTTGGTTGATTTATAGAATGCTCTATGCACTTCACTTATATCTTTTGAGTATGGCTTTATAGAATGCTTCATGTGCTTCACTTATATCATTTGAAGTTTGGATTGCCTGTTTCTCTTTACATAGAAAACCGCCATTTGTATAATGCTCTTTTGCTTCACTTATATTTGTTAGAGCGTGGGCATATCTTTTGTAGAAAGAATTAAACTCTCTTGCTCCACTTATATCTATTTAGAGAGATTACATGAACTGGTCATTCACACGGTTAGTCATAAAATCCTACATAAAACTTGTAGATCACTGAATATGATATGTTTGATTCCTTGCAATAGTTTTTCGATATAAAGATGGTGATATTAGAGTCATGCTAGTGGGTAGTTGTGGATTAAGAGAAATACTTGTGTTGAGGTTTGTGATTCCCGTAGCATGCACGTATGGTGAACCGTTATGTAACGAAGTCGGAGCATGAGGTATTTATTGATTGTCTTCCTTATGAGTGGCGGTCGGGGACGAGTGATGGTCTTTTCCTACCAATCTATCCCCCTAGGAGCATGCGTAGTAGTACTTTGCTTCGAGGGCTAATAAACTTTTGCAATAAGTATGTGAGTTCATTATGACTAATGTTGAGTCCATGGATTATACACACTCTCACCCTTCCACCATTGCTAGCCTCTCTAGTATCCCGCAACTTTCGCCAGTACCATAAACCCACCATATACCTTCCTCAAAACAGCCACCATACCTACCTATTATGGCATTTCCATAGCCACTCTGAGATATATTGCCATGCAACTTCCATCATCATCATATACATGACTTGAGCATTCATTGTCATATTGCTTTGCATGATCGTAAGATAGCTAGCATGATGTTTTCATGGCTTGTCCGTTTTTTGATGTCATTGCTATGCTAGATCATTGCACATCCCGGTACAATGCCGGAGGCATTCATATAGAGTCATATCTTTGTTCTAGTATCGAGTTCTAATATTGGGTTGTAAGTAAATAAAAGTGTGATGATCATCATTAAGAGAGCATTGTCCCCAAAAAAAGAGAAAGGCCAAAAAAAGAAAGGCCAAATAAAAAAGAAAGGCCAAATGAAAAAAGAAAGGCCAGATAAAAAAATAAAAATAAATAAATAAGGGGCAATGTTACTATCCTTTTACCACACTTGTGCTCCAAAGTAGCACCATGTTCTTCATATAGAGAGTCTCTTGAGTTATCACTTTCATATACTAGTGGGAATTTTCATTATAGAACTTGGCTTGTATATTCCGATGACGGGCTTCCTCAAACGCACGAGGTCTTCATGAGCAAGCAAGTTGGATTCACACCCACTTAGTTTCATTTTGAGCTTTTATACACTTATAGCTCTTAGTGTATCCGTTGCATGGCAATCCCTACTCACTCACATTGATATCTATTGATGGGCATATCCATAGCCCGTTGATACGCCTAGTTGATGTGAGACTATCTTCTCCTTTTTGTCTTCTCCACAACCACCATTCTATTCCACCTGTAGTGCTATATCCATGGCTCATGCTCATGTATTGCGTGAGGGTCGAAAATGTTGAAGCGCGTTAAAAAGTATGAACCAATTGCCCGGCTTGTCATCGGGGTTGTGCATGATGTGAATATTTTGTGTGGTGAAGATGGAGCATAGCCAGACTATATGATTTTGTAGGGATAACTTTCTTTGGCCTTGTTATTTTGAAAAGACATGATTGCTTTATTAGTGGACTTGAAGTATTATTGTTTTTATGTCAAATGATAGACTATTGCTTTGAATCACTTGTGTCTTAATATTCATGCCATGATTAGACATATGATCAAGATTATGCTAGGTAGCATTCCACATCAAAAATTATCTTTTTTATCATTTACCTACTCGAGGACGAGCAGGAATTAAGCTTGGGGATGCTGATACGTCTCCGTCGTATCTATAATTTTTGATTGTTCCATGCCAATATTCTACAACTTTCATATACTTTTGGCGACTATTTATACTATTTTTGGGACTAACATATTGATCCAGTGCCCAGTGCCAGTTCCTGTTTGTTGCATGTTTTTTATTTTGCAGAATATCCATATGAAACGGAGTCTAAACGGGATAAAAACTAACGGAGATTTTTTTTGGAATATATATAATTTTTGGGAAGAAAAATCCACGCGAGACGATGCCCGAGGGGGCCACGAGGCAGGGGGTGCACCGCTGATCCTCGTGGCCACCCCGTAAGGCGGTTGATGCCCTTCTTTCGCCGCAAGAAAGCTAATATCCAGATAGAGATCGTGTTAAAATTTCAGCCCAATCGGAGTTACGGATCTCCGGGAATATAAGAAACGGTGAAAGGGAAGAATCTGAGAACACAGAAACAGAGAGAGAGACAGAGAGACAGATCCAATCTCGGAGGGGCTCTCGCCCCTCCCACGCCATGGAGGCCATGGACCAGAGGGGAAACCCTTCTCCTATTTAGGGAGGAGGTCAAGGAAGAATAAGAAGAAGGAGGGCTCTCTCCCCCTCGCTTCCGGTGGCACCGGAGTGCCACCGGGGCCATCATCATCACCGCAATCTTCACCAACAACTTCACCGCCATCATCACCAACTCCCCCCCTCTATGCAGCGGTGTAACCTCTCTCTTACCCACTGTAATCTCTACTTAAACATGGTGCTCAACACTATATATTATTTCCCAATGATGTATGGCTATCCTATGATGTTTGAGTAGATCCGTTTTGTCCTATGGGTTATTTGATGATCGAGATTGGTTTGAGTTGCATGTTTTATTATTGGTGTTGTCCTATGGTGCTCTCCGTGTCCGCAAGCATGAGGGATCCCCGCTGTAGGGTGTTGCAATACGTTCATGATTCGCTTATAGTGGGTTGCGTGAGTGACTGAAACACAAACCCGAGTAAGGGGGTTGTTGCGTATGTGATAAAGAGGACTTGATGCCTTAATGATATGGTTGGGTTTTACCCTAATGATCTTTAGTAGTTGCAGATGCTTGCTAGAGTTCCAATCATAAGTGCATATGATCCAAGTAGAGAAAGTATGTTAGCTTATGCCTCTCCCTCATATAAAATTGCAATAATGATTACCAGTCTAGCTATCGATTGCCTAGGGACAAATAACTTTATCGTAACAAAAAGCTCTTTACTAAAACTAACTTAGTTGTGTCTTTATCTAAACAACCCGTACTTTTTATTTACTAGCTCTTTATTATCTTGCAAACATATCCAAAACACCTACAAAGTACTTCTAGTTTCATACTTGTTCTAGGTAAAGCGAACGTTAAGCGTACGTAGAGTTGTATCGGTGGTCGATAGAACTTGAGGGAATATTTGTTCTGCCTTTAGCTCCTCATTGGGTTCGACACTCTTACTTATTGAAAACTGTTGCGATCCCCTATACTTGTGGGTTATCAGCTGCAAGGCATATTATTTGAACGAAAGCTGGTGCACTTCGTGCCCTTCTTTCGCCACCTTGCCGAGGAGCTCACCCATATCCGTGTTGGGATGAAAGGTGCACTAGAGAAGGAAGGTGTGTATCATTGCCATCGTTGCACTCATCTCGTTGGGTAACGTTGCATGGAAAACAAAAATAATTCTATGCACACGCTAGATCTATCCATGGAGATGTATAGCTACGAGAGGGGAGAGTATGTTTACGTACCCTTATAGACTGTTAACCAGAAGCGTTTATCAACGCGGTTGATCTAGTCGTACACCTTCACGACCCGTCCCGATCAAGTACCGAACGTACGACACCTCCACGTTCAGCACATGTTTAGCTCGCTGACATCCTCACCATCTTGATCCAGCAAGAGAGGCGAAGTAGTAGATGAGTTCCGGTAGCACGATGGTGTGATGACTGTGGTGGTGTACTTGTTCCCGCAGGGCTTCGCCATGCACTGCGAAGAAACTGGACGGAGGATGAAACCAGGGAGAGGGGCGTCGCACACGGCTTGGGGATTGTCATGGGTGTGTGGCACCCCTCCCTCTCATGTATATATAGGTGGGGGAGGGGAGGCGACCAGGGTGCACCCCAAGGGTGGCAGCCGGCCCCCTTGGGCGCCTGCCCTATGGCGTGCCCCCTTCCTTATTTTCTCTTGGGGGGAGGAAAGGGAAGGCAAGGGGAGGCTAACTCCCCTCCTTCCTTTTTCCCCAAGGCCTGCGGCCAGAGGAGGGGCGCGGCAGCCCCTTGTGGGCTGGTGTGCTCCCCTCGTTTGGCCCATATGGCCCAATAACCTCTTGGGACCTCCCGGAACCCCATCCGGTGATCCGATGATTACCCGGTACATTTCGAAACCTTTCCGGTGACCAAATAGCATCGTCCTATATATCAATCTTTACCTCCGGACCATTCTAGAGCTCCTCGTCATGTCTGTGATCTCATCCAGGAATCTGAACAACATTCGGTCCCCAACTCACATATAACTCATATAATACTATATCATCAAAGAACATTAAGCGTGCGGACCCTACGGGTTCGAGAATGATGTAGACATGACCGAGATGCCTCTCTAGTCAATAACCAATAGCGGGACTTGGATGCCCATATTGGTTCCTACATATTCTACGAAGATCTTTATAGGTCAAACCTTTATGACAACATACGTAATTCCCTTTGTCTGTCGGTATGTTACTTGCCCGAGATTCGATCGTCGGTATCTCCATACCTAGTTTAGTCTCATTACTGTCAAGTCTCTTTACTCGTTCCATAATACATCATCTTGTAACTAACTCCTTAGTCACTTTATTTGCAAGCTTCTTGTGATGTTGTATTATGGAGAGGGCCCAGAGATACCTCTCTGATACACGGTGTGACAAATCCCGATCTCGATCCATGCCAACTCAACAGAGACCTTCTTAGATACCCGTAGAGCATCTTTATGATCACCCAGTTACATTGTGATGTTTGATATCACATAAGGTATTCCTCCGGTATCCAGGAGTTGCATGATCTCATGGTCGAAGGAATATGTTTTTGACATTAAGAAAGCGGTAGCAATAAACTGAATGATCATATGCTATGCTAATGGATGGGTCTTGTCCATCACATCATTCTCCTAATGATGTGATCCCATTATCAAGTGACAACACATGTCTATTGTTAGGAAACCTTAACCATCTCTTGATCAACGAGCTAGTCTAGTAGAGGCTTTGATAGAGGCGGGGGTGTCCCGATCTTTCGATGAGATGATAACTATCGATTTGGTGAAGATGACTTTGACGATCCGACTACAAACGTGCACGACGTTGCGCCTTAGCAATCGCTAAACCAACTCCGAAAGGTTATTGACCACGCTGGAGCACAATCAACCTAACCACGAAGGTCTATTCCTGCAAGCAATCGAAGAACAAGCAAGAATATGATAAAAGCAATCTGAATATTGCGAATATATATGAAGTATTGATAAAGGTGAGGGTCCGTAAGTGGTCTTGGTCTGGTCGTTGGACACAAACGAAGTACACGAAGTTGCAATGGCTAACTTTTAACTAAACAAATCCCAAGGAAAAGCTACTAGATGGATCTACTTATATAGGAGCAAGGGGTGGCGGCCAAGAAGGTGGGAGGACGTCCCAAGGCAGCCTAAAACTAAATCTAGGTCGTACAAGGCCAATGGGCCCAAGTGGAGGTGATGTAACACCTTTGGACTTGTAGTTTGACTCGGATTCTGCTGCAGCATCAGATTGTTTCGCCCACAACTCAACGCTCCGGACGAATTTGAAGGTGATTCTAATTGGGTTGGAAAGTGCACGAAATCTAGTTTCCAACAAAAAAAGAATCACCCAATTCGGAGTCCGTATGAAAAACTTGTGTGCATTTTGAGTCAGGTATGTCTGTGCAGTCCGAATCTGAATCCAGAACGTGAGAGACTTGGACTCTATCTTCTCTTGGGCCAAAAGTGACGTGAGAGAACTTTTTGGACAGCAAATAAACATCTCTTTCTTCCTTATCTTCATATGTGCATTGTACAAATGTCCCATACACCTGCAATTAGACAAAACACGAAAGTGTGTGAAGTATTTTTGTTCTGGATAACATAAATAGATTATTGAATAGTTTGCACTAGAAATCACCTGACAAATATGCATATATGCAATATTTTTGGTCATATCCAAGGTAGTCATGTCCTCATCATCCTCTCCTTCTTGAAAATAAAGCCGTCCTCGGCGTTGCTTAATCTGAAATGTGGCTAACAAAAGAGACAAGGTGTACATGTTGTATATGTATATGTCATCCATTTTTACTTCCCTTGATTTTTGCATATATGACACATGAATAGATGAGTAACTTGCATAGTTCATAAAATCTAAAGCCAAAAAATTAGCACAAGAAGTAGAAGGCATGAAAATATTGCAACTCAGTTTGCACATATAAGTGAAGCTCTTATTCATTTCAAAAGATTGACAATGTTCATAATTAAACCATCCCAACATTGGTGAATAAACCTTACTTGCATCAAATTTACATGCTACAACATGCTTAAATAAGCAAACATGCAATAAGTCATTCAACACAGAATCATCACCAAGATTAGAGGTCATATCAAAATGATTAAACATTGGTTCTTTTGCATCCATAGTTAATTCAATGGGTGCACTCAAAATTATTGGTATTTCAGTTGTTTGATCACATGGCAAAGTCAAATTATCAACGTAGTCCTCTAAAATAGGTGGTGTGATCAAAGTAGTGGGTAGCTCATCAGATGGTGCATTCAAATTGACAAGGCATTCATCATTCTCATGTAGAGATGGAAGATCAGTACCTTTGTCATTACCTCTTATGATCAACTCAGATGATGTAGCCACTCTCGGGGGTGATGTGTCACATGGTGGAGGTGATGTAGTCCTGACAACAACGGATGTGGTTGTCATAGTATGCCTAGTAGTTGAAGGAGCAATCATATCAACTCTTGGAATGTGCACCGTGCGCTTGTTCTCCTCGTGGCCAACACGTCGTTTTATTTCCTGTTCAGCTTTGCAAGCAAGATGAAACAAATGGTCCATAGGATAACACTCTTCATGAATTAGTATCTCTTGAATATCACGGTTTAATCCTCCCCAAAATCTATCCATAAAATCATCTTCACTTTCTTCTAAAGACGAATGCAACAAGGTAGTTTGTAAATCATCATAATATTTTGTTACAGTTTCACTACCTTGTTTTAAGTGTTGCAACTTCTTAATCATGTCACGAGTATAATAAGCAGGGACGAAAGTATGTCGCATGGCAAGTTTCAAATCATCCCAAGTAGTTGGTATATAATCAGTGTGTAACCGACAATATTCACTCCACCAAACCAAAGCATAACCAGTGAAAGAACCAACCGCAACCTTAACCTTTTTATGTTCATCGAAATTATGGGAAGCAAATATATTTTTTATGTCGAACTCCCATTCAATATATAAAGCAGGTTTAAAACGGCCATTAAATGGTGGTATAGATACATTAACCTGATCATGTGCATTTGGATGTTTGTGCACCTCTCGTGACGGTTGTGGTATTTGCAAAGGTGGTGGCACGTCTCCCGCGATCGACAAAGCCCATGAATTGACTCTGGATCCTGTCATGATTAGTAGAACAAGAAACAAAACCCAAAAATAATGTTCCTATAACTACTAGGATGTGGTGGTAAAACGCTCACAGTAAAGCAAATATCAATGTCTTACAAGTTCTTACCATGCAGCAGGCGGTGATCGGCAACCAGCGGTGTCAAGTAACTCCGAATATTGAGTAAAGTGATTGCCAGGGGAGCGTACGTATACACGGTGTAGAAATATGTGGAGCTGGGTTGGCTATATATGGTAGCAAAAGATTAGCAATAATCAATTCAAAGATGCAATGTTGAATAAACGCTCAACGACGGTACTGTGCTGGTCCTAGGCTAGACCGAACTAGAGACGCGAGCCTAGAACACTAATGAGGTCACGGCGTAGCACAACTAGCATCAATGAAGGATACTAAGTAGCTCTTGACAGCAAGATATAAGTGAAGATCACAACAGCAGTGAAGATAATGAGGTGAAACAACAGCCAAGCAGGATATATCAACAACTTTGTCTCCAACTTTCCTCTGAAAAAGTTTGTGCCGATTTTTTTGTTTTTTTTCTTCTCTCTTTTTTTTCCTCACACTTTTTTTTCTTTCTCTCCTTTTTTTTTCTCGAACTTTTTTTTCCTTTTTTTTCTCTCTTTTTTTTCTCCCTCTTTCCAAAACAAACTAGATAAGATGCAGATTGGATCAAGTGAAGATGTGAACGATCTCAACTATTATTATGACAATGAATGGTGGGTAGCACGTGGTGGAAATTGATGGATGGGTGGTGGACAGCGGAAGAGATAATGATGCAGCGGTGGCGTGACTAATGTGAACAGAACTCAAAACTCTAAACGAACTAGACACTAAGACCAGCAACTCGACACGACGATGCAACCGATAATTCAACTATGCAAGCAATGAAAAGAAAATTGCAAAGGCTCAGACTGGCTTGGACCAAGGATGAATAGATCTAACTCTTTTTTGTGGCTTTTTCTTGGACAATAGGTAAGAAAATAAATCTAATCTAGGAAAACTGGAAATTCTCACCGAGCAACCTGAAAACTGATACCACTTGATAGAGGCGAGGGTGTCCCGATCTTTCGATGAGATGATAACTATCGATTTGGTGGAGACGACTTTGACGATCCGACTACAAACATGCACGACGTTGCGCCTTAGCAATCGCTAAACCAATCTCCTGAGGTTACTGACGATGCCGGAAGCACGGTCAGCCTGACCACGAAGGTCTATTCCTGCAAGCAATCGAAGAACGAGCAAGAATATGATAAAGCAATCTGAATATTGCAAATATATATGAGGTATTGATAATGGTGGGGATCCGTAAGCGGTCTTGGTCTGGTCGTTGGACACAAACGAAGTACACGAAGTTGCAGTGGCTAACTTTTAACTAAACAAATCCCAAGGAAAAGCTACTAGATGGATCTACTTATATAGGAGCAAGGGGTGGCGGCCAAGGAGGTGGGAGGACGTCCCAAGGCAGCCTAAAACTAAATCTAGGTCGTACAAGGCCAATGGGACCAAGTGGAGGTGATGTAACACCTTTGGACTTGTAGTTTGACTTGGATTCTGCTGCAGCATCAGATTGTTTCGTCCACAACTCAACGCTCCGGACGAATTTGAAGGTGATTCCAATTGGGTTGGAAAGTGCACGAAATCTAGTTTCCAACCAAAAACGAATCACCCAATTCGGAGTCCGTATGAAAAACTTGTGTGCGTTTTGAGTCAGGTATGTCTGTGCAGTCCGAATCTGAATCCAGAACGTGAGAGACTTGGACTCTATCTTCTCTTGGGCCAAAAGTGACGTGAGAGAACTTTTTGGACAGCAAATAAACATCTCTTCTTCCTTATCTTCATATGTGGATTGTACAAATGTCACATACACCTGCAATTAGACAAAACACAAAAGTGTGTGAAGTATTTTTGTTCTGGATAACATAAATAGATTATTGAATAGTTTGCACTAGAAATCACCTGACAAATATGCATATATGCAATATTTTTGGTCATATCCAAGGTAGTCATGTCCTCATCATCCTCCCCTTCTTGAAAATAAAGCCGTCCTCGGCGTTGCTTAATCTGAAATGTGGCTAACAAAAGAGACAAGGTGTACATGTTGTATATGTATATGTCATCCATTTTTACTTCCCTTGATTTTTGCATATATGACACATGAATAGATTAGTAACTTGCATAGTTCATAAAATCTAAAGCCAAAAAATTAGCACAAGAAGTAGAAGGCATGAAAATATTGCAACTCAGTTTGCACATATAAGTGAAGCTCTTATTCATTTCAAAAGATTGACAATGTTCATCATTAAACCATCCCAACATTGGTGAATAAACCTTACTTGCATCAAATTTACATGCTACAACATGCTTAAATAAGCAAACATGCAATAAGTCATTCAACACAGAATCATCACCAAGATTAGAGGTCATATCAAAATGATTAAACATTGGTTCTTTTGCATCAATAGTTAATTCAATGGGTGCACTCAAAATTGTTGGTATTTCAGTTGTTTGATCACATGGCAAAGTCAAATTATCAACGTAGTCCTCTAAAATAGGTGGTGTGATCAAAGTAGTGGGTAGCTCATCAGATGGTGCATTCAAATTGACAAGGCATTCATCATTCTCATGTAGAGATGGAAGATCAGTACCTTTGTCATTACCTCTTATGATCAACTCAGATGATGTAGCCACTCTTGGGGGCGATGTGTCACATGGTGGAGGTGATGTAGTCCTGACAACAACGGATGTGGTTGTCATAGTATGCCTAGTAGTTGAAGCAACAATCATATCAACTCTTGGAATGTGCACCGTGCGCTTGTTCTCCTCGTGGCCAACACGTCGTTTTATTTCCTGTTCAGCTTTGCAAGCAAGATGAAACAAATGGTCCATAGGATAACACTCTTCATGAATTAGTATCTCTTGAATATCACGGTTTAATCCTCCCCAAAATCTATCCATAAAATCATCTTCACTTTCTTCTAAAGAGGAATGCAACAAGGTAGTTTGTAAATCATCATAATATTTTGTTACAGTTTCACTACCTTGTTTTAAGTGTTGCAACTTCTTAATCATGTCACGAGTATAATAAGCAGGGACGAAAGTATGTCGCATGGCAAGTTTCAAATCATCCCAAGTAGTAGGTATATATTCAGGGTGTAACCGACAATATTCACTCCACCAAACCAAAGCATAACCAGTGAAAGAACCAACCGCAACCTTAACCTTTTTATGTTCATCGAAATTATGGGAAGCAAATATATTTTTTATGTCGAACTCCCATTCAATATATAAAGCAGGTTTAAAACGGCCATTAAATGGTGGTATAGATACATTAACCTGATCATGTGCATTTGGATGTTTGTGCACCTCTCGTGACGGTTGTGATATTTGTAAAGGTGGTGGCACGTCTCCCGCGATCGACAAAGCCTATGAATTGACTCTGGATCCTGTCATGATTAGTAGAACAAGAAACAAAACCCAAAAATAATGTTCCTATAACTACTAGGATGTGGTGGTAAAACGCTCACAGTAAAGCAAATATCAATGTCTTACAAGTTCTTACCATGCAGCAGGCGGTGATCGGCAACCAGCGGTGTCAAGTAACTCCGAATATTGAGTAAAGCGATTGCCAGGGGAGCGTACGTATACACGGTGTAGAAATATGTGGAGCTGGGTTGGCTATATATGGTAGCAAAAGATTAGCAATAATCAATTCAAAGATGCAATGTTGAATAAACGCTCAACGACGGTACTGTGCTGGTCCTAGGCTAGACCGGACTAGAGACGCGAGCCTAGAACACTAATAAGGTCACGGCGTAGCACAACTAGCATCAATGAAGGATACTAAGTAGCTCTTGATAGCAAGATATAAGTGAAGATCACAACGGCAGTGAAGATAATGATGAAAAACAACTGCCAAGCAGGATATACAACAACTCTCTCTCCAACTTTCCTCTTGAAAAGTTTGAGACAATTTTCTGATAAATTCTTTCAAAAAATGCTACTAACTCAAGATTTCCAATGCAAAAAGAATCACTCAATTCCGAGTTGATATGAGGAGTCAAAGAATTCTAAAACTGGCCTGAAAAATTGGAACAAGCTGTGTTCACGAAATTCGGAGGGCAAAAACACCTATTTAGAAGCCGATTTTGAGGTGTCAAATATTAAACAAGATTCTGCAACTATTTAGATGCGGCTCGTCGCTATCTTCAATTTGAGTACTCACGGAGCCAAAACGGACTTCATATGAGGAAGATACACCTGTTTTACTGAACAGTGCGCAAAACAGATTCCAATCCGAATTCAGGTACGAGATTGATTCTAGATAGATCCAATTTTTTTTCTTCTCTCTTTTTTTTCCTCACACTTTTGTTTCTTTCTCTCCTTTTTTTTCTCTGACTTTTTTTTTCTCCTTTTTTTTCTCGTTTTTTTCTCTCTTTTTTTCTCCCTCTTTCCAAAACAAACTAGATAAGATGCAGATTGGATCAAGTGAAGATGTGAACAATCTCAACTATTATTATGACAATGAATGGTGGGTATCACGTGGTGGAAATTGATGGATGGGTGGTGGACAGCGGAAGAGATAATGATGCAGCGGTGGCGTGACTAATGTGAACAGAACTCGAAACTCTAAACGAACTAGACACTAAGACCAGCAACTCGACACGACGATGCAACCGATAATTCAATAATGCAAACAATGAAAAGAAAATTGCAAAGGCTCAGACTGGCTTGGACCAAGGATGAATAGATCTAACTCTTTTTTGTGGCTTTTTCTTGGACAATAGGTAAGAAAATAAATCTAATCTAGGAAAAATGGAAATTCTCACCGAGCAACCTGAAAACTGATACCACTTGATAGAGGCGGGGGTGTCCCGATCTTTCGATGAGATGATAACTATCGATTTGGTGAAGATGACTTTGACGATCCGACTACAAACGTGCACGACGTTGCGCCTTAGCAATCGCTAAACCAACTCCGAAAGGTTATTGACCACGCTGGAGCACAATCAACCTAACCACGAAGGTCTATTCCTGCAAGCAATCGAAGAACAAGCAAGAATATGATAAAAGCAATCTGAATATTGCGAATATATATGAAGTATTGATAAAGGTGAGGGTCCGTAAGTGGTCTTGGTCTGGTCGTTGGACACAAACGAAGTACACAAAGTTGCAATGGCTAACTTTTAACTAAACAAATCCCAAGGAAAAACTACTAGATGGATCTACTTATATAGGAGCAAAGGGTGGCGGCCAAGAAGGTGGGAGGACGTCCCAAGGCAGCCTAAAACTAAATCTAGGTCGTACAAGGCCAATGGGCCCAAGTGGAGGTGATGTAACACCTTTGGACTTGTAGTTTGACTCGGATTCTGCTGCAGCATCAGATTGTTTCGCCCACAACTCAACGCTCCGGACGAATTTGAAGGTGATTCCAATTGGGTTGGAAAGTGCACGAAATCTAGTTTCCAACAAAAAAAGAATCACCCACTTCGGAGTCCGTATGAAAAACTTGTGTGCATTTTGAGTCAGGTATGTCTGTGCAGTCCGAATCTGAATCCAGAACGTGAGAGACTTGGACTCTATCTTCTCTTGGGCCAAAAGTGACGTGAGAGAACTTTTTGGACAGCAAATAAACATCTCTTTCTTCCTTATCTTCATATGTGCATTGTACAAATGTCCCATACACCTGCAATTAGACAAAACACGAAAGTGTGTGAAGTATTTTTGTTCTAGATAACATAAATAGATTATTGAATAGTTTGCACTAGAAATCACCTGACAAATATGCATATATGCAATATTTTTGGTCATATCCAAGGTAGTCATGTCCTCATCATCTTACTAGGGACACAATATTTGTTTATGTATCCAGACATGTATTTAAGTTTCTGGTCAATCAATTCTAGCATGAATAATAAACCTTTATCATGATTAAGGAAATATAATAATAACCACTTTATTATTGCCTCTAGGTCATATTTCCAACAGTCTCCCACTTGCACTAGAGTCAATAATCTAGATTACATAGTAATGAATCTAACACCCATGGAGTCTTGGTGCTGATCATGTTTTGCCCGCGGAAGAGGTTTAGTCAACGGATCTGCCACATTTAGATCCATATGTATTTTGCAAATTTATATGTCTCCATCACTACTACAGGATGCTGCTAACGCGACACTACGATCAGAGACCCTTTGACGAAATTGTGTGCAATGCATTAATTGCAAATGGTGATGTAACAAAACCGTTAAAAAGATGAAAAATGTTTGCGATGAAGGATACATCAAACACGGTTCAGATTTTAGTTGCGTGTGCGATGCGGGGCATACAGTTGATCCATATGAACTGTTTGCGATGAGACAGAACAACAGAAACGGGTAGCCATATCAAGGTATGTGCGATATACGACATACAATTCACTCCGATGAACCATTTCCGATGATCGAGTTGAACACAGACGATTCGGCGTAACAAGATGTGTGTGATATCCGGCAAATAGGTCGGTAATCAGAATTCTGTGCGATCATTATAGACAGCCCATACGGTCTTTTTTGTGAATTGTGTGCTCGTTAGGGCACACAATTCAAGAAACTAACCTGTGGGCGATAATGTAAAAGATCTATGTCGAATACGTATTACTAACCGTCTGCAATGAGATTGACAGGGGAAACAAAGATAACACATTAATATGAGCGAATGGAAACAGAGATATATACAGTCTGCTTAATTTAGTCCTTCTTGTTGTTGTTGTTGTTGTTGTTGGATGGCCCCGCGCCATCGTCTTGGCGAGGATGCTTCTTGCTGCTGACCGTTGGCTTTTCATTGCCGCCGCCGTCGTCATCATTGTTGATGTCGTCGTCGTCCTCCTTGTTCGACCATTCCTCCTCCTCATCAGCGTCACCCTCTTCTTCGTCCTCCGACGGCTGCTTGTCCATCTGGTTGTTGTCTGACGACTCCGGAGGTGGCGTCCCTTCCATGATCCAGATATAATCGAGGTCTGGGCTCGATGCCGGACTCATGGAAGATGAGCGGGATGATTCTGATGTTGACCTGTCATCGGGTGCCAGACTGCTGGCCGAACTATCATCCTTGCTATTGTGGTCGTATAAAAACCACAATAAAGCGAGATTGCAGAGTGTGTGCTAGTGCGTAGCGCGGCGGCCGGGGACGATGAAGATGGTGGACACTTAAGTGGGGTATGCAGAGAAGAGGAATGCCAATTGAAGCGGGAGTTGATGTATTATCTAACCGCTGATATAATCAACTGCAATTATTTGTACCCAGTCGCTCCAAATTCCCGGGGTTGCACAATTCTCAATGTGACAATTAATTACGCACACGCATTGAAGCGTCCAAATATGGAACAAGCATTTTCCATACTACTCCCTCCGTACTGGCGACCTAGGCGGGGGGAAACGAGAGAACTTGATGATTATTTGGTAATCAATACCATTGCATGCAGAGAATTGACCATTGCATGCATGTTATTCTTAGTATGAAGTCATTGAATGCATACTAGCCGCATGACTCATATTGGCTGATTTCTTTTTTCAGGACAAAAACAAGAATGAGTTTTGGGATTATTTGGTTTTCGCAATGTGACTTATGCACCGGTATGAACAGAGTAGGACAGTTGGCAAGCAATACATTGAGCTCTTCTTATTGATGAAGCCAGTAATAATCAAACTACAAAGGAAAAGAAAAAAGGACAAAGGAGAATATCTGCATGAATCTAGATGTGCTTTAGCAATACAATCAAACAAAACCCCTAATCATCATTGCAAACAACGCATAGAACATGGCTAATGCGACAATCACAACTACACATGCTAGTTCCTTCTTGTCTCTTGCTTTCATCGTTTGCCTTTGATTGATTCTTTCTCACTTTATCGCACTGATTGTACATTCCAGATCAGCCAGTTTCTTCTTCAGCTTTACGTTATCTTTTGCGAGCTTGGTGATAACACTCTGTTACCTCTTGAGCATGCATTGGTTTTCCCTTGAAGAGGAAAAGGTGATGCAGCAAAGTAGCATAAGTATTTCCCTCAGTTTTTGAGAACCAAGGTATCAATCCAGTAGGAGATTACATGCAAGTCCCTCGTACCTGCACAAACAAACAAGAACCTCGCAACCAACGCGATAAAGGGGTTGTCAATCCCTTCACGGTCACTTACGAAAGTGAGATCTGATAGAGATAATAAGATAAATATTTTTGGTATTTTTATTGTATAGACTGGAAAATAAAGATTGTAAAATAAACAATGATAGAAATAGCAAGTAGATAGGAAAATAATATGATGGAAGATAGACCCGGGGGCCATAGGTTTCACTAGTGGCTTCTCTCAAGATAGCAAATTCTACGGTGGGTGAACAAATTACTGTCGAGCAATTGATAGAAAAGCGCATAGTTATGAGAATATCTAGGCATGATCATGTACAGTGGCGAAGCCATGCATGAGCTGTGTAGTCAAATGACTACACATTTTTTGGCAAAAACGTCACACAGTACGTAGATGTCATGCAGAAAAATCATAAATAAATACATATGACTACACAATTTTGAACTGACTACACATGGATGAATTCCTGGCACCGCCACTGATCATGTATATAGGCATCACATCCGCGACAAGTAGACCGAAACGATTCTGCATCTACTACTATTACTCCATGCATCGACCGCTATTCAACATGCATCTAGAGTATTAAGTTCATAAGAACAGAGTAACACATTAGGCAAGATGACATGATGTAGAGGGATAAACTCAAGCAATATGATATAAACCCCATCTTTTTATCCTCGATGGCAACAATACAGTACGTGCCTTGCTGCCCCTGCTGTCACTTGGAAAGGACACCGCAAGATTGAACCCAAAGCTAAGCACTTCTCCCATTGCAAGAAAGATCAATCTAGTAGGCCAAACCAAACTGATAATTCGAAGAGACTTGCAAAGATATTAAATCATGCATAAAATAATTCAGAGAAGAATCAAATATTGTTCATAGATAATCTTGACCATAAACCCACAAAACTATAGATACGGTGGAGACGTATCAAGCATCCCCAAGCTTAATTCCTGCTCGTCCTTGAGTAGGTAAAGGATAAACACAGAATTTTTGATGTGGAATGCTACCTAGCATAATTCTCAATGTAATTTTCTTTATTGTGGCATGGATGTTCAGATCCGAAAGATTCAAGACAAAAGTTTAATATTGACATAAAAATAATAATACTTCAAGCATACTAACAAATAAATCATGTCTTCTCAAAATAACATTGCCAAATAAATTTTATCCCTACAAAATCATATAGTCTGGCTATGCTCTATCTTAACCACACAAAATATTTAAATCATGCACAACCCCTATGACAAGCCAAACAATTCTTTCATACTTTTGATGTTCTCAAACTTTTTCAATCTTCATGCAATACATGAGCGTGAGCCATGGATATAACACTATGGGTGGAATAGAATGGTGGTTGTGGAGAAGACAAAAAGGAGAAGATAGTCTCACATTAACTAGGTGTATCAACGGGCTATGGAGATGCCCATCAATAGATATCCATGTGAGTGAGTAGGGATTGCCATGCAACGGATGCACTAGAGCTATAAGTGTATGAAAGCTCAACAAAAGAAACTAAGTGGGTGTGAATCCAACTCGCTTGCTCACGAAGACCTAGGGCATTTTTAGGAAGCCCATCATTGGAATATACAAGCCAAGTTCTATAATGTAAAATTCCCACTAGTATATGAAAGTGACAACATAGGAGACTCTCCATCATGAAGATCATGGTGCTACTTTGAAGCACAAGTGTGGTAAAAGGATAGTAACCTTGTCTCTTCTCTCTTATTCTCTCATTTTTTTATTGGACTGTTATATCTTCCAAACGTTCGGATTATATGTATAGATCCGAACGATCCCAATTGTATGCAAGCTCTCTAACAAACTGCATGCAAGATGCGTTAAATGTGTTTTTATTACCAAATGAGTTCATCATAACCCATTGCATGCAAATAAGAACAAAATTGATGATGTGATAAAAGTTTCATTTAAACTCAAAATTCAAAATGTTTTGTAGCTCAAACCGTTGCTCGGATTGAAAAACCGCTCTCACATAAAAAATTTATCTCGGCGAGACCTACGAAACTAGAACCCATGTTGATATGTTTCGACAAATTTTTTTGAGTAAAAGGTTACCACACCTAGGGTATGCAAGTTATCACGTCTGTGCTATATAAGTTACCACAATGTTTACATAGGCAAATTTTGGGCATAACAATGACTTATTCCAACTTTCTCCCATGTGAAAATGCACAAAAAGTGCAGGCAAACAAATGACACCATAGATTCTCTTTATTTTGAAAATTTAAAATGTTTTTAGCTCAAACCGCCTGTTCGATCCAAAATTTGTTTGCACAAAAAAACCCGCTGCAACAAGACATTCGAAACTAGATACCATGTTGGCATGTTTCAAATACTTTTTTTCCGGGTCAAAAGTTATCATGCCTGGGCTAAATAAGTTACCTGTTCTGCTATGCGTTTTACCATTTATTTACACACATCATACCGAAGTATGTTTCAACAAGTTTTTTCATGGGTCAAAGTTATCGTGGTGTTTGTATCCAAGTTATCAGGACCAGGAGCCTATATTATCATGCTATTTACACAAAAAGTTATCAGAGTATATTTTCAACAACTTTTTTTCACGGGGCAAAGTTATCGTGGTGTTTGTACCTAAGTTATCAGGTCCAGGGAGTCTATATTACCATGTTATTTATATGGATGTTACCGGAGTATGTTTGCAAACAATTTTTTTACATGGGTCAAATTTATCGTGATGTTTGTACTTAAGTTATCATATCCGGGAGCGTATATTATCATGTTATTTACACAAGAAGTTATCAGTGGTATGTTTTCAACATTTTTTTCATGGGTCAAAGTTATCGTTGTGTTTGTGCCCAAATTATCAGGACCGGGAGCCTATATTATCATGCTATTTACACAAAAAGTTATTAGAGTATGTTTTTAACAACTTTTTTTCATGGGTCAAAGTTATCGTGGTATTGTTGCCTAAGTTATCAGGTCTGGGAGCCTATATTACCATGTTATTTACACAGATGTTACCAGAGTATATTTTCAACAACTTTTTTTAGGGGTCAAAGTTATCGTGGTGTTTATAACTAAGTTGTCAAGTCTGGGTGTGTATATTATAATGCTATTTGCAAAGAAGTTACTGGTTAAATGTATCAAAATGCAATGCTAACCTAGTTACCGAAAAGAGACATAAAAATATATGAATGTAGGTCTCTAGCCGTACAGTGATAAAGAAAACTAGAGAAAAAAATCACAAGGGCCATGTGATGGAAATTAGAGCAATCATTAGGCACAAATTTTACGAAGAATAGCAACGAGCCCATGGGCTAGTGGTTAATTTGCTAGCTGAGGTATTGAAGCACCAGGGATCAAATCACGCACTTTATTTTTCTCAAAAAAAATCCACGCACTTTATTTTTCTGAACCTTGTGAGGGATTGGACCCATAGGAATTGGCCAGCCAGCGGCACAAATCAAGCGGCCCATACGCGCACCAGAAGGCCAACTACCCCACCATGCCTGGCGTGAGACTCGTCGCTAGCATTAACTAACCATGATTTAAAAACGCACCGTCGGATCAGCAAAACGGATGGAGATCTGATCGTTCGGACCTGTTGTGATAATCAGAACATTTGGTAATTACAAATTTCATTTTTTTATTTGGGCCTTTTCTCTCTTTTTTTTTATGGCCTCTTTTTTTATTTTTTTTATTTTTTGTCCGGAGTCCCATCCCGACTTGTGTGGGAATCATAGTTTCCATCATCCTTTCCTCACTTGGGACAATGCTCTAATAATGATGATCATCACACTTTTATTTACTTACAACTCAGAAATTACAACTCGATACTTAGAACAAATTATGACTCTATGTGAATGCCTCCAGCGGTGTACTGGGATATGCAATGAATCAAGAGTGACATGTATGAACGAATTATAAAGGTGGCTTTGCCACAAATACGATGTCAACTACATGATCATGCAAAGCAATATGACAATGATGAAGCGTGTCATAACAAACGGAACGATGGTAAGTTGCATGGCAAGATATCTCGGAATGGCTATGGAAATGCCATAATAGGTAGGTATGGTGGTTGTTTTGAGGAAGGTATATGGTGGGTGTATGGTACCGGCGAAAGTTGCGCGGTACTAGAGAGGCTAGCAATGGTGGAAGGGTGAGAGTGCGTTTAATCTATGGACTCAACATTAGTCATAAAGAACTCACATACTTATTGCAAAAATCTATTAGTTATCGAAACAAAGTACTACACGCATGCTCCTAGGGGGAGAGATTGGTAGGAAAAGACCATCACTCGTCCCCGACCGCCACTCATAAGGAAGGCAGTCAATAAATTAATCATGCTGCGACTTCATCACATAACGGTTCACCATACGTGCATGCTACGGGAATCACAAACTTTAGAACAAGTATTTCTCAAATTCACAACTACTCAACAAGCATGACTCTAATATCACCATCTTCATATCTCCAAACAATCATCAAGTATCAAACTTCTCATAGTATTCAATGCACTTTTTATGAAAGTTTTTATTATACCCATCTTGGATGCCTATCATATTAGGACTAATTTTAAGCAAATTACCATGTTGTTCTAAAAGAATCTCAAAATAATATAAGTGAAGCATGAGAGATCAATAATTTCTATAAAATAAAACCACCACCGTGCTCTTAAAGATATAAGTGAAGCACTAGAGCAAAATTATCTAGCTCAAAAGATATCAGTGAAGCACATAGAGTATTCTAATAAATTCCGATTCATGTGTGTCTCTCCAAAAGGTGTGTACAGCAAGGATGATTGTGGTAAACTAAAAAGCGAAGACTCAAATCATACAAGATGCTCCAAGAAAAACACATATCACGTGGTGAATAAAAATATAGCCTCAAGTAAAGTTACCGATGGACGAAGACGAAAGAGGGGATGCCTTCCGGGGCTTCCCCAAGCTTAGGATTTTGGTTGTCCTTGAATTTTACCTTGGGGTGCCTTGGGAATCCCCAATCTTAGGCTCTTGCCACTCCTTATTCCAAAATCCATTAAATCTTTACCCAAAACTTGAAAACTTCACAACACAAAACTCAACAGAAAATCTCATGAGATCCGTTAGTATAAGAAAACAAACCACCACTTCAAGTTACTGTACTGAACTCATTATTTATTTATATTGGTGTTAAACCTACTGTATTCCAACTTCTCTATGGTTCATACCCCCCCGATACTAGCCATAGATTCATCAAAATAAGCAAACAACACACGAAAAACAGAATCTGTCAAAAACAGAACAATCTGTAGTAATCTGTAGGTTTCGAATACTTATGTAACCCCCAAAATTCTGAAATAAATTGATGGACGTGAGTAATTTGTCTATTAATCATCTGCAAAAATAATCAACCTAATCTCACTCTCCGGTAAAAAATGGCAGCTAATCTCGTGAGCGCTAAAGTTTCTGTTGTTTACAACAAGATCGGAAAGACTTCCCCCAAGTCTTCCCAAAGGTTCTACTTGGCACAAACACTAATTAAAAACATAAAACCATATCTAAACAGAAGGTAGATGAATTATTTATTACTAAACAGGAACAAAAAACAAGAAACAAAAATAAAATTGGGTTGCCTCCCAACAAGCGCTATTGTTTAACGCCCCTAGCTAGGCATAAAAACAAGAATAGATATAGGTATTGTCGTCTTTGGTAGGTATTGTTGGAAATATGCCCTAGAGGCAATAATAAATTGGTTATTATTATATTTCCTTGTTCATGATAATCGTTTATTATCCATGCTAGAATTGTATTGATAGGAAACTCAGATACATGTGTGGATACATAGACAACACCATGTCCCTAGTAAGCCTCTAGTTGACTGGCTCGTTGATCAATAGATGGTTACGGTTTCCTGACCATGGACATTGGATGTCATTGATAACGGGATCACATCATTAGGAGAATGATGTGATGGACAAGACCCAATCCTAAGCCTAGCACAAAGATCATGTAGTTCGTATGCTAAAGCTTTTCAAATGTCAAGTATCATTTCCTTAGACCATGAGATTGTGCAACTCCTGGATACCGTAGGAATACTTTGGGTGTGCCAAATGTCACAACGTAACTGGGTGGCTATAAAGGTACACTACAGGTATCTCCGAAAGTGTCTGTTGGGTTGGCACGAATCGAGACTGGGATTTGTCACTCCGTGTAAACGGAGAGGTATCTCTGGGCCCACTCCGTAGGACATCATCATAATGTGCACAATGTGACCAAGGAGTTGACCACGGGATGATGTGTTACGGAACGAGTAAAGAGACTTGCCGGTAATGAGATTGAACAAGGTATCGGGATACCGACGATCAAATCTCGGGCAAGTATCGTACCACTAGACAAAGGGAATTGTATACGGGATTGATCGAATCCTCGACATCGTGGTTCATCCGATGAGATCATCGTGGAACATGCGGGAACCAACATGGGTATCCAGATCCCTCTGTTGATTATTGACTGGAGAACGTCTCGGTCATGTCTGCATGGTTCCCGGACCCGTAGGGTCTACACACTTAAGGTTCGATGACGCTAGGGTTATAGGGAATAGATATACGTGATTACTGAATGTTGTTCAGAGTCCCGGATGAGATCCCGGACGTCACGAGGAGTTCCAGAATGGTCCGGAGGTAAAGATTAATATATAGGAAGTATGGTTTTGGCCACCGGAAGTGTTCCGGGCATCACCAGTAGTGTACCGGGACCATCGGAGGGGTCCGGGGGTCCACCAGGTGGGGCCACCAGCCCCGGAGGCCTACATGGGCCAATAGTGGGAAGGGACCAGCCCCTAAGTGGGCTGGGGCGCCTCCCCACCAAGGCCCATGCGCCTAAGGGGAAGAGGGGGCAAACCCTAAGGGCAGATGGGCCTTAAGGCCCATGCCTGGTGCGCCTCCCTCTCCCCCTCCACTTGGCCGCCACCCTAGATGGGATTGGGGCTGGCCGCCGCCCCTAGGGTGGAACCCTAGGTGGGGCACACCCCTCCCTCTCCCCTATATATACTTGAGGACTTGGGGCTGCCAACAGATGAGTTCCTCTCCTTCTTGGCGCAGCCCTACCCCTCTCCCTCCTCGTCTCTTGCGGTGCTTGGCGAAGCCCTGCTGGAGTACCACGCTCCTCCACCACCACCACGCCGTCGTGCTGCTGCTGGATGGAGTCTTCCCCAACCTCTCCTTCTCCCCTTGCTGGATCAAGGCGTAGGAGACGTCACCGGGTTGTACGTGTGTTGAACACGGAGGTGCCGTCCGTTCGGCACTAGGATCATCGGTGATTTGGATCACGACGAGTACGACTCCATCAACCCCGTTCTCTTGAACGCTTCCGTGTAGCGATCTACAAGGGTATGTAGATGCACTCTCCTTCCCTCGTTGGTAGACTTCTCCATAGATTGATCTTGGTGATGCATAGAAAATTTTGAATTTCTGCTACGTTCCCCAACAGTGGTATCAGAGCTAGGTCTATGTGTAGTTTCTATGCACGAGTAGAACACAAAGTAGTTGTGGGCGTTGATTTTGTTCAATATGCTTACCGTTACTAGTCCAATCTTGATTCGGCGGCATTGTGGGATGAAGCGGCCCGGACCGACCTTACACGTACTCTTACGTGAGACTGGTTCCACCGACTGACATGCACTAGTTGCATAAGGTGGCTAGCGGGTGTCTGTCTCTCCCACTTTAGTCGGACCGGATTCAATGAAAAGGGTCCTTATGAAGGGTAAATAGCAATTGGCATATCACGTTGTGGTTTTTGCGTAGGTAAGAAACGTTCTTGCTAGAAACCCATAGCAGCCACGTAAAACATGCAAACAACAATTAGAGGGCGTTTAACTTGTTTTTGCAGGGTATGCTATGTGATGTGATATGGCCAAGAAGAATGTGATAAATGATATGTGATGTATGAGATTGATCATGTTCTTGTAATAGGAATCACGACTTGCGTGTCGATGAGTATGACAACCTGCAGGAGCCATAGGAGTTGTCTTTATTTATTGTATGACCTGTGTGTCATTGAACAACGCCATGTAATTACTTTACTTTATTGCTAACTGGTAGCCATAGTAGTAGAAGTAATAAGTTGACGAGACAACTTCATGGAGACACAATGATGGAGATCATGGTGTCATGCCGGTGACGATGATGATCATGGAGCCCCGAAGATGGAGATCAAAAGGAGCAATATGATATTGGCCATATCATGTCACTATTTGATTGAATGTGATGTTTATCATGTTTATACATCTTATTTGATTAGAACGACGGTAGCTTAAATAAGATGATCCCTCACTAAAATTTCAAGAGAAGTGTTCTCCCTAACTGTGCACCGTTGCGAAAGTTCGTCGTTTCGAAGCACCACGTGATGATCGGGTGTGATAGATTCTTACGTTCGAATACAACGGGTGTTGACGAGCCTAGCATGTACAGACATGGCCTCGGAACACATGCGAAACACTTAGGTTAACTTGACGAGCCTAGCATGTACAGACATGGCCTCGGAACACGGAGGACCGAAAGGTCGAACATGAGTCGTATAGAAGATGCGATCAACATGAGATGTTCACCGATGATGACTAGTCTGTCTCAGTGATGATCGGACACGGCCTAGTTGATTCGGATCATGTATCACTTACATGACTAGAGGGATGTCTATCTGAGTGGGAGTTCATAAGATGAACTTAATTATCTTGAACATAGTCAAAAGGTCTTCGCAAATTATGTCGTAGCTCGCGCTTCAGTTCTACTTTTTAGATATGTTCCTAGAGAAAAATTAGTTGAAAGTTGATAGTAGCATTTATGCAGACAGTAGAAGGCTTATGTCCTTAATGCACCGCTCAGTGTGCTGAACCTCGAACGTCGTCTGTGGATGTTGCGAACATCTGACATACACATTTTGATGACTACATGATAGTTCAGTGCATAATGCTAAATGGTTTAGAATTGAGGCACCAAAGACGTTTTTGAAACATCACAGAACATATGAGATGTTCCAAGGACTGAAATTGGGATTTCAGGCTCGTGCCCACGTCAAGAGGTATAAGACCTCCAACGATTTTCTTAGCCTGCATAATAAGGGAGAAAAGCTCAATCTTGAGCTTGTGCTCAGATTGTCTGAGTACAACAATCGCTTGAATCGAGTGGGAGTTGATCTTCCAGATGAAATAGTGATGGTTCTCCAAAGTCACTGCCACCAAGCTACTAGAGCTTCGTGATGAACTATAACATATCAGGGATAGATATGATCCTTGAGCTATTCGGGACACCGCGAAAAGTAGAAATCAAAAGGGAGCATCAATCGTTGATGGTTAGTAAAACCACTATTTTAAAGAAGGGCAAGGGCAAGAAAGGGATACTTCATGGAACAACAAATCAGTTGCTGTTCTAGTGAAGAAACCCAAAGTTGAACCCAAGCCCGAGACTAAGTGCTTCTGTAATAAGGGGAACAGTCACTGAAGCAGAACCACCCTAGATACTTGGTAGATGAGAAGGCTGGCAAGGTCGATAGAAGTATATTGGATATGCATTATAATGTGTACTTTACTAGTACTCCTAGTAGCATCAGGGTATTAGATACCGGTTCGGTTGCTAAGTGTTAGTAACTCGAAACAAAAGGCTACGGAATAAACGGAGACTAGCTAAAAGGTGAGATGACGATATGTGTTGGAAGTATTTCCAAGGTTGATCAAATATCGTACGCTCCCTCTGCCATCGAGATTGGTATTAAAACCTAAATAATTGTTATTTGGTGTTTGCGTTGAGCATAGACATGATTGGATTATGTCTATCGCGATACGGTTATTCATTTAAGGAGAATAATGGTTACTCTGTTTATTTGAATAATACCATCCCGATCGTAGTGATACACATTTTCATGCCAAAGGTATAAGATAGTAATGATAGTACCACACAAATGTGGCACTGCAATTTGAGTCATATTGGTATAAAACACATGAAGAAGCTCCATGTTGATGGATCTTTGGACTCACTCTTTTTTGAAAGGATTGAGACATGCGAACCATGTTTGTTGGTAGATATGCATGAAGAAACTCTATACAGATGGATCGTTTGGACTCACTTGATTTTGAATCACTTGAGACATGCAAATCATACCACATGGGAAAGATGACTGAAAGCCTCGTTTTCAGTAAAATGGAACAAGAAAGCAACTTGTTGGAAGTAATACATCTTGATGTGCGCAGTCCAATGAGTGCTGAGGCATGTAGTGGATATCATTATGTTCTTACTTCACAGATGATTTGAGTAGATACTGAGTATATTTACTTGATGAAACATAAGTCTGAATTATTGAAAGGTTCAAGTAATTTCAGAGTGAAGTTGAACATCGTCGTGACAAGAGGATAAAATGTCTATGATATGATCGTAGAGATGAATATCTGAATTACGAGTTTGGCATAGAATTAAGACATTGTGGACATTGTTTCACAACCAATACAGCCTGGAACACCATAGTGTGATGGTGTGTCCGAATATCATAACTGCACCCTATTGGATATGATGCATACCATGATGTCTCTTATCGAATTACCACAATAGTTTATGGGTTAGGCATTAGAGACAACCACATTCACTTTAAATAGGGCACCACGTAATTCCGATGAGATGACACCGTATGAACTATGGTCTAGAGAAACCTAAGCTGTCATTTCTTAAAAGTTTGGGGCTGCGACGCTTATGTGAAAAAGTTTCAGGCTGATAAGCTCGAACCCAAAGCGGATAAATGCATCTTCATAGGACACCCAAAACAGTTGGGTATACCTCCTGTCTCAGATCCGAAAGCAATAAGGGATTTTTTCTAGAATCGGGTCCTTTCTCGAGGAAAAGTTTCTCTCGAAAGAATTGAGTGGGAGGATGGGGGAGACTTGATGAGGTTATTAAACTGTCTCTTCAACTAGTGTGTGGCAGGGCACAGGGAGTTGTTCCTGTGGCACCTACACCAATTGAAGTGGAAGCTTATGATAGTGATCATGAAACTTCAGATCAAGTCACTACCAAACCTCGTGGGATGACAAGGATGCGTACTACTTCAGAGTGGTACGTAATCCTGTCTTGGAAGTCATGTTGCTAGACAACAATGAACCTACGAGCTATGGAGAAGCGATGGTGGGCCTGGATTCCAAAATGGCTCGAGGCCATATAATCCGAGAGAGGATCCATATATGAAAACAAAGTGTAGACTTTGGAAGAACTACTTGATGGTCATAAGGCTGTTAGGTACATATGGATTTTAAAAGGAAGATGGACAATGATGGTAAGTATCACCATTAAGAAAGCTCGACTTGTCGTTAAGATGTTTTCCGACAAGTTCAAGGAGTTGACTACGATGAGACTTTCTCACTCGTAGCGATGCTAAGAGTCCGTTGGAATTATATTAGCAGTCACTGCATTATTTATGAAATCTTGCAGATAGGATGTCAAAAAAAACATTGTTTCCTCGACAATTTTCTTGAGGAAAGGTTGTATGTGATACAACCGGAAGGTTTTGTCAATCCTGAAAGATGCTAATAAGTATGCAAAGCTCCAGCAATCCTTCTAAGGACTGGAGTAAGCATCTCGGAGTTGGAATGTATGCTTTGATGAGATGATCAAAGTTTTTGGGTGTATACAAAGTTTATGAGAAACTTGTATTTCCAAAGAAGTGAGTGGGAGCACTATAGAATTTCTGATGAGTATATGTTGTTGACATATTGTTGATCAGAAATGACGTAGAATTTCTGGAAAGCATATAGGGTTATTTGGAAAGTGTTTTTCAATGGAAAGCCTGGATTAAGCTACTTGAACATTGAGCATCAAGATCTATATGGATAGATCAAAACGCTTAATGGTACTTTCAAATGAGCACATACCTTGACATGATCTTGAAGGTGTTCAAGATGGATCAGTCAAAGAAGGAGTTCTTGCCTGAGTTGTAAGGTATGAAGTTAAGACTTAAAGCTCGACCATGGCAGAAGAAAGAGGAAGGACGAAGGTCGTCCCCTATGCTTTTGTCATAGGCTCCATACGGTATGCCATGCTGAGTACCACACCTGATGTGTGCCTTGCCACATATTTGGCAAGAGGGTACAAAGATGATCTAGGAGTAGATCACCAGATAACGGTCTAAATTATCCTTAGAGGAATAAGGATATGTTTCTCGGTTATGGAGGTGATAAAGAGTTCAACGTAAAGAGTTACGTCGATGCAAGCTTAACACCTATCCGGATAGCTCTGAGTAGAGATACCGGATACGTATAATGGAGCAACAATTTAGAATAGCTCCAAGTAGAACAGTTATTTGAAATGGCTCCAAATGTAGCGTAGTAGTTGCATCTACAAGATGACATAGAAATTTGCGAAGTACATACGGATCTGAATGCTGCAGACCCGTTGACTCAAACCTCTCTCACAAGCATAACATGATCAAATCCAGAACTCTTTGGGTGTTAGTCACATGGGGATGTGACCTTGAGTGTTAATCACATATCGATGTGAATTGGATTATTGACTCTAGTGCAAGTGGGAGACTGTTGGAAATATGCCCTAGAGGCAATAATAAATTGGTTATTATTATATTTCCTTGTTCATGATAATCGTTTATTATCCATGCTAGAATTGTATTGATAGGAAACTCAGATACATGTGTGGATACATAGACAACACCATGTCCCTAGTAAGCCTCTAGTTGACTGGCTCATTGATGAATAGATGGTTACGGTTTCCTGACCATGGACATTGGATGTCGTTGATAACGGGATCACATCATTAGGAGAATGATGTGATGGACAAGACCCAATCCTAAGCCTAGCACAAAGATCGTGTAGTTCGTATGCTAAAGCTTTTCAAATGTCAAGTATCATTTCCTTAGACCATGAGATTGTGCAACTCCCGGATACCGTAGGAATACTTTGGGTGTGCCAAACGTCACAATTTAACTGGGTGGCTATAAAGGTACACTACAGGTATCTCCGGAAGTGTCTGTTGGGTTGGCATGAATCGAGACTGGGATTTGTCACTCCGTGTAAACGGAGAGGTATCTCTGGGCCCACTCGGTAGGACATCATCATAATGTGCACAATGTGACCAAGGAGTTGATCACGGGATGATGTGTTATGGAATGAGTAAAGAGACTTGCCGGTAACGAGATTGAACAAGGTATCGGGATACCGATGATCGAATCTCGGGCAAGTATCGTACCACTAGACAAAGGGAATTGTATACGGGATTGATCGAATCCTCGACATCGTGGTTCATCCGATGAGATCATCGTGGAACATGTGGGAACCAACATGGGTATCCGGATCCCGCTGTTGGTTATTGACCGGAGAACGTCTCGGTCATGTCTGCATGGTTCCCAAACCCGTAGGGTCTTCACACTTAAGGTTCGATGACGCTAGGGCTATAGGGAATAGATATACGTGGTTACCGAATGTTGTTCGGAGTCCCGGATGAGATCCTGGACGTCACGAGGAGTTCTGGAATGGTCCGGAGGTAAAGATTAATATATAGGAAGTATGGTTTTGGCCACCGGAAGTGTTTTGGGCATCACCAGTAGTGTACCGGGACCACCGGAGGGGTTCGGGGGTCCACCAGGTGGGGCCACCAGCCCCAGAGGCCTACATGGGCCAATAGTGGGAAGGGACCAGCCCCTAAGTGGGCTGGGGCGCCTCCCCACCAAGGCCCATGCACCTAAGGGGAAGAGGGGGCAAACCCTAAGGGCAGATGGGCCTTAAGGCCCATGCCTGGTGCGCCTCCCTCTCCCCCTCCACTTGGCCGCCACCCTAGATGGGATTGGGGCTGGCCGCCGCCCCTAGGGTGGAACCCTAGGTGGGGCGCACCCCTCCCTCTCCCCTATATATACTTGAGGACTTGGGGCTGCCAACAGATGAGTTCCTCTCCTTCTTGGCGCAGCCCTACCCCTCTCCCTCCTCGTCTCTTGCGGTGCTTGGCGAAGCCCTACTGGAGTACCACGCTCCTCCACCACCACCACGCCGTCGTGCTGCTGCTGGATGGAGTCTTCCCCAACCTCTCCTTCTCCCCTTGCTGGATCAAGGCGTAGGAGACGTCACCGGGCTGTACGTGTGTTGAACACGGAGGTGCCGTCCGTTCGGCACTAGGATCATCGGTGATTTGGATCACGACGAGTACGACTCCATCAACCCCGTTCTCTTGAACGCTTCCGCGTAGGGATCTACAAGGGTATGTAGATGCACTCTCCTTCCCTCGTTGGTAGACTTCTCCATAGATTGATCGTGGTGATGCGTAGAAAATTTTGAATTTCTGCTACGTTCCGCAATAGGTATTTCTTCAAAATAACACTTATATACCTTAGGAGTTTCCTTCTTTTTATTAATGATCAAACTCCTAGGAAAGAAATCAAGAAATTCATTTGTAGCAAAAGGTTCCTTAATGATAGCGAAAAAGTTGGGGTGAACACTTATTGATTTGAGATCCGCATTTTCCTTACTAGGAGATTCACCTTTATTTTTAGGCACATACATAAACTTGGCAACTCTAGTAGTAGGAGGATTTGGAGTATTTTTCACGTAAGAAAAGGCAGATCCTAAGTTGGTAATAGTATCCTCAAGTTTATCGATTCTTGTGGAATCTTGATCTATCTTTTCGTTAACTAAGGGTTCTTTTTCTTTAAAAAATTTCAGAGTAACTCCTACCTTAGATCCATATTGCATAATTTGGTTGTGGATCTTTTTATCCAAATTTTCAATCAACTCTATAGTGGAAACTTTATTTTCAATAATTTCAAGCCTTTGCATCACATGTTCCAAAGTTAAAATAGTTTCATTAACCAAAAGAGGTGGCGGGCCAAACAACTCTAACATAGAATTATAAGAATCAAAAGTATGGCTACCCAAGAAATTCCGTCCGGTAATGGTATCAAGAATATATCTGTTCCAAGGAGTGATGCCTACATAAAAATTGCGAAGAAGAACGAAAGTAGATTGCTTCTTAGTAGATCTATTTTGAGCGTTGCAAATTTTATGCCAAGCATCTTTTAGATTTCTCCCTCCCTTTGTTTAAAATTAAGAACTTCATGATCGGGAGTACTAACAATGATAGAAGGACTAGCCATGACAGCAAAACCAATGATCTAACACACAGACACACAAGAAGCAAGCAAAAGGAGGCGGACAGAAAAGAAGGCAAATAAAACGGCAAGGGTGAAGTGGGGGAGAGGAAAACGAGAGACAAATGGCAAATAATGTAATGCGAGGGATAAGAGTTTGTGATGGGTACTTGGTATGTCTTGACTTGTGCGTAGATCTCCCCGGCAATGGCGCCAGAAATCCTTCTTGCTACCTCTTGAGCATGCATTGGTTTTCCCTTGAAGAGGAAAGGGTGATGCAGCAAAGTAGCGTAAGTATTTCCCTCAGTTTTTGAGAACCAAGGTATCAATCCAGTAGGAGATTACACTCAAGTCCCTCGTACCTGCACAAACAAACAAGAACCGCGCAACCAACGCGATAAATGGGTTGTCAATCCCTTCACGGTCACTTACGAAAGTGAGATCTGATAGAGATAATAAGATAAATATTTTTGGTATTTTTATTGTATAGGTTGGAAAATAAAGATTGCAAAATAAACAATGATAGAAATAGCAAGTAGATAAGAAAATAATATGATGGAAGATAGACCCGGGGGCCATAGGTTTCACTAGTGGCTTCTCTCAAGATAGCAAATTCTACGGTGGGTGAACAAATTACTGTCGAGCAATTGATAGAATAGCGCATAGTTATGAGAATATCTAGGCATGATCATGTATATAGGCATCACGTCCGCGACAAGTAGACCAAAACGATTCTGCATCTACTACTATTACTCCACACATCGACCGATATCCAGCATGCATCTAGAGTATTAAGTTGATAAGAACAGAGTAACACATTAGGCAAGATGACATGATGTAGAGGGATAAACTCAAGCAATATGATATAAACCCCATCTTTTTATCCCCGATGGCAACAATACAATACGTGCCTTGCTGCCCCTGCTGTCACTAGGAAAGGACACCGCAAGATTGAACCCAAAGCTAAGTACTTCTTCCATTGCAAGAAAGATCAATCTAGTAGGCCAAACCAAACTGATAATTCGAAGAGACTTGCAAAGATATTAAATCATGTATAAAATAATTCAGAGAAGAATCAAATATTGTTCATAGATAATCTTGATCATAAACCCACAATTCATCGGATCTCGACAAACACACCGCAAAAAGAATTACATCGAATAGATTTCCAAGAGAATTGAGGAGAACTTTGTATTGAGATCCAAAGAGAGAGAAGAAGCCATCTAGCTAATAACTATGGACTCGAAGGTCTGTGGTAAACTAGTCACACATCATCGGAGAGGCTATGGTGTTGATGTAGAAGCCCTCTGTGATTGATTCCCCCTCCGATGGAGCGCCAGAAAAGGCCCCAAGATGGGATCTCACGGGTAAAGAAGGTTGTGGCGGTGGAAATAGGGTTTCGTGGTGCTCCTGGACGTTTTCAGGGTATATGGGTATATGTAGGAGGAAGAAGTAGGTCGGTGGTGCTGCAAGGGGCCCACGAGGGTGGGGGGCGCGCCTACCCCCCTGGGTGCACCCTCCTGCCTCGTGGCCTCCTCGCTTCTTTCTTGACGTCCACTACAAGTCTCCTGGATCACGTTTGTTCCAAAAATAACTCTCCCGAAGGTTTCATTCCGTTTGGATTCCGTTTGATATTCCTTTTCTGCAAAACACTGAAAGAGGCAAAAAACAACAATTTGCACTGGGCCTTTGGTTAGTAGGTTAGTCCCAAAAATAATATAAAAAGGTATATTAAAGCCCATTAAACATCCAAAACAGATAATGTAATAGCATGGAACAATCAAAAATTATAGATACGTTGGAGACGTATCACTCTCCAAGCCTTACCATGCCATTCTTCATCCAGCCAGTTAACAAAGGCACAAGCCTCATATCTCTACCAATGTTAAATAGTATTCAGGATGAGCGGTGGCATTAACTCAAGTAAAGTGATGAACTTAGCACTAACCTCTAAGGGGCAACTGAGAAACCGCATGCCAATGTCGAATCCCCCCGTGCATACACGTCGAGCAGGAGTGTGCGTGTAAACACAACTCAGCTTTTGGTACTTCTCGGTGGAGCGAAACTCAGAGTTGAACTCGTGTTACAGGAATCTGGAGTCATGCTCTAGATCCGGCGGCAGATCGCTTTCCTGGAGGGGGGGTCATTTAGGACGGATTCAGTAGGGAGCTACTTTGGACATGCTAAAAAAGATCAGGATAGATTGGAACCTGACAAGACGATTCGGATCTGTAGTACACCTGCCTTCTGATGACCTTAGTCAAGTGCTCGACGGTGACCGCCGTCATGGCAGCGCTGCCGAGAGCGGCGATACGAGCAGGAGCAGCTGCACCGAAATCATCAGCACCACTCGTCCGCATTCCCCCAATGTCAGTGCCACGCGAGGGAATTTGGAGGCTATCTAGGGATTTGGGGGAAATGGTGAAACTGTGGGGATAAGCTAACGGCCGGGAACTACTTACCACACTATATGTTGTATACAGACACTATTTATACATGTCATTTGTGTTAGGTATTACAACTTCACACACGATTTCCGCACCAAACCATGTGAGAAGACAACGTAGGTGAGACACGGTTGCCGTGACATAACCGTATGTGATGTACTACCCTATATATATAATCAAGTTACAGTGATACCGTGTAACCAAGTGCTCTGCGGATATCCGTCAAAAAGTAAAACAACCGCTCTACAGATAGAGATGGCAGCGGTGGTGACCGAGGCAGCGGCTACCAGATAAGAGGTCAATCCTCGGTCGGTGGGCGGTGGCGGCGTCATAGGAGGTCAATCCTTGGTCTGCGACGGGAGATAGGAGGAGCTCAACCATCGAGGTCGGTGGTGGCGTGATTGGAGCACATCCAACGCGGTCGATGGTGGGATAGTGGAGGTCGAACTTTAGGCAGTAGCCGCACTAAGCTTTGCTCCTTGACCTTGCTGTCTTGGTGTGCCACCGCAGCGCGCTTCTCTATCTGCTGGGTGGAGGTCGCCACGGCTAATTAATTAAGGTATTCTTTTCGTGAGTGGCTTAATTAAGGTATTCAATTCCTAAGGGTAGTATTGTAGTACTCTGCGTGTAAATTGACTGGCCATTAATTTTTGTCATTGCACGCTTGGATAACAATATGAAGCGCCCTCAGTAACTATGCAAATAAAACCTTGTGATTTATGCACGCATCTTTGGGCATCAGTTAATCCGTGTATTAGTGTTGTTGTTTTGTTTTTAATTACCCTCCGTGTGGTGCAGATGGAACGATCTGAATGGATGAAGAATCAGAGAAGCTCAGATTTTATGAGTGGCGTGGCGGAGTTCATGCATTTGGCTGAAAGTACAAAGAAGAGAATTTGTGATGAGGATTACATCCTGTGTCCATGTAGTCATTGTGGCAATACAGAGTCACATGAAGTTGCAGATGTCGAGTGGCACTTACTCTCGTGGGGATTCATGGATGTATATACACGTTGGACCAGACACGGTGAAGAGCAGGTCATGGATGAATATACCCAGGGCTGCGAGATGCCAAACCCCGGTCAGTGTCACATGGATGTTGAATCTAACATTAGGGCAAAGGCGTCAAGCTACCAATGGAACACTGGAAAGCCGAAATGCCCACTAGGATACCAGGACGGTTACGCAGACAACGATGATCTTGATATGCCAGATTTTTCTGCTATGATTGCAGATTTCAAGGGCCCAAAAAAGGATATGATTGGGTACAAGGATCTGTCAACCGTTGCTGCGGACTCCAAGAAAGAATTGTATCCAGGTTGCAAAAAGAAGTATTCCAAGTTGATTGCTACCCTGGCGCTTCTTAGATTTAAAGAAGCAACCGGTCTATCAAACAAGGGCTTCACAGAGTTGTTAGGTCTTTTCAAAGAAATTCTTCTAGAAGGTAATGTGCTCCCGAGAAGCATGAACGAAGCGAAGAAAATTGTTTGCCCATTGGAACTTGAAGTACAGAAGACACACGCTTGCGTGATTGATTGTATATTGTATCATGGTGAGTACCAAGATTCGCATGCATGTCCCATATGCAAGCATGCACGATACAAGCACAAGAGAGCAAAGGACAAGTACAAATTGGATGATGAGATCAAGACAAGAATCCCGTTCAAGGTTGTTTGGTACTTGCCTTTAATTCCAAGGTTGAGGCGTTTGTTTGCAAATCCTAGAGAGGCAAAGAGGTTGTGGTGGCATCATGATGAGCGAACTGCGGATAAAATTCCGAGGCACCCAAAAGATGGGGCTCAGTGGGAATTAATCGACAACAAGTTTAAATACTTTGCCAAGGATCCTAGAAGTATAAGGCTCGGGGAGTGTACTGATAGGATGAATCCTTTTGGCAATATGAGCACCAAACACAAGACATGGCCGATGCTCTGTGCATATATAACCTATCTCCTTGGTTGTGTATGAAGAAAAAAATACATTATGATGTCAATGATTATCCAAGGCCCGAAGCAAGCTAGAAATGACATCGACATTTACTTTTAGCTACTGGTAGAAGAACTACTGACAGTGTGGGTAGAAGGGCCTGCTATAAATTGTTATGATGCTTACAAAAATGAGATTTTTGATCTAAATGCGATGATGCAGCACACCATTCAAGATATGCTGGCATTAGGCAACACATCTGGGCATAAAACAAAGGGAGATGTAGGGTGTGCCACATGCATGGATAGGATAGCTAGCAGATTTCTACTCAACTCACGCAAAACCGTGTATTTGCGTCATCGTAGGTTCTTAAGGAAGAAATCACCCATACCGAAAGATGAAAGATGAATTTGATGTTACGAAAGAGCTAGGTTTGGGCCCAAGACCTTATGCTGGGGAGGTGGTCCACAACATGGCTAAACAAATTAATGTTGTGCTTGGCAAGAAGAACGCTTTGAAGGTGAAACAAACACGCAGGAATCAAGTGTTTAAGAAGAAATTGGTATTCTGGAAATTACCTTACTGGGATATTCTACGTGTACATCACTACATCGATGTCATGGACATAGAGAAGAATGTATGTGAAAGCATCCTTGGTACTCTACTCAATATTAAAGGTAAAACAAAGGATGGTGATGGTGCACGGCTCGATATGCTTGCTGATCAATCAAAATGCAAGAGTGAAGCAGAAGATGATAACAAATTCATCCAGGCTCACTAGAGTTACAATTTCAGTACAAAAGAAGAACAGAGTTCTTCACATATTTGTTGTCAGTTAAGACACCCTCTTCCTACTCCGCAAACATCAAAAGTCTTGTGGATGTGAGCTCAGGTAAAATGAAGTTGGGACACATGAAGTCACATGATTGCCACATAATGTTGACACAAATTCTCCTGGTGGCCATCAGGAATCTGATGGACAAAGATATAAGAAACACACTCATTGAGCTCTTTGATTTCTTCAACAAACTATGGCAGAAAGTTGTAGATCTTGAAGTGTTGGATCATATGCAAGAGGATATTGCAAGAATATTGTCCAACCTAGAGATGTTTTTCCACTGTTATTCTTTGATGTCATGGTCCATCTCACTGTGCACCTTGTCAACGAGATAAAGTATTGTGGCCCTATGTTTGTTCACAACATGTATACCTTCGAGCGGTTCATGGGAATACTAAAGCACTACTATCGAACCAAAACCATCAAGAGGCAATCATCCTACAAGGTTATACCGCAGAGGAGGTGGTTGAGTTTTGCACCGAATACATGAAACAAAGACCTATAGGTTTGCCCTTATCTAGCCACGAGGGAAGGCTGGAAGATAAGCCGGTCCTTGCTGGCACGCAAAAGGCTGCGCCCGGAGAATTGGCAGTGTTGTGGTGTAACACATCCATCTATGGGACCATCGACCCCTTGTGGTTCGGCAAGGGGGAAGAACACATTGCACAAAGAGCGGAGAGCATAGAGCAGCACGACGGTGATGACACGGGCAACTTTTACCCAGGTTCGGGTCACCGCGAGGCGTAAAACTGTACTCCTGCTTTGGTGGATTGATGAGAGGACCGTGGTGGAGACGCAACGCTCTTGCCCGGCAAGGTTGCCTCGGGACAAGAGCAGCTACACGCGTATGAGTGTACAAAGGTCCTAATCCTTTCTAAGGTTGCCACGGCCCTCCTTTTATAGGTCAAGGGGTTACCACAATGGAAAATCAGTCATTACGTACTGATTAGATAGCAAAAGTGCTATCGTACCTAACTCTGCAGATAGGACAAGGCGCATTAAATGCGTCGCTTAGTGTCATGTCACGGGAGTAGCCCGACAAGCCCTGTCGTGCCACTTTAGCTGTCTCTCGCCCTGTCTGTCTGACACGCCTCTGGACGGGTGTCATGCAAAGTGGATCTTCCCTTCGAATGGTGGCCACATGCCAGGAGGCAGCAACCTAGTCACTTGGGGGTTCGACACCGCACTGATAAGTGACTTGAGTCACTGTGTGGTGGACGGTGGAGCCTTGGCTGGGCGACCCGCCCTCGGTGTCCCCGACAAGCTTGTGGGGGGTGTCTTGAGACTTGTCTTCTGGGCGACCTCGACCTTGCCAGGCTCGCCTACTCGGCAAGGGAGGTTTTTCCTTAGTGATATCTTACTCTTTTGGTTAGTCTTGGTCTTCTTGATCCGCCCTTTGATTTCTCAAAGGGCTATCTATTCTGCTTGGCCTTGCCTTGCATGCCACAATCTTGCTCTTGAGCCTGTGTACAGTTCGGGCAACATACGCCAAGGTTTGTTGCACCGACAGGCAGAGACAGCCCATTTGACGGTATTGCTTAACAACCCAGTTCTCAACGCTTATGCTGACGAACACTTGGCGGAGATACACCAAAGCTTCTTACCAATGGTGTATCCATTAGATGTGGAGATGAAGGAGCACACTAAGAACTATGCCGCATGGCTGAAGAATCATTTGACACAAGGATCCATGGATGACACAAGGTGGTTGGCACAAAAGCCATCACCTACGGTGTTGACGTACCAAGCATATGACATAAATGGCTACACATTCTACACCGAGAAACATGATGAGAAGACCTGATATCAGAACAGCTCTGTTCGAATAGAATGCATGACTATAGATGAAGCTGATAAAAGGGTATACTATGGAACCATCAAAGATATTTGGGAGCTTAACTATGTGAAAGTTAAGGTGGCATTATTCGGGTGCACATGGATCCCTCTTAGTCAGGTAATGGTTGATGATTACAGGAAGACCTGTGTTAACATGACAACGATGGCATATATGTTGGGAAATGTTGCATGGAAAACAAAAAAAATCTACGCACACGCAAGATCTATCCATGGAGATGCATAGCAACGAGAGGGGAGAGTGTGTCTACGTACCTCATAGACCATAAGCGGAAGCGTTTGTTAACGAGATTGATGTAGTCGAACTTCTTTGCGATCCAACCAATCAAGTACCGAATGTACAACACCTCCGCGTTCAGCACACGTTCAGCTCGGTGACGTCCTCGCCTTCTTGATCCAGCAAGACGATGAAGTAGTGGATGAGTTCTGGCAGCATGACGGTGTGGTGATGGTGGTGGTGATGCTACCTCCGCAGGGCTTCGCCTAAGCACTACTAAAATATGACCGACAAACGAAACTATGGAGGGGGGCGCCACACACGGCTAAGAGATTGTCCTAGTTATGTGTGGCGCCCCCTCCCACATATATATAGGTGGGGGGGGGGGAGGGAGCAGCCAAGGAGGCACCCCAAGTAGACCGAATCCTACTTGGGGTCTCCCCCAAGCCGCGCCCCCTTCCCTTTTTAGGTGAGAAGGGAAAGGCAGGGGAGGGAGCCCCCCTTTCCTTTCTCCCATGAGAAGGGGAAGTCAGGAGGGGATAGCCCTCCCCCTTTCCTTCCCTAGGGCTGGCATCTAGGGAGAGGGGCGCACTAGCCCCCTTATGGGCTGGTCTGTCCCCCTACATTGGCCCATTAGGCCCATATACCTACCGGGGGTGTCCGGAACCCCTTCCGGTGACCCGATGACTACCCGGTGCACTCCGAAACACTTCCAGTGTCTGAATACCATCGTCCTATATATCAATATTTACCTCTGGACTATTTTGGAGCTCCTCTACTTGGGGTGCCTCCTTGGCTACTCCCTCCTCTCCCCCACCTATATATATGTGGGAGGGGGCACCACACATAACTAGGACAATCTCTTAGCCGGGTGCGGCGCCCCCTCCATACTTTCGTCCGTCGGTCATATTTTAGTAGTGCTTAGGTGAAGCCCTGCGGAGATAGCATCACCACCACCGTCACCACACCGTCATGCTGCCAGACTCTGAAAAACATTCCGTGATCTCATCCAGGACTCTGAACAACATTCGGTCACCAAATCCATATAACTCATATAACACTATTTCGTCGACGAACATTAAGCGTGCGGACCCTACAGGTTCGGGAACTATGTAGACATGACCGAGACACCTCTTCGGTTAATAACCAATAGCGGAACCTGGATGCCCATATTGGCTCCTACATATTCTACGAAGATCTTTATCGGTCAAACCTTATGACAACATATGTAATTCCCTTTGTTCATCGGTATGTTACTTGCCCGAGATTCGATCATCGGTATCTTCATACCTAGTTCAATCTCATTACTGGCAAGTCTCTTTACCCGTTCCGTAATACATCATCTTGCAACTAACTCCTTAGTCACTTTGCTTGCAAGGCTTCTTATGATGTGTATTACTGAGAGGGCCCAGAGATACCTCCCTGATACTCGGAGTGACAATCCTAATCTTGATCTATGCCAATGCAATAAACACATTCGGAGATACCTGTAGAGCATCTTCATGATCACCCAGTTACATTGTGATGTTTGATAGCACACAAGGTATTCCTCCGGTATCCTTGAGATGCATAATCTCATAGTCGAAGGAATATGCATTTGATATTAAGAAAGCAATAACAATAAACTGAACGATCAATATGCTAAGCTAACGGATGGGTCTTGTCCATCACATCATTCGCCTAATGATGTGATCCCGTTATCAAACGACAACACATGTCTATGGTTAGGAAACCTTAACCATCTTTGATAACCGAGGTAGTCTAGTAGAGTCTTACTAGGGACACGGTATTTGTTTATGTATTCACACATGTATTTAAATTTCTGATCAATACAATTCTAGCATGAATAATAAACCTTTATCATGAATAAGGAAATATAAAATAACAACTTTATTATTGCCTCTAGGGCATATTTGCTTCAGCCTCCCACTTGCACTAGAGTCAATAATCTAGATTACATTGTAATGAATCTAACACCCATGGAGTCTTGGTGCTGATCATGTTTTGCTCGCGGAAGAGGCTTAGTCAACGGGTCTACTATATTTAGATCCATATGTATTTTGCAAACTTCTATGTCTCCATCCTTGACCTTTTCATGAATCAAGTTGAAGTGTCTCTTGCCGTGTTTAGTCCTCTTGTGAAACCTGGATTCCTTCACCAAGGCAATTGCTCCAGTGTTGTCACAAAACATTTTCATTGGACCCGATGCACTGGGTATTACACCCAGATCAGATATGAACTCCTTCATCTAGACTCCTTCATGTGTTGCTTCCTAAGCATCTATGTACTCTGCTTCACACATAGATCCCGCCACGACGCTCTGCTTGGAACTGCACCAACTGACAGCTCCACCATTCAATATAAATATGTCTCCCTTTTTTACTTAGAGTCATCCGGATCAGTGTCGAAGCTAGCATCAACGTAACCATTTACGGCGAGCTCTTCATCACCTCCATAAACGAGAAACATATCCTTGGTCCTTTTCAAGTACTTCAGGATGTTCTTGACCGCCGTCTAGTGATCCACTCCTGGATTACTTTGGTACCTCCCTACCAAATTTATGGCAAGGCACACATCAGGTCTGGTACACAACATAGCATACATGATAGAACCTATGGCTGAGGCATAGGGAATGACTTTCATTTTCTCTCTATCTTCTATGGTCGGGCTTTGAGTTTGACTCAATTTCACACCATGTAACACAGGCAAGAACCCTTTCTTTGACTGATCCATTTTGAACTTCTTCAAAACTTTATCAAGTCATGTGCTTTGTGAAAGTCCTATTAAGTGTCTCGATCTATCCCTATAGATCTTGAGGCCCAATATATAAGCAGCTTCCACTGGTACGCGTTGGTGCTATACAAACGGTTTTTAACCCCTTTCTGCGACGGCGTTCGGAACTATCGCCAAGTGAGTGAAGGCGATAGGGGGGTCCTTCCCACATGACTCAGAAACCGTCGAGGATAGGGAGCCAAGATGCATATACAGTACTCCTACTCGTTTGTGTTGGCATTGCCATCATAGTCGGTATTCTGTGGTGCTACGTTTACGATGCGCGGCCCATGACAAACAGTTCACGATTATAGAACGTGTATGATAAGCAGACAATCACACACATTTACTTTTCCTCGACTGTATGCGAAAACTATATGTGAAGCTTGAACATATCCCACACGATTCATCCGTCATACCCGCGTCAGATGAAGACCTATCGCACGCATTCTTCTATGACCAAACGATTGCGATGCACACATCATCATAAATAGTCCATAACTGTTCACTATTATAGAACATGTATGATAAGCATACAATCACACACATTCTCTTTTCCCAAGCCGTATGCGATAACTAATTAAGAAGATTAGCTAATCGTCGTACGAGTGTCAAACAGGATTATGAAACGTCAGACCATCGTAACATCATCATACATGACAACTATCGCACACGCTATTCTGTGGTGCAACGTTTACGATGCATACTTCATCAGAAATAGTTCATGATTGCAAATCATGTATGATAAGGAAACTACACAAACGTTTAGTTTGCCTGCACCGTTTGTGATATTGTTTGACATCGCACACGCTTTTCAAATGGCAACTGTGTGCATGCTTGCACACATTTCCTCTCTATGATCCGTGTCGGATTATGGTATATATCGCAAATGTTTGTGTTTTACCAGTCGTGTGTGCCGTAACGACCTGGAGGGTGTAATTTACCCGTAATTTAATTGCCGCTATTTCAAATTGTACCAGATTTGGATTTGGATTTGAATGTATTATGTAGCTTTATTCATATCCACCAGGTTCAAACAACCAATGCATTATTTGATTCATAGGTACATATGTTCAAGAATTACATAAGAACCAAATAAAGAATGATGAACCACAGTTGTATACTTATACTGTTAAAGACGGTAAAGAAAGAGGCAAAATATATTCTGGTTGCTGAACAAGGTGAAGCGGAATGCCCATATTGTGCCCTCCTCCATGCAGAAGGCACACACGACTCTAGTCCAACCCCTTGTGATGGCCTACCGCCCATCCTTCATGGTATTCATGAAAATATCTAGATAATCACTGTGTTCTGGTAGAAATACTTTAACCTTTGCATGCCCACCAGTCATGTAGTTTGAGAGGTAATCTTGAGTAAACTTCTTTGGCAACCACTACAAAAGAAAAAAGATTCAGACATTGTCATCTAACACAACTCATTATGGGCAGTAAAAAGAAGGCTGCAGAGTTCTTACTTACCATCCTGCAGTTCGCTGTTGTCTTAAATAAAGTGTAAACAAATAGTTTAATTGCCATCTTTGGACACATTTTACTAAAATCTTTATCGGCTTCCTCACTTGATGCTGGTTTATTGATATCTCATTGCCCCATACGCAGAAAGGGTCGAAGCGCGGATCTTTATCAATGACATATATACCTAAAAGCACCAAGTTAATATTAGAAGCTAAACAACAATTGCACAATGATGTAGTACAACACTCTTTTATAATATCTTATAACATCCAACATACTCACATATTATATGAATTAACATCTTATATTATGGGCCGAAAGGAGTTTATTGCATTCTTACAAATTATCGGCTGATTGACTGCTACTGTATCCATGGGTTACAGTTAGTTTGAGCTAGTTCGGGCTCAAATAGCCGTAAAGTATATCTAAACATGAGGGCTAGTTTGAGCTAGTTGCATCTATAACCCACCCAAAAAACTATCCAACCCAAGAGGTGCTAATTGGAGCTAGTTCTCCTAGTGCATTTATTGTCAATCTAATTAACCCTGCCATCCAAACAACTCTTTGGATGGAGTTAGTTCAGGGTTAGTCATGGGCTAGACACTAACTCTAACCTCTAGCTAAGTTGAGTATCCAAATAGGGCCGTGTTGTTGTTGTTGTTGTTGCTGCTGCTCTTCTATGTATATCTAGACATCATCAGAACATTAATGTAACACTCTTCCTTATTGCTATGTAGCCAAGGATTGCATATTTAGACATTAAGTACAATGCATTTTGCTATGTAGCCTCAGATATATTACACATTGTCCTAGTTAACCTAACGATAAATGGGTTGCGGATATATTCAGTTAAAAGTCTGATTCATTGATTAGTCCCTTATCGGGCCCTGGCCTATATGGTACCAGCTACCGATATCCTGAACAGTGAGCATATATAAGCCATGGGATGAAACTAACCTCGATGGAAAGCAGCAGTCGTTCCAAAAAATGTCCTACGTAGGTACATTGAGAAGCATGTTAAGCACAATAGGCTAAACATCAACCAAAATTATCCATGGCAGACAAAATAATCTCCAAAAGATAGCTTCAGTGTGCAGGTTTAAGCACGCTAGTAAAGCAAAACAAGTGGAAATGTGTGTTAACTTCAACAGGCCTAACATTTAACAACAAGCAAACATAGTCATTCAAACTGGTATTGTGCCGGTCTAAGTACACTCGTTATTGTTAAATAAAAATGGAAAGGCGTGTTAACTACAAGATGCAACAACCAAATGTAGTCATTCATAGTGGTATTGTTGAAACTGGTACTGATGAAATTGAACTGCACAGTTCATACTTGCACATATAGAACATCATGTTGTGAATAACTGGAATAAACAAGGCATACTACGAACAACCAAAGATAGCATTTGAAACTGGACATATGGTAACTACAAACAACCGAACGTTAAAAAAACTTTAAAAGAGGCATATGCTAGCTATAACTTGCTTAACAGCAAGAAAATATATGCATTCCTATCGGTATGTTTAAAACTGGATTAATGAAATGTACTACACAATAAATAATTGCACATATAGAGCATCACATTGTGAACAACTGAAATAAACAAGGCATACTGCAAACAACCAGATGTAGCAATTAAAATTGGACATATTCTCACTACACTACAAAAAGGGACTCAATAAAACAAATCATGGGTTTCCCCCTGTGAAGAGGCTCGGCAAAACAAATCATGGGTTTCCTCACTTTTCACAGATGGGCTCGTTCCCGTGGGAAGAGCACGGACCCTGGATGCGCTCCCTGTTGTCGCAGATGGGCTCCTTCCCCTTGGAAGAGCATGGCTGTAGGGTGCCCCCCTCGATGTCGTAGACGGGCTCTTTCCCCTTGGAAGAGAAGATGGGCTCTTTCCCCTTGGAAGAGCCGGAGAGGGTGCCCTCCTCGTGGTCTTCGCCGATGAGGTCTGACTTGGAAGCTGTGGATCCCAAGCCAGCGTCACAGAAAATATCCTTCAGAAATGACAAAAGGGGCTCGACGGTGATGTAGGATGGCAAATTCTTGACAGTGAGCCAGAGGAGATCAGCGGTGGGGCGATGGATGAGATCGTCGGCAGTTGAACCCGAGGGGTTGGGGGTGGGCCACTTAACCTGTGACATAGCCCGCCTTAGGCCGTCGTTGTTGACGACCTCGATGTCGTAGCTGGCGTCCGCGGCATAACCACATACTCTAGCCCGCTGATTGAGTGTCTGCGGCCAGTAATGGTCGTCAGCTTCCTCGGCGACATCGGGCGAAGAGACCGTGATACACCTATTTTGGGCCAATCGCTCCTCGAGCTCCATGGGAAGCGCAGTCGGGCTTAGACGGTGACGCACTGGAGTGGGGGATGGGGATGGGGATCTGTGGGAAAGGGGCGTTTGGCAGGCGTCATCTAAGAAACTCAAGGCGGCCTGGGTATGGAGGTCGGTGGTTAAGTTTCATGGGCAAACCGGTAGATTTTGAGAATGGAGGCCTTGCGCCGGCGGCGACGACAGGGGGGGGGGGACCTTGCTAGGGTTTCGAGCGAGGGAGGGTGTGTGTGTGTGCGCGCACGCCCGACGAGGTTTTGGTGTGTGTGTGTGTGGAGGGGGGTGTGTGTTTGAGGAAATGATGCGGGTACTGAAATTTTTACTACGGGGAGACAAACGCGTGAGTGAAATGCCGGGGCTGTTGAAAATTTTGATGATGGTGCATCGCACATGGTCCGGAGATAACAACCTTGTGTTATGAAACTGAAAAACCCTCGCGGCGGGCAGATATTTTCCAGGGATGCAGGCGGGATTGGGAACAAGAAACATCACACACGGTCGAACACAATAACCGTGTGTTATCAAACAGAAAAAAATCTACATGCAGGTAGATATTTTTGAGAGGGGAAGCCTTGTGGAGCCCTGATACGTCTCCAACGTATCTATAATTTTTGATTGCTCCATGCTATATTATCTACTCTTTTGGACATTATTGGGCTTTATTATCCATTTTTATATTATTTTTGGGACTAACCTATAAACCGGAGGCCCAGCCCAGAATTGCTGTTTTTTTGCCTATTTCAGAGTTTCGCAGAAAGGAATATCAAACAGAGTCCAAACGGAATGAAACCTTCGGGAACGTGATTTTCGGAACGAACATGATCTAGGAGACTTGGACACTACGTCAACAAATAAAGGAGGAAGCCACGAGGTAGGGGGGCGGCCTACCCCCCCAGGCGCGCCCTCCACCCTCGTGGGCCCCTTGTTGCTCCATCGACGTACTCCTTCCTCCTATATATACCTACGTACCCCCAAACGACCAGAGATGGAGCCAAAAATCCTAATTCCACCGCCGCAACTTTCTGTATCCATGAGATCCCATCTTGGGGCCTGTTCCGGAGCTCCGCCGGAGGGGGCATCCATCACGGAGGGCTTCTACATCAACACCATAGCCTCTCTGATGAAGTGTGAGTAGTTTACCTCAGACCTTCGGGTCCATAGTTATTAGCTAGATGGCTTCTTCTCTCTTTTTGGATCTCAATACAATGTTCTCCCCCTCTCTCGTGGAGATCTATTCGATGTAATCTTCTTTTTGCGGTGTATTTGTTGAGACCGATGAATTGTGGGTTTATGTTCAAGATTATCTATGAACAATATTTGAATCTTCTCTGAATCTTTTATGTATGATTGGTTATCTTTGCAAGTCTCTTCGAATTATCAGTTTGGGTTGGCCTACTAGATTGATCTTTCTTGCAATGGGAGAAGTGCTTAGCTTTGGGTTCAATCTTGTGGTGTCCTTTCCCAGTGACAGTAGGGGCAGCAAGGCACGTATTGTATTGTTGCCATCGAGGATAACAAGATGGGTTTTTAATCATATTTCATGAATTTATCCCTCTACATCATGTCATCTTACTTAAGGCGTTACTCTGTTTTCATGAACTTAATACTCTAGATGCATGTTGGATAGCGGTCGATGAGTGGAGTAATAGTAGTAGATGCTGGCAGGAGTCGGTCTACTTGTCTCGGACGTGATGCCTATATACATGATCATACCTAGATATTCTCACAACTATGCTCAACTCTGTCAATTCCTCAATAGTAATTCGTTCACCCACCGTAAAATACTTATGCTCTTGAGAGAAGACAGTAGTGAAACCTATGGCCCCCGGGTCTATCTTCATCATATTAATCTTCCAATACTTAGTTATTTCCTTTGCTTTTTTACTTTGCTTTTATTTTACCTTGCATCTTTATAATACCAAGAATATTATTCTATTATATCTATCAGATCTCACTCTCGTAAGTGACTATGAAGGGATTGACAACCCCTTATCGCGTTGGTTGCGAGGAGTTATTTGTTTTGTGCAGGTACGAGGGACTGGCGCATAGCCTCCTACTGGATTGATACCTTGGTTCTCAAAAACTGAGGGAAATACTTACGCTACTTTGCTGCATCATCCTTTCCTCTTCAAGGAAATCCAACGCAGTGCTCAAGAGGTAGCAAGAAGATTTCTGGCGCCGTTGTCGGGGAGGTTCGCGCAAGTCAAGATTTGACTCCCGACAATCAGCCATTTCTGGCACCGTTGCCGAGGAGTCTACGCAAAAGTCAACATAGCAAGTACCCATCAAAACCCTTATATCCCACATTACATTATTTGCCATTTCCCTCTCGTTTTCCTCTCCCCCACTTCACCCTTGCCGTTTTATTCGCCCCCCTCTCTCTATCCTCCCCCTCTTTCTCTATTTGCCTATTTTTACTCGTTTCTTGTTTGCTCATGTGTTGGATTGCTTGCTTGTCGTTATGGCTAGTCCTCTATCCTCTCCGTTGTCTCCCGATAATGAAGTCCTAAATTTTAAACAAAGGGAGGGAGAAAGTCTGAAAGATGCTTGGTATAGAATTTGCAATGCTCAAAATAGATCTACCAGGAAGCAATCTACTTCTGTTCTTCTCCGCAATTTTTATGTAGGTGCTTGATGTCTACTACACAACCTTCTTCTTATAGACGTTGTTGGGCCTCCAAGTGCAGAGGTTTGTAGGACAGTAGCAAATTTCCCTCAAGTGGATGACCTAAGGTTTATCAATCCGTAGGAGGCGTAGGATAAAGACGGTCTCTCTCAAGCAACCCTGCAACCAAATAACAAAGAGTGTCTTGTGTCCCCAACACACCCAATACAATGGTAAATTGTATAGGTGCACTAGTTAGGCAAAGAGATGGTGATACAAGTGCAATATGGATAGTAGATAAAGGTATTTGTAATCTGAAATAATAAAAACAGCAAGGTAGCAAGTGATAAAAGTGAGCGTAAACGGTATTGCAATGTGTTGAAACAAGGCCTAGGGTTCATACTTTCGCTAGTGTAAGTTCCCTCAACAATACTAACATAATTGCATCACATAACTATCCCTCAACATGCAACAAAGAGTCACTCTAAAGTCACTAATACGGAGAACGAACGAAGAGATTATGGTAGGGTACGAAACCACCTCAAAGTTATTCTTTCCAATCAATCCGTTGGGCTATTCCTATAGATGTCACAAACATCCCAAGAGATCGTACTAGAATAACACCTTAAGATACAAATCAACCAAAACCCTAATGTCACCTAGATACTCCAATGTCACCTCAAGTATCCGTGGGCATGATTATACGATATGCATCACACAATCTCAGATTCATCTATTCAACCAACACAAAGGACCTCAAAGAGTGCCCCAAAGTTTCTACCAGAGAATCACGGCGAAAACTTGTGCCAACCCCTATGCATAGGTTCCCAATGTCACGAAACCCGCAAGTTGATCACCAAGACAAACATCAAGTGTTCTCAAGTCTTTAAAGACTCAATCCGATAAGATAACTCCAAAGGGGAAACTCAATTCATCACAAGAGAGAAGAGGGGGAGGAGAAACATATGATCCAACTATAATAGCAAAGCTCGCGATACATCAAGATCGTGCCAAATCAAGAACACGAGAGAGAGAGAGAGATCAAACACATAGCTACTGGTATAATAGCAAAGCTCGTCATGGAGAGCACCGGGATGATGAAGATGGCCACCGGTGAGGGTTCCCCCCTCTGGCAGGGTGCCGGAACAGGGTGCCGATTGACTTTTGGTGGCTACGGAGGCTTCTGGCGGCGGAACTCCCGATCTATGTTGCGTTACGGAAGTTTTAGGGTACGTGGATATATATGGGTGCATGGAGGACGTCGGAGGAGCTACGGGGGCCCCACGAGGCAGGGGGCGCGCCCTGGGGGGGGGGCACCCCCCACCCTCGTGAGCACCTCGTGCCTCCCCTGACGTGGGGTCCAAGTCCATCAGGTGTGTTTCCTTCCAAAATTAACTTCTCCAGTTGATTTCGTTCCGTTTTGACTCCGTGTGATATTCCTTTTCTTCGAAACACTGAAATAGGCATAAAACAGCAAATCTGGGCTGGGACTCCGGTTAATAGGTTAGTCCCAAAAATAATATAAAAGTGGATAATAAAGCCCAATATTGCCCAAAACAGTAGATAATATAGCATGGAGCAATCAAAAATTATAGATATGTTGGAGACGTATCAAGCATCCCCAAGCTTAATTCCTGCTCGTCCTCGAGTAGGTAGATGATAAAAAAGATAATTTTTGATGTGGAATGCTAGTTGGCATAATTTCAATGTAATTCTTATTACTTGTGATATGAATATTCAGATCCGAAAGATTCAAGACAAAAGTTCATATTGACATAAAAATAATATATACTTCAAGCATACTAACTAAGCAATTATGTCTTCTCAAAATAACATGGCCAAAGAAAGTTCATCCCTACAAAATCATGTAGTTTAGTCATGTTTCATTTTCGTCACACAAGAATGCTCCCATCATGCACAACCCCGATGACAAGCCAAGCAATTGTTTCATACTTTAGTAATCTCAAACTCATAAACTTTCACGCAATATATGAGCGCGAGCCATGGACATAGCACTATGGGTGGAATAGAATATAATGAGGGAGGTTATGTGGGGGAGACAAAAAAGGAGAAAGTCTCACATTAACGAGGCTAATCGATGGACTATGGAGATGCCCACCGATTGTTGTTAATGTAAGGAGTAGGGATTGCCATGCAACGGATGCACTAGAGCTATAAATGTATGAAAGCTCAACAAAAGAAACTAGTGGGTGTGCATCCAACTTGCTTGCTCACGAAGACCTAGGGCACTTGAGGAGGCCCATTGTTGGAATATACAAGCCAAGTTCTATAATGAAAAATTCCCACTAGTATATGAAAGTGATAACATATGACTCTCTATCATAAAGATCATGGTGCTACTTTGAAGCACAAGTGTGGAAAAAGGATAGTAGCATTGTCCCTCTTTTTTATTTTTTTATTTGGCCTTTCTCTTTTTTTATTTGGCCTTTTGTTTATTTGGCCTTTTGTTTATTTGGCCTTTTTTTATTTTGGGACAATGCTCTATTAATGATGATCATCACACTTCTATTTATTTACAACTCAATGATTACAACTCAATACTAGAACAAAGTATGACTCTATATGAATGCCTCCGGCGGTGTACCGGGATATGCAATGAATCAAGAGTGACAAGTATGAAAGAATTATGAACGGTGGCTTTGCCACAAATACTATGTCGACTACATGATCATGCTAAGCAATATGACAATGCTGAATGTGTCATGATGAACGGAATGGTGGAAAGTTGCATGGCAATATATCTCGGAATGTCTATGGAAATGCCATAATAGGTAGGTATGGTGGCTGTTTTGAGGAAGATATAAGGAGGTTTATGTGTGATAGAGCGTATCATATCACGGGGTTTGGATGCACCGGCGAAGTTTGCACCAACTCTCAATGTGAGAAAGAGCAATGCACGGTACCGAAGAGGCTAGCAAGGATGGAAGGGTGTGAGTGCATATAATCCATGGACTCAACACTAGTCATAAAGAACTCACATACTTATTGCAAAAATCTACAAGTCATCAAAAACCTCGGCACTACGCGCATGCTCCTAGGGGGATAGATTGGTAGGAAAAGACCATCCCTCGTCCCCGACCGCCACTCATAAGGAAGACAATCAAATAACACCTCATGTTTCAAATTTGTTGCATAACGTTTACCATACGTGCATGCTACGGGACATGCAAACTTCAACACAAGCATTTCTCAATTTCACAACTACTCAACTAGCACGACTTTGATATTATTACCTCCATATCTCAAAACAATCATCAAGTATCAAACTTCTCTTAGTATTCAATACACCCATAAGAGAATTTTATTATAAATCTTGTATACCTAGCATATTAGGATTTTAAGAAAATTACCATGCTATTTAAGACTCTCAAAATAATATAAGTGAAGAATGAGAGTTCATATATTTCTTCAAAATAAAACTACCACCATGCTCTAAAAGGTATAAGTGAAGCACTAGAGCAAATGACAAACTACTCCGAAAGATATAAGTGAAGATCAATGAGTAGTTGAATAATTATGCAACTATGTGAAGACTCTCTAACATTTAATAATTTCAGATCTTGGTATTCTATTCAAACAGCAAGCAAAACTAAATAAAATAAAATGACGCTCCAAGCAAAACACATATCATGTGGTAAATAAAAATATAGCTCCAAGTAAAGTTACCGATGAACGAAGACGAAAGAGGGGATGCCTTCCGGGGCACCCCCAAGCTTAGGCTCTTGGATGTCCTTGAATATTACCTTGGGGTGCATTGTGAATCCCCAAGCTTAGGCTCTTGCCACTCCTTATTCCATAGTCCATCGAATCCTTACCCAAAACTTGAAAACTTCACAACACAAAACTTAACAGAAAACTCGTAAGCTCCGTTAGCGAAAGAAAACAAAACACTACTTCAAGGTACTGTAATGAACTCATTCTTTATTTATATTAGTGTTAAACCTACTGTATTCCAACTTCTCTATGGTTTATAAACTATTTTACTAGCCATAGATTAATCAAAATAAGTAAACAACACATGAAAAACAGAATCTGTCAAAAACAGAACAGTCTGTAGTAATCTGGATCAAACGTATACTTCTGGAACTCATAAAATTCTCAAATAAATTGCTGGACCTGAGTAATTTATCTATTAACCATCTGAAAAAATAATTAACTAAATAGCACTCTTCAAATAAAAATGTCAGCAATTCTCGTGAGTGCTAAAGTTTCTGTTTTTTACAGCATGATCAACAAGACTTTCCCAAAGTCTTCCCAAAGGTTCTACTTGGCGCAAACACTAATTAAAGCATAAAACCACATCCAAACAGAGGCTAGATGAATTATTTATTACTAAACAGGAACAAAAAGCAAGGAACTAAAATATAATTGGGTTGCCTCCCAACAAGCGCTATCGTTTAACGCCCCTAGCTAGGCATGATGGTTTCAATGATGCTCACATAAAGGATAAGAATTGAAATTTAAAGAGAGCATCATGAAGAATATGACTAGAACATTTAAGTCTAACATACTTCCTATGCATAGGGATTTTGTGAGCAAACAACTTATGGGAACAATAATCAACTTGCATAGGAAGGTAAAACAAGCATAACTTCAAAATTTTAAGCACATAGAGAGGAAACTTGATATTATTGCAATTCCTACAAGCCTATGTTCCTCCCTCATAATAATTTTCAGTAGCATCATGAATGAATTCAATAATATAACCAGCACCTAAAGCATTCTTTTCATGATCTACAAGCATAGAAAATTTACTACTCTCCATATAAGCAAAATTATTCTCTTTCGGGATAGTGGGAGTATCATAAGAGACTTGAATATTATAAATTGTTTCCACATTAAAAGAGTAATGTTCAGAAAATGGGTAACCATAATCATGACAAGTTTTATAAAATAATCCTCACTACTTTTTATAGCATATGTATCATCACAATAATTATCATAAGTAGGAGGCATGCTATTATCATTACAAATTTGCATATCAAAACTTGGGAGACTAAAAATATCATCTTCATTAAGCATAGCATCCCCAAGCTTGGGACAAACATTAATTGCAGAAAATATATTCTCAAATATGTCATCCTCATCAAACATAGCTTCCCCAAGCTTGGGCCTTTTCATAACATAAGCATAATCACTCTCATCATTAATAGTATGGATAGCACCAATAGTATAGCAATTATCATATTCTTCCAAGCAAGTGCCAAAAAGATTTTCAAGATCATAAGAAGTATCATTATCTTCCACAATTATATTTTCATGAGGCACAATAGTAATGGGAGCAGCATTATTTGGGGGAGATATCTTTTTACCTCTCTTCCTTTTTCTTTTCTTCTTCTTCACCACATCATGTGTGGGTTCAATCCTCTTTTTGGAGCTCCTTATTAATGAGATTGGTTGAATATGGGGCTCCTTCTTGTTACCTGATTCATCATAAGAGATAATAGGAGGATATTGGGAAGTCTCTTCCCTTTCATTAGTATTCTCTTCATCTTCTATTTGTTTTCTTTTCTTTATGTAATTGGCAATATAAGGATTTTCAATGCAATTCACCGCACAATACATATAAATATTCTCTAGATCAAAATCAAGAACTCTATCAAGATTAAACTTTGGAATACCCTCAGTTATACGTTTCATTTATTCATAACCGAAAATAAGGCTAAGCTCTTTATGATGCTCAAGGGTAATCAAATTATCACAATGTTTGGACACGACTTGATCATGAAACAAATAGCATTGGAGCTTTAAATGACCATGTTCATTGCAAAGTTCACAAGGGGCACGATAAATATTGAATCTTTCAGCACATTCATCTAGCTCTTCTTGCAACAATTTAGTTTCTAAGTACTTATGCTTCTTGCAATATCTATCTTCCCTATTTGGTGTGTACTTGCAAACCCAGTCTACTCCACAAAAATTGACATGTTTATAGGAGACATTTTCATCATAACTAGTGCAATCATCATTAGTATCATGGAAATTCAAAGAATTCATACTAGCAACATTGCAATCATGCTCATCATTCAAATATTTAGTGCCAAACATTTTATATATTTCTTCTTCTAGTAATTGAGCACAATTATCCTTTCCATCATACTCATGAAAGATATTAAAAAGGTGAAGCGTATGAGACAAACTCAATTCCATTTTTTATAGTTTTCTTTTATAAACTAAACTAGTGATAAAACAAGAAACTAAAAGTCTCGATTGCAAGATCTAAAGATATACCTTCAAGCACTCACCTCCCCGGCAATGGCGCCAGAAAAGAGCTTGATGTCTACTACACAACCTTCTTCTTGTAGACGTTGTTGGGCCTCCAAGTGCAGAGGTTTGTAGGACAGTAGCAAATTTCCCTCAAGTGGATGACCTAAGGTTTATCAATCCGTAGGAGGCGTAGGATGAAGATGGTCTCTCTCAAGCAGCCCTGCAACCAAATAACAAAGAGTGTCTTGTGTCCCCAACACACCCAATACAATGGTAAATTGTATAGGTGCACTAGTTCGGCAAAGAGATGGTGAAACAAGTGCAATATGGATAGTAGATAAAGGTATTTGTAATCTGAAATAATAAAAACAACAAGGTAGCAAGTGATAAAAGTGAGCGTAAACGGTATTGCAATGTGTTGAAACAAGGCCTAGAGTTCATACTTTCGCTAGTGTAAGTTCCCTCAACAATACTAACATAATTGGATCACATAACTATCCCTCAACATGCAACAAAGAGTCACTCCAAAGTCACTTATAGCGGAGAACGAACGAAGAGATTATGGTAGGGTACGAAACCACCTCAAAGTTATTCTTTCCAATCAATCCTTTGGGCTATTCCTATAGATGTCACAAACATCCCTAGAGATCGTACTAGAATAACACCTTAAGATACAAATCAACCAAAACCCTAATGTCACCTAGATACTCCAATGTCACCTCAAGTATCCGTGTGCATGATTATACGATATGCATCACACAATCTCAGATTCATCTATTCAACCAACACAAAGGACCTCAAAGAGTGCCCCAAAGTTTCTACCGCAGAATCACGACGAAAACGTGTGCCAACCCGTATGCATAGGTTCCCAATGTCACGAAACCCGCAAGTTGATCACCAAGACAAACATCAAGTGTTCTCAAGTCTTTAAAGACTCAATCCGATAAGATAACTCCAAAGGGGAAACTCAATTCATCACAAGAGAGAAGAGGGGGAGGAGAAACATAGGATCCAACTATAATAGCAAAGCTCGCGATACATCAAGATCGTGCCAAATCAAGAACACGAGAGAGAGAGAGATCAAACACATAACTACTGGTACATACCCTCAGCCCCGAGGGAGAACTACTCCCTCCTCGTCATGGAGAGCACCAGGATGATGAAGATGGCCACCGGTGAGGGTTCCCCCCTCCGGCAGGGTGCCGGAACAGGGTGCCGATTGACTTTTGGTTGCTACGGAGGCTTTTGGTGGCGGAACTCCCAATCTATGTTGCGTTTCGGAAGTTTTAGGGTACGTGGATATATATGGGTGCAGGGAGGACGTCGGAGGAGCCACGGGGGCCCCACGAGGCAGGGGGCGCGCCCTAGGGGGGGGGGGGCGCCCCCCAACCTCGTGAGCACCTCGTGCCTTCCCTGATGTGGGGTCCAAGTCCATTAGGTGTGTTTCCTTCCAAAAATAACTTCTCCAGTTGATTTCGTTCCGTTTCGACTCCGTCTGATATTCCTTTTCTTCGAAACACTGAAATAGGCATAAAACGGCAAATCTAGGCTGGGCCTCCGGTTAATAGGTTAGTCCCAAAAATAATATAAAAGTGGATAATAAAGCCCAATATTGCCCAAAACAGTAGATAATATAGCATGGAGCAATCAAAAATTATAGATACGTTGGAGACGTATCAGTGCTAATCCTTGGTATAGATATATCCTTGATACCATTACCGGAGGGAATTTCTTAGGTAGCCATACTTTTGATTCTTATAATGTTATGATAGATTTGTTTGGCTCACCCCTCTTTTGGTTAATGGATCTGTATTAACTTTGGAGCATGTAATGCAAAGGCTCGAAAGTATTGAAAATAAGGTTGCTACCGTAGAGTTAATTGAAAATTTGGATAAAAATATCCACAACTGAATCTCTCAATATGGATCTAAAGTAGGAGTCACTTTGAAAAATATTAAAGAGAAGGAACCCATAGTTAATGAGAAAATAAATCATGATTCCACTAGGATCGATAAACTTGAAGATATCATTACCAACTTGGGAACCGCTTTTTCTTCCGTAAAGAATACTCCAAGTCCTCCTAATAAAATCGCCAAGCTTATGTATGTTCCTAAAAATAAGGGTGAATCCTCTAGTAAGGAAACTGCAGATCTCAAATCTATAAGTATTCATCCCAATCTTGTTGCTATCATTAAGGAACCATTTTTTACAAATGAATTTTTTGATCTTGTGCCTAAAAGTTTGATAATAACTAAAAATAAAGAAATTTCTAAGGATAATATATGTCTCATTTAAGAATTGCCTACCAAAGATGGCAATACCTAGATCTATCCTTGCTTTTTATGCCTAGCTAGGGGCGTTAAACGATAGCGCTTGTTGGGAGGCAACCCAATTTTATTTTTATTCCTTGCTTTTTTGCTCCTGTTTAGTAATAAATAATTTACCTAGCCTCTGTTTTGGTTGTATTTTTTTGTGTTTAATTAGTGTTTGTGCCAATTAGAGCCGTTGGGAAGACTTGGGGAAAGTCTTGTTATCTTGCTGTAAAAAACAGAAACTTTAGCGCTCACGAGAACTGCTGCCATTTTTATTTGTAAAGTGCTTCTAGTTAATTATTTTTTCAGATGATTAATAGATAAATTTCTCACGTCCAGCAATTTGTTTTAGAATTTTTGGGGTTCCAGATCTTGCGCTAGTTACAGATTACTACAGACTGTTCTGTTTTTGACAGATTCTGTTTTTCGTGTGTCGTTTGCTTATTTTGATGAATCTATGGCTAGTAAAATAGTTTATAAACCATAGAGAAGTTGGAATACAGTAGGTTTAAGACCAATATAAATAAATAATGAGTTCATTACAGTACCTTGAAGTGGTCTTTTGTTTTCTTTCGCTAACGGAGCTCATGAGATTTTCTACTTTAAGTTTTGTGTTGTGAAGTTTTCAAGTTTTGGGTAAAGATTTGATGGATTATGGAACAAGGAGTGGCAAGAGCCTAAGCTTGGGGATATCCATGGCACCCCCTAGATAATCTAAGGACACCTAAAAGCCAAAGCTTGGGGATGCCCTGGAAGGCATCCCCTCTTTCGCCTACTTCCATCGGTAACTTTACTTGGAGCAATATTTTTATTCACCACATGATATGTGTTTTGCTTGGAGCGTCTTGTATGATTTGAGTCTTTCCTTTTTAGTTTACCACAATCATCCTTGATGTACACACCTTTTGAGAGATCCATACATGATTTTCAATTTGTTAGAATACTCTATGTGCTTCACTTATATCTTTTGAGTTATATAGTTTTGCTCTAGTACTTCACTTATATCTTTTAGAGCACGGTGGTGGATTTGTTTTATAGAAACTATTGATCTCTCATGCTTCACTTAGATTATTTTTAGAGTCTTAAATAGCATGGTAATTTGCTTAAATAACCCTAATATGCTAGGTATTCAAGATTAGTAAAAAATTCTTATGAGTGTTTTGAATACTGAGAGAAGTTTGATGCTTGATGATTGTTTTGAGATATGGATGTAATAATATGAAAGTCGTGCTAGTTGAGTAGTTGTGAATTTTAGAAATGCTTGTGTTGAAGTTTGTAAGTCTCGTAGCATGCACATATGGTAAACGTTATGTAACAAATTTGAAACATGAGGTGTTCTTTGATTGTCCTCCTTATGAGTGGCGGTCGGGGACGAGCGATGGTCTTTTCCTACCAATCTATCCCCCTAGGAGCATGCGCGTAGTGCTTGGTTTTTGATGACTTGTAGATTTTTGCAATAAGTATGTGAGTTCTTTATGACTAATGTTGAGTCCATGGATTATACGCACTCTCACCCTTCCATCATTGCTAGCCTCTTCGGTACCGTGCATTGCCCTTTCTCACATTGAGAGTTGGTGCAAACTTCGCCGGTGCATCCAAACCCCGTGATATGATACGCTCTTTCACACATAAACCTCCTTATATCTTCCTCGAAACAGCCACCATACCTACCTATTATGGCATTTCCATAGCCATTCCGAGATATATTGTCATGCAACTTTCCACCTTTCCGTTTATCATGACACATTCATCATTGTCATATTGCTTAGCATGATCATGTAGTTGACATAGTATTTGTGTCAAAGCCACCATTCATAATTCTTTCATACTTGTCACTCTTTGTAGCGACCAGACCTCAAACAGTCTGATCTCTGTGCTCCGGTGTCATCCCTGGATCAGTAATGCTGACACCACACAGTACTCGGAGGATTTATAGCAGAGTAGCAATCACACACTTATTACATCGAGTGTCTCAAAAGAGAACTTATTACAATAAATATGGCTTAAGGCCATCTAATAACGATAACAGCGGAAGGCTTGGAAGATAAGTGAGTCCATCAACTCCAACGGCATCACTGAGTATAGAACCACGACCTAAAAACTCCTTAATCATCGTCTGAAAAGTCTGCAACATTAACGTTGTAGCCCGAAACGGGTCAACACATGGAATATGCTGGCAAGGTAATACATAGAGAGTAATGGAATGAAACAGCTATACTATATGCATATTTGGCTGGTGGAAAGCTCTATGGTTACAGTTTTGCGTAAAGCCAGTTTTTCCTTACTTCAAAGGAATACATTTAATTACTATCATGGTGGTTGTTAAACATTGAGAATGGTTGACAGCATTCTCAATCCCAATTAAGCATCATCATTAAACATAACCCAACAAAATTAATTTAGAGTAACATGTTGAGATTCACATGAAAATCCAGGTACTAGATACTCAAGATGTCCATAACCGGGGACACGGCTAATCATGATTAGTTTATTACACTCTGCAGAGGTTTGCGCACTTTTCCCCACAAGACTCGATCGCCTCCGTTTGGTTTCTCGCACTACATGGTGTTTGAGAAGACGGATGACTGAGACATAGTCTTTCAGAAGCACTAGCACCTTACGATCGGGTAGACCGTACCACCTACATCCCCTACATCTGCTAGTCTACCACTGTAAGAGTTCGCACGACTTAGTCAACTATGCTAGAGCCCATAATAGCTTGTGGCTGCACACGGAAGTTTCTAGTATGAATAGTCTCATGATCCCTTTGAGCCTGGGTGGCGGTCCAAAAGAAAACAGGCAAGTCCTGGAATACCCAGGTGCCTCAATCCACCCAGATGTGTGTTTAAGTTTCCACCTTAGATAAACCATTAATTAACAATCTCACATCTATCATGGATTTCACTCACCCAATCCACGTCTACTAGCATAGCATGGCATAATAAGCAAACGCAGAAGTAACTCCCAAAGGTTTGATAATAAACTGGTAATAGGTACTACCTCATCTACTTCCCATCCCACAATTTAATTAGATCCTAATCATGCAATGTGTGAGGTTTGATCTAATGCAATAAAACTGGGTAGTAGAAAAGGTATGATCAAAGTGTTACTTGCCTTGCTGATGATCCGGGAAACCTAGCGATTCGAAGTAACAGGCGGCGCACTCCGGATACTCTATCGCAAACAAACGGGCATACAATAAGTACTCATCTAATGCACAGGTAAAACTCAAATAAGAGATCTAACCAGAAAGTTCAACTTAAGAACTCTGTTTCGCAAAAAGAATCAAATCGAACAAAGCGACGAAAGTCAAACGGCGAAAGAAAACAACTTCGTTCTAGTAATCTGGATCTAGGGGAAATTTTACAGTAGCAAAATCTTGTTTAAGTTGGTTAAACGGATAGAGGGTTTCGAGATGAAACTCTAGGCGCTTGAATCGCCTGATTCCGATAAACGAGCGAAAAGTTATACTAAAACGAAAATCGGATCAGGAATCGCGATCAGAAAAATCGTGGATTTAATCCGAGAAAAAGAAAAACGATGAACGCTCGCTAAACTAAATAAACCGGAAAACCGATCTATTTAAAAAACCGGATCTAATAAACCAGCGAAAACCGACGAAAACTGATCTTTTTTTTAAAAGACGACACGGAAAACGAGGCGGCGGCGAACCTCGGCGGCGGCGACGGCGTCCGGCGGGCGGCGCGGCGGCGGCGTCGGGTGGCAGCGGGGCGGCGGCGGCGGCGCGTGGCGGCGGCGGCGCTGGATCGAGGGCGGGCGGGGCTGGCGGCTAGGGTTTCCTCCCGGGGGGCTGGGCCGGCTTATATTGCCTAGTTGGGCCAGAGTCCTAGTCGGACACGGCCCGTTAGGTCGGTTCTTTTTTTTAAATTATTCCGCTCGGAAGAAAAAATAAAAAGAAATACTAAAAGGACTTTAAAAATTCCGAAATAAATTTTCACGGGCTTCTAAAATCAAGCCTCACAAGGTGAACATTTATTTGGGACCTAATTGCAATTTTGAAAAACACACTTTTTTCCTAAATTCAAATAAAACACCGAAAAACTCCGAAATAAAATCTTATTTGATTTTATTATTAAATCCTCAATATATCTTTATTTTGGGAAAGTCATTTTATTCCCTCTCTCATATTTTTGTAATAGAAACATTTGATGATAAAATAAATAAAATCAAATGATCCTATCCTCAAAATTTGAGAAAACTCAAATATGAAAATAACGAAATCCCCAACTCTCTCCGTGGGTCATTGAGTTGCATTGAATTTCTAGGATCAACCAAAATGCAAATAAAATATGATATGCATGATGATCTAATGTATAACATTCCAAATTGAAAATTTGGGATGTTACAAACCTACCCCCTTAAGATGAATCTCGCCCTCGAGATTCGGGTTGGCTAGAAAATAGGTGAGGGTGGTCTTTGAGCAAATCTTCTTCTCGCTCCCAGGTGGCTTCATCCTCTGTATGGGGGCTCCACTGAACTTTGCAAAACTTGATAACCTTGCTGCGAGTAACTCGGCTGGCAAACTCGAGGATCTTAACTGGTTTCTCCTCGTAGGTCAAATCGTTATCCAACTGAATAGTTTCCAAAGGCACTGTGTCTCTCAACGGTATGTCAGCCATCTCCGCGTGACATTTCTTTAACTGAGAAACGTGGAACACATCATGAACTCCTGACAATCCTTCGGGCAATTCCAACTTGTAGGCCACTTCTCCCATACGCTCCAAAACTCGATATGGTCCTACAAATCGTGGCGCTAACTTCCCTTTAACTCCAAAACGCTTTGTTCCCCGAAGTGGAGATACTCGAAGATAAGCTCTATCTCCAACTTCGTAAACTGTCTCCTTGCGTTTAGAATCTGCATAACTTTTCTGTCTGGACTGGGCTACCTTGAGCCTATCGCGAATCAACTTCACCTTCTGTTCAGACTCTTTAATCAAGTCAGGACCAAACAACTGACGGTCTCCAACTTCGTCCCATGACAACGGTGTCCTGCACCTCCTTCCGTACAAGGCTTCGAAAGGGGCCATCTTTAAACTGGTTTGGTAACTGTTGTTGTAAGAGAACTCTGGATATGGCAAATTATCGTCCAAACTAGATCCATAATCTAGAGCACAAGCTCTCAGCATATCCTCCAAAATCTGATTGACCCTCTCGGTCTGTCCATCTGTCTGTGGATGAAAAGCTGTACTGAATTCTAGCCTGGTACCCAAAGTTTCGTGCAACTGCTTCCAGAACTTTGAGGTAAACTGGGTTCCTCTATCTGATACGATACTCCTTGGAACTCCATGCAGACATACGATCCTGGTCATGTATATCTTTGCCAACTTAGCACTGGTGTAAGTGGTCTTTACTGGGATGAAATGAGCTACTTTCGTCAATCGATCAACTACAACCCAAATTGAGTCATAGCCTGAACGAGTCCTGGGCAATCCCGTGATAAAATCCATGCCTAGCTTATCCCACTTCCATTCGGGTATCGGCAATGGTTGTAACAATCCTGCTGGCTTCTGATGCTCTGCCTTTACTCTCTGACATACATCACAAACGGCTACATACTCCGCTATATCCTTCTTCATTCCGGTCCACCAGAAAATATCCTTCAAATCCAAATACATCTTGGTATTTCCTGGGTGAATTGAATATGGTGAGTCGTGTGCCTCTTGCAAAATCAACTTCCTGATCTCCGGGTCGTTGGGCACGTAAACACGGTCTTCAAACCATAGGGTGTCGTGTTCATCCTCACGAAATCCTTTAGCTTTTCCTTTGCTCAGTTTCTCCTTTATAGCGGCAATCTCTTTGTCAGTTTTCTGAGCTTCTCTGATTCTATCCATCAAAGTTGACTGAATCTCCAATGCTGCTACATAGCCTCTCGGAACTATTTCCAAACATAGTTCACGAAGATTTTCTGCTAACTCCTTGGGTATTTCTCCCGTCATTAACGTATTGACATGGCTCTTACGGCTTAATGCGTCAGCTACTACATTAGCCTTTCCGGGGTGATAATGCAATTTCATATCATAATCCTTGATAAGCTCCAACCATCTCCTTTGTCTGAGATTCAACTCCTTCTGTGTGAAAATGTACTTCAAACTCTTATGATCCGTGTACACCTCACAATGATTTCCAATGAGAAAATGTCTCCATGTTTTCAAAGCATGCACTACGGCTGCTAACTCCAAATCATGCGTAGCATAATTCAACTCATGAGGCTTCAGTTGTCTTGAGGCATATGAAACAACTCTCCCTTCCTGCATAAGCACTGCTCCAAGTCCTCGACGTGAAGCGTCGCAGTACACCTCATAATCTTTGGTCTGGTCTGGCAAAATCAACACTGGTGAGGTAACCAAACGTTTCTTCAACTCCTGGAAACTAGCCTCACACTCCTCTGTCCATATGAACTTGGTATCCTTCTTTAACAACTCTGTCATAGGCTTCGCAATCTTTGAGAAATTCTCAATATATCTCCGGTAGTATCCTGCGAGTCCAAGAAAACTCCGGATCTCTCCAACTGTTGTTGGGGCTTCCCACTTGGTCACGGTTTCAACTTTAGCGGGATCTACTGCTATACCTTCTCCAGATATAACATGTCCGAGGAATCCTACTTCCTTCAACCAAAACTCACATTTGCTGAACTTGGCATATAATTGATGTTCTCTGAGCTTTCCAAGTACCAAACGCAAATGCTCCTTATGCTCCTCTTCATTCTTCAAATAAACCAGAATATCATCAACGAACACTACGATGAACTTATCCAAAAACTCCATAAACACTTTGTTCATCATGTTCATAAAATAGGAAGGTGCGTTAGTCAGACCAAATGACATAACGGTATACTCATACAGCCCATACCTGGTGGTAAAAGCTGTCTTCGGAATATCCTGTTCTCGAATCTTCAACTGGTGGTATCCTGATCGCAGATCGATCTTGGAAAATACCTTAGCTCCTTGCAATCGATCAAACAGATCGTTGATCATTGGTAGTGGGTACTTGTTCTTGATCGTTACTTCATTCAATCCTCGATAATCAACAACCATCCTTAACGATCCATCCTTCTTCTCCACTAGAAGTACTGGCGATCCCCAAGGCGAAGAACTTGGGCGAATATATCCCTTATCCAGTAACTCCTTAATCTGCTTCTTAATTTCCACCAAATCCTTTGCTGGCATCCTATATGGTCTCTTTGATATTGGCCCTGTGCCTGGCAATAGCTCAATCAAAAACTCAATATCTCTATCCGGTGGCATGCCTGGCAACTCTTCTGGAAATACATCAGGGAAATCCCTTACCACTGGTACTTCCTCCTGCACAACTCCTGTTAGGCAATTTACTTGAGTCCTCTTTGGCACATGCCGGGATACATACTTGATCCTTCTCCCTTCTGGGGTGGTAAGCAAAATTGACTTACTAGCACATTCAATATTCCCTTCATACTTTGATAACCAATCCATGCCTAATATCACATCCAATCCTTGAGATTCCAATACTATTAGGTCTGAGGGAAAAACATAGTTACCAATCCTTAATGGTAACCGATCACACCATAGACTAGCCACATACTCTGCTCCGGGCGAGGTTACTAACATGGGTGACCTAAGGGCTTGGGTTGGTAGGTTATACTTATCCACAAATCCCCTTGAGATGTATGAATGCGATGCACCAGTATCAAAAAGAACGAGTGCAGTAAATGACTTAACCAAAAACTTACCTATTACTGCATCGGGCTGAGCTTCAACCTCCTCCACGCTAACGTGGTTCACCTGTCCCCTGTTGAAAGGGTTCGGCTTCTTCCCAGAACTTCCATTGCCATTTTGGCCTTCAGGACATTCATTGGCATAATGTCCGGTCTTCTGAACACTTAAAGCAAGTGACTTGGCTCAGGTCCTTCTTGGCTGGGGTTGATGGGTTGGTGCGGTTCTGGCCGTTGCTTCCTCCATTGCCATTACCATTCTTGGTGCCATTGTGATTGTGCGAGCTACCTCCTCCATGGGTATGCTGAAAATGTCCTCCCGGTCTAGGGGTAAAACGTGGCTTCTGCTGAGCTCCTGAATTGTACTTTCCTTGTCCATACTTCCTCTTGCGATTCTCAATTTGCTGCTGCTTCCCTTCAATCATAAGAGCACGATCTACCAACTCCTGGTAGTTGTTGAAGGTGGCTACCATCAACTGCATGCTCAACTCATCATTCAGTCCTTCCAGAAACTTCTCCTGCTTAGCTGCATCCGTAGCGACGTCATCTGGGGCATAACGTGCTAACTTACTAAATTCCTCCACATACTGGCCAACTGTCCGTCCTCCTTGGCGCAAGTTGCGAAACTCACGCTTCTTCATGGCCATAGCTCCTGCTGAAACATGTGCAGTACGAAAAGCCTGCTGAAACTGGTCCCATGTGACAGTGTCGACTGGGAAAGTGGCTGTGAAATTCTCCCACCATGATGCTGCGGGTCCTTCTAACTGATGTGCGGCAAACTTCACCTTCTCCGCATCTGTGCATCCTGCTGTGGTCAACTCCCTAGCTGTCTTGCGGAGCCAATCATCTGCTACTATCGGCTCGGTGCTACTGGAAAACACCGGCGGATTCAGCCTAAGAAAACGGGCTAAGTGGTCAACAGGTGGTGGTGGTGGTGGTGGGTTGTTGTTGTTGTTCCCCTGATTCTGATTCTGGACTAGCAACTGCATCAATGTGTTCTGCTGCTGGATCAACTGGGTGAGCTCCGGTGGAAAGGCAAATCCGGGGTCACGTCTCGGAGGCATCTGAGGGTTTAGAAAAGATGAGATATAAGAATAGAGGGGGTCTAAAGAGAAAACACTACCCATATGCACATGAGGCAAAAGCAAACAATTCACTTCAATCAATCAGACAAAGGCATACAATCAATCTAACTATCGCAAAAGTGCTCGGACTGCTATATTTACATGGTGGACTACTACTACTGATGAGGTGGTCTACTAGAAATATTCTTCGGTGTTGACTCCATGATATCTGCTCCAGCTTCATCAACATAGTCATCATCGCTACTATCTGGTTCCGAGTCGGTGCCGTCGATGATGATGTAGTCTTCCGGGCTAATCTCCTTGGGTTCTTCGTCTTCATCTACTGGCGTAGGGCCTCCCATAAATATTCCAATCTTCTTGATCAGGTCATCATTCTTCTCCACCAATACTTCAATTTCCTCTTCATAATCTTCACGTGTAGCCTTGAGTTCTTCCTCCAGTTCCTTGATTCTAGTCTTAGCCTTCTTCAGATCTATCATGTCGGCACACATCTGGTTCTCCTGTCGTCGAATGTGCTGGTTTAACTCCTGGATAAAAGCTGCGATTGATCTATCCTTCCTGGTGCTGATCATCTCCCAGTGTTCATCTCGGCGCCCACAAATCTGGTAGATAGTATCCTTGAGATCCTTGCGGTAGACTTCTCCAATGCGTCCCATGGCGATGTGAGCTGCCATGCTCTTTCCTAGACTCCAAGTTGGTGCATCAAAAGAAAACTCTATGGGCTCAGTGACTGGCATGAACGTCCTTCCTAGAACTTGAACTTGAATCATCCAGCGCTCTTCTTCAGGTAAAGTGGCGTTGTAGGTTCCCGTGAAGCTTGGTACTCCTATGTTCAGGTATCTAGTGACTTCCTTCAAGTGTCGTCCAAAGGGTGTATCTTCATCCGGTTGTGTGAACTTGTTCCTTGCATCCGCCATCCTAAAGAGTAGAAAAGATGAGAAGTCAGAAGAGAAGAGAGTGAATAGTGATCTAGGTCTTTTAGCTTAGTGGTCGTGTCCTACAGTCAGCGTGTGCTCTGATACCATCTCTGTAGCGACCAGACCTCAAACAGTCTGATCTCTGTGCTCCGGTGTCATCCCTGGATCAGTAATGCTGACATCACACAGTATTCGGAGGATTTATAGCAGAGTAGCAATCACACACTTATTACATCGAGTGTCTCAAAAAAGAACTTATTACAATAAATATGGCTTAAGGCCATCTAATAACGATAACAGTGGAAGGCTTGGAAGATAAGTGAGTCCATCAACTCCAACGGCATCACTGAGTATAGAACCACGACCTAAAAACTCCTTAATCGTCGTCTGAAAAGTCTGCAACATTAACGTTGCAGCCCGAAACGGGTCAGCACATGGAATATGCTGGCAAGGTAACACATAGAGAGTAATGGAATGAAACAGCTATACTATATGCATATTTGGCTGGTGGAAAGCTCTATGGTTACAGTTTTGCGTAAAGCCAATTTTTCCCTACTTCAAAGGAATAAATTTATTACTATCATGGTGGTTGTTAAACATTGAGAATGGTTGACAGCATTCTCAATCCCAATTAAGCATCATCATTAAACATAACCCAACAAAATTAATTTAGAGTAACATGTTGAGATTCACATGAAAATCCAGGTACTAGATACTCAAGATGTCCATAACCGGGGACACGGCTAACCATGATTAGTTTATTACACTCTGCAGAGGTTTGCGCACTTTTCCCCACAAGACTCGATCGCCTCCGTTTGGTTTCTCGCACTACATGGTGTTTGAGAAGACGGATGACCGAGACATAGTCTTTCAGAAGCGCTAGCACCTTACGATCGGGTAGACCGTACCACCTACATCCCCTACATCTGCTAGTCTACCACTGTAAGAGTTCGCACGACTTAGTCAACTATGCTAGAGCCCATAATAGCTTGTGGCTGCACACGGAAGTTTCTAGTATGAATAGTCTCATGATCCCTTTGAGCCTGGGTGGCGGTCCAAAAGAAAACAGGCAAGTCCTGGAATACCCAGGTGCCTCAATCCACCCAGATGTGTGTTTAAGTTGCCACCTTAGATAAACCATTAATTAACAATCTCACATCTGTCATGGATATCACTCACCCAATCCACGTCTACTAGCATAGCATGGCATAATAAGCAAACGTAGAAGTAACTCCCAAAGGTTTGATAATAAACAGGTAATAGGTACTACCTCATCTACTTCCCATCCCACAATTTAATTAGATCCTAATCATGCAATGTGTGAGGATTGATCTAATGCAATAAAACTGGGTAGTAGAAAAGGTATGATCAAAGTGTTACTTGCCTTGCTGATGATCCGGGAAACCTAGCGATTCGAAGTAACAGGCGGCGCACTCCGGGTACTCTATCGCAACAAACAAACAAGCATACAATAAGTACTCATCTAATGCACAGGTAAAACTCAAATAAGAGATCTAACCAGAAGGTTCAACTTAAGAACTCCGGTTGGCAAAAAGAATCAAATCGAACGAAGCGACGAAAGTCAAATAGCGAAAGAAAACAACTTCGTTCTAGTAATCTGGATCTAGGGCAAATTTTACAGTAGCAAAATCTTGTTTAAGTTGGTTAAACGGATAGAGGGTTTCGAGACGAAACTCTAGGTGCTTGAATCGCCTGATTCCGATAAACGAGCGAAAAGTTATACTAAAACGAAAATCGGATCAGGAATCGCGATCAGAAAAATTGCGGATTTAATCCGAGAAAAAGAAAAACGAACGAACGCTCGCTAAACTAAATAAACCAGAAAACCGATCTATTTAAAAAAATCGAATCTAATAAACCGGCGAAAATCGACGAAAACCGATCGGTTTTTTTAAGACGGCACGGAAAACGAGGCAGCGGCGAACCTCGGCGGCGGCGACGGCGTCCGGCGGGCGGCGCGTCGGCGGCGTCGGGTGGCGGCGGGGCGGCGGCGCGGCGGGGCGCGGAGGCGCGTGGCTGCGGTGGCGGCGCGTGGATCGAGGGCGGGCGGGGCTGGCGGCTAGGGTTTCCTCCCGGGGGGCTGGGCCGGCTTATATTGCCTAGTCGGGCCAGAGTCCTAGTCGGACACGGCCCGTTAGGTCGGTTCGTTTTTTTTAAATTATTCTGCTCGGAAGAAAAATAAAAAGAAATACTAAACGGACTCCAAAAATTCCGAAATAAATTTTCACGGGCTTCTAAAATCAAGCCGCACAAGGTGAACATTTATTTGGGACCTAAATGCAATTTTGAAAAGCACACTTTTTTCCTAAATTCAAATAAAACACCGAAAAACTCCGAAATAAAATATTATTTGATTTTATTATTAAATCCTCAATATTTCTTTATTTTGGGAAAGTAATTTTATTCCCTCTCTCATATTTTTGTAATAGAAATATTTGATGATCAAATAAATAAAATCAAATGATCCTATCCTCAAAATTTGAGAAAACTCAAATATGAAAATAACAAAATCCCCAACTCTCTCCGTGGGTCATTGAGTTGCATAGAATTTCTAGGATCAACCAAAATGCAAATAAAATATGATATGCATGATGATCTAATGTATAACATTCCAAATTGAAAATTTGGGATGTTACACTCTTGGTTCATTGCATATCCCGGTACACCGCCGGAGGCATTCATATAGAGTCATCTTTTGTTCTAGCATCGAGTTGTAATCATTGAGTTGTAAATAAATAGAAGTGTGATGATCATCATTTTCTAGAGCATTGCCCCAGGTGAGGAATAAAAAAAGGGGAGAGAAAGGACATGAAAAAGGAAGGGAAGGCCCAAAAAAAGGAGGAGAGAAAAAGAGAGAAGGCACAATGGTACTATCCTTTGCCACACTTGTGCTTCAAAGTAGCACCATAATCTTCATGATAGAGAGTCTTTTGTTTTGTCATTTTCATATACTAGTGGGAAATTTTCATTATAGAACTTGGCTTGTATATTCCAACAATGGGCCTCCTCAAGTGCCCTAGGTCTTCGTGAGCAAGCAAGTTGGATGCACACCCACTTAGTTTCTTTTGTTGAGCTTTCATACATTTATAGCTCTAGTGCATCGGTTGCATGGCAATCCCTACTCCTTGCATTAAAATCAATCAATGGGCATCTCCATAGCCCATTGATTAGCCTAGTTGATGTGAGACTTTCTCCTTTTTTGTCTTCTCCACATAACCCCCATCATCATATTCTATTCTACCCATAGTGCTATGTCCATGGCTTGCTGTCACACCCTCGATGCAACTATATCTCCCACGTGTCAAGGCACGACTTAGAGGCATAATCACATTGAAGGCATATGTCACAAGTTAGGCAATCTTCACAACATCCCATGTAATATAAATAATAAAGGGGAGATAACATAGTTGGCTTACACTTGCCACGTCAATCAAGTACATAAATAACATTACATCAATCAAACACTCATGGCCCAACTACGGTGCCAAAATAAAAGAGAACCCAACATGCGACACGGTCCCGATCACCCCCAACTAGGCACCACTACTGATCATCAGGAAAGGAAACATAGTAACATTGAGAGTCTTCGTCGAACTCCCACTTGAGCTCGAGCGCGTCTCCTGGAGCGGAATCATCAGGCCCTGCATCTGGTGTAATAGTAATCTGTGAGCCACAGGGACTCAACAATCTCGCACCCTCGCGATCAAGACTATTTAAGCTTATAGGTAAGGTAAATATAAGTGGAGCTGCAGCAAGCGACTAGCAAATATGATGGCTATCTTATTCGCAAAAGAGAGCGAGAAGAGGAGGCAAAGCGCGAGCGAGAAACTAGAGAGAAACCTGCGCAAACATTACTCCAACACCGTGTCCACTTCTCGGACTCCGCCGAGAAGAGGCCATCACGGTAACACACTCAGTTGATTCATTTTAATTAAATTAAGGTTCAAGTTATCTACAACCGGACATTAACAAATTCCCATCTGCCCATAACCGTGGGCACGGCTTTCGAAAGTTCAAATCCCTGCAGGGGAGTCCCAACTTAGCCCATGACAAGCTCTCACGGTCAACGAAGGAATAGACCTCCTCCCAAGACGTTTCGATCAGACTCGGTATATCGGTTCTTCAAGACACTTCGATAGGTTAAAACAAGACCAACAACACCGCCTGAATGTGCCGACAAATCCCGATAGGAGCTGCACATATCTCTTTCTCAGGGCACAATCGGATAAGCAATCCGTACAACTAAAACCAGCCCTCAAGTTTCCCCGAGGTGGCGCTGCAAGGGGCTCTAGGTTGGACCAACACTCAGAGGAGCACTGGCCCGGGGGGGTTTAAAATAAGATGACCCTCGGGCTCCGGAAACCCAAGGGAAAAAAAGGCTAGGTGGCAAATGGTAAAACCAAGGTCGGGCATTGCTGGAAAAGCTTTAATCAAGGCGAACTATCAAGGGGTTACCATTATAACCCAACCGCGTAAGGAACGCAAAATCCGGGAACATAACACCGATATGACGGAAACTAGGGCGGCAAGAGTGGAACAAAACACTAGGCGAGAGGCCGAGCCTTCCACCCTTTACCAAGTATATAGATGCATTAAGATAACAAGATAATATAATGATATCCCAACAAGTAAATAAATGTTCCAACAAGGAACGACCTCCAATCTTCACCTGCAACTAGCAACGCTATAAGAGGGGCTGAGCAAAGCGGTAACATAGCCAATCAACGGTTTGCTAGGACATGGTGGGTTAGAGGTTTGACATGGCAATTTGGGAGGCTTGAAAGCAAGTGGTAGGCATCATAGCATTGGCATAGCAAAAGAGCGAGCAATCTAGCATAGCAAAGATAGTAGTGATTTCGAGGGTATGATCATCTTGCCTGCACAGTTCTCAGAGTTGACTGGATCCTCGCAAGAAAACTCAATGGGCTCCTCGTTAGCGAATTCATCTCCGGTCTCTACCCAAACAAGACAAACAAGTAACAAGGACACAATCAACCACGTGCAAGGATCAAACAATATGATGCAAAAATGGTATGCTATGCGGGATGAGATGCGGGATGCATATGCAAGATATGACAGGAAATGCAAGAACCTGGCCTCAACTTGGAAATCCAAGTGTGCCACTGGAAAGATGAGATGAAATCTCTTGAAAATGATATAAAGAACGCCGGAATCGGAGTTACGGTTTGGAAATGGCAAGCGATTCAAATATGGCACCGGTCAGCGATTTACAGCAAGTAGCCATCTAAATGCAATGAGATGAACATGCTACAGCACCCAAACATGACAACAAAATACATGGCAGGGATGCATTCAAGATGCTTAACAAAAGTCTAGCACTGAGCTATGGCCAATTCATCCATTAACAGGTTCAAACAAGCATGGCAAAAATGCATATGTCAAACAGATCTCAGACTTAGTGAAATTAACACTTGTCTGGAATTTCAGATCAGGTAGCACTCTTCGGAGCAACAAAACTACATGCTATAGGACCTGAACATGGCAAAGTAAAGCATGTCATGGAGCTACTCAAAGAGCTTAACAAAAGTCCCTTAGTGACCTTGAGCCAAAAGGGATCAGAAAATACAATTGCAAGCATGTGAACATGGCAAAAACATAATCAGATCACAGACTTGGTGAAAAACTGGCACATGCTGAAACAGATCTCAAGTAGGCATGTTTACGACCTCGATGCACTCACTACGGGGAAATTCATGATAAGCTAAGCATACAACCATTAAGAACACACAAAATTCAAGCTAGACATGGCAAGAACAATAACATAGCATGCACGGATCAACTACAACATCATCGGCAAAATTGCAAACAAGTTGACAATCTTCCCAGATTCACAAAGTAGCAAAAGTAGAGCTCGATTGATTCAAGGTAGGGTGCTCCATAATTGCAAACAAAGACATGGATGGATAGAGCACTACAATATTAACAAAACATCCTTACTGATCATCCTCAAAAGAGGCACGTATCACTAGGAAACAACATGAACATATGGCAATATGAGATAAACAGATCAAGGACTTAGTGGAAATGCTAAGTCCCTGAAAACAGCATTACCAAGTGCACCACTTTGCTAGCTTGTGCTAGTCACCACACACATCACAAAAATACATGGGTTGCACCTCTGGAAAGATGGCAAAACCCTTAACAAAACATATGTAGAGATCATGGGCATAGCATGCACACAACAATCATGGCAAAAATGACAAAAAGCTAAATGGAGCAGCAGATCTGACAATTATCTCAAGTAGCCCTCTTCTAATAGCATCTAGGGCATCAAGATGAACTCAAATGAAAATGATGCAATGGAATGAAATGATGTACTCTCTGAGATGAACATTTTGATATGCTATATGCATGAATCGGAGCTACGGATGCAAAGTTATGAGGCTACGAACATGAGCACATGGATCTGGGAAACTGGGACTTGGGAGAAAAAAAAACGAGCTAGGGTTACTGTTCACCGGATCTCAGATCTGGCGCACGGATCGAGGACGGCCGGAATCTTCGCCGGAGTTGCGGGATGCGGTGGCTGGAGGAAGGAGGAGGCCGGCCGGAGCTCGTGGCGGCGAGGGGAAGGCGGCGGCGGCGCTCACCGGCGACGAGGTGGTGCGGGGCGGACCCGGGGCGGGGCGGCAGAGGCTACCACGGTCGTCGATGCCGGCGAGGGGCGCGGTGGCTGGCGCGGGGACCTGCGGCGGGGAAGAGAGGCGCGGGGCGGCGCTGCTCCCTCAGGCGGCGGGGCGGCGAGAGGCCCGGTCGGGCGGCGGGGAGGGCCGGCCGGGCCGCGGGAGTGGGAGGAGGCGCCCGGTGACGTGGCGCCGCCTGATTGGCGCGGGCGGCGGTGGCGATTTCGTCCGGCGGCGGCCGGACGTGTCCGGTGACGGCGGGGGCGATTTCTAGGGTTTCGGGAGAGTGGAACCGCAAATTTCGAAGGGGGGTGTTTATATAGGCATAGAGGGAGCTAGGAGAGTCCAAATGAGGTGCGATTTTTGGCCACGCGATCATGATCGAACGATCTAGATGATGGAGCAGGTTTTAGGTGGGTTTTGGGCCAAATTGGAGGGGTGTTGGGCTGCAACACACACGAGGCCTTCTCGGTCCCTCGGTTAACCGTTGGAGTATCAAACGAAGTCCAAATGATACGAAACTTGACAGGCGGTCTACCGGTAGTAAACCAAGGCCGCTTGGCAAGTCTCGGTCCAATCCGGAAATGTTTAATCCCCACACATGAAAGAAAGCTAGAAATGACCACCGGAGGAGAAGGAAGCGCTGGAATGCAAAACGGACAACGGGGAAAATGCTCGAATGCATGGGACGAACACGTATGCAAATGCAATGCACATGATGACATGATATGAGATGCATGACAACGATAACAACACATGGAGACAAAAACCCGAACCCGAGAAAATAAAATAACTTAATGCCGAAAACAGCAAGAGTTGGAGTACAAATTGGGAAAGTTACATCCGGGGTGTTACACTTGCGCTCATATATTGCGTGAAAGTTTATAGGTTTGAGATTACTAAAGTATGAAACAATTGCTTGGATTGTCATTGGGGTTGTGCATGATGAGAGCATTCTTGTGTGACGAAAATGGAGCATGACTAAACTATATGATTTTGTAGGGATGAACTTTCTTTGGGCATGTTATTTTGAGAAGACATAATTGCTTAGTTAGTATGCTTGAAGTATTATTATTTTTATGTCAATATGAACTTTTATCTTGAATCTTTCGGATCTGAATATTCATACCACAATTAAGAAGAATTACAATTATGCTAAGTAGCACTCCGCATCAAAATTATCTTTTTTATCATTTACCTACTCGAGGACGAGCAGGAATTAAGCTTAGGGATGCTTGATACATCTCCAACGTATCTATAATTTTTGATTGCTCCATTCTATATTATCTACTGTTTTGGACATTATTGGGCTTTATTATCCACTTTTATATTATTTTTGGGACTAACCTATTTACCGGAGGCCCAGCCCAGAATTGCTATTTTTTTGCCTATTTCAGAGTTTCGCAGAAAAGGAATATCAAATGGAGTCCAAACGGAATGAAACCTTCAGGAATGTGATTTTCGGAACGAACATGATCCAGGAGACTTGGACCCTACATCAAGAAATAAAGGATGAAGCCACGAGGTAGGGGGCGCGCCTACCCCCCAGGCACGCCCTCCACCCTCGTGGACCCCTGTTGCTCCACCGACATACTCCTTCCTCCTATATATACCTGCGTACCCCCAAACGATCAGAGACGGAGCCAAAACCCTAATTCTACTACCGTAACTTTCTGTATCCACGAGATCCCATCTTGGGGCCTGTTCCGGAGCTCCGCCGGAGGGGGCATCCATCACGAAGGGCTTCTACATCAACACCATAGCCTCTCCGATGAAGTGTGAGTAGTTTACCTCAGACCTTCGGGTCCTGTCGTGGAATTAACACGTCAGATGTCCTTAGCATGAGGACTTAGTCGCGAGGCCAACGCATCTATGTGGTAGCTTGAGAGGGGTTGAACGGAATCGAGAGACGCAACACAAGACAAGGGTTTAGACAGCTTCGGGCCCCGGGAAACATCATCCGGTAACAACCCTACATGCTGTTTGAGGCTAGATCTCATTATCATCATGAGGTAGTCGTCGTAAACCGGCTCTCCTCTTTGTGTCTAACCCTAAGATTGTTTCTTCTTTCCTTGTAGCTTCTCCCTCTTTGGGGAGCCCTGCCCCTCCTTATATATGTTGAAGGGGCAGTTTACATGACTAGTCCTAGTTGGATTAGGATTACTCTATTACAAGTGGAGTCCTAGTCTTGCTTCCTTTGTAAGGGAATATTCCTTATGCTTTCCTCATAAACTGGCCCACCATTAAACGTGAACCGGCCTTCTGGGCCATGGGCCTCGTCATCCATCTGACCTGCCCGCCGGGTTACTAATGAACCGCCAAGACCGGGCGGGTAGCCCGTGAACCACCAAGCTCCGAGCGGGTTACCAGTGAGTCGTCCAGTCCGGCCGGGTTATACTTCCGGCCGGTTTACGCCACAGGGTATATCCCCGACATTAGCCCCCAGTTTAATTTGGATTTATCCATGTTAAACTGATCCTGTAAAATAAACACAAGAACAAACTTGACAGGTTGTGCTCCGGGTTAAGAATTCTTGTAAACTGGCACCTGATCATCCTTAAGTCCTTGTCATTTCCTCCTTCTAGAAAATCCAGGTCAATAAGCCAGCGTCATACTCAATTTGCTGACATTGGTTTCTGACAGAAAAATATTGTGAAGAATAATCCACTTGAGTCGGCTTCCAAAGCGCCGGTTTTAAGAAATATTGGTCTTGAAATATTCATCTAATATTCAGCCGATTTGAAGATGTAAAAACTTGCCAGTTTAACATTACCAAAATGCCCGGGTTATAAAAACTGATGATCCCGGATTATGACCGTTTATAGACGCCGGGTTATGACTGTTGCCAACGCCGAATCACACAATTAATTTTCCTGACTTGCCAAAAACTGAGAATTTGAAGATGTTCCTCCTTTATATGCATATTACCTGTAGCCCCTAAGTCTTAAGAGGAGAACATAATGATAGCTTAAGACTTGTGTCAATATAAACGTTGCAACCTTGAAGAAATCCAGATTGTTCATCTCAGTTACTAGTCACAACTGAATATTCCACATATGTAGCCCCCAAGTGCCGGGTTGTTATGCTTGCAGCAACCTGGGACTTGTAATTGCCTTATACTCATAAAAACTTTAACCAATATAGCCCCCAAGGGCCAGGTCATTATGCAATAATGAGTAGGGACTTTGTAGATATGATCATATAGATTTGAACATCAACGTGTAGCCCCCAAGGGCCGGGTCATTATGCAATAATGAGCAGGGACTTTGTAGATATGATCATGTAGACTTGAATTGTTGACAGGAACAATTGGTAGCCCCCAAGGGCCGGCTCATTATGATATGAAGAGTCGGGTCTTCAATAAGATGAGCAAAAAATGACTTTGCATTAGCCCCCAAGTGTCATGGTGCATGCTCGCAGCGATATGAGACTTGCATATTTGATATAATCTCAAATTTGAATAATGTAGCCCCCAAGTGCCGGGTCGTAAGCCTGCAGCGACTTGGGACTTATTCCATCCATTGGAGAATAAATCATATTCATATCCATTGCGCTAAAGCGACTTTGAAAACCTCAATCATAATATTAATAACCATAATAAAAATCCAGCCATGTTGGCTATTTGAATAATATAATCCAATGATTTATAAGTGCATGATTCCAATGGCGCAATCGAAATATATGCTGACGACTTATAGTCCAAAGCCAGATCGGTTTAATAAACACCGGATAATTTCTTATCATATACTGGCGACTTATCGTCTTAAAGCCAGGCCGGTTTAATAAACACCAGATAATTTATCATCATACTGGCGACATATAGTCGAAAGCCAGGCCGATTTAATAAACACCGGATAATTTATCATCATACTTTATTCAACCTGTTTCTGCATACAACAAGTTTAAAGTGTCCTGGCAGTTTACCGCCAGACGAGTCATAATGCCCAACATATAACCTAGGTTGATAACCAAGGCTACACTTAAGAATAATCAAATATGAAATATATCATACCTGTGACATTGAATCACATCGTTGGTTTACCAACTTTTTTGTAGTAAAGGTAATAACCCAAATTTTGAGTACTGATAACTCCTTCCATATTGTGCCGGTTTATGATAAACCGTACCGGGTTGTGATAAACACCGAATTAACCATATATAATACTGGCGACTTATAGTCGAAACCAGACCGGGTTAATAATCGCCGGATTATAATTAGTCATGTACTGACAACTTGTAGTTGAAAGTCAAGCCGGGTTAATGAACACCGGTTTACTCCATAATAAGATGATAACATAAAATCAAACCGGGCAGATAGTCTCTGGATTAAGATTTGACCGTGTTCCGCCAATTTGTAATTGACAGTCGAACCGGATTAACAATGTAGGTTTAAAAATGCAACAGAAGTAAAAGGTCTTTAGCAAAAAAGAACAGAATTCATTTGCAAATGAGGCTTTAAGCCGATCAAGAGGCATTACCATGGTCGGACACGACCAAGCCCCCAACAGGCATAGCTATGGTTCGAGTCAGCGAGGTCCCCAAATGATGCGTTGGCATTACACCGATCAGGAGGTGTAGCGATGGTTCGGGTTCGACCAAAGCCCCCAAGTGATGCTGTGGCACTAGGCCGATCAAGAGGCGCGACTATGGTTCAGACATGACCAAGTCCCCAAGTGATGTTGTGGCTTTTCGCCTACCAAATGGCGTTGCTATGGTTCGGACGCGACCAAGCCCCCAAGTGATATTGTGGCATTGCGTCGATCAAGAGGTGTAGCTATGGTTCAGATACGACCAAGGCCCCAAGTGATCAATAATATGATAAGCCAATAAGGCATGATACCCATGTTTGAACCGCGCATCATGGCAGCAGGTCCTCTTTTGCAGCCTTTAACTTTTTGCAAGAGATAAAATCTTTCTTGAACCGGGATTTTGAACCGGATATTGGGAGCTTCAAAGCTTTGTGGGAGACATCTTTCCCTTGAACCAGATTTTAAACCGGAATCTTCATTTCCAGCCGGAAATTTTCTGACGGCCCTTAAACTCGAACTTGCGAGAAGTTAATTCCTTTTTGAACCGGACATTTTTAAACCGGATTTGAGAGGTTTAGAGATTTGTAGAGATAGTTTCCTCCTAAATCGGATTGGAACCAGATACTAAGGGCTTCAGCGCTGTGTGGGAGACGGGATTCCCCTTAAACCGGTCTATAAACCGGAAGCATCATTGTGAGCCGGAATATTTCTGACGGCCTTTAAATTTTCATCACTATAATAGTAGCCTCCGGGACTAGGTTTCCCTTCAACATCCTAGGGCACTTGAATTTGCTGAAACTGGCAAGACTTGCTGCGTCATATCATCGTAGCCCCCGAGTCTTAAGATGACTCAAGGAGTTGTCTTGAGACTCTCCGTACTTGACTATAGCAGAAGGTATATATCATCGGTGTTAATAACACGATGTAAATCCACAGAAGATTGAGGTGACTGCGGCGGGTTATAAATGATCCCGTATGAGCCGTGTCAGCAACTCGGCCAATGGTTCCTTCCAAATGGCTGTTTGAAGTTGACCAAACTGTAGTGGCAGTGATTTGTGCGCATGTCCATTGATCCATCCAGGGCAGACGACGGCTGAATGATAATTTGCCTCCAATGTATTGGAAGAAAAACCGGGCTACCCAAGAAGTGACTTGCTCATACTCAATAAATATCTCATGCAGACAGGTGTGGCCCGGTATGTTGATGTAGACCAGGCCGCGAGAGATGGACAACAAATACGACCGCAACATCATAAGTAGCTCGGACAGATAAGTCGGCCGCATGTCATGGCATTGCAAGCTGGTGCGGACGGGGAAAATCGGCACCGGTGTTTTAAACCGGCACGGACGGACGAGTTAATGTAGACCGGGTCCAGAGGCGGCGGCTTTGTGCACGCCCATTGAACAGCAATCAAACGCGATCCCGGCAAGTCGATGTAGACCGAGCCGCAAGGGCGGCGACTTGTGTGCGTCCATTCATCATGTAATATGTCTCAGACTATCGCCAGGCGTAATATCATCCACCCGTGCTCCATGCCCGTGGTATAAACCACATTTGTAATGAATAATGATCCTGTATATAAGAATATACAAATCAAAGTAATTTGTTCTTTGACAAAAAATAACATGTGCTAATACAATAGACTTTAGATGGATAGCACCTGATTCGTTTAGGCCGGAAATAATCCGCCATGAAATTGATGATCACTAGGTGAAACTGAAATCACTCATGGGTGAGTCGGCCGCAGGAGCTAAGCAGATGAGTCGGCCCGGTGTTGTAAACCGGCGCGGACGAGCAAGTTGTCCTCCGCGTTGTAAGCCGGCGCGGACGCATGAACCGACCGCGAGGGTGGACGGGCGGGTCTTCCGTGGCGTTGTAAGGTGGTGCGGACGGGTGAGTCAGCTGACGCGTTTGATGTAAAGTAGACCGAGACACGCGTGCCCGTAGAGCCACGCGGCACAGCCGGACGCGCATCCGCGGTATAACACCACCCCTTTTTCTTTTAATAGTTGCCGTCCATAAAAATATTACAGGCGAGAATAATTGTTGTCGGATGAATTAACATGTACTGATAAATACATAGAAAGGATAGCACCTAGTATTTTTTGCCGGATGCTGGCGCTGGATAATGCATAATGTTGCTTTTGTTTTTGACAAAAGAGTTGATTGGTTCTGTGTCTTCTAATGCCTGAGCTCTCCATATAACCCGGCCGATACTTTTTGAGCCGGAATTTCTGGAACCAGAACTTCTTGATAATCCGGCCGGAACTTTTGATAATCCGGAATTTTTGAACCGGAACCTCTTGATAATCTGGTCGGAACTTTTGATAATCCGGAACTTTGAACCGGAACCTCTTGATAATCCGGACCTTTGAACCGGAACCTCTTGATAATCCGGCCGGAATTTTTGATAATCCGGAACCTTTTGAGTCGGAACCTCTGGATAACTCGGCCGGAATTTTTTGCTAATCCGGAAGTATTTGATAATACGGAACTTTTCTGTAGCCTAAGTCGGAACTCTTTGATGACTCGGACAGAACTTTCGGCGATGCGGCTAGAACCCTTCGGCGATTCGGACTGAACTTTTCGTCGAGGCGATCAGAACTCTTTGATGATTCAGACAGAACCTTTCATCGAGATGGTCGGAACTTTTCAATGATCTGGCCCGAACCTTCCAACGAACCGGCGGAACCTTTCGATGAGCCTGACGGAACATTTTCGGCGAGCCGGCTGGAACTCTCTGACGAACCGGCCGGAACTTTTTCAATCAGCTGGGTGAAACTATTCAATCCCTGGATTAGCGCCCTCCAAGAACTCAACACCACCGTGCGCGAGCCCTACGGTGGGCGCCAAATGTCGTGGAATTAACACGTCAGATGTCCTTAGCGTGAGGACTTAGTCGCGAGGCCAACGCATCTATGTGGTAGCTTGAGAGGAGTTGAACGGAATCGAGAGACGCAACACAAGACAAGGGTTTAGACAGCTTCGGGCCCCGGGAAACATCATCCGGTAACAACCCTACATGCTGTTTGAGGCTAGATCTCATTATCATCACGAGGGAGTCATCGTAAACCGGCTCTCCTCTTTGTGTCTAACCCTAAGATTGTTTCTTATTTGCTTGTAGCTTCTCCCTCTTTGGGGAGCCCTGCCCCTCCTTATATATGTTGAAGGAGCGGTTTACATGACTAGTCCTAGTTGGATTAGGATTACTCTATTACAAGTGGAGTCCTAGTCTTGCTTCCTTTGTAAGGGAATATTCCTTATGCTTTCCTCATAAACCAGCCCACCATTAAACATGAACCGGCCTTCTGGGCCATGGGCCTCGTCATCCATCTGACCCGCCCGCGGGGTTACTAATGAACCGCCAAGACCGGGCGGGTAGCCCGTGAACTGCCAAGCTCCGAGCGGGTTACCAGTGAGTCGTCCAGTCCGGCCGGGTTATACTTCCGGCCGGTTTACGCCACGGGGTATATCCTCGACAGGTCCATAGTTATTAGCTAGATGGCTTCTTCTCTCTTTTTGGATCTCAATACAATGTTCTCCCCCTCTCTTGTGGAGATCGATTCGATGTAATCTTCTTTTTGCGGTGTGTTTGTTGAGACCGATGAATTGTGGGTTTATGATCAAGATTATCTATGAACAATATTTGAATCTTCTCTGAATTATTTTATGTATGATTGGTTATCTTTGCAAGTCTCTTCGAATTACCAGTTTGGTTTGGCCTACTAGATTGATCTTTCTTGCAATGGGAGAAGTGCTTAGCTTTGGGTTCAATCTTGCGGTGTCCTTTCCCAGTGACAGTAGGGGCAGCAAGGCACGTATTGTATTTTTGCCATCGAGGATAACAAGATGGGGTTTTTATCATATTGCATGAATTTATCCCTCTACATCATGTCATCTTGCTTAAGGTGTTACTCTGTTTGCATGAACTTAATACTCTAGATGCATGCTGGGTAGCGGTCGATGAGTGGAATAATAGTAGTAGATGCAGGTAGGAGTCAGTCTACTTGTCTCAGACGTGATGCCTATATACATGATCATACTTAGATATTCTCATAACTATGCTCAATTCTGTCAATTGCTCAACAGTAATTCGTTCACCCACCATATGCTCTTGAGAGAAGCCACTAGTGAAACCTATGGCCCCCGGGTCTATCTTCATCATATTAATCTTCCAATACTTAGTTATTTCCTTTGCTTTTTTACTTTGCTTTTATTTTACTTTGCATCTTTATCACAAAAATACCAAAAATATTATTCTATCATATCTATCAGATCTCACTCTCGTAAGTGACCGTGAAGGGATTGACAACCCCTTATCACGTTGGTTGCGAGGAGTTATTTGTTTTGTGTAGGTACGAGGGACTCGTGCATAGCCTCCTACTGGATTGATACCTTGGTTCTCAAAAACTGAGAGAAATACTTACGCTACTTTGCTGCATCATCCTTTCCTCTTCAAGGAAATCCAACGCAGTGCTCAAGAGGTAGCAAGCCCAATGCGCACGGTTAGTTTGAGTGAACCGCGTCTGTTGCGTCATCCGACTTGTCTAATGTTCATAAATTTGGCAAAAAATGACGCGGGAGAGGGTCAGAACACGAACACACTTGCATGTGGACCAAATTTATGTATGAAAAAGGGGCAAAAACACATATTTGACCTATGGACAAAAACAATTCAAAATTTGAACTACTTTTGAAAAACTTTCACGCTGGTGACCCTTTTGTGTGGCGCCTGACAGCCAGGCGCCACACCCTACTGTGCAGCGCCTTTGTCTTAGGCATCACACCCCCGGCCAGCATGGCAGCCCGGGGCCAGGCGCAGCCCCACAACCAGTAGTGCAACGCCTCACCTTTGGGCGCCACACAATGTAATGTGCAGCGCCTATCGCTTGGGCGCCACACTTGTAATGTGCAGCGCCCGTTCCTTAGGCGCTGCACTGTCTGTTTGTCACTTAGGCTGGCCCACCCCCTCACCCCACCCACAACCTGAAGCTAAGCGCCCCCTCTCTCCCCCTCTCCTCCCTCTCAAATCTTGCAAATCCGGAGTATTTGTCCATGGATTTTGAAGCCAACCCCTCCCTTAAGGTAATCTCCTCTGATCCCCTCTTTTTCATCCATAGGAATTGTCACATTTCCTCAAATCTTGCTAGTTTGGGAAACCCTAGTTTTGGCTTGGATCTAGAAATTTGTGTTGAAACATGTTATGTTTCTTTGCTAATTTGGTAGGGTTAGGCTTCATACTATACTAGGGTTATGGTTATGTGTGCTTTTATGTTAGGGTTAGGGTGATGATATTGTTAGGGTTGTGGTTATTGTTAAGTGGGGGTTAAGGTTATTGTTTCATATCTATGCTAGGGCTTATGTATTTTGTGCAAATATTTGGTTAAGTACTTACTTGATATATGTGTGTGTTTGATTATTGTAGGGATGGGAAGAACATGTGTTTATGTTCATCATGTGGATAAAGAGGCCTTTTTGAAAGGCAATGTTGAGCCGGACCTGGATGAGCTTGACATGGTGTTTGAGAGTAGTCCTTTCTATGCGGAGCTCTTGGAACAAGTGAGGAAGGATTGGAATTGGATGGACCCAAGTGACGTTGTTGAGTTTGAGGGAAGGCATAATGTTGGTTTTGAAATGCACATTCGTTGGAAGACAATGCGTGTGAACTCCAAGCAACGTTGGGTTGCATACAAGGAGACGGTTGCCGAATCTCTAGACAAGGCTCTTGAGTTATTTGCCTCCAAGAAGGTTGAGTCTAGTTTGCATTTGGACTTGAATCGGGACCCCTCCCCGTTGGTTGATAGTACTCCCCCACCCATGAATCAAGATCAATGAGTGAATCACATTTGACGCAACAAGTTTGGCCAACATTGAGCCTGATTTCAACAACCAAAATGAAGCTTTTCAAGAGGAGAATGATGAGTACGAGTAGGATGACAACGAAGTTGATCTCCATGACAACAATGTGGGTGATCTCGACCAATATCATGTGCAAGAGACAATGGACCATTACATCCCTTTTTCCCGTTCATATGCATCGGACTCGGATGGCGATGGTCCCGATGAAGAAGTTAATGAGGAGGGGTTCATGCCGAAGGAGGCCGAAGCATTTAAGAAGGTATTCCGGCGGGATCACTAGACACCATTGTTCAAGGATCTTAGTCTCGCGGATGAAGCCATTGTAGATGGTGGCAAATGTATATCTCTTGGAGCTAGGCCAAGTTCTCACCGTGATTTGGACGATGGCAAGAACGGGATATTTCCTGGTTGTGAGTTTGATTCTATAGGATCGAAAGTATGTCTAGAGGGGGGGGGTGATTAGACTACTTGACCAAATAAAAATCTAGACTTTTCCCAATTTTAGTTCTTGGCAGATTTTAGCAACTTAGCACAAACAAGTAATCAACCTACACATGCAATTCTACGAGTATAGCAGCGGAATGTAAAACAATTGCATATGAGGGTAAAGGGAGGAGTTTTAGGGAGCAAACGCAATGTTGACACGGAGATTTTGGCATGGTTCCGGTAGGTGGTGCTATCGTACATCCACGTTGATGGAGACTTCAACCCACGAAGGGTAACGGTTGCGCGAGTCCACGGAGGCCTCCACCATGAAGGGTCCATGAAGAAGCAACCTTGTCTATCCCACCATGGCTGTCGCCCACGAAGGACTTACCTCACTAGGGTAGATCTTCACGAAGTAGGCGATCTCCTTGCCCTTACAAACTCCTTGGTTCAAATCCACAATCTTGTCAGAGGCTCCCAAGTGACACCTAGCCAATCTAGGAGACACCACTCTCCAAGAAGTACCAAATGGTGTGTTGCTGATGAACTCCTTACTGTTGTGCTTCAAATGATAGTCTCCCCAACACTCAACTCTCTCTCATAGGATTAGATTTGGTAGAAATAAGATTTGAGTGGAAAGCAAATTGGGGAGGCTAGAGATCAAGATTTATGTGGTTGGAATGGAATATCTTGACCTCAACACAAGTGTAGGTGGTTCTCTCTCAGAAAATATGTATTGGAAGTGTATGCATGTTCTGATGGCTCTCTCCATGAATGAAGAGTGGTTGGAGGGGTATTTATAGTCTCCACACAAAATCTAACCGTTACACACAAATCACCAAACTCGGTGGGACCGAATCGTGAAACTCGGTCAGACTGATTTAGTTCAAAATGTGAACGTTAGGATTCTCTGTGGGACCGACATGTCAACTCGGTGGGACCGATATCGTTAGGGTTAGGGCATAACGTAATCTCGGTGAGACCGATTACACAAACTCGGTGAGACCGATTTTGGTAATGGACTAACAGAGAGTTGGTCAGGCAAACTCGGTTGGACCGATTCGCTCATCTCCGTTGGACCAAGTGTTACGGAAGGGAAACAGAGAGTTTACATTGCAATCTCGGTGGGACTGATCACTCATCTCGGTTGGACTAAAACGTTACAAAGGGAAACGGAGAGATTACAATCCCATCTCGGTGAGACCGAGATCCCTATCGACGAGACCGAAAAGACTAGGGTTTCTAGCAGTGTCTATGTTAACTGAACTTGGTGGTACCGGATAGAAAGAATTGGTGGGACCGAGTTGGATAGTTGGTGTGGGACATATGTGGATATGAGAAAGTAGTGGAGGGTTTTGGAGCATATCACTAAGCATTTTGAGCAAGCACCTCATTAAGCAACACCTCATCCCTTCTTAATAGTATTGGCTTTTCCTATAGACTCAATGTGACCTTGGATCACAAAAATAGAAAATGTAGAGTCTTGTGCTTTGAGCTTGAGCCAATCTTTTATCCTTAGCATTTTGACGGGTCCACTTTCTAATCCATGCCATGCCAACCATTGAGCTTTCCTGAAATATTCATCTTGGAATAGGATTAGCTCAATGAGCTATATGTTGTTAGGAATTACCAAAACCACCCAGGGATAGTTGCACTTTCAATCTCCCCCTTTTTGGTAATTGATGACAACATATAGATCAAAGCTTCGACAAATGATAAATAGTATTTGAAAAACATCGGCGCTTTGAGAAGTATGCGATAAGCAAGAGCTCCCCCTAAATTAGTGCATTATTTAAAATTTGCTTTTGAATGCAAATGCACAATCGATTAGGATCATTGCACACTCTTCCATGTCACATACATCTTGGTGGAGCGCTCAAAATGATAGATATTAAAAACATGCACTCATCACCAAGCAAGTGAATGATCATATAAGAGATAAAAGATAGCATCATTCAACCAAACATTAAGGGTAGCATATGATCAAACACATGATCAACAAGTATCTCACAAGTAGCTCACACAAGCACAAAATAAAGTTTCAAACAAAATAGCAAGAGAGATAAAAAAACCAACACTCCCTCTCGAAGCCTATGATCTATACATTTTTCTCCCCCTTTGGCAACAAGTTACCAAAAAGTTCAAAAATGCATAGTGCTAAACGACTCTCAGGGTTGATCTTCGAGAGGTGGTGTAGAGAGAACTCCAAGGACGAAGGCTTCTGATGAAGTAGTTGGAGCTGATGGAGTGGGTGCTGGAGGTGGAACTGGAGCTGTGGCTGTTGGTGTTGACACTGAAGCTCGAGTATCTGTCACAGGCACTGCAGCAAACCTTGGACCTGGTGGCACTCGCTTGAAAGCATCAGTAGTAGACTTGCCCTTCCTCTCCTCTGCTTCCTCCTGTAGTTGCTCAACTGCAGTTTGGATCTCAGTTACCTTGACATCCAGATCATAGAACTTCTGCTCAACGATCCTCTCCAAACTCTCCTGGTTCTTAGTCAGGGTGGCCAAGCCCTTCTCAATCCTTAGGGTTGATTGGATCAGATATCCAAGTTGATCTTGTTTGGATTTCAAGAACACTTGAGATGCCTCTTCAATAGTTGGCATCTTTGCAGCTTTCTCTGCCTTTGCCTTCTCTCTCTTCTCATGTGCTTGAGCTGAAGATGGTTCATTTTCATCCATCACCATAGTGTTGTCTTCAGATTCAGGATAGATGGGCAGGTGCTCCTTGTCCAAAAGATATGTGCCGGTGCCCATCTTTGAGTTAATGAGCTCCTGAATTTGTGGAGCATACCCACAACTCCTCTTCTAATCAGCAGCAGTCCTCTTGATTGTCTCAACAATCAAGCTCATGACTTTGAACTTTTGTGGGACATCAAATATGTGCAGCAAGTTTATAACATGTCCTCTGATCATCTTGTGATCACCTGACTTGGGTAGCAGTGTGTGCCTCAGAATCCAGTTTATAGTAGGCAGACCAGACAACAAGTAGTGGACATATCCAAATTTATGTGTATCCAAGGCAGCATCTGGGATGTCCTTGTACATGTTGGCCATAGTGTTGTGGTCTTTCTTCTCCTCTGCATAAACATCCAAGTCATCCTCACTTTCTTTTGGGGCATTGATCAGCTGAGCCCATTCATCAATTGTGGATTGGTACCTAGTACCCTCAGACATCCATACAATCTTCCCATCTGGATAGAAGTGGGCAGTGGAGTAGAACTACATGATCAGCTCATCATTCCACTTGGTGAGCTTTTGTGCAACGAATTCATCAACTCCACATGCCTTAAAGCGATCATACACTCCAGGATAGTGATCTTCATTTTTCTGGATGTACTCCCAGTCTACCCATTTCATGTCACACACAATGGGCTTCTTGTCAAGCAACACTGTCTCATAGAAGTCCTGCTATTCCTTAGTGTGAAACCTGTAGTCCACAACAGTTCTTCTTTTGGTAGCATATGGATCAGACTCTCTCCATATTCTCAATCTTGCATCCTTCCTGATTTTCATGTTTTCTGCGACTGGATGTGCATCATTGTGGTCAGGGATCTTGGGTTTCAACTTCCTTAGCACTTGAGTTTCATCTTCTTCAGCAGCTTCAGGCACTGGGGCCTTGTTCTTTTCCTCAGCAGAAATGTTTCTAGTTCTTCTCTTGGGCTTCTGAGCTGGAGCAGCTGCCTTGGGAGCAGCTTTGGGCTTAGATGGAGCAGCCCCTGATCTGATTGCATCTCCCATGAGTTGTTGAACTTTGGGTGCTCGTGCAGCATCCTCTTCCTCTTCAACATCATCTCTCATAATTGATGATCTGCCAAGCACTCCGGCAGTGGTCTTCTTGACCCTTTCCTTCCTTTTCTTGCCTTATACAACTGCCTCTTCAGATGGCTTGGAGGTTTCAGCAGTGGATGCTCTGGCCTTAGATATGGGGACTCTCTTTGCTGGTGCCTTCTTATGCATCCCTGGCTTGACTGTAGCAGCTGAGCCATACTCCCTTTTCAGCACATTTTTCTTGGAGCTGACTTCTTCCTTAATAGACACATAATCCTCATCCTCTGAATCTGAGGTCTTCTTCTTTCTTGTTCTGGTGGCTGCCTTTGGCAAGTTACTTGGTGTGCTCCTGCTGGCATCATCAGATGAACTGGAGGGACTAGTGCCCTACTCAGTTGAACCTGCTCCTCAGACTTGTTCTGGCTATCACTTTGGTCAGCTATCATGCAGGAAAACTGTCAGCAGACCCTATGAATATATTATAGATGAGGTAGAGTAGATGAGCATCACAAAGTACAAGAGTTTTGCAAAAAGATTGACTCAAAAACTTAGTTTTAGTTCTTCACATAAAGCATTTCGGATCTACCGATTTGTAAACTCGGTGATACTGAAGCAGTTTTGGAACCTAAACTAGTGAACTCAGTCAGACCGAGTCATAGTTCGGTGGCACCGAGACTGCTAGGGTTTCACAGAGAATTGAACTCGGTCACACCGATTTGCAATTTTCGGTCAGACCGAAAACGCGTGTGCTCTGGCCTAAGCCAAAATCGATGAGACCGATTTCTACAACTCGGTCGGTCCGAGATGAATTCGGTGGAGACCTAACCCTAAATTTTGAAATCAAAACTAATCTACGGGATGTTTTCGCTGGACAGGATGATTTCATTCGTGGCAAGAATCATGGCAAAGCAATGTGCTAAGAATCGGAGTTAAGGATTAGCACAATGATCAAGTTCATACCCTAGTTCGGCGACGAACTTGCTACGACGGCAACGTCGGTGAAGATTTCCGTTGACAGCGGCAGAGACTAGCGGTGGGAGGTCGCTGGCGACGAGAGGATGATTCGGATACCCGAGGAGGCAGAGTAGGTTATGCACGGGCGAGGAGGTTCGGAAAATTTTCCAAATTTTGGCCCATCGGTATACATAACCTGACCCTGTCGGTGTGACCGAGTGGAACGACTCGGTGGCAGCGAGATGCAAGTTACTGCAACTCGGTGTGACCAAAAAGTTCTAATCGGTTGCACCGAGATTGAAAAACCCTAGATCAACTTAGTGACTCAGTAGGATCGAAAAGGATTAATCGGTCAGGCCGAGATGCACAAAGAGGTTTTGGAGGTTTAAGTCTATGACGAATCGGGAACTCTGAGTGCTCCTCACACAGAGTGGTTCGAATCTGACTTGATCAAACTTTCTGATGTAGCACGAATAGAGTTTGAGACTAGAAAAACATAGATAGCTAGAGGGAGTTGTTAGGCATTCTTCTCCATCCATTTGGCAAAAGAGAAGGAGCCAAACAATCAAAACAACAAATGGATGTCCTCGAATGAGTAAAATATGCAACCAACTTGCTCACACAATAAAATGGCAAATGAAATATGTGACAAAGCATGCACAAACACTCTAGAATCTATCAAGCAATTTGGCGATGACTAGGTCATATATATATGAGTATATTGACTTAGGAGTCAAATGAGAACATTTGATCATAGGTCATACTCGTCGTTTAAGCATAAGTGGGGTTACCACTTTTACATAAAGCATTGTTGTGTTCACACCATTAGAGTTGCTTTAGCTCAATTGGTTAGAGCAAAGCTCCCCCTAGATGTGATATCCCCCCTAAGAGGGTTGAACTAACCTTGGGTTTTGTCAATGATGACTTTATGTAGGTGTTGAAGATGTAGATGCTCAATGTTGATGTAGATCATTTGGAGCAATCCTTTGGAGTGAGTTGCACTTTCAATACCTACACGGGTTAGTCCCACAAGGAACAAACAAGGATATCCATAGACATAGAGTGATGCATACACAAGATGATGTCCATAAAAGCATTAGGTTACCTTGTCCCTTGTCTTACCAACAAGAGGGTTTGTGACTCCTTGAACTAGTGCAGGATATGGAAGTTGTTTGCACTTGTCCTTGCCAAAATGATAAGAGTGAAGTATGTTGGCGGAGTCACCCTCAAGAACTCTCTAGTTCTTCTTCTTTTGGATCCACACCATCTTGATGGGAACCCTTGGAGTTGTAGTTGTACTTGATGAAGTAGAACTTGATGTGGTATTTGGTAAGTATCTGCATATGAAGTTTTTCCAATCCATAACATCTTATCAAAAGCCGGTTTACTGATGCTTTACCATGACAGGGACCCGCATTACTCATCTGGGCTCCGATATGCGGATGAAGCTTAAAGCGGCCTATACTTTGATAGAAGGGACAATTGCATTTTTACCCCTAGTTGGTTCCTACCCATGGGTTTTGCCCTTACTTTTCGAGCTTGCTCAGTTTTGCCCTTACTTTTTCCGTCGAGGTCCCTCGAATGCCCGTTGACCGTTTGACCAAAACTTTGAAAATTCATAACTAATTCATATGAACTCAGAAAAATGCAAATAAGATATCAAAATGTTCAGATAAAAATTACCCTTATGTGCATATCATTTGCATTTAGGACAAAAGCACCCTTTAAACTACCTGAGGTGATTAATGCTATTAACATTATTAAAAATAAAAAGGTATAAAAAATATTTTTTTCATGAATAAAAATTACATGCAAATGTAGGTGATGTTTTCTGAACATCCAGATATCTTATTTGCATTTTTCTGAGTTCGTATCATCTTGTTAAGAATGTTCTAACGACTTTGAACATTATTTGGAAACTTCATAACAAGTTGATATAAACTCAGAAAAATGCAAATAAGATATCAGGATGTTCAGAAAACATCACCTACATTTGCATGTAATTTTTATTCACGAAAAAATATTGTTTATACCTTTTTATTTTTAATAATGTTAATAACATTAATTACCTCACGTAGTTTAAAGGGTGATTTTGTCCTGAATGCAAATGATATGCACATAAATGTAATGTTTATCTGGACATTTTGATATCTTATTTGCATTTTTCTGAGTTCATATGAATTAGTTATGATTTTTCAAAGTTTTGGTCAAATGGTCAAAGGGCATTCGAGGGACCTCGACGGAAAAAGTAAGGGCAAAACTAAGCAAACTAGAAAAGTAAGGGCAAAACCCATGGGTAGGAACCAACTAGGGGTAAAAATGCAATTGTCCCTTGATAGAACAATTGTATTCTGGATCCCAGCGAGCCATTTGTACTGTAGCTTATAACAAGCCTCCGCCAACGCTGATCAAAGAAACCATCGAAAAGCTGGCCATGCTACCTGCCCGGTTGGATGAACTGAAGAGATCAGCCGCAAGGTCAGGTGCACTGATCGCGCTAATCCGGGCCAAGGCGTGGATTCCAGATCTTGAACCGGCAGATATTGGCCAAGGCTACCCCAACGTGAAGGAAGATGGCACCAACTTCAACAACGATGATCTTTGAAGGCTGACAAAGGAGATGTGGCCTATAGCAAGCAAATTGGCGGATGCCATAGATCTATCTCATTTTCAACTGGTTTACGATGCTGAAGAGAAAAGACAACCCGTGCTGATTCATAATGTAGAAGATCTTGTGCCGCCAATCCGTAAGCATACTTACGCTCCTGACATTGACCCTTCCACCCTTATTCATGAAGAAGCCGTTTTTCAAGCCTTAACTGGAATCGATTGGTCAACGATTGATTTCCAGCAAATGGGTAGAGATGAAGAGAATGTGACCGCTCAAGATGACCCTCAATCATCAAGCCGTCTAGATGAGGAATCATAAACCGGAGGCCGGTTTATCAGTTGCAATCTGCCACTCTTTAAAACAATTATTCAATTTGGGCTATTTAAAGCGCCTTGTAATAGGATAGCATGAACACCTTATCTGACATGCCATCGAGCATGTTTGTTTTGCTTGTTACTGAAAACTTGCCATGCCTTTGGGGGTTATGATATGCATAGTCCATTATGGCTTTTGTTCCTGCATATAAAAACTTGAAAGTATCCTAGTGGTTTACCACTGGACGGGTCATAATGCCCAAAAATTATATACATAACTTGGATGGATAACTAAGATTGTAATAACCAGATATAAAAATAGATAATACCTGGGATATACCTCGTTGGCTGACCCACTGTTTGTATAGTAAGGGTGAAAAACACCAATCTGGAGTGTTGATGAATCCTTGCCCTCTTGCCGGTTCATATAAAGACCATACCGGCCTATAATAGCCACCGATTTGTTCATATAATGCTGGTGACATCTAGTCAAAACTAGACCGGAGCAACTTACTGCCGGATTAAAACTGATCATGTACTGACAACTGAGCGTTGAAAGCCACGCCGGGATGTAATAAACACCGGTTTATCAGAAAATATTCATAAATCCCTTATCCAAAGATTGTAAAACAGCAAATATGAAAGAAATATGCAAGGCTTTTCATGGGCTGCCAGGCCCTAAATTGAGACTTTTCATGGGGTGCTAGGCCACTGAGTTAAACCATTTTGCAAAGCCTTTTAAGACGGACCTCAATCTTTAACCAATCACCGTTTTAACTTTGACAAGTTCAGGGTCTATGAGATTGACTTGTCAAACATTCGATGGGTCATACCAGGTTTACCTGGACTGAGTGGCTTATTTAAAGAGGCAGGATAACCCGGGGTTTTAGGTGAATACACCTGGCTTCCGAGCCTGGCTTGATAGCCTATTACAAGGGTGCAAGCTTGTTGTTCTTTGAGAAGCAAGGAGCCCCCAAGTAACATTTGAGCTATGCTCAATGGTTACCTATGTTTGAGTTGCGCTTTATGCAATAGACTCTCTTTGGTTCCACATAATTTCCTTTTGGCTTTAAGCCTATCAAAAGGTGTAGCTATGGTGTAAATACAACCAAGCCCCCTAGTGATCTCCCTTTTTGGTTTTAAACCGATCAAGAGGTGTAGCTATGATTCGAATACGACCAAGCCCCCTGGTGACTTCCTTTATATCTATGTGGCTTTATAGGCTGGTTTAATAGAACTCCTCTTTAAAAGTAGAAGCCCTTATGGAACCACACATGATGTAAAAAAGAACAGAGACCCCGCTTTAGCTGAGGCTCCGGTTTATTATATAATATATACATTGTCATAAGTATGTACATAAGAAGAGCCTGTGGCTCAAGTATAGTAAGGCCGAAGAAGAGCTATATTCCATGGCCGCTGAGTCTCCTCCTCTGATTTGCATGAGTCTTTGTGCTCTCCAACATCGATAAGGTAGTATGACCTGTTGTGCAGGTTTTTGCTGACCACAAGAGGTCCTTCCCAAGGCGGGGATAACTTGTGCATGTCAGTCTGATCCTGGATAAGCCGGAGCACCAGATCGCCTTCTTGAAAAGTTCTGGTCTTAACCCGGCGGCTATGATAACGTCGGAGATCTTGTTGATAAATTGCCGACCGCGCTGCTGCTAGATCACGCTCCTCATCTAACAGGTCCAGTGAGTCCTGACGTGCCTTCTCATTGTCAGCTTCAACGTAAGCCGCCACACGGGGTGAATCATGACGGATGTCACTAGGGAGAACCGCCTCTGCTCCGTAAACCATGAAGAAAGGCGTGTAACCCGTAGATCTGTTTGGTGTGGTGTTGATACTCCATAGCAAAGAAGGTAACTCCTCCACCCAACAACCCGACGTCCGCTTTGAAGGAACCATAAGCCGGGGTTTGATACCTCTCAAAATTTCTTGATTTGCCCTCTCTGCTTGACCATTAGACTGGGGGTGAGCTACTGACGCTACATTGAGCCGGATGTGCTCACGTTGACAAAATTCCTCCATATCACCCTTGGACATATTAGTACCATTATCAGTTATAATACTGTGTGGAAAACCAAACCGGAATATCACCTTCTTGATGAATTGAACCACCGTCGCTGCATCACACTTACTGACTGGCTATGCTTCTACCCAGTTGGTAAACTTGTCAACTGTTACTAACAGGTGGGTCTTTTGTCCTTGGATCTCTTAAAGGGTCCAACCATATCGAGCCCCCAAGTTGCAAACGGCCAAGTGATTGGAATCATTCTCAGCTCCTGGGCCGGAACATGGGCGCGGCGTGCAAACTTCTGACAACCGTCACACCTCTTTACTAAATCCTCAGCATCATCATGAGCCGTCAACCAATAGAAACCGTGATGAAAAGCCTTAGCCACCAAGGATTTTGAACCGGTGTGGTGACCACAATCTCCTTCATGGATTTCTCGCAAAATCTCACAACCCTCTTGAGGAGATACACAATGCTGAATTGCTCCTGTGACACTGTAATGATGTAACTCCCCATTGACAATGGTCATTGACTTGGATCGCCGGATTATCTGCCGGGCCAAGGTTTCATCATCTGGTAACTCGCCCTGGCTAATGTAAACCAAGTATAGGACTGTCCAATCCGGTATGACATGCAAAGCCGCCACCAACTAGGCCTCTGGGTCAGGAATAGCCAACTCCTCCTTTGTGGGTATCTTGACCGACTAATTATGAAGTACGTCGAGGAAGACATTAGGTGGCACCGGTTTACGCTGAGAGCCTAGACGACTTAAAGCGTCCGCCGCTTCATTCTACTGCCGGTCTATATGGTCAACTTGATAGCCCTTGAAATGACCAGCCACTATGTCCACCTCTCGTCGATATGCAGCCATAAGTGGGTCCTTAGAATCCCAAGTGACAGATACCTATTGAGCCACCAGGTCCGAGTCACCGAAGCACTTAACCCGGCTTAAGTTCATCTCCTTAGCCATCCAAAGACCGTGGAGTAAGGCCTCATACTCAGCTACATTGTTAGTGCAAGGGAACATTAAGCGAAGAACATAACAAAACTTGTCACCTCGTGGGGAAGTTAATATGACTCCAGCCCCCGAGCCCTCCAATTGCCTGGACCCATCAAAGTGAATAGTCCAATAAGTGTTGTCTGGCTTTTCCTCTGGTGCCTGCAACTCTGTCCAATCATTGATGAAGTCCACGAGTGCTTGAGATTTGATCGCTGTGCGAGGTGTATACTTGAGCCCATGAGGTCCAAGCTCAATAGCCCACTTGGCAATCTGGCCAGTCACCTCTTTGTTTTGGATGATATCTCCCAAAGGGGCTAAACTAACCACTGTGATAGGATGACCCTGAAAATAGTGCTTGCGCTTCCGGCTTGCCATAAAAACTCCATACACCAGCTTGTGCCAATGTGGATACCTCTGCTTTGATTCGATAAGCACCTCACTAATATAATAAACCGGCCGTTGAACCGGATACTCCTTTACAGCCTCCTTGCGCTCCACAACAATAGCCACACTGACAGCCCGTGCATTAGCAGCCACATATAGTAGTAAAGGCTCTTTATCGACCGGAGCCGCAAGGACAGGCGGTTCAGCTAACTGTCTCTTCAAATCCTCAAACGCTTTATCAGCCGCGTCACTCCAGACAAAGTCATCCGTTCTTTTTAACATCTGATATAAAGGGATAGCTTTCTCTCCAAGACGACTGATAAACCGGCTCAAAGCTGCAATCCGTCCTGCTAAACGTTGAACGTCATTGATACACGTCGGTTTAGCCAGGGACGTGATAGCTGAATTTTTTCCGGATTAGCCTCAATGCCCCTGTTAGACACCAGAAAACCCAAGAGCTTGCCTGTCGGAACACCAAAGACACATTTGTCCGGATTAAGCATCATCTTATAAACCTGGAGGTTGTCAAAAGTCTCCCTCAAGTCATCTGTCAATGTTTCCTCCTTCCTGGACTTCACCACAATATCATCCACATATGCATGGACATTGCGCCCCATCTGCTTAGGAAGACAATTCTGAACACATCGCTGATAAGTTGCCTGGTCACTCTTGAGCCCAAAGGGCATAGAGACATAGCAGAAGGCTCCAAAGGGAGTTATAAAAGCTGTCTTCTCCTGGTCCTTAACTGCCATTTTGATCTGATGATAACCAGAATAAGCATCCAGAAAACACAAATGGTCACAACCTACCGTAGCATCAATAATCTAATCAATACGAGGGAGGGCAAAGGGATCAGCTGGACAAGCCTTGTTCAAGTCTGTGTAGTCCACACACATACGCCAAGTACCATTTTTCTTAAGGACCAACACTGGATTAGCCAGCCACTCTGGGTGAAAGACCTCCACGATAAACCCTGCGGCCAACAGCCGAGCTACCTCCTCACCAATAGCCTTACACCTTTCTTGCCTGACCGGTTTAAACTTAGGATCTATATTAAGTGTGTGCTCAGCGAGTTCCTTCGGTACACCTGGCATGTCAGAAGGCTTCCATGCAAAGATATCCCGGTTCTCAGGGATGAACTCGATGAGCGCGCTTTCCTATTTGGGATCCAGGTTAGCACTAATGCTGAACTGCTTGGATGAATCGCTAGGAACAAAATCAACCATCTTAGTGTCTGTAGCCGATTTAAACTTCAACACCGGATCATGCTCTGTAGTTGGTTTTTTCAAAGAAGTCATGTCGGCCGGATCAACCTTGTCTTTATAAAACTTCCGCTCCTCTGTGGTACAAACCGACTCAGCATAAGCCGCATCACCCTCTTCACATTCCAAAGAAATCTTCCTGCTCCCATGTACTATGATGGTCCCTTTATGACTCGGCATCTTAAGCTGTAGATAAACATAACACAGCCTTGCCATGAACTTGGCATAAGCCGGTCGTCCAAACAGGGCGTGATACAGACTCTTGATTTTCACCACCTCAAAAGTCAACGTTTCTGACCTTGAGTCATGATCATCTCCAAAGCCACCTCTAGGGCTATCTTGCCCACTGGATATGCAGACTTACCAGGCACCACACCGTGAAAATGGTGTTCGACGGTTTAAGATTCTTATCTGTCAATCCCATACGACGGAAGGTATCATAGTAAAGGATGTTGATACTACTTCCACCATCCATAAGCACCTTGGTGAACTTATACCCCCCAACTTGAGGTGCCACCACTAAGGCCAGATGACCCGGATTATCAACCCGGGGTGGGTGATCCTCACGACTCCATAAAATTGGTTGCTCAGACCAGCGCAAATACTGAGGCACTGCCGGTTCAACAAAGTTCATGACCCTCTTGTGAAGCTTCTGATCACGCTTGCACAAGCTAGTGGTGAAGACATGATACTGCCCACTATTCAACTGCTTCGGATTGCTCTGATAACCCGACTGCTGCTGCTCTGATTCCCCTCATGGTTGTAACCTCCCTGATTGCCATGATTACCTTGATTACCATGTCCGGTCTGATTGCCTTGGAATCCTGAACCGGATCTGCCACCTCCATAACCCGGCCCATGAAAACCGCCTCTTGAACCGCCGGGCGGGCCATTGTCATATTGAAACATATTGGAATTCTTGAACTCCCGCATGATGAAACAATCCTTCCAAAGATGTGAAGCTGGCCTTTCCTTCGATCCGTGCTTTGGACAATGTTGATTTAGCAGACGCTCCAGATTGGGGCCTGACCCTCCGCCCCTCTGGGGCTGTTTACCCTTACGATGCTGACCGTTGTCCCGAGCATTGGTGTTAGCCACAAAGTCCAAACTATTGTCTGCCTTGCGCTTACCATTATTCCCATGACTTGCCGGATTGTGCTGCCGCCCCTTGGTATTGCCGTTCTTTTTCTCCTTCCCCGGTTTGTCATCCTCAGACTCAGGGTCTTTGGTACTATCTGAATTGGCATATTTCACCAAAGCAGCCATAAGGGTTGACATGTCATTGCAGTGATGTTTGAGCCTCCCTAGCTTCAGTTTTAATGGCATAAACCGGCAATTGCTCTCCAACGTCAAAACCGCTGTGTCCGCATTGATGCGGTCCGACGAATGTAGAATTGCTGAGACTCGCTTCACCCAATGAGGTGTAGACTCCCCATCTTCTTGAACACAAGCGGCCAGGTCGACGATCGACATGGGCTGCTTACAAGTATCTTTAAAATTCTAGATAAACCGGTGTTTTAACTCAGCCCATGACCCAACAGAGTTAGCAGGTAAGCTCTTTAACCAAGTACGAGTTGTCCCCTCCAACATCATGGTGAAGTATTTAGCACATACCGCTTCATCCACATCCAGCATCTCCATTGCCATCTCATAACTCTCAACCCATGACTCTGGTTGCAAATCGGTGGTGTAATTGGGCACCTTACGAGGGCCTTTAAAATCCTTGGGCAGTCATACATTACGCAACGCGGGGGTAAGACACGGCACCCCTAAAGAACTGAAGACCACGCTTGGCTCCACTGAAGCGGTAGGACGAACCGGAGTAGGTTGACGAGCTGCGTGCTGAGCTGCTAACTCGGCTTCTCGACGTGCACGACCATGATCCACCACATCCTGCGCATTAGCACCACCACCTGCCGGGTTATGCCCTCGCGGTGAGTTACGGTGACGTGCACTTCTTGACATGGCCGGTTCATCCTCAACGTGCCTGCTGTAGCTCCGACTCGGGCAGGGGGTGGAATGAATCCTCTCGCGACTATGCGAATAAGCCTGCTGCAGGTTTAAAGCTGTTTGAAGGATCTCTCTGGCCCGTCGTGTCTCAATCGCCACTGGTGACTCGCCGTCCATTGGGAGGGCTGTCAATCGTGAAGCGGCGGCCACAATGTTATCCAACGGGTTGGAGTAATGCCCCGGAGGCGTCGGAACGTACTATGGCACAATGTTGTTCTGACGAGGGGGGTTCATCGTGCGTGGCTGAACTGGCGCTCCTGTTCCCGGTGCCTCAGTCCGGTTTCCCACCGGCTGGTTACTGGTTCCTGCTCCTGGCGTGTTGAAGAGATTTCTTAGCTCATAACCCGGCGGGAGGTGCGACCGATATCTCCTCCTCATGACATCATCCGAGGCACTCTGATCTAGCCTAAGCCGGTAGGCCTGAGCTTCCAACTCGACCCGTTCTGTAGCCATCCTGGCGTTCTCTGCTGCCAGGTCCGCTTTAGCCTGACTTATCTGATCCTTCACCTTCGCAATCTCCGCATTGTGCTGATCTCGGGTTGCGGCGTCCACTTCGACTACCATCAATGTTGCCAAAGCGTCAAACAAATCAGGCAAAACCTAAGCCGGAGGTGGCGCAGAGCCCCCTGCTCCCGCTAGCGTTGTTGTTGCTGAACCGGAGAGCATTGCCGCGGCGATAGAAGAGTGATGCGCTGGTTGTGTACCGGCCATGAAGACCGCGACCCGACTTGGCAGATCGAGGGGGGCCGGAATACTGTTACCATCGGAACCTCCACCAATCCGGCCGTCCTGCAGCTGATACATCGACTCAGTCTCTCCGGTTGAAGACTCGTCATCAGAACAGACAACAATTTCCCCATCGGATGCCGATCCATCCTCATATTCCGTTCCTTGGATGACACCTATGAAAACATGCCTTGCTGCGGGCTGAACCTGGGCAGGGCTTGCACGCTAAGCCGTCTTGATGATGTCGGTGCATGTGTCCGGCTCAGGGCCCGGTTTGCCGATCTTGCCGATTAAGACGTGAATCCCACCAAAGGGGACCCGGTACCCGTATTCAATTGAACCGGCCTCGGGACCCCATCCCGCGTCGTCGATGTAGAGCTTGCCGCGACGACTCTTCGTCATCCGCCCACAGCGTATCCCTTGAGTCCTTCGAAGCTGCCCTTCAAGAACTCGAAACCATCGTGCGATAGCCCCACGGTGGGCACCAACTGTCGTGGGTTTGTCACGGCAGATGTCCTCGTGAAAGGACTTAGTCGTGGAGCCATCGCTACGGGTTAGCTTAAAGGGGTTAAACCGGACAAGGGACACGAGGGTTTTTATACTAGTTCGGCCCCTTCGATGAAGGTAAAAGCCTACGTCTAGTTGTGTTTGTATTGCTAGGGTTTTGATGACCAGGGAGCGAATCCGCTTTGCCTGGCTCTCGAGTTGTTGTGTGTTGTCCCTAAACCGCTGCCGGGTCGTCCCTTTATATACATAGGTTGACGCCCGCCGGTTTACAGAGTCCCGAGACCGGATCATAAATGTATCCGGCTCGGTCTCTATTCCTTACAATACAAGTTACATGAAAGAGTCGGTTTACATCTACAGGCTTTAACCCGCCTTTGGGCCATGGGCCTTCGTAAAGCGCCATCATCCTTATATTTTCATGGGCTTCTAATCTTCATAAAGTTAATCCGGCTACTCCTGGCCGGTTTACGTCCAGTAGTAATATCCCCAACAAAACTGGACATATGCTAACTACAAACAACCAAACGATCAAAAAACTTTAAAAGAGGCATATGCTAGCTATAACAGGCTTAACGACAAGCAAATATATGGATTCCTATCAGTATGTTTAAAACTGGATTGATGAAATGTACTGCATAGTAAATAATTGCACATATAGAGCATCACATTGTGAACAACTGAAATAAACAAGGCATACTGCAAACAACCAGATATAGCAATTAAAACTGGACATATTCTCACTACACTACAAAAGGGACTAGACAAAACAAATCATGGGTTTCCCCTGTGAAGAGGCACGGCAAAACAAATCATGGGTTTCCTCACTTGTCACAGATGGGCTCGTTCCCGTGGGAAGAGCACGGACCCTGGATGCGCTCCATGTTTTCGCAAATGGGCTCCTTCCCCTTGGAAGATCACGGCTGTAGGGTGCCCTCCCTGATGTCGCAGACGGGCCCTTTCCCCTTGGAAGGGCGGATGGGTTCTTTCCCCTTGGAAGAGCCATAGAGGGTGCCCTCCTCGTGGTCACCGTTGATGAGGTCTGACTTGGAAGCTGTGGATCCCAAGCCAGCGTTGTAGAACGTGTCCTTCAGAAATGATAAAAGGGGCTCGATGGCGATGTAGAATGGAAAATTGTTGACAGCGAGCCAGAGGAGATCAGTGGCAGGGCCATGGATGAGATCGATGGCGGTTGAACCCGAGGGGTTGGGGGTGTGCCACTTAACCTGTGACACAGCCCGCCTCAGGCCGTCGCTGTCGATGACCTCGATGTCATAGCGGGCGGCCGAGACATGCCAGCATACTCTAGCCCGCTGCTTGAGTGCCTGCCGCAAGTAATGGTCGTCAGCTTCCTCGGTGACGTCGGGCGAAGAGACCACTATACACCTCTTTTGGGCCAGTCACTCCTCAAGCTCCATGGGAAGCGTAGCCAGGCTTAGGTTGCGACGCTCTAGAGTGGGGAATGAGGATCTATGGGAAAGGGGGTGTTTGGCAGGTGTCATCTAGGAAACTCAGGGCGGCCTGGGTATGGAGATCGGTGGGTAAGATGCACGGGTAAACTGGCAGATGTTGACAATGGAGGCCTTGCGGCGGCGGTGACAGCGGCGGTGGGGACCTTGCTAGGGTTTTGAGCGAGGGAGGGCGTGTGTGTGCGTGCCCACGCCCGAGGAGGTTTTGGTGTGTGTGTGTGTGTGGAGGGGGGGTGCGGGGTGTGTGAGGAAATGACGCGGGTACTGAAAATTTTACTACGCGGGATTGAAATGCCGGGCTATTGAAATTTTTGATGATAGTGCATCGCACACAGTCCAGAGATAACAACCGTGTGTTATGAAACAGAAAAACCCTCGAGGCGGGCTGATATTTTCTAGGGATGCAGGCGGGATTTGGAACAAGAAACATCGCACACGGTCCGGAGATAACAACCGTGTGTTATGAAACAGAAAAACCCTCGAGGCGGGCAGATATTTTTGAGAGGGGGAGCCTCGTGGATCCCAATGTACTGTGCGGATGTGTGCGTGACAGGTGCACCGGCATGGCACACGGTTAGTTTGAGTGAACCGTGTCTGTTGCATCATTCGACTTATCTAATGTTCGTAAATTTGGCGAAAAATGACGCGGGAGAGGTTCAGAACACAAACACACTTGCATGTGGACCAAATTAATGTATCAAAAGGGTGGTTTGATTTTCAAATACCAAATGCAAATTCGATGTGGAACCTTTCTCGCAAAGTGCACGGTACTGCTTGCCCCCACCCCCTCGTGTCGGCACAAAGGGAATCCTAAGCTATGAATGCATGCCCCTCCCCCCAACCGAGGTTCACCCAGCAAAGTGCGAAGTAGCTCTAGCAGCCCCTCTCCTCCCTCGTGTCGGCACGAAGGGAATCCTAAGCTATGAATGCATGCCCCCCCAACCGAGGTTCATTCACCTAGCAAAGTGCGAAGTAGCTAGCAGTCCCCTCCCCCCTCCCTCGTGTCGGCATGAAGGGAATCCTAAGATATGAATGCATGCCCCCCAACCGAGATTCACCCTAGCAAAGTACGAAGTAGCTAGCAGCCCCCCTCCCTTGTGTTGGCACGAAGGGAATCCTAAGCTATGAATGCATGCCCCCCAACCGAGGTTCACCCTAGCAAAGTGCGAAGTAGCTAGCAGCCCCCTCCCTCATGTCGGCACGAAGGGAATCGTAAGCTATGAATGCATGCCCCCCAACTGAGGTTCACCTAGCAAAGTGCAAAGTAGCTAGCAGTCCCCCTCCCTCGTGTTGGCACGAAGGGAATCCTAAGCTATGAATGCATGCCCCCCAACCGAGGTTCATTCACCTAGCAAAGTGTGAAGTAGCTAGCAGCCCCCCTCCCCCCTCCCTCGTGTCGGCACGAAGAGAATCCTAACCTATGAATGCATGCCCCCCAACCGAGGTTCACCCTAGCAAAGTGCGAAGTAGCTAGAAGCCCCCCTCCCTCGTGTCAGCACGAAGGGAAACCTAAGCTATGAATGCATGCCCCCCAACCGAGGTTCACCCTAGCAAAGTGCGTAGTAGCTAGCAGTCCCCCTCCCTCGTGTCGGCACGAAGGGAATCCTAAGCTATGAATGCATGCCCCCCAACCGAGGTTCACCCTAGCAAAGTGCGAAGTAGCTAGTAGCCCCCCTCCCTCGTGTCAGCACGAAGGGAATCCTAAGCTATGAATGCATGCCCCCCAACCGAGGTTCACCTAGCAAAGTGCGAAGTAGCTAGCAGCCTCCCTCCCTCATGTCAGCGCGAAGGGAACCCTAAGCTATGAATGCAGCCCCCAACCGAGGTTCACCTAGCAAAGTGCGAAGTAGCTAGCAGCCCCCCTCCCTTTTGTCGGCACGAAGGGAATCCTAAGCTATGAATGCACGCCCTCCCCCTCGTCCCAACCGAGGTTCACCCTAGCAAAGTGCAAAGTAGCTAGCAGCCACCCCTCCCTCGTGTCGGCATGAAGGGAATCCTAAGCTATGAATGCATGCCCCCTGACCGAGGTTCACCTAGCAAAGTGCGAAGTAGCTAGCAGCCCCCCTCGTGTCAGCACGAAGGGAATCCTAAGCTATGAATGCATGCCCCCTCCCCCCAACCGAGGTTCACCTAGCAAAGTGCGAATTAGCTAGCAGCTCCCCACCCACCCTTGTGTCGCCACGAAGGGAATCCTAGGCTATGAATGCATGACCCCCAACCGAGGTTCACCTAGCAAAGTGTGAAGTAGCAACCCCCCACACACACACTTTCAGTCGGCGGGCCAGAGAGGCATATATCTCACCTTGATGGATCATAAAACGTACCAAGAATAATCCACCTTGGTCATACAACCTATCTCTTGTTGTTGGTCAAAGTGATGGCCGTCCATGCGACCCCGGAGATGGGCTAGCTCGCCAATAATCACACAAGTAGCTAGTCCCCGAAGACAACCATTGCATGCGTGTGTCCCAAACATATGTATGGAGAGGTGTGTTTTGAGTAACAATGGAGCAACTTTGATGTGGCACAGTGATTTCGAGCTAGAAATCCACAGACTGAGTGAGGGTTAGGTTGACAGTGCATATGTATGTTACACCATGCTTCAAGCCAACGACGGGGATTCATGCATGCATGCGTGCATAGTATATGCGCTCAAATTTAATTACGTCTGAATCTCACCATGACCTATACTACAATAACATGAACCAAATGAAGAATCCACCATGGTAACCTATCTTGTTGTTGGTCAAGTGATCATGGATGTCCATGCGGGCCCACGAATATATAGGCTTGTCGCCGATAACCACGCGAGGGAGTGTACCGTTCGAAGGTAACCACTACATGCATATGTCTGGAGGTGATGCATGCATGCATGTTCGAATACACAACGTTGATGTGGCACGTGTGTCAAAAATCATACATTAGCTCCCCACACAGAGCGAGATCGGTTCATGATGTGTTGTTGTACTAGCCACTTCGACTCGATGGGAGGGATTCATGCGTACACATGCATGTGTGTGTGCTCAAGCTGTATCATGCATGTCATCCTAGAGCAAAAATACTAATCCCCTCCTAAGTCAAATTAACCTCTCTTGTTGTCAGGCAAAAAGTATTGATGGACCAAGCGCGCCCACAAATGGAAAGCATCGATATCGCTGATAACCGCTTAAGTGGGTGCGAGAGGACAACCACCACCGCTTTGCATGTGGGCCAAACATATATATGTTGAATACCCAAAATGCACAACTTTGATTTGCCACATGCCTCAAAAATCGTAAACCATGCACCCACACAGAGCGAGGTTCATATCAAGCGTACTATGTATGATGGTCCCCTTCCCCCCTCTTCATCGCTACTATATGCTCCTGCCGTAATATATGTACAACCCAAAAGAATACTCATAGATGGTGAAATTAATTAACCTCTACCGATGTAGGTCAAAGTGATGCATGCATGCATCAACGATGGCCTCGTGGCCCCACAGATGGAAACGTCACACATGAGTGTCCTAGCTAGGATATGCCTGTGGCCCAAAAAGGTGTTGTGTGATGTTTGAATAACCAATTTCACAATTTCAATGTGGCACGTGCCTCGGAAATCAAAAAGTCCCGACACTGAGTGAAGTGTACTTGTTCACGGACGCGTACGTATAGTATATATGCTAGTCCCCTCCCACCTCTTCGACGCGTACTATATACCACCATAACACAAACAAAAAAGATTCTACCTTGCCGGTCAAATTAACCTCACTGCCGGCTGTTCGTCAAAGTGATGGACGATGACCTCGCGGGCACATAGAAAGTGTCACACGCGAGTATCGAGTGTCGTGTAGGACAATCATTTACTGCATGTGGCCAAAAAATTTATGTATGAAAGGGTTGTGTAATGTTTTAAATAATGATTTCACGACTTTGATGTGGCACCGGCCTATCTAACAAAACGGCCAACCCACATGGTGGCTCACAACTCGTAGTGTACTGCGAGCCACCCGCCACCCCCAGACGCACACACCCACACACACATCGTGAATCTACCGCAACTACGATGCATGTTAAATTAATTATCCCGCGGTGAACATACATGTTACCAAAGGAGGGACTATTCAATTTCAAAAAAATCACATAGATCATTAAGACGTTTTAGTACGTTGATTGATTGATTTTCTACAGGTATAATGTGCAAAAATCAAATTGGAGCTACATGCACATGTGACAGTGCACCTAAATGGATTGCAAAAACACATGTGTCTCACTGGGTGCATGTTTACTCCCCATGCAACAAATTTCAAACATTGAGAATCTTGATTTTTAAATTCTAGTACATCCAAAACTTATTTGAAGTTCATGAAACTTATCGTGCTGTCATATGGACACCAATACAAAGTGGCATTGTACTTTTTTGTCAAATTTGAGACCAGTTTTGATGTAATCTTTATCTAACTACAGATGGGAGATTATTAATAATTGGGAACCAATATCCCAAATGGATTATTTATTCGAACGTGAGCGTTAGACCAACAATGGATATCTGCCATGCTTCGGTTAAGCAATAAAGCGGCAGCATTAATCATCCAAATAGAAAAACAATATACGTGCCACCGCGAGACCCGTGTGTCGTGCGAGCAGGCGTGAGTTGACAGGACGCGTCCGCCGCGCAAGCAGACGGGGAGGCGTGTGTGCAGGTGTGTGAATTGACGGAGGCATGCTCGCTGCGCAGTGTCATCGGGAGGCCTGCGAGTAGCTGTGTGAAACTTTGGTAGGCATGCCAGCAGTCCGGTGCATAGGCTCACCGGGAGGCGAGCCATCGGTTTGACCGCCGCCCGCCTCTCTCCTACAACTCCCACTACTCCATATTAATGGTGCGCCCGAGCGGCCGCACCCCCATCCTCGCTACGCACACACAATCCTCTCTCTCCGCTTGCATCCTCGACGCCGCTCTCAGTCCTCAAAGCTGTCAGTGTATGAGGATGCCGCCGAAGCTCCCCATTGGAGGGAGTGGTAACGCCGGGGCTGCTAAAGCACTGAAGCACGGCGTGGAGATGGAGACAGAGGTTGCCATCACCGCCGGCGAGTTATCGCTGCACCCTGACGTCGTCGACGGCGTCGAGCTTCCACAGCCATAGGCGGAGTTCCACACCGACTCCAACGACCACTCCGGCGACGACTTCGACAATGACGGGCAGCTGGTTAGTCATCTATACCCATTTATGTGTCAAATAGATCGTAAGGTTTCTCTAGTTACTTCTACCTCCCCCTTTTTGGAATATAAATCCTATGATTATGTTCTCCCAATCCATGAAATCTGAGTAAGTTTCGTTAGATCCGTGTAGTGTATTGATTGTTTGAATGGTACAAGTGATAAGTGGTTAGTTGTTTCATCTGTGCAAATGATTTCTGCTAGTAATCTGACTAGGATTAGTGTTCGTGCTAATAATTCCTAGCCAGGGCTTGACAATTGATTTTCAATGACCTACATATGTTTGTGCCATTATTTTCTTCAAGATTTCTCTGTACATAGACGACTGTGCTTAAAAATTGAACCATAATCTCTGGATATGTATAAATAAATAGCCATAAATTCCTAATCCTACTTCACGGCATGTAATCATTGATTTGATGCCAAATTTGTTTTACTATTTGTATAGGTGCTATATGACGATGTGGACAGTGAGGATGAAGATATCTAGAGGAGGTACAACAGGCAAATCCCGAGGGAGCTTTATGTGGGAATGCATAACAAGCGTATTAGGACCTGGAACGACGGATATGGATACCCATTTTGCAACCAGAAGCTTCATGATGCGCATCTAAGTGTTCTGGCGCATGCAAGAGGACAGACTGTTGGCTCCTTCAAGCAGAAGTACTCTCGCAGGGTGGCGCACGACGCGTACGCTGAGTACCTGGAGATGCTTCAGGATCATGCTGGCCTGTGAGATGAGATGTGGGATGGATCGAACTATATATGTACGCTTGAGTATGCTTAATGCGGTTGAACTATGTACTACTTATGGTTGAACTATGCTTATGTACATGTATGCTTATTATCTATGTCTGAGTATGTTAAATATTTCGCCAAATTTTGGTAAAAATTACAACTGGGGGCCAATAAACCAGGACGGAGGTAGTACGTCAATCACACACGGTTCCCAAAATTGGAACCATGTGCAGACTTTCATTTTTCCTACTGCTTCAATCACACACGGTTCGCTCTAGCAAACTATCGCCCCCAAAATTCTTTGTGGGATAGAAAACCCTCACCACCCAACTCAAAAAAGAAAAAAAGTAAACCCTCACCATCCCCATGTCACAAAAACCCTCACCCCGCCTGCCACCCGTCGGCCCTCAGGTACGTTCCCCATTCACACCTGCACAAGCTCCTCCGCGTCTATGCCATGGCACCGCCTATCGCAGCGGTAAACACTTAGCTCGACGCCTGCCACCGCCGCCAGGCTACCGGCAAAGCCCACCACATTTTTCCACTTCCGCTTGCCGCCGCCTATCACCATCGACTTTCTCGACGCTGCTCGCGGTCGACCCAGCTCTGCTCGGTTGGGGAATCTGCCGTACTGAGGGTTCTTTCTCATGTATGGCAACGCAACTAACTTAACGAGATATTCATTTATTATCCCAGTTCATCTGCCTCCTTTAATCACCCGGCGGAAATCACTATGAATTCATTTTTATTCGAGCTGGTTTGAGGGCTTTCTTTCATTCATATAATGTACAGTGCACCGACACTTCAGGACTTTGCGACCTCCGCCAGAGATTCCATCTCATCATACCAGATAACTTGAGGACGCATGCGGTATGTTCAATCTTACCCTAAATCGGTTGGCATGGCCTACTTTCCTGAACATATTCTAAATATTGCTGCATTTGGATAAAAGTTGCCACATGCACCATATACCTTAAAGGGGATTCCCCCCTCTTCTTTCTATATTAGGAAAAATTAATGATGTATTGTTCTTTCAATTACTCTCATATTTCCATGACATCATGTTTACCCTATCTATTTAATTATAGATTTTTGTCCTTCGATTTCGACTGCTGTACAATTCTTTCAATTTGGGCCCATATTTGCATGTTACCATATTTTCTTTAACAATCCTACCATTTTCTGCAGAACATCCCTTGCCATGCAACAGATTATATAGTGCACAATTTTTTCCTTTACATAGATGAAGGCTCCACGGATGTCATACTACACACAAACCATGGATTTACAATCGTTGCTATTGTAAGACTTGATGAACGTGGTGACTCCTATTTTGGCACTGGCTTTTGGAAATAAATTGCAAAGTTTTATCTACTGAAAGATGGCACTAAAATTGCACTGCACATAAAAGGGCCTGGTCATGAGATATATGCTAACTTCCCCGACAAAATCATCCGTCCAAACTTTGTTCGAAGTAAGCTTTCTTTTCAACTATCTACATGCTGACTTACCCAGCAATGTCAAATGAATTGTGTAGTATTTAAGCAACCAATTGTTATTCCCTTTTCTTACTTTATTCCTACCTAATAACTTCTAGTTACCAATACACTTTTCTATTGCCCTGTTTTACCTAAATATTCCTTGTACTCCCATTTCTATTAGAAAGCGCCGCTGATAAGGAGACTCCGGAGGTGGAGAATGGGGCTGCCAACAAGCGGAGGTGTGGCGAGCTAGAAGCGCAAGCGACTCCAGCAGGCCTAGACTTCATCAGCAGCCTCCCCGATGTTATGTTGAGAGTCATCATCTCCCTCCTCCCAATCAAATATGGGGCGCGGACAACCGTCCTTTCTCGGTAGTGGCGCCCCCTATGGAACTCCAACCCTCTCGACCTCATCGACACCCACGAGATCTGCTATGGCTATCGCAAAAGCTTGGATGCGTTCTCCATGATCCTTGGCAGTCACCTTGGCCCAACCAAAGGCCTTAGAATGGGCAAGTTCTGTTCCAACGGCAAGGACCGAGCCAAGCTTGACGACTGGTTCCGATCTCGCACCCTAGATCAGCTCGAGGAGCTCACTTTTGATGATGGTCATATGTGGTCACTGCCAATGTTCGCCCTCCGCCTCGCACCCACGCTGCGCGTCGCCATGTTCAGGAACTGCCATCCCCCTTAATGACACGCCCGCTCTTATTCTACCACAACTAAAGCACCTCGAGCTCGTCGCCGTTTTTTTCTCAAACCGTGACATGGAGCGCCTTCTCCGTGGTTGTACTACACTCGAGTACCTTCGTCTTTAGGCGATCAATGGGTTGAGTACCTTCCAAATCACCTCCATGACTCTTTGGACTATTTATGTGTGTTGCCGGTGCGACAGGAAGACAACACAAGATGTGTACCATGGTATGGTCATTGAGGACACACCTGCACTTGAGAGATTACTTGTAGTTGATCAAGAAGGTCCAACAAGAACCAGTGTCATTTCTGCGCCGAAATTGACAGTGGTGGGCTACTCGTCTCACAAATACTTCGAACTTGTTATTGGATCCACACCTGTTCAGGTACAATAGCCGCCTTCTACCTCTCCTTCTACAAATTAACATTATTTCTAATTTTGAAGATGTTTGTTCATCTGTCATTCAGAAAATGATTCCGACAAGCTTGACCCCGAAACTACGCACAGTGAAGGTCTTGGCACTAGAATCTATTGGCCCCAACCTGGAGCAAGCTATCAGTTTCCTAAGATGCTTTTCATGCCTGGAGAAGCTATATATCAAGGTGATGTTCCTTTCCTGTTAAATGTTAACCATAAGGGAGTTCAAGTTTTCTTAGGGAACTTTTCATCCACTCCAACCTCTTGTAAAGAAGGCTACATTTTTCTAGAACATAATCAAATGCCCATGTTAATCATGTCAGATCGAAGATGGCATGTTAGTGCATTATACAAATCCTGCAAACCAAATAGGCATGTAGTAATGTTCAAAACTGCATGTAGGCACTAAGACGTTTTCTTCTTTTGCAGATAATATTAGGACGAGTGGTGGATAATGTGATACAATATAACAATCACGTCGAATGCCTAGATTTGCATCTCTCAGAAATTACTTTGAACTCCTACCGATGGACCTTACCGGAGATTATATTCGCCAGGTTCTTTGTTCTCGGAGCAAGGATGCTGAAGGAAATGAGGTTTGCCCTACATTTATTTCGCAAAAATGATTGGTTTGTTGATCAGTGCCGGCGCCTGCGGCAGAATGGAGTAGGCTCCCAAAATGCTGAATTTCATTTTGGAACTTCAGATGACAGAGTAATCGGAAGTCATCGTGTCAACCCCATACATGACTTCTCAGTGGCTGGCCCCTTTGCAAATATTGTGAGGTTTTGAAACCAGACTTAGAAGCGGTGATATTAGTTTGAACCTCTTTGATATCCATGTTCAGCGGATCAACGCAATCGTTTGTAGCTGATGAGCTAAATTTCATTTCTAATACCAGTTTGAACCTTGTAATCTTTGAATTTGAGCCATATAACTCTGGAATTTAAACCTTGTAACATTTCGAGCTTTTGTGGTACAATTGTTGAAATGGCATCGTATGAGACTTGTATATTGCTAACACTATTTTGACCTTATTATGCAATGGTCTTAGATATTATTAACCATTCTCGAATTAGTTTACCTTGTCGATCTCATAGCACATGATCTGTATAGCTAACTCGACTGCGATCCTTGACATTATTGCACACAGTTGGTGTCTTCCATCATGTGCACTGTAGAGCCCAGAATTACTTATCGCACTCGAGTGCCCATCATCACCCTTCTGTGTGACTTTGACCTCATCACCCACGGGTAAACTTATGATCAAAGTCATTCCACACACTTTGTTTTTACAAAGATTTTTGCTAATAAACGCCCACGATTTGTCCCTCTTCTAGCCAACACGTGGCCAAACAAGCCGGGCGAGAAGCTTGCGCGGTAAACAACGCGGTAGCGTAGGAACAGGCTCACCGACGATACATTTGGCACCTCTTCGAGCCCACGTGTGCGGTGCGGTGTTGTCAAGCGTGCACTGGAATCCCCCGCTATGAACACCGTGACAAGATGTGATGATTACAGGCCGGCCGGACCCCATTTATTACACGTCCATTTAACCCGTGTCTCTTCAACCTTTCGATCACGCCCCACCATTGCAAGAAGCACACCCACCATGAGAAATTCTTAGAGGGTATCCTGCGCGGCTCCAATGGCGCTTCGAGCGGCTGCCGACGATGAGCAGAAGTTCAGCATGCGTGCCGTGGTGGACACCCACAGAAGGTTCATGGACCTCTCGGTGGTCTACACCAATGACCCAGTCTGGGTGGAGCACTCCATCACTACAAAAAAATACACTTCCGTGACGATACGTGTTTGTCACAGTAGGTCACGTTTTCTGTCATGCATGTACATCCGTGACAAATTTATGACAAAATCAAGATAGTCATACATGTGCCGTCGTAGAAGTGTTCCATGACATTACCAAAGTTATCATCACGGAAGTGTCCACTTCCATGAGGATAAATCGCGCGTCATAGAAGTGCTTTAGTCAAGGGTGACCGACACGTGGCATCCACCATAACGGAACGCCGCTAAGCTGGATCCGATAACCCGTTAACAGCCCCGACCAATGGGGATTTTCCATGTGTAAAATCATCATTGGCTGGAGGAAACACGTGTCGGCTCACTGTTGGGACATATGTCATCAAATCATTGGACCCAAAGCGCCTATGATACGTCGACACATGGCACGGCCCCAACAGAGGCCCATTCTTGTGAAAAGGCCGGCCCGTTTGACTTGGTCCAAAGGTGGCGGGCTGGCCCACGGCAAGCCTGTTAACGGCCTGTTCACATATAACCCATTTACAGCCCGCTATCCCCGGGCCCATTTACAGCCTATCCGAATTAGGCCCAGTAGCGTTATCTGGGCCGTCCAATATAATTCTAGCCCGTTTTAACTTCCAGCCCATGACGTCTTTCGGCCCATATGAGGCCCTTAGTAACCCTCGACCTCTTAACGACCCGTGGTAAAACTGGCCCGTAATGAACAGTGTATCACTTTATACCCATTAACGACCCATTATTCCGTTGGGTCGTTTCCAGCCCATGTTATCTTTCGGCCTTCATAGGGCCCATTTATTCTTGGGCTCATTTCCAGCATTCGGTTACTTACAGCCCGTTACTATCATTTTCTTCTTGTGGGCCAAATTCAGCCCGTGGTTACAGTCGGCCCGTTTGTGGCCCGTTAATACGTTGGGCCGTTTTCATGTCGAAAAAAACCCGTTGGGCTGTTTTCATAGAGTTATCAAATACAACCTATTAACGGCCTGTTATTGTCCACGAATTGTACGGTCCATGATTGGCGAAATGATGATACGCCCCGTAGAAGGCCCATGGATCCTACGGCCCGTAAAAGGCCCACGGATCGTACGGCCCGTAGAAGGCCCATGGATCCTACGGCCCGTATAGAAGGCCAATGGTTCCTACGGCCCGTAGAAGGCCCATGGATCATACGGCCCGCAGGAGGCCCATGGTTACAACAGTCCGTGTGTTTCCATGATTATTTTGGCCTAGTTTCCAAAAACAGGTTATTGTGGCCACTAGAAAAACACAGAAAAAGAACTGCAGTGACTACAAGAAAACAACTAAACAAGACAATAAGGAAATAAATAAGCAAGCAATTAGTGCTAGCCTATTACCGCTATTACACATATTACATCCACTGGGCATCAAAGTTCGCCACCAGTGCAAATATAGGGAACAAAGCAGCATATTACATACACTGGCCGTCAAAATTGGCCACCAGTGCAAATAAACCCGGCAGCAAAACAAGAGCATAACTAAAACAACTTCAGAAGAGCTCAAGAAACATGGTATCCACCATGCTGGCAATAATCTTAGCAAGCTTATTAGCATTGTCCTGTTTGGCGCTAAAATCCTCCAACGCTTGTTGTTGCACCAGAAGTATGCATCTGAATGCTCTAGGGACTTCCGCAGTCCTTCCGCTTCTTGTCACAGCACGGCTGATCAATGTCTTTCAGCTTGTAGTTGAGACTCAAGAAACCGAACTGATTCAGACAGTGAGTTTGAATAGCTTGTGCAAGCGGTAGTGGCCAGTAACTCGAACACTAAACCAAGACAGGACTTTGGGGTTGTCTCACAGTCTTCGAGATAGTCTTCCTTAGCTGTTTTATCAGTTTTGTTGGAGACCAACAAGGATGTGTCACTATCCTGAACCTTATCTGCATTACTTGCTTTACCATTGCTTAATAAGGCACTCTTCCCCAATATTCTGTCAGCATTCTAAAAGAAGAAACAAGCAGACACATAACAGGTTTAGCATGTACTAGTATATGAAACTCATTTCGGTGAACCAGTTCATTAGTAAGGTGGACATGATTAAACTACCAAGTCTTCTATTGCCAAGTACTAGTACATAATAAAAGCATCAAAAAAACATATATCTATGTCCTATGGTCACTGCATTGTCTTGCCAAATCAAAATAGAGACACGGTTCAAATCATATCAATTCAAGACAAAGCAGCAGTGAAATAATACAAAGCGTGGGAAACTACATGGCACAACAAGATTTCAGATGGGTACCACGGGTCTACATGTACAACAAGACTATTGGCTCTGTTGTGATGCTGTAATGTGCATGATATGAGAAGTCAACTATATACACAATTGAAATTGAAATCAACAGAGCTATTGATAAGAGCAAGCCTGTTAAAGAAACATGTGTGGACATACCTGTTGTGCCATTGGAGTTTCGATTGGATCCTTCAATTTAAAAATAAGTTTGTATGAGTAAATACAGTGATACAAGAGCAAAGCAGTATGCACGATAGCAATCATAGTTAAAAAAGGCGCGCCTAAGCGAGCGCTTAAGCGCGCCTAGGCTCTAGGCGTTGGCGAAACACATTGCACATAACTACACTTAATATGTGCATAACTACGCATAAGCATGCGCTTTGGTCAGTAAAGCGCAAGGCGGTGGCAAAACATGCAATTAATGCCTAGCACTTTTTTGAACTATGATAGCAATGGAATCTTAAATTAGAACAATTTTTCTTCAGGTTTAGGCACTTGTTCTACATGAACAGAGTATAGTAAGACGCAAGAATATAGTACTTAAAATAGAAAATGAGCTCACAGACCTTACCACATTCTTGGTTCGGGACCAGTACAGAACAAGGCGTTCCCAGTCATCATCCATTAAATGTGTCTCAGGAGAACGTAAGGGAATTTGATGACTTTCTTTGCTGGTGAAGTATGTTTTCTTCAGGTAATTCCGATACTGCCACCAAGCATTCTTGAAGATAGCAGAGGTATTAGCATAGGTTATCTCATCCCGAGTGTCCAAATCGGTCCTTCTCTATAGAGAAAATGGGAAAATTTGCTATATTATAACCATCATGGAGGTAGGATGTATAGGACAAAGCAAAGTAATTGCCATGAGTAACATTACTTACACATAACTCCTGGACAAACACCTGCAACTGGCATTTTCCTTCATCTTCAGTATAATATTTCCAAGATGGGAAGATACACACATATGATTTAACAACATCAAATGCGATAGATGCTAAACTACGACTAGCTGGTTGTGCTTCCTCCACAGGAATAGGCATACTAACTGGTGGAGTTGGGGTTCGCCGTGGTAGTACCGGCCCTTTGGGCACTAGAGCTGCCTTACTAACTGCTCTTGTTTGGGAGCTCTATGGTGGAGATGGTGCTGTGTCAACAGGAACTGGGTTACTATCTGTTGGGGTTGGGGTTAGATTGGGTGAAGCTGGTTCTCTGTCCATCGCAATAGGGGTACAATCTGCGAGAGTTTGGGTTATGTGTGGTAGGGCTGGTTCTCGTGCATGTACAACCGGGGTGCTATCTCCACCAAGAGGTAGCACTGTTTTAGTTGGTTCTTTGTCCATCGCAGTAGGGTTACAATCTGCAAGAGTTTGGGTTATGTGTGGTAGGGCTGGTTCTCGTGCATGTACAACTGGGGTGCTATCTCCACCAAGAGGTAGCACTGTTTTATTTGAAGACCGTGTTTTTAGTCTGCTAGATGCTGGCATCACCCGCTCCAATTCAAATGGCTGATAAAGAGGAAACATAGTTGAATGTATAGACATTGTATGAGAGACAGATGCAATAGATAGTGTGGAAAAAGAGGGCATGCAATAGTTGACATGTATATTGTTTAACTAAAACGGATAGCATGACATAATTTCACATATATGATGTCTATCTAAACTGGATAGCATAGCATAACATAATTCAAAGATATGATGAATAACTAAACAGGATCGCATGACATAATTCACCTACATGTTATCTAAGTAATCAGGATCGCATCATTTAATTCACATATGTGATTTATATGCTAAACATATGGCATTAGATATGATGTCTGAACTAAGAACATGGTGTTGAATATTGTGTATATGATGTCTAAACTATGCAATGCAAGACACCATATGCATGATATGAGTAGTACAACCATGCCAAGTTAGAGCATACACCTCGGTGGGGGAATAGGACTGGTCATCTGTCTCTGAATCCATTTCTTAGGAGCTATCGGGACCCAACAAGAGATCTGCTTCGACAGGTAGCATTGTCTGCTCTGAAGGCCTTGTTTTCACTCCAGATTTTTCAATCTCCCACCCAAATGGCTGATTCACAGGAAGAGTAGTTTAATGTACAAACATTGTCGACAAATGGAAATGTAATGAAGAAAAGGATGGGCAAGATATCATTCAAATATATGATGCCTGGTTAAACAGGATGGCATTGCACATTTCTTGTATATTATGGCTGGCTAAAATACATGACACTACATAATTCCCATATATATGATATAGAAACTAAACAGGTGGCATTACAAAACATGTCTAAACTAAGAGGATGACATATATGATGTCAAAAGTAGGCACTACAAGGCAACATATGCATGATATGACTAACATCATCATGCCAAGGTAGAGCAAACACCTTGGGGGTAAATAGGAGTGGTCAGCGGCGTATGAATCCGCCTCAGAACAGATATCTTCCTCTGGATTACAATCTGGAGAGGGGTGGGGAGGGTTTGCCATTGAACCCACCATGGAGCAATGTCTGCATGACATTGTATTGCCACGCAAAACTCTTCTCTTTTTCTCTACATGTTCAGCATGACTGTGTACAATATCTAACATGCATACGAAAAAAATATGGTGAGATTATGTAAGGAGAGCATGCAGAAATTTAGAGTGATGGTAACAACCAGTGGATGGATCCAAAAATAATGATAGCAGGCTGATGATTGCTTTAATTTAATAAAAAGACAGATGATGATTGCTTTACTATTTGTTTCCCACCCAAGATGAACAACATATGCATACCCTAGGTGAACCAGATATTAGACAGAGATACTATTCATTGCTTCCTCGATATGTGCCCCACAACTAATTTAGAACTCAAGTTTGAACATTAATTTGGACCTGACTTGGAGTCCGAGAGGTGAACAGGACGATAAAGTAGCAGGTAATTTTAAGCAATGCATAACATAAGCAGAAACAAAAGAGTGCGACCTCTCTTGTGGACCCGTGTACTCCTCGGGTTCATTTGCTGAGTCGATGATGGTGATGCCGTTGCGGTGGGTGCCAGCGGCAGGGAAGGAGATCTGAGGCGGCGAAATATGGTCAGGAGTCGTGATGTCTGGTTTGGTGGATGTTTCTGTCGATGGAGCAACTCAGTTGAGGTGGACGACGTCGCGGCAGGAGCAGGACAAACCACACAAAGTTCCCTTCGACACCTACCTGTAACTGAAGTAATTCTGTAAGGGCTCATTTGGCTTGCATGATTCTAAAAACGCAGGGATAGGAAAAACACCAGAATAGGATAGGAATGCACATGGTAAACAAAGCATTTGTAAACACATGATTTCTGTCAACTTGAGTGTTTGGTTTACAGGAATTAGAAGACCAGAGGAATGCAAAGAAACATGGCCAAAATAAAGTGAAACCATATGAAAGCGTGTACAATTAGAATGTTATTCTGCCACTTGGTCTTGTTTTCATGCATAGGATTTTGAAAAGTAGGTCCAGGTGGATGTTTTACTTCATTCCTTTCAACAAAATGCATGAATAATTGAATAGTAGAGTGCCATTGGAAAATTCCCTATTGCTATGTTTTTCTGTCGAACCAAAATAGCCCTAATGGATCAACATGAATGTATAGTAATAAGTGATGCGACAAGTGTACAACCTCTTTGCCGTAGCCGTGTCGACCTCAGCATCATTGGGCTGGTCGCTGAAGCAGTGGAGGTAGAGGTGGCTGTCGGAGGTATGGAGGAAGATCTGAGGAATCTGTAGACGGCGTCCATGGCACTGCTCTGTTGTGATGGATCGTTCTGTCGTTGGAGCATCCTCGGTGAGCCGTAAGACGTCAAGGCTGAAGCAACACAAGAAAGACATCGTCAATCTCAAGTGGGATTCTAATAGCATCTCCAATAGATGATGTAAAATAGATGTAAAATTTACATCACCAAAAACCACCTGACTACAACAGATGATGTAAAAACTGCTGACTCTGAACTTAACTGTCGAAACTGAAATTTACTGTGGAATCTGAATGTTACTGTCGAAACTGAACGCAATGGTAGCAGAGAGGCACTTGACATGTAGTTTAGGGAGGGCCTGCGGTTCATCTTCAACCTGCACCCCCCTTAGCCGCCAGCCACCACTGGCCGTACCGCCGGCCCCAGCGCCGCCTCGCCGCCCCGAAACAACTCCCCACCGCCGGTCCGCTGCCCCCCGGCCAGCCCTATAGGCCCCCCGCCCCCACCCTGAACCCTAAGATAGATAGTGGGGTACCTCTCCGGCGAGCCCCCGTCCCCGGTGCGGGTGGTTCTTCCTTAACTCCGGCGAGCCCCCCACCCCCTGAAAATCGACTGACCCAAAAGTCGATTCAGTCGACTGAAGTGTAGCTAAATCGGAGCAGAGCAGCAGCACGAGCGAGGGGGAGAGCAGCAGCAGTAGCGCGAGCCAGCAAGCGAGCGAGAGCCGGAGCAGCAGCGGCTGGGCGAGCGAGCGAGAGCCGGAGCAGCAACAGCAGCGCGAGCGAGAGCCGGAGCAGCAGCAGCAGCAGATCCGGCTGGTATGGCCGCCGCCGCTGAAGGGGCCTTGCACTGGGGGAGAGCCGCCATGGAGATGTCGCCCGTAGCACCGACTTCAAGGTAGCCGCTCCATGGGGGTTTGGAATGGAGCACCGTTGGTGAGATGCGATGAGTGTACAACCTCTTTGGTGGCGCCGAGTAGGCCTCGACTTCGTCCGAGGAGTCGATGAGTATGCTGCGGTTCTGATGGAGTAGGTTAAGGCGACGCTGTGGGGATGGAGCAGCCGCGATAGATGACGCGATCGTCGGAGCAGCTCCTTGGAGGTGGAGAATGGGGCAGCTGAACCGGTGGGACTACGAGATGGACGACGAATCCTCATCCGGGGAGGTGGACGAGGGACGTCGAGCTGTTGTGGTGGACGACGTCGTCGAGGAAGAGGCTCCGGCTGGGTAGCGGTGAGGTGGCGGAAGGAGGAGGGTGGGGTTTCACGGCTGGAGCGGAGAGGTTATGGCGGCCTGGGATTTCGAATGGCAAAAAGGAGGCGATGGGAGGTGATACGTCCGTTTTGCATCATGCTTTTATATCGATATTTACTGCATTATGGGCTGTTATTACACATTATATCACAATACTTATGCCTATTCTCTCTTATTTTACAAGGTGTACATAAAGAGGGAGAATGCCAGCAGCTGGGATTCTGGGCTGGAAAAGGAGCAAATATTAGAGACCTATTCTGCACAGCTCCAAAAGTCCTGAAACTTCACGGAAGTCATTTTTAGAATATATAAATAATACTGAGTGCAAGAAGTTCACCAGGGGGGCACACCCTGCCCACGAGGGTGGGGGGCACGCCCTACCCCCTGGTGCGCCCCTGGTGGCCCTCCGATGTCCATCTTCTGCTATATGAAGTCTTTCGATGAGGAAAAAATCATAAGCCATCTTTCCGGACAAGACTCCGCCGCCACGAGGCGGAACCTTGGCGGAACCAATCTAGGGCTCTGGCGGAGCTGTTCTGCCGGGGACACTTCACTCCGGGAGGGGGAAATCATCGCCTTCGTCATCACCAACGCTCCTCTCATCGGGAGAGGGCAATCTCCATCAACATCTTCACCAGCACCATCTCCTCTCAAAACCCTAGTTCATCTCTTGTATCCAATTCTTGTCTCCAAGTCTGGGATTGGTACCTGTGGGTTGCTAGTAGTGTTAATTACTCTTTGTAGTTGATGCTAGTTGGTTTATTTGGTGGAAGATCATATGTTCATATCCTATATGCACATTAATACCCCTCTGATTATGAACGTGAATATGCTTTGTGAGTAGTTACGTTTGTTCCTGAGGACATGGGAGAAGTCTTGCTATTAGTAGTCATGTGAATTTGGTATTCGTTCGATATTTTGATGAGATGTATGTTGTCTCTCCTCTAGTGGTGTTATGTGAACGTTGACTACATAACACTTCAGCATTATTTGGGCCTAGAGGAAGGCATTGGGAAGTAATAAGTAGATGATGGGTTGCTAGAGTGACAGAAGCTTAAACCCTAGTTTATGCGTTGCTTCGTAAGGGGCTGATTTGGATCCATATGTTTCATGCTATGGTTAGGTTTACCTTAATACTTTTGTTGTAGTTGCGGATGCTTGCAATAGAGGTTAATCATAAGTGGGATGCTTGTCCAAGTAAGGACAGCACCCAAGCGTTGGTCCACCCACATACCAAATTATCAAAGTACCGAACGCGAATCATATGATCGTGATGAAACCTAGCTTGACGATATTCCCATGTGTCCTCGGGAGCGCTTTTCTCTATATAAGAGTTTGTCCAGGCTTGTCCTTTGCTACAAAAAGGATTGGACCACCTTGCTGCACTTTATTTACTTTTATTACTTGTTACTCGTTACAAATTATCCTATCACAAAACTATCTGTTACCTATTATTTCAGTGCTTTGCCGAGAATACCTTGCTGAAAACCGCTTATCATTTCCTTCTGCTCCTCGTTGGGTTCGACACTCTTACTTATCGAAAGGACTATGATAGATCCCCTATACTTGTGGGTCATCAAGACTCTTTTCTGGCGCCGTTGCCGGGGAGTGAAACGCCTTTGGTAAGGAAAAATTTATATAGTGTGCTGAAATTTACTGCCACTTGTTACTATGGAAAGTAATCCCCTGAGGGGCTTGTTCAAGGTATCTTCACCCCAACCAGTAGAGCAAAGAGTTGCTCCTCGACCTACTGAACCTACTGAAAATGAAAATGAAAATGAAAATGTCTGCTTTGAAATTCCTTCAGGTATGATAGAAATACTGCTAGCTAATCCTTTTGCAGGAGATGGAACAATGCATCTTGATGAGCACCTAATATATGTGGATGAAGTTTGTGGATTATTTAAGCTTGCAGGTGTGCCCGGAGATGTTATTAAGAAGAAGGTCTTCCCTTTATCTTTGAAGGGAGATGCATTGAAATGGTATAGGCTATGTGATGAGACAGGGTCATGGAACTACAAATGATTGAAATTGGAATTTCATCGGAAGTTTTATCCTATGCATTTATGTTCATCGTGATCGCAATTATATATATAATTTTTGGCCTCGCGAAGGAGAAAGCATATCTCAAGCTTGGGGAGGCTTAAATCAATGTTATATTCATGCCCCAATCATGAGCTCTCAAGAGAAATGATTATTCAAAAATTTATATGCTCGGATTTCTGATAACAATCGCACCATGCTCGATACTTCTTGTGCTCGCTGTTTTATGACGAAGACTATTGAATTCAAATGGGATTTATTGGAAAGAATTAAACGCAACTCTGAAGATTGGGACCTCAACGAAGGTAAGGAGTCAGGTATGACAGCTAAGTTGATTGTGTTAAATCTTTTATGGATACCAATGTTTTCCGTAAATTTAGCACTAAATATGGACTTGACTCTGAGATAGTAGCTTTCTGGAATCTTTGCTACTCATGTTGATCTCCCTAGGGAGGAGTGGTTTAAATATCATCCTCCCATAGAAGTAAAAGTAGCTGCACCTATTAAAGTTGTAGAAAAGACTATCACCTTACAATGATCCTATTGTTCCTATTCTTATGTTGAGAAACCACCTTTCCCTGTTAGGATAAAGGATCATGCTAAAGCTTCAACTGTGGTTCGTAAAAGCAATATTAGAAGTTATACACCTCCTGAGCCAAGTTAAAGTTGAACCTAATATTGCTATTGTTTAAGATCTCTTGTCTGATAATATTGATGGGCATGTTATTTATTTCTATGATGAAACTGCTAGAATTGCTAAACCTTGTGCTAAAGATAAACCTAGATCTGTGGTAGGCATGCCTGTTATTTCTGTTAAAATAGGAGATCATTGTTATCATGGCTTATGTGATATGGGTGCTAGTGCTAGTGCAATACCATTGACTTATACAGGGAAATTGTGCATGATATTGCACCTGTTGAGTTGGAAGATATTGATGTCACAATTAAACTTGCCAATAGAGATACTATTTCACCAATGGGAATTGTTAGAGATGTTGAAGTCTTGTGTGGGAAAACTAAATATCCTGCTGATTTTCTTGTTCTTGGTTCCCCACAAGATAGCTTTTGTCCCATTATATTGGTAGACCCTTCTTGAACACAGTTAATGCTAAGATAGATTGCAAAAAGGATGTTGTTACTATTGGTTTAGGTGATATGTCTCATGAATTTAGTTTCTCTAAATTTTGTAGACAACACCGTGAAGAGGAATTGCCTAGTAAAGATGAAATTATTGGTCTTGCTTCTATTGCCGTACCTCCTAGTGATCCTTTAGAACAATATTTGCTAGACCATGAAAATGATATGTTTATCAATGAAGGAAAGGAATAGATGAAGTATTCTTTAAACAGGAACCCATCCTGAAACACAATTTGCCTATTGAAATCCTAGGGGATCCTCCTCCACCCAAGGGTGATCCCGTATTTGAGCTTAAACCGTTACCTGATAATCTTAAATATGCTTATCTTGATGAGAAAAAGATATATCCTGTTATTATTAGTGCTAACCTTTCAGAGCATGAAGAAGAGAGATTATTGAAAACTCTGAAGAAGCATCGTGCTGCTATTGGATATACTCTTGATGATCTTAAGGGCATTAGTCCCACTCTATGTCAACACAAAATAAATTTGGAAGAAGATGTGAAACCAGTTCGTGATCATCAACGACGGCTGAATCCTAAGATGAAGGAAGTGGTAAGAAAGGAAATACTAAAGCTTCTTGAGGCAGGTATAATTTATCCCGTTGCTGATAGTAAGTGGGTAAGTCATGTCCATTGTGTCCCTAAGAAGGGAGGCATTACTGTCATTCCTAATGATAAAGATGAGTTGATCCCGCAAAGAATTATTACAGGTTATAGGATGGTAATTGATTTCCACAAATTAAATAAAGCTACTAAAAAGTATCATTACCCCTTAGCTTTTATCGATCAAATGCTAGAAAGGTTATCCAAACATACACATTTTTGCTTTCTAGATGGTTATTCTGGTTTCTCTCAAATACCTGTGTCGGCCAATGATCAATCAAAGACTACTTTTACTTGCCCTTTTGGTACTTTTGCTTATAGACGTATGCCTTTTGGTTTATGTAATGCACCTGCTACCTTTCAAAGATGCATGATGGCTATATTCTCTGACTTTTGTGAAAAGATTTGTGAGGTTTTCATGGACGATTTCTCCATCTATGGATCCTCTTTTGATGATTGCCTAAGCAACCTTGATCGAGTTTTGCAGAGATGTGAAGAAACTAACCTTGTCTTGAATTGGGAAAAGTGCCACTTTATGGTTAATGAAGGTATTGTCTTAGGGCATAAAGTTTCTGAAAGAGGTATTGAGGTTGATAAAGCCAAGGTTGATGCTATCGAAAAGATGCCATGTCCTAAGGACATCAAAGTATAAGAAGTTCCCTTGGTCATGCCGGTTTCTATAGGAGGTTCATTAAGGACTTCTCAAAAATTTCTCGGCCTCTGACTAATTTATTACAAAAAGATATACCGTTTGTTTTTGATGATGATTGTGTAGAAGCATTTGAAATACTTAAGAAAGCATGGTCTCTGTTTGGCCACCTGATTGGAATTTACCTTTTGAAATTATGTGTGATGACAGTGATTATGCTGTAGGTGCTGTTCTAGGGCAAAGAGTTGATAAGAAATTAAATGTTATTCAATATGCAGTAAAACTCTAGACAATGCTCAGAGAAATTATGCTACTACTGAAAAAGAATTCTTAGCAGTTGTATTTGCTTGTGATAAGTCCAGACCTTATGTTGTTGATTCTATAGTAACTATTCACACAGATCATGCTGCTATTAAATACCTTATGGAAAAGAAAGATGCTAAACCTAGACTTATAAGATGGGTTCTCCTGCTACAAGAATTTGATTTGCATATTGTTGATAGAAAGGGAGCTGAGAACCCCGTTGCAGACAACTTGTCTAGGCTAGAGAATGTTCTTGATGACCCACTACCTATTGATGATAGCTTTCCTTATGAACAATTAAATGTCATCAATGCTTCTCACATTGCTCCATGGTATGCTGATTACGCTAATTACATTGTTGCTAAATTTATACCACCTAGTTTTACATACTTGCAAAAGAAAAAGTTCTTCTATGATTTGAGACATTACTTTTGGGATGACCCACATCTTTATAAAGGAGTAGATGGTGTTATTAGACGTTGTGTACCTGAGCATGAACAGGAACATATCCTATGCAAGTGTCACTCCGAAGCTTATGGAGGACACCACGCTGGAGATAGAACTGCACATAAGGTATTGCAATCCGGTTTTTATTGGCCTACTCTCTTCAAGGATGCCCGTAAGTTTGTCTTGTCTTGTGATGAATGTCAAAGAATTGGTAATATTAGTAGACGTCAAGAAATGCCTATGAATTATTCACTTGTTATTGAACCATTTGATGTTTGGGGCTTGATAACCAACAAGTATAGGGGATCGCAACCGTTTTCGAGGGTAGAGTATTCAACCCAAATTTATTGATTCGACACAAGGGGAGCCAAAGAATATTCTCAAGTATTAGCAGCTGAGTTGTCAATTCAACCACACCTGGAAACTTAATGTATGCAGCAAAATGTTTAGTAGCAAAGTAATATGATAGTAGTGATAACGGTAGCAAAAGGTAACGGTAGTAAAATCAATGTTTTTGGTATTTTGTAGTGATGATACAATAGTAACGGAAAAGTAAATAAGCGGAGAACAATATAGGAAAAGCTCGTAGACAATGGATCAGTGATGGAGAATTATGTCGGATGCGGTTCATCATGTAACAGTCATAACCTAGGGTGACACAGAACTAGCTCCAGTTCATTGATATAATGTAGGCATGTATTCCGAACATAGTCATACGTGCTTATGGAAAAGAACTTGCATGACATCTTTTGTCCTACCCTCCCGTGGCAGCGGGGTCCTTACGGAAACTAAGGGATATTAAGGCCTCCTTTTAATAGAGAACCGGAACAAAGCATTAACACATAGTGAATACATGAACTCCTCAAACTACGGTCATCATCGGTAAGTATCCCGATTATTGTCACTTCGGGGTTAACGGATCATAACACATAATAGGTGACTATAGACTTGCAAGATAGGATCAACAACACTCATATATTGATGAAAACATAATAGGTTCAGATCTGAAATCATGGCACTCAAGCCCTAGTGACAAGCATTAAGCATAGCAAAGTCATAGCAACATCAATCTCAGAACATGGTGGACACTAGGGATCAAACCCTAACAAAACTAACTCGATTACATGATAGATCCCATCCAACCCATCACCGTCCAGCAAGCCTACGATGGAATTACTCACGCACGGCGGTGAGCATCATGAAATTGGTGATGGAGGATGGTTGATGATGATGATGGCGATGGATTCCCCTCTCCGGAGCCCCGAACGGACTCCAGATCAGCCCTCCCGAGAGGTTTTAGGGCTTGGCGGCGGCTCTGTATCGTAAAACGCGATGATTTCTTCTCTCTGATTTTTTTCTCCCCGAAACTCAATATATGGAGGTGGAGTTGGAGTCGGAGAGGCAACAGGGGGCCCACGAGGTAGGGGGGCACGCCCTAGGGGGGAAGGCGCGCCTCCACCCTCGTGGCAAGGTGGTGGCCCCCCCGGCCTTCATCTTTGGCATGTATTTTTCTTATTTTCTGAAAAGTGTCTCCGTGAAGTTTCAGGTCATTCCGAGAACGTTTGCTCCTGCACATAAATAACACCATGGTAATTCTGCTGAAAAGAGCGTCAGTCCGGGTTAGTTCCATTCAAATCATGCAAGTTAGAGTCCAAAACAAGGGCAAAAGTGTTTGGAAAAGAAGATACGTTGGAGACGTATCAGGGCTTCGATTATATGGGACCTTTTCCTGCCTCTAATGGATATACACATATTTTAGTTGCTGTTGATTACGTTACTAAGTGGGTAGAAGCTATTCCAACTAGTAGTGCTGATCATAACACCTCTATTAAGATGCTTAAAGAAGTTATTTTTCCAAGGTTTGGAGTTCCTAGATATTTAATGACTGATGGTGGTTCACATTTTATTCATGGTGCTTTCTGTAAAATGCTTGTTAAGTATGATGTTAATCATAGAATTGCATCTCCTTATCACCCACAGTCTAGTGGTCAAGTAGAATTGAGAAATAGAGAACTCAAATTAATTTTGCAAAACACTGTCAATAGATCCAGAAAAAATTGGTCCAAGAAACTTGATGATGCATTATGGGCCTATAGAACTGCATATAAAAATCCTATGGGTATGTCTCCGTATAAAATGGTTTATGGAAAATCATGTCACTTACCTCTCGAACTAGAACATAAGGCTTATTGGGCTATTAAAGAACTCAATTATGATTTCAAACTTGCCGGTGAGAAGAGGTTATTTGACATTAGCTCACTCGATGAATGGAGAACCCAAGCCTACGAGAATGCCAAATTATTTAAAGAAAAAGTTAAAAGATGGCATGACAAAAGAATACAAAAGCGTGAGTTTAATGTAGGTGATTATGTATTGCTATACAACTCTCATTTAAGATTTTTTGCAGGAAAACTTCTCCCTAAATGGGAAGGTCCTTACGTTATCGAGGAGGTCTATCATTTCGGTGCCATAAATATCAACTACTTCGAAGGCACAAATCCGAAGGTGGTGAACGGTCACAGAATTAAACATTATATCTCAGGTAATCCTATAAATGTTGAAACCAATGTTATTGAAACCGTAACCCCGGAGGAATACATAAGGGACACTTTCCGGAACGTTTCAGACTCCGAAAAGGAATAGGTATGTGGTACGGTAGTAAACCGACTCCAAAACAGTTCTAATGGCAATTTTCTTCCGTTTTTGAATATTTAGAAAAATAGAAAAATAAGTAGTTCGGAAAGGACACAAGGGCCCCACAAGGGTGGAGGGCGCGCCCCCTACCTCGTGGACACCTCGTGCGCTCTCTGGACTCCGTTTTCTTACACGTTACGTATTTTGGTCGGTTAAAATTCATTATATAACCTCCCGAAGGTTTTGACCACCGTATCACGCAAAAATCTCCTGTCTTTGTTTCAAGCTGTTTTTCTGACAGATCCAGGTCGTCATGTCGTCTTCAAGTGCCCCCAAAGACTAGTTCTTCGAGAAGGTCATCAACCCCTACCTCGCGGAAGTGCTACAACACCCTCAAACCATTGAGATGCGTGAGGGGTTGTTGCACATCCACGATGTTGAGGGACCAAGGAAGACCGGAAGCACGGAGGCAAGGCTCGAGGCATTGGAGCAAGAATTTTTCAAGTGTCAGTAGATGGTGGAGCGTGGACTCGATTCCAATCACATTATGATCACGGAGTTCACCAATAACCACAAGCTGGACGTCAAGGACATTGGGGAGGCCATCTTCAAGCTTCATGAGAAAATCGAGGACCTCCAAGCCCAGATCTATGACTTGCAAAATCAAAACTGTGAGTATGAATATAGATTTAAGAGGATGAGTTTGGCTGCAGATTTGAGGTTTCAGGAGACTCGATCATCCTTCTATGATGGTGAGCCTATGCCTTGGAAGAAGGACGGCAAGCCTACTTCATCAACAAAACTACCACCTTCTTCACCAACAAAGGAGACATAAATATACGGGTATGGGCACTCCCCTTGGCAACTGCCAAGCTTGGGGGAGTGCCCCGGTATCGTATCACCATCACTTCTATCTTTACCGTTTTTCTTAGTTTGATCCTTTTGGTAATATCTTGATCTAGTAGTATAAAGCTTTTAGTATGATCTAGTTGTGAGTTTTGCTTTATGATCCTTCTATGTAATTGAGTCCATGAGCTATATATAATAAAGATTAGTGTTGAGTCAAGGGCTTGATTATTTTGCCATGATCTTGAGTGAATAAAATAAAAGGAGAAAGAATAAAAAGAATAAAAGAGATCATATGGTCACATATAAAGAGTATGATGATTAAAAGTTGTTGGGAGTTGACAAACATAGTTTTGGTCATCGTTGCAATTAATAGGAAGTGATAAAGAAAGAGAGGTCTTCACATATAAATACACTATCTTGGCCATCTTTTATGATTGTGAGCACTCATTAAAGTATGACATGCTAAAGAGTTGCCGTTGGACAAGGAAGACAACGTAATGGGTTATGTTTTCTTACATCTGAGATAAATTATATTGTCAAGGATCATCCAACATGGTTGAGCTTGCCTTTCCCTCTAATGCTAGCCAATTCTTTGCACCAAGTAGAGATACTACTTGTGCTTCCAAACACCCTTAAACCAGTTTTGCCATGAGAGTCCACCATACCTACCTATGGATTGAGTAAGATCCTCCAAGTAAGTTGTCATCGGTGCAAGCAATAAAAATTGCTCTAAATATGTATGACTTATTAGTGTGGGAGAAGATAAGCTTTATACAATCGTGTGATATGGACGAAATAAAAGCGACAGACTGCATAATAAAGGTCCATATCACAAGTGGCAATATAAAGTGACGTTCTTTCGCATTAAGATTTTGTGCATCCAGCCATAAAAGCGCATGACAACCTCTGCTTCCCTCTCCGAAGGGCTTATATTTTACTTTTATCTCCTACCTTACATAAGAGTCATGGTGATCTTCACCTTTCCTTTTTACATTTTATCTTTTGTCAAGCACAACATGATGGAAAGATCCTGGTATATCTGGCTAATTGGATGTGAGTTTTCATGATCTATTATTGTTGACAATAACCCTTGAGGTGAAACGTTGGGAGGCAAAACTATAAGCCCCTATCTTTCTCTGTGTCCGATTAAAACTCCATACCCATAAGTATTGCGTGAGTTTTAACAATTGTGAAAGACTATATGATAGTTGAGTATGTGGACTTGCTGAAAAGCTCTTATATTGACTCTTTCCTATGTTATGATAAATTGCAATTGCTTCAATGACTAAGATTATAGTTTGTTAGTGTTCAATGAAGTTTATGATTCATACTTGAAATTGTGATTGAATTGTTACCCTAGCATAAGAGATCATATGACAAGAATTATATAAGTTGCTGTTCTAAGAATGATCATGATTCCCTCGTGTTTGTATTTTATTTTTATCGACACCTCTATCTCTAAACATGTGGACATATTTTTCGATTTTGGCTTTCGCTTGAGGACAAGTGAGGTCTAAGCTTGGGGGAGTTGATACGTCCATTTTGCATCATGCTTTTATATCGATATTTATTGCATTATGGGCTGTTATTACACATTATGTCACAATACTTATGCCTATTCTCTCTTATTTTACAAGGTTTACATAAAGAGGGAGAATGCCGGCAGCTGGGGTTCTGGGCTGGAAAAGGAGAAAATATTAGAGACCTATTCCGCACAGCTCCAAAAGTCTTGAAACTTCACGGAAGTCATTTTCAGAATATATAAAAAATACTGAGCGCAAGAAGTTCACCAGGGGGCCACACCCTGCCACGAGGGTGGGGGGCGCGCCTACCCCCCTGGCGCGCCCCTACCTCATGGGCCCCCTGGTGGCCCTCTTGTAACGCCCCGAGACCGATGTGCCAGGTGTCGTCCAGTTATTCGCTGTTGTTGCATTGTCATTGCTTGCATGTCATGCATTGCATATCATGTCATCATGTGCATTTCATTTGCATACATGTTCGTCTCAGGCATCCGAGCATTTTTCCCGTTGTCCGTTTTGCTATCCGGCGCTTCGTTCTCCTCCGGTGGTCATTTCTACCTTTCTTTCATGTGTGGGGATTAAACATTTCCAGATTGGGCCAAGACTTGCCAAGCGGCCTTGGTTTACTACCGGTAGACCGCCTGTCAAGTTTCGTATCATTTGGACTTCGTTTGATACTTCAACGGTTAACCGAGGGACCGAAAAGGCCTCGTGTGTGTTGCAGCCCAACACCCCTCCATTTTGGCCCAAAACCCACCTAAACCTCCTCCATCATCTCGGTCGTTCGATCACGACCACGTGGCCGAAAACCGCACCTCATTTGGACTCTCCTAGCTCCCTCTACCTATATATATGTGATCCCCTCCGAAATATTCGCGGTTGAAACCCTATAATCACTCTCCTCGCGCCGCCGGACGCGTCCACGCCGCGCCGGACGTGTCTACCACCCGCCGCCACCTCACTCCCACCAATGGGGAGCCGCCACGTCATCCTCGTCGCCGCTCCAGGCCAATCGGCGCCCGCCACCTCACTCGGCCAGCTCTCTCTCTCCGCCGCAGCCCGCGGGGCCCGAGGCTGGCCCAGGCGGGCCCATCTCGCTCCGCCGCCCGGGAGGCGCCGCTGCCTTCGCCCGAGCGCCTCGCTCCTCCGCACCTCTCGCCTGAGACGCCGCGTGTCGTCGCCGGCCACCGCGACCTGCCGGAGTTCCTGCCTCGTTGCCCAGTTCCTGCCTCGCCATTGTTCCGGCCCTCGTCTCCGCCCAGATCCGTGAGAGCCGACCTCCCCGCCACGGATCTGCGGTCTCGGCGTCGCTCCTGCCGTTCCCTCGTCGCCGGCGCGCCCGCCCGGCCAAAGGACACTGCGCCGCCGCCATGAACACCCTCGGCTTCGAGCTCGAGGAGGAGCACGACGGGGCTCCCGCTCGCCTCCGCTCGTGGGCCCGCGGCCCAGCTCCGACCGGCCGGCACATTTCCTCTAGCCCAGCCCCCATTGACCCCGCTATGGGCCCCGCATCCAGGCCCAGCTGGCCTGCCCCTCCGGACTGCTTCGTCCTCTGTCGTCCTGGGCCGAGCCCATGGTGAGCCATCCCTCTAAACCCCGCTCGTGCACGCTTTAGCTATCCTGCGCCCATGTTTTTTTCACTAAGTCCCCAAATTCCTAGATCCATGTGCTCATGTTCGTAGCCCCGTAACTTTGCATTCGTAGCTCCGATTCATGCATATAGCATATCAAATGTTCATCTCAGAGAGTACATCATTTCATTCCATTGCATCATTTTCATTTGAGTTCATCTTGATGCCCGAAATGCTGTTAAAAGAGGGCTACTTGAGATAATTGTCAGTTCTGCTACTCCATTTAGGTTTTTGTCATTTTTGCCATGATTAATGTGTGCATGCTATGCCCTGATGCTCTACATGTGTTTTGTTAAGGGTTTTGTCATCTTTCCAGAGGTGCAACCCATGTATTTTTGTGATGTGTGTGGTGACTTGTGCAAGCTTGCAAAGTGGTGCACTTAGTAATTCTGTTTTCAGGGACTTAACAATTCCACTAAGTCCTTGATCTGTTTATCTCATGATGCCATATGTTCATGTTATTTCCTAGTGATCCGTGCCTCTTTTGAGGATGATCAGTAAGGATGTTTTGTTAATCTTGTAGTGCTCTATACATCCATGTCTTTGTTTGCAATTATGGAGCACCCTAACTTGAGTCAATCAAGCTCTACTTTTGCTACTTTGTGAATCTGGGCAGATTGTCAACTTGTTTGCAATTTTGCCGATGATGTTGTGGTTGATCCGTGCATTCTATGCTATTGTTCTTGCCATGTCTAGATTGCATTTTTGCCTTCTTGACGGATGTATGCTTGTCTTGCCATGACTTGCACCGTAGTGGGTGCATCGATCTCGTAAACATGCCTACTTGAGTTATGTTTCAGCATGTGTCGGTTTTCACCAAGTCTGAAAACTGATTATGTTTTTGCTATGTTTACATGCTTGCAATTGTATTTTTTGATCCCTTTTGGCTCAAGGTCACTAAGGGACTTTTGTTAAGATCATTGAGTATCTCCATGCCATGCTTTACTTTGCCTTGTTCAGATCCTGTAGCATGTAGTTTTGTTGCTCCGAAGAGGGCTACCTGATCTGAAATTCCAGACAAGTGTTAATTTCACTAAGTCTGAGATTTGTTTGTCATATGCATTTTTGCCATGCTTGTTTGAACCTGTTAATGGATGAATTGACCGTAGCTCAGTGCTATACTTTTGTCAAGCATCTTGAATGCATCCCTGCCATGAATTTTGTTGTCATGTTTGGGTGCTGTAGCATGTTCATCTCATTGCATTTAGTTGGCTACTTGCTGTAAAACGCAGACCGGTGTCATATTTGAATCGCTTGCCATTTCCAAACCGTAACTCCGATTCCGGCGTTCTTTATATCGTTTTCAAGCGATTTCATCTCATCTCTCCAGTGGCACACTTGGATTCCCAAGTTGAGGCCAGGTTCATGCATTTCCTGTCATATCTTGCATATGCATCGCATACCGCATCCCGCAAATCACACCATGTTCAAGTGTGGTTTGTTTACTATGTTGTTTGCTTCTTTCCGGTGTCACTTCTTCGGGTTGGTTCCGATAACGCCGTGTTGTGAGGATTCGTTCGACTACGTCCATTTGTTTTCTTCATGGACTCGGTCTTCTTCCTTGCGGGATCTCAGGCAAGATGACCCTACCCTTGAAATCACTTCTATCTTTGCTTGCTAGTTGCTTGCTCTTTTGCTATGCCTATGCTGCGATACCTACCACTTGCTTTTCATGCCTCCCATATTGTTGAACCAACCTCTAACCCACCTTGTCCTAGCAAACCATTGTCTGGCTATGTTACCGCTTTGCTCAGCCCCTCTTATAGCGTTGTTAGTTGCAGGTGAAGATCGAAGTTTGTTCCTTGTTGGAACATGGAGTTGTTGTTCCTTGTTGGAACATGTTTACTTGTTGGGATATCACATTATATATTATTTAATTAATGCATCTATATACTTGGTAAAGGGTGGAAGGCTCGGCCTTATGCCTGGTGTTTTGTTCCACTCTTGCCGCCCTAGTTTCCGTCATATCGGTGTTATGTTCCCGGATTTTGCGTCCCTTACGCGGTTGGAATATAATGGGAACCCCTTGAAAGTTCGCCTTAAGTAAAGCTCTTCCAGCAATGCCCAACATTGGTTTTACCATTCGCCACCTAGCCTTTTCTTTCCCTTGGGTCGGCCAGCCCAAGGGTCATCATTATTTACCCCCCCCCCCGGGCCAGTGCTCCCCTGAGTGTTGGTCCAAACTGTCAGCCGCCGGTGGCCACTAGGGGCAACTCTGGGCTGGCCTGCCGGAAGTTTAGACAATCCGGTGTGCCCTGAGAAAGAGATATGTGCAGCTCCTGTCGGGATTTGTCGGCACATTCGGGCGGTGTTGCTGGTTTAGTTTTACCCTGTCGAAATGTCTTGTTGTACCGGGATACCGAGTCTGATCGGAATGTCTCAGGTGGAGGTCTATTCCTTCGTTGACCGTGAGAGCTTGTGATGGGCTAAGTTGGGACACCCCTGCAGGGATTTCAACTTTCGAAAGCCGTGCCCGCGGTTATGGGAAGATGGGAATTTGTTAACGTCCGGTTGTAGAAAACCTAAAGTCGACCTTAATTAAAATGAATCAACTGCGTGTGTAACCGTGATGGTCTCTTTTCGGCGGGGTCCAGGAAGTGAACACGGTTGTTGGAGTTATGCTTGACGTAGGTTGTTATAGGATCACTTCGTGATCATACTTTTATTGACCGTGCTTTGCCTTCTCTTCTCGCTCTCATTTGCGTATGTTAGCCACCATATATGCTAGTCGCTTGTTGCAGCTCCACCTCATACCATTACCTTACCCATAAGCTTAAATAGTCTTGATCGCGAGGGTGCGAGATTGCTGAGTCCCTGTGGCTCACAGATACTTCCAAAACTAGCTTGCAGGTGCCGATGAGTCCGTGCAGATGACGCAACCAAGTTCAGGAGGAGCTCGATGAAGATCTTGTCCTTTGTGTTGTCTTCTTTATAGTTGATTAGTAGTGGAGCCCAGTTGGGGTCGATCGGGGACCTTTGTCGCATTTGGGGTTCTTCTTTTATTTTGGCGCCGTAGTCGGGCCATGAGTGTTTGGATGATGTAATGTTATTTATGTACTTGATTGACGTGGCGAGTGTAAGCCAACTATGTTATCTCCCCTTTATTATTTATATTACATGGGATGTTGTGAAGATTGCCTAACTTGCGACATATGCCTTCAATGCGATTATGTTTGTAAGTCATGCCTCGACACGTGGGAGCTATAGTCGCATCGAGGGTGTTACAAGTTGGTAACCGATGTGCCAGGTGTCGTCCAGTTATTCGCTGTTGTTGCCTTGTCATTCGCTTGCATGTTGCATATTTTTTCATGTCATCATGTGCATTGCATCATCATGTTTTAAAAACTTGCATTCGTCTGGGTTCTCCCAGTTCTCCCCGTTGTCCGTTCTGAGCCCAGACACACTTGCACGCGCCCGCGGCATGTCCAAAATATTATTTTATAAGTGGCCGGAAAATGTTCTCGGATTGGGTTGAAAGTTGGCAAGTGGTCTTGTTATAGTGTAGATAGACCGCCTGCCAAGTTTCATCGCATTCGGAGTTCATTTGATGCCCCAACGGATAACTATAGCGGCATTATAGCCGGTCTAACGTCCGACATATTCGGTCTCCGGAAACAGTCGCCGGGCCTCTCCTCTTCTCTCTTCTTAGACCTTTGCCTTCTGCACTACCTCTCACCGCCAGGCCCTACCTAACCTCTCTCGTCAGCTCGCGGACCTCCTACCGCGCGCATCCGAAATCTGTCCCGGACCCGACCCGGACTGTCGCCACTGTTGTGTCCGGATCATCCCCAAACATCTACTAAACATCACCGTTTTCGTATTTGGACTTCCTAGCTATTTTATTCGTGATCGTCCGATTGCGATGGGAGGGTCCTTTTAGCCCCTGACCAAAAACCCACTTACTATATATACGGACCCAACCCTAAAAACTAGGACATTTGTCCTCCCTAGCCGCCGCCACCTACAGGCTCCCCCCTCCTAGGATCAGCCGCCGCCGCCATCTATCAAATCCATCCATCCACAGCGCCACCCTCCTCCTCGTTTTCAAAACCAAGCCAATCACCTCGCATTCGATCCACCCATCCCACTAACCGGAGCCTTTCCTATGCTCGATCCCGAGGGGTTCAGGAGCAGCTCGTCCCGTCGACCACCTGTGCCGTACCACCCCTCTCTTCCCTGCCTCCCATTCCATCTTCCTGTTCTTCTCTCTCTCACCTCCCCTCTCTGACCCGTCGCAGGTTCGCCATGGGCGCCCGATGGAGCACTGCTGCAGGGAACCTCGTCAAAAACCATCGGATCCGGCGGGCCTCCGCTGCCCTTGACCATTCCTGCCGGATTCCACCGGCTGGGCCCCGTCCCCGACCACCTGTGTCGCCGCCTGCGCCCGGTTCCTCTCGTGCTGTTGCCTTGCGACGCCCTGCCCACGCCAAGTCCCAACGCCACTCCATCTGCATCGCGCTAGGTCGCTGCCGTCGTCCTGCTCCAAGGCCAAGCGCAGCCCGCTCGATCCTCTGCTTCGTGACCTGCTTCACCTCCCCTTGGTCCAGATCCGCGCCAAGGCCCAGCTCGCCTTGATTCGTCTCCACGTGCAGACCAGCGCCGCGCCCTGCTTCCTCTGGATCGAAAGACAAGCGCCGCTACAGTCGACGCGGCGTCTGCATCGCTGACCTCGTCCACGCAGGTGGGCCGGCCTCCGCTCCAACCGCGGCCCAGCACCGCTTCCAGTCGGGCCAGATCCGCGCCGCCCCTTCCAGCCTACCTCTTCACCGAACCGGGCCTCAGCCCATGGTGAGCGCCCCAGCAGCCTGCAGATTTGGCCCGTGATGTTTTTTTTCAGTTCAGGAGGCTTTTCCTAATATTCCAGAGAAGACCTGTTTTGTAGAAAAGTCCCTAGAGTTCATGCATTTAATAACTCATGAACCGTGCATCGGATTAAAATTATTTATATATGAAACTTGCTTAGAATTGCATCTAGTTCCATAGTATGTCGTTTTCATCCATGTTTAAAATACTTAAAATGATGTTTGGTTAAATTTACTCCTATACCATGTTAAAATGATTTAATTCATAACTATTCAACCGTAGCTCCCAATCTAACAAACATTATATGTAAATGGGGTAGAAAAATGCCTAGTTTAACATGGTGGCCTTACTTTGCATGTTAAACAACTCTAAAATTGTGTTTAGGGCAGAACAGTACCAAATCTATAATATGCTCATGAGGAGTTTCCGGAATTGTTGTTCGTTGCTTCCGGCCTCATTTAACCTTGACTAGATAGGTAGTTTTCATTTGCTTCACCTCTTGCCATGCTAACAACATTTAATATTGTTGGGTACATAAACGAGAGAGAACTAAACAAGTCATGTGGTTTTTCGTCAATACACAACGGAGTTGCATATTGAGCTCCACTTAATTTGTAGTATTGCTTGTGCATTTTGCCATGCCTCATTAAACCGGACATGCATCATACTTGGTTGTGCATCATGCCATGTTCATGTGTGGTTTCTTTACTATGTTGTTTGCTTCTTTCCGGTGTCGCTTCTTCGGGTTGGTTCCGATAATGCCGTGTTGTGAGGATTCGTTCGACTACGTCCGTTTGTCTTCTTCATGGACTCATTCTTCTTCCTTGCGGGATCTCAGGCAAGATGACCCTACCCTTGAAATCACTTCTATCTTTGCTTGCTAGTTGCTCGCTCTTTTGCTATGCCTATGCTGCGATACCTACCACTTGCTTTTCATGCCTCCCATATTGTTGAACCAAGCCTCTAACCCACCTTGTCCTAGCAAACCGTTGTTTGGCTATGTTACCGCTTTGCTCAGCCCCTCTTATAGCGTTGTTAGTTGCAGGTGAAGATCGAAGTTTGTTCCTTGTTGGAACATGGAGTTGTTGTTCCTTGTTGGAACATGTTTACTTGTTGGGATATCACATTATATCTTATTTAATTAATGCATCTATATACTTGGTAAAGGGTGGAAGGCTCGGCCTTATGCCTGGTGTTTTGTTCCACTCTTGCCGCCCTAGTTTCCGTCATATCGGTGTTATGTTCCCGGATTTTGCGTTCCTCACGCTGTTGGGCTATTATGGGAACCCCTTGACAGTTCGCCTTAAGTAAAGCTCTTCCAGCAATGCCCAACATTGGTTTTACCATTTGCCACCTAGCCTTTTCTTTTCCCTTGGGAGTCACGCTCCTGAGGGTCATCATTATTTTACCCCCCCGGGCGAGTGCTCCTCTGAGTGTTGGTCCAACTGAGCGATGTCCGGGGCTACCAGGGGCAACTCTGGGCTCGCCTACCCGACGTCTGGCTCATCTGAGTGTGCCCTGAGAAAGAGATATGTGTAGCTCCTATCGGGATTTGTCGGCACATTCGGGCGGTGTTGCTGGTTTAGTTTTACCCTGTCGAAATGTCTTGTAGAACCGGGATACCGAGTCTGATCAGAATGTCTCGGGAGGAGGTCTATTCCTTCGTTGACCGTGAGAGCTTGTGATGGGCTAAGTTGGGACACCCCTGCAGGGATTTGAACTTTCGAAAGCCGTGCCCGCGGTTATGGGCAGATGGGAATTTGTTAATGTCCGGTTGTAGATAACTTGAACCTTAACTTAATTAAAATACATCAACCGCGTGTTTTACCGTGATGGTCTCTTTCCGGCGGAGTCTGGGAAGTGAACACGGTGTTGGAGTTATGTTTGACGTAGGTTGTTCTAGGATCACTTCTTGATCATAGTTTCTCGATCACGCTTTGCCTTCTCTTCTCGCTCTCATTTGCGTATGTTAGCCACTATATATGCTAGTCGCTTGCTGCAGCTCCACCTCATACCTTTACCTTACCCACAAGCTTAAATAGTCTTAATCGCGAGGGTGCGAGATTGCTGAGTCCTTGTGGCTCACAGATACTTCCAAAACCAGCTTGGAGGTGCCGATGAGTCCGTGCAGATGACGCAACCAAGCTCAGGAGGAGCTCGATGAAGATCTTGTCCTTTGTGTTGTTTTGTTCTAGTTGATTAGTAGTGGAGCCCAGTTGGGGTCGATCGGGGACCTTGTCGCATTTGGGGTTCTTCTTTTATTTTGGCTCCATAGTTGGGCCCTGATTGTACTTGGTTGATGTAATGCTTTATTCATGTAATTGTGTGAAGTGGCGATTGTAAGCCAACTATGTATCTCTTTCCCTTATGTATTACATGGGTTGTGTGAAGATTACCTCACTTGTGACATTGCTTTCAATGCGGTTATGCCTCTAAGTCGTGCTTCGACACGTGGGAGATATAGCCGCATCGAGGGCGTTACAAGTTGGTATCAGAGCATACCCCGACCTTAGGAGCCCCATTGCTTGATTGTTATTAGCGACTGAGTTGTGTCTAGAAAAATGTTTTGAGTCATTTAGGAATTATATATTAGAGAGTTTAGGAATTCTTTTTACTCCCCAGTCTCCTCATCGCTCTGGTAAGGCATCCCGACGTAGAGTTTTGACTCTTCTCTTCTCAAATTTCACTAAAAAAAATTTAGGATCACGCGGGTATCTTGGAATCGTTCCAATGGTTTTGTGACGAGAACATTTTCTTGGTGCCTCCTGTCAGGGGTTTTGTGGAAGTGTCCCGGGGAGTTGAGCTCTGAGGTGTTGTCGTCATAATTTTATCGTTGCAGTTCTGGAATACCTGAGTTTAGTACACCGACATCGAAAATCTCTTTTATGCAGTTCGTTGGTGAGGTAACCTCGACGCCACCCAGTACTGGGGCGGGAGTTCTGGAGTATCGCCATAACTTGTATAACGGATGCTTTTCGAAGGTTGAGGTAGACGATTTCCGAAGGTTTCTTGGTTATGTGTTGAAGGATGGATACAGCTGGATGTAGGATTTGTTAGTTTGGGTGAGATATTATGTTTCCCCTGTATCCCCAACACCTGATTGCATAACCGGGAAAATTTTGGGAGTTTATAAGAGGGAATTCAAGTAGCTCTTAGGATATCTTTCCGACAGATGTATGATATGAAATTGGGGTTCGACGTCTAGTGGTCTGCCTATTCATGGTCGGTTTTACAGTGGTCTCGTTGTGTCTTAAAGAGTCCTTGGCTATGCCGACTCGGGGACGCCTCGTATGTCATGTGCACTGCCTCGTACATGATGGTGTTGTACGATCGAGCCCATGTAGGCCCCACCACGAAAACTTTGGACGAAATCTCAGTCATATGTTTGTTCTGGCTTATTATGCAAGCCAATTCTTTGTTGTGTTGTGAGTTGTGGTATTCGAGTTGCTTCGAAGTCAAATGTTGATTCCATACCTTTTCCAAGTGGTCTTCTCATATTTCTATGTGAATACCAACCCTTCTCAATGATCGAGTTTGTCATGTCAATCCTTTTCACCGGTGTGTTTCTCTTCAAGTGGATCCGATCACTTCATCATCCGCAAGTTCAACTCATAGTCTTCTCAACGGTGTTTGTTTCATCCGTTTCCAAGTTGCCTTTGTTTTTCCCGCCCACCCACCCTTTTTCTTCAACGATTCAGATTTATTATTCAAGTATCTTTTTATTGATGTGAGGTCTCTCCATTCTTTTCTATCAATATTCTTATCCGTTGATTCTCATGAAGATACTAACGGAGCTTCTAGTTCATCCTTCTTCTTTCTTTTATCTTCTCCGGTGGTTTCAATTCAAGCCTTGTTGATCATATCCTTCCCTCGTTTCTAATACCATCTCATACCGGTGCACCTCTTAATCATTCACATCCCGCTATACATTTGTTTCGGAGTGCTCAAGACATCTCGAAGATTCGTGTATTCCACTCTGCTTTCGTTCAAGCTCTTTCGAGGATGTTATCTCATTCAAGCCATTTAATTCAACCGGTGCATTCTCCTTTTCAAGTAATCGTTCAACAGTGTTTCTTTTGAGTGGGCCCTAACCCACAGGTCTTTTCCCAGGATCTTACCTGACTCTTCTTATTTCCCGGAGATATCCTCAAATTTCTTGTCAAAGTTTGACGTAAGAATGAATTATCATCAGTCAAATGTCCTTCTCCAAGATCTTTCAAATTCATTTCGTCATTGATTCAACTTTTATATTCTTCTTTATTACGGTGCCCCAACAATTCTTGGTGGTGTTTCTCGTTGTCATTCTCAACATTTGAAGACCGAAGAAGAGTTTTACCTCCTTATCTTATCCGTTCTTTCAGAGAATCGTGGTTCTAATTCGAGGTCATCCTCTCATAATTGTTTGATTGTGAGAATTCTTTTCACCCATCTGAAGCAAATTCAAGAGTCTTCTCAATTTGATTCTCCGGAGCCCATCATCTCATAATTATTCATTCCCAGCCTTCAGTTATCGTTCTCTAATCTTACCGGTGCATCGCTCAAGCGATCTTTAATCAGTTTGTGATCCCTTCGTTCTCATGGATCTAAATTCTCTCAAGCATCTTCGTGTATTTGCTAATTCTTCCCGATGTTTCTTTACGTTTTATTCGTTCCTTTTCAATTCTCACGGTGGTTCGTTCAAGAGTTCTCGTCATTCGTTGTCATATCAATTCTCTCGTTCTTTCAAATCCTACCAGTGGTTCGTCGAAGACCTTCTCAACTTTGTGCTATATCTATCTTAATCTTTTCTACGAGAATAAGCAATATGCCAAATCTGTTCATTGTCGTCAATTTAATTGGTGAAGGATAAGCATAATGTAATTTTTATTCTTGTTTCATCGAGTATATTCAATTATTTATTACGGAGGCTCATCAAATTCTCGGTATCATTGGTCTCATCTTTTCTTTTCCGGAGTTCCAAGCTCTCTCAATTTATTTCATCGCGAAGATCCATCTAAACCATTACAAGGTTTCACCTTGTGTTTCCAACTTCCCTTTCCTTTCGTTCGATTCATTCCTTTTGTTACCGGAGTTCTTCATGGAGGCTCTACATGATGGTTCATCAAGGATTTAATTCCTTCTCGAAGTGTTCATTGAGATTCCTTTCAGAGGAGCTCAAGTTTTCTTCATCTTGCAATCCGGAGTGCAATTCTTTTTGCCTTATCTTTTGAGGTGGTGTTATGTCATTGTTGACAATTTCCCTTCATGCTTCATGATTTAAAACTTGTCAGGAAAATGTGAAAGATCATGAAACTTGTAACGCCCTCGATGCGGCTATATCTCCCACGTGTCGAAGCACGACTTAGAGGCATAACCGCATTGAAAGCAATGTCGCAAGTGAGGTAATCTTCACACAACCCATGTAATACATAAGGGAAAGAGATACATAGTTGGCTTACAATCGCCACTTCACATAATTACATGAATAAAGCATTACATCAACCAAGTACAATCAGGGCCTGACTATGGAGCCAAAATAAAAGAAGAACCCCAAATGCGACAAGGTCCCCGATCGACCCCAACTGGGCTCCACTACTGATCAACTAGAACAAAACAACACAAAGGACAAGATCTTCATCGAGCTCCTCCTGAGCTTGGTTGCGTCATCTGCACGGACTCATCGGCACCTGCAAGCTGGTTTTGGAAGTATCTGTGAGCCACAGGGACTCAGCAATCTCGCACGCTCGCGATCAAGACTATTTAAGCTTATGGGTAAGGTAAAGGTATGAGGTGGAGCTGCAGCAAGCGACTAGCATATATGGTGGCTAACATACGCAAATGAGAGCGAGAAGAGAAGGCAAAGCGCGATCGAGAAACTATGATCAAGAAGTGATCCTAGAACAACCTACGTCAAACATAACTCCAACACCATGTTCACTTCCCGGACTCCGCCGGAAAGAGACCATCACGGTAACACACGCGGTTGATGTATTTTAATTAAGTTAAGGTTCAAGTTATCTACAACCGGACATTAACAAATTCCCATCTGCCCATAACCGCGGGCACGGCTTTCGAAAGTTCAAATCCCTGCAGGGGTGTCCCAACTTAGCCCATCACAAGCTCTCACGGTCAACGAAGGAATAGACCTCCTCCCGAGACATTCTGATCAGACTCGGTATCCCGGTTCTACAAGACATTTCGACAGGGTAAAACTAAACCAGCAACACCGCCCGAATGTGCCGACAAATCCCGATAGGAGCTACACATATCTCTTTCTCAGGGCACACTCAGATGAGCCAGATGTCGGGTAGGCCAGCCCAGAGTTGCCCCTGGTAGCCCCGGACATCGCTCAGTTGGACCAACACTCAGAGGAGCACTCGCCCGGGGGGTAAAATAATGATGACCCTCAGGAGCGTGACTCCCAAGGGAAAAGAAAAGGCTAGGTGGCAAATGGTAAAACCAATGTTGGGCATTGCTGGAAGAGCTTTACTTAAGGCGAACTGTCAAGGGGTTCCCATAATAGCCCAACCGCGTGAGGAACACAAAATCCGGGAACATAACACCGATATGACGGAAACTAGGGCGGCAAGAGTGGAACAAAACACCAGGCATAAGGCCGAGCCTTCCACCCTTTACCAAGTATATAGATGCATTAATTAAATAAGATATAATGTGATATCCCAACAAGTAAACATGTTCCAACAAGGAACAACAACTCCATGTTCCAACAAGGAACAAACTTCGATCTTCACCTGCAACTAACAACGCTATAAGAGGGGCTGAGCAAAGCGGTAACATAGCCAAACAACGGTTTGCTAGGACAAGGTGGGTTAGAGGCTTGGTTCAACAATATGGGAGGCATGAAAAGCAAGTGGTAGGTATTGCAGCATAGGCATAGCAAAAGAGCGAGCAACTAGCAAGCAAAGATAGAAGTGATTTCAAGGGTAGGGTCATCTTGCCTGAGATCCCGCAAGGAAGAAGAATGAGTCCATGAAGAAGACAAACGGACGTAGTCGAACGAATCCTTACAACACGGCGTTATCGGAACCAACCCGAAGAAGCGACACCGGAAAGAAGCAAACAACATAGTAAACAAACCACACATGAACATGGCATGATGCACAACCAAGTATGATGCATGTCCGGTTTAATGAGGCATGGCAAAATGCACAAGCAATACTACAAATTAAGTGGAGCTCAATATGCAACTCCGTTGCTTATTGACGAAAAACCACATGACTTATTTAGTTCTCTCTCGTTTATGTACCCAACAATATTAAATGTTGTTAGCATGGCAAGAGGTGAAGCAAATGAAAACTACCTATCTAGTCAAGGTTAAATGAGGCCGGAAGCAACGAACAACAATTCCGGAAACTCCTCATGAGCATATTATAGATTTGGTACTGTTCTGCCCTAAACACAATTTTAGAGTTGTTTAACATGCAAAGTAAGGCCACCATGTTAAACTAGGCATTTTTCTACCCCATTTACATATAAAGTTTGTTAGATTTGGAGCTACGGTTGAATAGTTATGAATTAAATCATTTTAACATGGCATAGGAGTAAATTTAACCAAACATCATTTTAAATATTTTAAACATGGATGAAAAAGACATATTATGAAACTAGATGCAATTCTAAGCATTTTTCATATTAAGTTTATTTTAATATGATGCATCGTTGTCACACCCTCGATGCGACTATAGCTCCCACGTGTCGAGGCACGACTTAGAGACATAATCGCATTGAAGGCATATGTCGCAAGTTAGGCAACCTTCACAACATTCCATGTAATATAAATAATAAAGGGGAGATAACAATAGTTGGCTTACACTCGCCACGTCAATCAAGTACATAAATAACATTACATCATCCAAACACTCATGGCCCGACTACGGCGCCAACATAAAAGATAACCCAACATGCGACACGGTCCCAATCACCCCCAACTGGGCACCACTACTGATCATCGGGAAAGGAAACATAGTAACGTTGAGAGTCTTCGTCGAACTCCCACTTGAGCTCATACGTCTCTCCTGGAGCGGAATCATTAGGCCCTGCATTTGGTGTAATAGTAATCTGTGAGCCACAGGGACTCAACAATCTCGCACCCTCGCGATCAAGACTATGTAAGCTTATAGGTAAGGCAAGGTAAATATATGTGGAGCTGCAGCAAGCGACTAGCATATATGGTGGCTAACTTATTCACAAAAGAGAGCGAGAAGAGGAGGCAAAGCACGAGCGAGAAACTAGAGAGCAACCTGCGCAAACATTACTCCAACACCGTGTCCACTTCCCGGACTCCGCCGAGAAGAGGCCATCACGGTAACACACTCAGTTGATTCATTTTAATTAAGTTAAGGTTCAAGTTATCTACAACCGGACATTAACAAATTACCATCTGCCCATAACCGCGGGCACGGCTTTCGAAAGTTCAAATCCCTGTAGGACGTTCTGATCAGACTCGGTATCTCATGACAAGCTCTCACGGTCAACAAAGGAATAGACCTCCTCCCAAGACGTTCCGATCAGACTCGATATCTCGGTAATTCAAGACACTTCGACAGGTTAAAACAAGACCAGCAACACCGCCCGAATGTGCCGACAAATCCCGATAGGAGCTACACATATCTCGTTCTCAGGGCACACTCAAATGAGCCAGACGTCGGGTAGGCCAGCCCAGAGTTGCCCCTGGTAGCCCCGGACATCGCTCGGTTGGACCAACACTCAGAGGAGCACTGGCCCCGGGGGGGGGGGGTTAAAATAAGATGACCCTTGAGTCTGCAGAACCCAAGGGAAAGAAAAGGCTAGGTGGCGAATGGTAAGACCAATGTTGGGCATTGCTGGAAAAGCTTTAATCAAGGCGAACTATCAAGGGGTTCCCATTATAACCCAACCGCGTAAGGAAAGCAAAATCCGGGAACATAACACCGATATGACGGAAACTAGGGCGGCAAGAGTGGAACAAAACACTAGGTGAGAGGCCGAGCCTTCCACCCTTTACCAAGTATATAGATGCATTAAGATAGCAAGATAATATAATGATATCCCAACAAGTAAATAAATGTTCCAACAAGGAACGACCTTCAATCTTCACCTGCAACTAGCAACGCTATAAGAGGGGCTGAGCAAAGCGGTAACATAGCCAATCAACGGTTTGCTAGGACATGGTGGGTTAGAGGTTTGACATGGCAATTTGGGAGGCTTGAAAGCAAATGGTAGGCATCGTAGCATTGGCATAGCAAAAGAGCGAGCAATTCTAGCATAGCAAAGATAGTAGTGATTTCGAGGGTATGATCATCTTGCCTGCACAGTTGTCAGATTTGACTGGATCCTCAAAAGCAAAATCAACGGGCTCCTCATTAGCGAACTCGTATCCCGGCTCTACCCAAACAAGACAAACAAGCAACAAGGATACAATCAACCACGTGCAAGCCCAAGCCATATGATGCAATGATGATATGCTATGCGGAATGCGATGCGGGATGCAAAATGCAAGATATGACAGGAAATGCATGAACCTGGCCTCAACTTGGAAATCCAAGTGTGCCACTGGAAAGATGAGATGAAATCGCTTGAAAACGATATAAAGAACGCCGGGATCGGAGTTACGGTTTGGAAATGGCAAGCGATTCAAAAATGGCATCGGTCTGCGATTTACAGCAAGTAGGCATCTAAATGCAATGAGATGAACATGCTACAGCACCCAAACATGACAACAAAATACATGGCAGGGATGCATTCAAGATGCTTGACAAAAGTATAGCACTGAGCTACGGTCAATTCATCCATTAACAGGTTCAAACAAGCATGGCAAAAATGCATATGACAAACAAATCTCAGACTTATTGAAATTAACACTTGTCTGGAATTTCAGATCAGGTAGCCCTCTTCGGAGCCACAAAACTACATGTTACAGGACCTGAACATGGCAAAGTAAAACATGGCATGGAGCTACTAAAAGAGCTTAACAAAAGTCCCTTAGTGACCTTGAGCCAAAAGGGATCAGAAAATACAATTGCAAGCATGTGAACATAGCAAAAACATAATTAGATTTCAAACTTTGTGAAAAACTGACACATGCTGAAATATAACTCAAGTAGGCATGTTCACGAGCTCGATGCACTCACTATGGTGCAAGTCATGGCAAGACAAACATACACCCATCAAGAAGGCACAAAATTCAAGCTAGACATGGTAAGAACAATAGCATATCATGCATGGATCAACTACAACATCACTGGCAAAATTGCAAACTAGTTGACAATCTGCCCAGATTCACAAAGTAGCAAAAGTTGAGCTTGATTGACTCAATCTAGGGTGCTCCATAATTGCAAACAAAGACATGGATGGATAGAGCATTACAATATTAACAAAACATCCTTACTGATCATCCTCAAAAGAGGCACGGATCACTAGGAAACAACATGAACATATGACAACATGAGATAAGCAGCTCCAGGACTTAGTGAAATTACTAAGTCCCTGAAAACAGAATTAACAAGTGCACCACTTTGCAAGCTTGCACAAGTCACCACACACATCACAAAAATACATGGGTTGCACCTCTGGAAAGATGACAAAACCCTTAACAAAACACATGTAGAGCATCAGGGCATATCATGCACACATTAATCATGGCAAAAATGACAAAAACCAAAATGGAGCAGCAGATCTAACAATTATCTCAAGTAGCCCTCTTCTAACAGCATTTCGGGCATCAAGATGAGCTCAAATGAAAATGATGCAATGGAATGAAATGATGTACTCTCTGAGATGAACATTTTGATATGCTATATGCATGAATCGGAGCTACGGATGCAAAGTTACGGGGCCGTGAACATGAGCACTTGAACTAGAAAATCTCCGGGACTTAGAAGAAATCGACCTAGGGTTTCACGGCACGCGAACCGAGGCGGTGGCACACGCGCTCCGGCGAGTCGGCGGCGGCTGGGGCCGGCGAGGAAACGGCCGGATCCGGGTCGGGGCAGCGAGATCCGGCGGCGGGGCGGCCGGATCCGTCGCCGGACGGCGAGGGGCGACGAGGGGGCGCGGACGCCGCGGTTGCGGCGGGGTTCGCCGGCGGCGGGGCCGGCTTGCTCCGGCAGCGGCGGCTCGGAGGAGGAGGCGGCGTGCTCGGGCGGCGGGGAGGCAGCCTGGCTC